>NW_027509019.1:2670000-3270000 GCF_051911475.1 Siphateles boraxobius | reverse complement strand
GATTTACAAGACCTTGCTCCTCAGGAACCTGACGATCAGAACGTGCTTCTGCATACTTCTGCAACACGATGAGCGTCGTTTAAACACCGAGGCGACATCATTTTGAGGGTGATTTAGGAAAACAGCCTACTGCAACCCATTTTGCAGGAAAGAGAGCACTGAAGTGATCGAAAGCTTTCAGGATCTCCTCAGGGGAGAAGACGCACTCAACGACTAGGTTCCACTTCTAAAGGCGTAAGCACGCTACCCAATTCTAGGGGGTGCTCGCAGAAGTGATGGTAACTAACACATGTTCTTGTGATAGCCACCTGAACCTCCGCGTTCGGATGTAAGACCGCCCGGAATCTCCGGGGGAAGAACGCGTGTGCCATCGTGCCCCGTCCCCGAATCCAGGGGAAGTCAGGAAGGCTGTTGAAGGGAACCAGGTCTAGTTGGGCCAATGAGGGGCAACTATGAAGACCTGTTCCTCTCCTGACATGGCACGTAGGTGCAAGTGACGGGCGCAAAAGACAGGAGCATTGCTCAACACAACATGTGAAGATCACTGGGCTTCAGGAGCATTTTCTGCTCAGCACTTGGGTGTGACAAGTTCACTGAGCTTCAGGAGCATTCCTGCTCAACACCTGAGTGTGATAAACTCACCGAGCTTCAGGAGCATTTCTGCTCAACACTTGAGTACGAAGAACCTCACTGAGCGACAGGAGCATTTCTGCTCAGCACTTGAGTGTGACAAGTTCACTGAGCTTCAGGAGCATTACTGCTCAACACCTGAGTGTGATAAACTCACTGAGCTTCAGGAGCATTTCTGCTCAACACGTGAGTGCGAGGAACTTCACTGAGCACCAGGAGCATTTCTGCTCAGCACTGCGTGTGATGAATTCACTGAGCTACCTGTGATGGACTCACTGAGCTACAGGAGCATTGCTGCTCAACACCAGAGTGCGATGAACTTCACTGAGTTTCAGGAGCAAATCTGCTCAACATGAAGAGTGATGATTTCACTGACTTGCAGGCGCAAGGCGACCATGAGTCGCAGTCACTTTTAGAAGGCTCACTGGGGTTAAACGCATTTCTGCGGGCCCCTGGGGCCGCTGAGTCCCAGTGTTTGTCCAAGGGTAGTCCGCTCGGTTTACCCAAACACTGGCGGAAACATAAAACCGGGGGGGCAACTGAGCGGCCCCGGAATGGTCATGACCCAGCCGGACCCAGGGGATGGAGTCTCCACTTGCCCTGGCTATAACTGTCGTGAGGCTCGATGGTGGCACGATTGAGTAAGCAGGAGGAGTGGAATAAGGCGCCCTCAGAAGCGTCTGACTCCAAGGAGGAGGTGACGGGTGAGTTTGTGACATGCAAGGGAAGCTTGCGCAACGGTCGCAATGTCTAACAACTCGAGGCACGAATGCCCGTGTAGTCGGGGGTCGCCCAGGCCCCCGTTAAAACACGCCCTTTGTACATGGCCGCTCTGTTGAAGAGGGTTTGGCAGCAGACCGGGATGAACTATAGTCACACAGGGTGAGCTGCTCTACCACGGTCACCTCGGGACTCGATCGTGAAGCTAGCGCTGAAGCGGTCACATATGGAGGGAGCCAAAGGCTGCGACTACCATATACCCCAGGAGCCTCTGAAAGTTCTTTCAGTGGGACCCTTTCTCACTTCAACACCAGCTGAACACATTCTCATTGGAGAGACATGTTGGACCGAGTACCTCTCCAAAACTAGAAAAGAGATACTCAGCCCGTGGGCGAGATTACTCTTTTCCAGTTGACCTGAAGACCCAACGGGCTCTGGAGCACTCGAGGGGAAGGACACTGTACTGATACTCCACCCTTAGACGCAACACACAGGATGGCCTGCGGTGCGGGAGGTAGAGATCTGAAGCACATGTCTTTCAGGTCAAAGCTGCAGACCAATCTTGGGCCAAGATGGTCACGACCCACCACCTAGTAGCACGAAGAACGAGTTTACAACTGGCCTTCGTACCGGCTGGAGGAGCGGCTATATCAAATCCTTCGCCAGCAGGATAAGATAAGCACGCACAAGTCAGGAGCACTGCTCAACACTCGGTGTGATGAATATCACTGAATTTTCAGGAGCACGTCTGCTCAACACCTAATGTGATGACTATCACTGACTTGAGCGGGGTAGCCGAGCCTGAGGTGGGGCAGCGAAGTAGAGAGAGTGGTGTTAGTGTGCTGTGCAACACTTACCTGTCTCCACAAGCGGCAGGGGGCGCGTGAGAAGGCGGATGACCGGGTCCTCGAACGCACCAAGCTGCCTGCTGGCGACCAAGGGGGAGCTGAGGGGTGTAAGGCTATACAGGGTCACACCCGCCAGACTGGCCCTCTTGGGACCCAGGAACAGATGAAATTGCTCTCTCTTTGAAGTGTGGGTACCGCTTGCTCCGCTTTTTTTTTTTTTTTTTTAGGGAGCCAGCGGCGGAACAGACACACACACAAACAAAGGCTCCACCCGGCCCTCACCCGGGGGGAGGGAGTGATCGTGCCACTCCAAGAGCATCTCATCCATTCCTGGGCGGCCCGCTCCGGAATGCTTTCGCTGTCGCTTGCCACCTGGCTTGGCAGCGCCTGGAGCGGGCTGGGCGTCTCTACTGCGGCCGGCTCCCTGCTGAGGCCTGGGTGGAGGCTGCTGCGGAGGGCCAGCAGGAGCGGCGGCCGGAGAACGCCCACGGCGACGAGCAGGCGGAGGAGCTGCCACCGGCGGCGGGTGGAGGCAGCAGCTGGCCACCGGGGCAGGATGTGCCGGATGACCTCCGTCTGCGCTTGAGCGGCAGAGAACTGTTTGATGCAGTTCTCCACCGCGTCGCCGACCAGCCCAACCTGGGAAATTGGGGAGACCAGGAACCGAACCTTGTCCGCATCCGCCATACCAACCAGGCTGAGCCAACGAAGGCGCTACTGGACCACCAAGGTGGACATCGCCAGACCGATCACGCACGCTACGACACCCGTACCCCGGAGGGTGAGGTCGGATGCAGTGCGGTGCTCACCTATGAGCGCACGGTCTGGATTACCCTCGTGCATGCCATGGGTGCCCTAGCCTGCAGCAACGCCATGGCACGCAAGAGGAAGGGGCTTGCCCACAGGCTTTGTAAGCTCTGCCCGTCGGAACGGACGAAACTCACAGGCCTTAGGGGGGAGACGAGGATCCCCCCAAAAGGCAGCGGCCGCCGGACACAGGTGCACCTGTGTCGACAGACCGCTCCAATGGAGGGACACCTCGCAACCCTTCACCGTTCCTCCATCAAGGGTAATGAGGGGGAAAAGCTATTCAGGCAGTTTCTGGCAGAGAAAGATGCTGTTCACCACCTGATAAGCTCTCCATGCATTTCGGGAAAGAAAGGCACTGGGGCGGCGAGCTGAGAACCAGCGCGGCCCGCCCCAAGATACCAAACTCCAGATTCCAACCGAGACTGAACGGGACACGGTGGAGGTTCCACTCGAGCCCGGCAGCCTCGGCGGCCCGTTTCAGCATAGCTGATAATTCTGGATCCGGCTCGGGCAACATTGAACTCCCGGAGGGAGACAATGCAGCCGAGTCATCATCTCCAGAAGTCAGCTCACCCTCTGATGCTGCAATCGGCGTCCTGTCCTCCAGGGGAGCCCCGAGTGAAACCGCTGGCCCACCCATTACAGATGGACCAGCAGAAAACACCGGAGGCTCCAGTGGTTGCAGTGGAAGGGAGGAGTGAGGAGCCCACAGGGAATGGTTACCGGGCGGGACATCCAACACTATCCTCCGGTCACCCATCCCACACAGCACCCGAGGGTGGGGCATGGTAATGGGGACTCGCTCTCCGCGAACGAAGGCGAGTCTCGCCCTCAACACTGCGACAGTCATGTTCCCACAGTGAAAACATGAGCTGTCCACAAAAGCTGTCTCAGCGTGCTGTAAGCCAAACACGTGACACAACAGTTGTGACCATCAGAGAGAGACAGGGAACGACCGCACCCAGAAACGCACGGGCGGAATGACATCTTGAAAAAGACGCAAACGCACCCGTGTTGCTCTTTCAGAAAATAGGACCGTCACCAGTGCCGGAGCACACAGGGAAATGACCGCGGCAACACTGAACAGAGAACTGAAACAGTGAAGCACTCACTTTTCCGCCCTCTAACCAGCCATCAACACACACAAACATTTAGAAATTTGTTGCTGTTAAAACAGCAGTTGAGAGCTCAAAGCTCGCGATCACCGCTGCACTCGCGCTGTAGAACACCAGCACTGGGAGAGTCTTCCTGAAGAACACCGACACACTCGCTCGTTGTAGACAACAGCACTCTCAGAGACATCAAACGATCGGCTCCGAAGCGAAAGGCAACTAGTGCGTGCATCCACTTCCGTATTTATACCCGTGCCGCGGGGGCGGAGTGTGTGATGCGAATCACGCACGCCAATTACATTGGCTCGTTCAATAGTACTCGAAGATGATAGGCTCCCTAGCGTGATCCCATTTCAGTCGCGTCGACTACGTCCGACGTTATCGACTGAAAGGGAACCACGAAGTCCTACACAAGACTCCAGGCGTGACAAAAGAATGTTATGGTCTACTAAGTCAAAAGCAGCACTTAGATCTAAGAGGACCAGAGCCAATGGTTTACCAGAATCAGTGATAAGATATATATCATTTAGGACGTTTAAAACAGCAGATTCGGTGCTATGTAAAACTTTAAAACCAGATTGAAAAACTTCATTGATTGAATTGTTTGACAGAAAAGTTTTTAATTGAGCCAATACAGCTTTCTCCATGATCTTTGAAATAAAACGAAGATTTGAAATAGGTTGAAAGCTGGAAAGAGATGAGGAATCTAGATTAGGTTTTTTAATATATGGTGTTATCACAGCCTGTTTAAGGCAAACAGGAACAGTGCCCGTATATAAGCACTTATTAAAGACGGACAGCAGACCTGGACCAATTGCACCCATATTTTGTTTGAAGAAATGTGAGGGAACCTTAAGATACCTTATTTGTAAAAAAGTTTCCAAAACTTTCACAGAGCGAGACAGAAGGCTTTGGGAAAAGATTAACAGGTGGATTTAGCACAGAGTCAATAGTGGAAAAAAGGGGACGAGGGTTATGTCTATTTTGCATAATCAAATCAGATAAATATTTACTTTTAGCAGCTTTAGTAGCCCTCTGAAATGAGGAAAGTGAGTTTCTCATAATTTCATATGAGACATGCAATTTGTCCTTTTTCCACTTGCGCTCAGCCCGACGGCAATCCTGTCTAAGAGAACGCACTGATTCATTAAACCATGGAATTGGTACTGATTTACGGAATTTAAGCTTTAAAGGTGCAATACTGTTCAGAATAGAAGCAAATGTGGAGTTGAAAAAACTGAGATGTTCATCCGCATCCAGGTTATGAAGAGTAAATTCCGTTTCAGAAGAAATCCACGCTCCAAGAAATGCTGCAGTGAACTCCTCCCTGGAGTGTGCACTGAAGGTACGAGACATATGCCCCATGGGCTGAGTTTTTAGTGTTTGACCAAAGTATGGAACAGAGAAAATTACAGGCATATGATCAGAGATGGTTGCATTGCTAATTGTAATATCTGAAACAGATAATCTATGAGTTAAAATCAAGTCCAAGGTATGACCCTGTAGATGCGTTGGACCAGATACCCACTGAAGAAGGTCAAAAGACTCAATAAGATTTAAAAACTCCATGGAGAGAGTTTTTTTTGGGCACAACAAACATGAATCTTAAAATCACCAAGCAGCAGTATTTTATCGTAAGCAATAACAAGATCCCCCACAAAAGCAGCAAATTCATTAATACATTCTGAGTTTTGTTTGGGAGGGCGATATAACAGAGCAATGGTGACTGGGTTTGCTAGTAGTATTTGAAATAGCTGCACCTCAAAACTGCTATATGAAGATGTAGATACGAATTGACAAGAAAAAGTTTTTTTAAAAACGGTCACTAACCCCCCACCGCGGCCTGATGAGCGCAGGGTATTTAAAAAGTCACAGCCCTGTTGTAGTAATTCAACAAGCGAGTTTAATTCGCCAGGTTTAATCCAAGTCTCGTTGACACAAAGGAAGTCCAGCACTTGTGTAGTAAACAGTTAGTTCAAAAGTTTAAAATCGTGCATTGATAAGGGCCATCTTCAGTACAGATGAGTCACTATCCGACTGTGTTGCTCGACACAGTGGCTGGAGATTACGGAGATTAACCTCGCCATGGTAAATATGAAGATGCATCCCATGACGATGCGTGGAAATAATAACAGGGATAATCGCGCGTGGCCGCTGGAACTTAACCTCAGGAAAACACCTTCCTGTGTCGCATCCACAAACCCGAACTCCCAGCGAGTAGAGTGGGTGCTGCGCGCCGTTCTCTCGAGCCAACGCAGTTTTCCGGCGAACAGCGACACCACCCCGTTTGCCGCGCCTCCTCCGGCGCTTTATTTTAGGTAAGTCCGTCGGCCACCTACGCAGGTGCACTGGGAGATTGATCGCAAAAAACGATGGAAACACTCTATATCCATTAACATCACCATTTGCAGAGTCCATGACGACACTACGAATGTTAAGCAGTGTTAGGCGGTGATACAGGAGGGAGGAATTACAATTTACGATAATAATAGAGATAAGAAAAAGAATAACACATGCCAACGGCAACGACGAAGAGGACAGCAGACGCCAGCCAACACAGGCGCCATCTTCATTCCCACACAAATGATTCCACACCAGTGATAGCACGGCTCGGGACCCACCAAGATAACAGCAGAGATTGTTTGATCCCAAGACAAAGGATTTAAAACAGACCACCTCCTTCTTAAAGACCCCTGAACGACCCCAGGGTTGAAATCTCTTAAAACCACAGAGACTGAGACTTTACATTTAATAAATACATAAAAACATCCCAAAACAATTATTGACGGACTTCTAATCAAACATTGTTCAACTACATAATCCTATATTGTATCTACAACCTATGTATGTGTCTATTATGCTTAGATCACATACAAGTCATGTAATTGTTATAACTATTCGACGTATGAATGAAAGTGTGTCTTGATTTCTATCAATACGATCATATATTCTTAATTCAGAAGATGGCTTGATTGAAATCTGTGTAAAATGTTTTGTGTTCTTATAATATGAATAATGTCTAAACTGTTCCCTCCGAACGCATGATTTACGATGAGAGGTGAAGAGAACGCCACCTCCCAAATAAAGACAGTGCCTAATTGGTCAGAACTCATCTAAGAGGTTGGACAAACCATTGAGTTTTAAATCTTAGGACCCGAGAAGCCAGTAGAGTTTTTTGTAGAGATTTTGTTAAGTTGGGTTGAGGTTTGGTTTGTGAATTTGTTCGCTAGAGCAGATTTACAGAAGTCATGGAAAAGCCATGACTGGTAACCGGACAGACGAGTAACCATGTAGACCAGCAGACAAAAGAACCCAAACAAGATCCGAAGAACATCCATGGGTTAAACAGCTTCATTCAAGCCATCTATAACTACTCTCGTCTCATTTTTCTTTCTGTTCTTACCTTTATCTTTCTTTTCCGTTGAGGGTCTCGATTCTAAGTTAAGTTTTGCTGCAAAGTTTCGCTTAAACGATTCGACTGCAAAGCCCGCTTTCCAACTTTTCCAAAGACTTTTCATCCATCGCCAACACACCACGTGATTGGCCGCCCAAGACATCTATCCAGGCACGAGGACGAGGAGACCACCATCCAGTCAACGAACCCGGGAAACACCCTTTTGCGCCGACAAAAGGAATCCCCAAAAGGAACGCAAAGACAAGCAAGTAGCCTCCAGACTCTTAACTGAACTGGGGCTTTGATATAACATTTAATAACCCCACCTAAGAAACAATAGAAGGGTTAAATTAATGATTGATGGTTCGTTCAGGTCATGTCTTATAAGTGCATATAGAAACTTGGGATTTCACTATCTCACTCTTGAACTCATTTTCTTTCCTCACTCTCTTTCTTTCTGCAACTTGTATGAATGTGTGTGTGCGCGGGTTTGTGTTAGATATTAGTTTTATGTATTAGAATAATCAATAAAGTCTTGTTTATATTTGAAAGATAGTTGTCTTGTGTTATGTGCTTACAGATTTAATGTCTTAAACTGCTGATCTAAGTTACCTTGCTAGAAAATAGTGTTTCACTATAGTTTGGATATTTATATCCGCTGCAGAGGTTATAGTTATGGCTCGGCCGTATAACTGATTCTTTTGAGATTCCCTATAAATTCATTGATAATTCCTTTTGAGCTAAATTGACCTGTCTGACCAGACACGTTACTCGTTTCCTTACAATGTACTCGCGCATCATCTCATTTCGGATGGCATGGCAAAACTCCCAGACTGTTAGGCATACTGATGCGTCACTTATGCCAAACAGATGTGCCAGAGATCGATAACCAGCACCTGTCGCGAGCCACCATAGTCCAACTCCAACGCGCTTCTGCACTGAGATTGCCTGGCGAAATGTTGTGTCCTCGTAAGAGAGCATTGGTGACAACCGCACACGCAACATTTCAAAAGTTTCTTGTCACATTCGAAAGTTGCTGACCCACAGATCTTGACCCCAGGTTCCAACAACGCAATCCCACCAGTCTTGAGTACTTTGCCGCATCCAAACCTCCCTTTGAACCGATGTTGCAGCAATCATCGCTAAATTCGCCCAGGCTGCAACAAGGGCTCTCCTCTTTTTTCTCCACCGTACGAGCCAATGTTTTGCTGACTTTTTTGATGACTTTTCAAAATATTGTGGAAAGCAAAACACTGGATAATTTTATTCGCATCTGCATCCATTGCATTTCGTGCTGTTTTATTCCTTTTCCGGGTCAGAACATCTACATTTGGTAGTTTCAGCAGTGTATATTGTAAATGCAAAAATCGGATACGGGTCACTTTTAATGTGCTTTTAACTTACTTTTAGATGATGTAAGCGGTTCGTCAAAAAAATCAGATATAGTCAGAAAATCAGATTTGGGCATCAAGACCTGCAGTGTAAATGCAGCCAAAGATCAGTGTTACTTCTAACTCAGACATTTTTCTTAATATTTTAAGTTTGTTGTCCTTATTATTGTTGAATATCGTTTAAAAAAACTGTTAAGACTGTACCTGATCTTTAGTCAAAGTGCTAATATTTGTTATTTTGTTTGTGTGTTTTCTATTATTGATTGGTGAGAAAAAAAAAATATAATTTAGAAATGTAACTTTTTTGTATGTGGGAATCTAAATCTTGATTTTTTTATAGCAGGAGTATTAATGGATGAAAACAATATTTTTGTTGTTGTTGACAAGATTGAGCTTGTTTGGCACCTGTAATAATTTAATCAGAATACCTCATTTAATTTGTTTTATTAAATTTCTGATTTAAATTATCTTTTGGGCCTGCCTCAATTACAATCTTAACTTCTAAATGATAAGAATGTTCTGGAAAAAGCTGCTGAAGGCTTTGATATCACACAAAAAATGTGTTTGAATCTGATGTACAGTACATGTGTGGTTGCAGGAAGGCAGACAAAGACTACAGTCCCAATTAGTGATGGGTCATTCATGAACGATCCGTTCATTGCGTCTGTCACGTGACAAATGAACGAAAGACTCGGAAGGTAAAGTAATTATGTTCCCTGTGAATCACTTTCGACTGCATTATAATGATTTCTTAATTCAGAATATGATCAAGATTGCATAGGTGGATGTGTTCGGGGAATTTGCAAGTTAAAAGTATAAACCAACTTAAATGAACGAAATGACTCGGAAAAAAGATTTGTTAATTTTGATGAACGAGATCGAACAAGAGAGTCAGTAAAATGATCCAAACTTCCCAACACCAACACTAATCCCAATATGAAGTTTAATGATAATGATAATAATAATAATAATAATAATACAAAATAATAATTAGACAACTCGGAACAGGAAGGGCAATACACACTAAATGCAACTTAGACCAAACTGCGAATGAATGTGAGGGATCAACTTATATAGCAAACACAAACGAGGATAATTAATAGAACACAGCTGAAACCAATGAGCTAATAATGACGGTAACTATGGAGACAGACAAGTGGCAGAGGTCAGAACAAGGAAACATGTGACATATGAAAACAAACTGAAAGTCCATGGAACAAAACTAAATAGAATGATGACAACGTGTCATTCTAAAACAACACAAAGTTTAATTGAATTTAGGCTTTCCCTGATCTTATATGAGTGACTTTGAAATCTGTAATCCACTTGAAACTTCCACAAAAAAAAAAGATAACTACAGTTTAATGGGTATCATGGAATATATGAGTTTAGTGATAAGTTACAAATTTCTTATGAAATGCTGAAAAACTCCCTCAGTGCTTTTCAGAAAGCTATGATATCTGCTAAGTATTTTTCTAATTTAATTTAAAAAACATCATAGTTCAAAAGCCTTATTTTCTGTGTTAAATTCTGCTCTCAATCCTCCTATAATTGTGATTTCAAACCCTTCAGTATCATTATGTGAAGGTTTCTCTAGGTTTTTCTGTGAGAAGATCTCCTCTCTAAGATCTCAGTTGCAATCATCTGCTAATGTCTCGCTTGAACTGGGTTGTTCTTCACCCATATGGAGTGTCTTTGACACTCTTTCTATTCTATCTCTCAGAGAAATTGTTGATCATTTGAAACCTTCCTTCTGCTCTCTTGATGTTCTTTCTCTCCGTATCTTGAAACAAACTTTTGATTTGGTTGGACCATGTTTGGTGTCTCTTATGAATAATTTCTTGAGCACAGGGACTATCCCTGATATACTAAAACAAGCTACTGTTACACCTCTGCTCAAGAAACCTTCACTCGATGTTAGGGATTTTAATCATTTTCGACCTATTTCAACCTTCCTTTTACTACAAAAGCATTGGAGAAAACGGTTCTCAATCAACTCCAGTCTTATCTTAGCTCAAATCAAATTCTTGAAACTTTCCAGTCTGGTTTTAAGCCTTTGCACAGCACAGAGTCTGCTCTATTAAGGGTTTCTAATGAAATACTGTTAGCGACTGACACTGGTGACTCTATGATCTTTTTACTGTTAGACTTAACCAGAGGTGTCAAGTCCAGGTTCAGAAAGTAAAATTCCTCCTCAGCAGTGTTGGGCAGTAACGTGTTACTAGTAACGCATTACTGTAACACAGTTACTTTTGACAGTAACTCATACTGTAACGCATTACTTTTTAAATAAACCGTTACCATATGGTGCGTTGTCCGTTACTTTTTTAAATTAATTAATTTTGGCTGAAGTGTAGCCTACAGCCTAACCTGTTTGCCACCCGTCCCTTAAAATACGGAATTGTCCCGTATTTACAAGTAAAATGATGCGTCTCGTATCAAATCAATAAGGGAATCGATTTGTCCCCTATTTTACATAAGGCCCACACATAGCCTAGTTGGATAAAAACATAAGGATTTACTATACTAATAGCAAATAGCCTATAAAGAAATCAATTTCACAATAATGTTACATTATGATTAGAATCAAAGGAATTTTGTCCATCTTCTAAGCTTAGAAAATGCACATTTATACGGGCTGAATTTTATAGGCCTAAAATATTGTTTAGTAATTCTGTGAATTACACTCCGCAAACCAAAGTAATACTACCCACCGGATGAAGAAGGGTTGGCTCTCAGTCTCCACAGAACAAAATATTAATTTTATTTTATTTTTAGTGTTCGCATTTATGAGGAAGAAACAATGTTACAGACGTGACTGTTCTCCGTACGTGAGCGCTCTGAAAGCGGCACTAAAATATGCTTTAAAACTTTCACAGAGACATCAAACAGAAAGCACAAAACCTTTCTTTAAAGTGAATTTCGTTTTGTATTAATTGTATCTTAATTTTAATCAATGTTTCATCAACCAGTTGCCTGGATTTAATAAATAAGAAGTAAATATAGCAGACGATAGATAATCACGAAACGGAGGCGCCAGCGCGTGAACTGGAGCTCGTCTCATAAAAGAACCGAAGCTCGGCGTATAAGGTAACCTACTTGCCTCACAGACATGTCTACAGTTAAACAGAACAATTCAAAACGAAAGAAAACAGACTACAGACTGCTCTCTGCTTATGTAATCCGTATGAAATGTGCATTTCTCTCTGGCGCGTTCACTACTGCGAAGATCGCGAGTCAGCATAGCGAGTCACCTCAGAAATCCTTGTGATATATTCAGTTTGTGCTGGTCTGACTTAAATAAAATAGTGTTTAAAAATTACTTTCTGTTTAAGTCAGTTTTGTGTTTGTGTAGACCATAACGCATAAAAGAACATTAATGGGAACATTAAAGAATGTTTTTTTTAAAAGTAACTAAAAAGTTACTTTTAACAGTAATGCATTACTTTTTGGTGAAAGTAATCAACAAAGTAATTGAGTTACTTTTTGAATGAAGTAACTAGTTACTATATCTTAGTAACTAGCACAACACTGCTCCTCAGTATTTTGTTCCAATCACCTGGATTTGCTAATTAGCACAGTTTTTCAGCCAGGAGATAGAACTAATTAGTGAAACCAGCTGACTGAGTTAATGGGTGGAATAAAAATATGGCTTTCTGACCCCTGGAATTGACACCTCTGGACTTAACCTCGGCCTTTGATACAGTTTATCATAAAACTCTATTATCCCGACTAGAATACTCTGTAGGCTTTCAGGGAACTGTCCTCAGCTGGTTTAGATCTTATCTAACAAATAGAAGTTTCTCTGTCAAACTGGGTAATTTTTCTTCCTCGCCAGCCCAACTCTCCTGTGGAGTGCCGCAGGGGTCTATTCTCGCACCCATTCTTTTTTCCATATATTTACTTCCTCGGGGCTCCATTTTCAGAAAGCATGGTGTATCATTTCACTGCTATGCAGATGATACACAAATTTATTTCCCTCTGAAACGCAACAAAGATACTGCTCTAAAATCTCTTTGTGCATGCCTAGAAGAAGTAAAACGTCTTGGTTACGTATGTAACCCTAGTTCCCTGATAGGGAACGAGACGCTGCGTCAAGCTGTGGGAACGCCTCTGCATGTGTGCGTCATGAAGCACGTATGGAATCAGTCCAATGGAGAGACAGAAAGTCATAGGCGGGTGACGTCATCGACCAGGAAACTATAAAGCACCCCCAAAACACAAGCGCGACAGCTTCTGATAGGCCTGAAGGAAGTGCTAACGGGCATGCTGGGAGTATGGCAAAATGACACAGCGTCTCGTTCCCTATCAGGGAACTAGGGTTACACACGTAACCGAGACGTTCCCTTTCAAGGGAACTCGAGCTGCGTCAAGCTGTGGGAACGCCAATACCCACGTCGCCATAAGAGCAAATGACCGTCATGTGGGAACTAGCGCACAGAGGATGAGAGCACCTGCGCCCCAGGAGTGGAACTTAAGTCCAATTCATAGAACTTAACAAATGTATGCGGTGAGGACCACCCAGCCGCATCACAAACATCACTTAGCGATACTCCTGACAACAATGCTTTAGAAGCAGCCATACTCCTAGTAGAGTGGGCTCGTACAGCCAAAGGTGAAGGCTGACCAGCCGACTCATAAGTAAGTGAGATGGCCTCAACCACCCGCTTGCTCATTCTCTGTTTAGACGCGGGACACCCTATCCTGGGTGGCCCAAAGCACACAAATAACTGTTCTGATTTCCTCCACAGGGCAGCTCTGTGGACGTAAGCGTCTAACGCCCTAACCGGGCAGAGAAGGTTAAGTTTCTCCTGATCTGATGACACAAAAGGAGGACGATAGAAAGCCTGCAGCACTGTAGGTCTAACAGCATTAGTAGGGACCTTAGGGACATAACCTGGTCTAGGGTATAGAAAAGCCTTAACCATACCAGGCGAAAACTCCAGGCACGAGGGTGCAACCGACAGAGCCTGCAAAACTCCGATTCTCTTAAGTGAGGAGATTGCAAGCAGAAAAAGATTTTTATACGTGAGAAATTTCTCAGAAACTTCCTCAATAGGTTCAAAGGGGGCCAAAGAAAGGCCCTCTAGTACAATGGCCAAATCCCAAGTCGGCACCCTCATACGAACTGCAGGCCTCAGCCTCAAAGTCCCACGAAGGAAGCGAGTTATAAGTGGGTGTCTCCCAAGAGAAACTCCACTGAAAGGGACATGGTAAGCAGCTAGTGCCGCCAAATACACCTTTAGTGTGGAGGGGGATGACCCTGCAGAGAAACGCTCCTGCAGAAACTCCAGCACTGCACCCACTGGGCCGTTAACTGGGTACTGCCGGTGTTCTGCACACCAAGAAGTGAAAAGTTTCCACTTCAGGGCATATAACTTCCTCGTGGACGGAGCTCTGGAGTGAAGGATGGTCTCAACAACCTCAGTTGAGAGACCAGATTATATGAGCTGGGCCCCCTCAGAGGCCAAACCCACAGTTTCCACAACTCTGGGCGGGGGTGAAATATCGTACCGCCCTCCTAAGAGAGTAGATCCCTCCTGATCGGAATCTCCAAGGGAGAGCCGTCCAGAAGAGATATTAGGTCCGCGAACCATACTCGGGCCGGCCAGAACGGGGCTACTAGAAGTAGGCTGACCCCGTCCCGGCGAACCCTCTCCAGAACTCCTGGTAGCAGAGCAACCGGGGGAAAAGCATACAGACGTGACCTCGGCCACGGCTGTACCAGAGCGTCCAACCCCAGAGGGGTTGGCTGACTGATGGAGAACCACAGATGACAGTGCGTTGTCTCCTTGGAAGCGAATAGGTCCACCTCGGCGCGATCGAAACTCAACCAAAGGAGCTCCACCACCTCGGGGTGGAGCCTCCATTCCCCCGGCCTCGGCCCCTGCCTCGACAGGGAGTCTGCTGCCACATTCAAATAACCAGGAAGATACATAGCTCTCAGAGACCGTAACTTCCCCTGGGACCACAGGAGGATCTGACGGGCCAACTTGTAAAGTGGACGCGACCGCAGGCCCCCCTGATGATTTATATACGGACCACCGACATGTTTTCTGACTGAACTAGCACATGATGACCTCTGAGGTCTGCTAGGAAGTGTTTCAAAGCTTGGAACACCGCCAACATCTCTAGACAATTTATATGCCATGATAGATGATGGTCCTGCCACAGACCTTGGGCTGGACGACCACTCATGACCGCCCCCCACCCTGTGAGGGAAGCATCCGTCGTTAGCGTTACGCGACGACAAAGAGCCCCCAACACAGGCCCTTTGGATAGGAACCAGGTTTCTTTCCACATGACCAGAGCACAAAGGCAGCGCCGCGTGACTTTGATCGTGCGGAGGGGATTTCCCCTCGGGGAGAATCCCTTGGTCCGGAGCCACCACTGCAGTGGTCTCATGTACAACAGGCCGCAAGGTATAACGTTGGACGCTGCTGCCATCAGTCCCAACAGTCTCTGAAACTGTTTTACAGTGAGTAGCTGGCCTAGCTTTACTTGTTTCATAGCTGAAAGAATCGAAGCGATGCGGGTCGGAGAAAGTCGCGCCCGCATCGAGACCGAATCCCAAACGACGCCCAGAAAAGTGGTCTTCTGAGAAGGAGATAATACACTTTTCTTTGCGTTCAGCCTCAACCCCAACTTTCTTATATGAGCGAGAACGACATCTCGTTACTGAACCGCCATCTGCTCTGTCTGAGCTAAAATCAACCAATCGTCGATGTAATTGAGGATACGAATGCCCTGAAACCTCAGGGCGCTAAAGCTGCATCCATGCATTTCGTGAAAGTGCGGGGAGATAAAGCTAGGCCAAATGGAAGAACCTTGTACTGGTACGCCTCGCCCCCGAAGGCGAACCTCAGGAACTTCCTGTGTTGTGGAAGGATGGAAATATGGAAGTACGCATCCTTCAGATCTATCGTGACAAACCAGTCCTCGGATCTGATTTGTGACACGATCTGCTTGATAGTGAGCATCTTGAATTTTAGCTTCCCTAACGAGCGATTCAACAGGCGCAGATCTAAAATTGGACGCAACCCCCCATCCTTCTTTGGAACGATGAAATATCGGCTGTAAAAACCTGACTCCAAACTGGGAGGAGGAACCCGTTCTATAGACTCCTTTTGAAGGAGCGCTTTCACCTCTTGTTCCATTACCAGAGCCTGCTCGTGGGCAGAACCCCTCTGAATTTTGGTGGACGACACTTGAATTGGATAGCATAACCCTTTTTTACTGTGTGCAGAACCCACTGAGATATTTTTGGAAGGCTTTTCCACTCTGCCAGAAATACTACTAAGGGTACCAGTCTCTCGAGACTGGCCTCTGGTGTAGCTTGAGCAGCAAACACAGCGCCCTGTAATGGCGCACCGGCAGGGAACGACTGGCTTAACTGCTCTGAGACCCTCCTCAGGGGGGGCTAGCGTCCCTCTGGAAAGCGCTCGCTGGGACCGTCTGTGCCCCGGCATGAAGGCGGGGTTGGCAGAACGGGCCCCTGAGGGCACCGAAGAAGAGCGGGCACCGTGTAATGCGGTGAACACCTCTCTCCCACGGCAGGGACCACCCTCAGCATCCTGACGCCAGTGGCGTCAGGATGAAACGCTGCGACTGTTTCTTCTCTTCCTGAAATCTATCTATGACAGTATTGACAGAATCACCAAAAAGACCATGAGGAGAGAGCGGAGCGTCCAAAAGAAAAGCGTTGTCTTTTTCTTTCATGCCAGAGAGATTTAACCATAGATGCCTCTCTGCGGCCACCAGGGCTGCCATAGTACGGCCCATTAGCTTGGCCGACTCCTTGGTGGCGCGCAGAGATAAATCTGCAGCCTGACGCAGTTCGCAAACTACGTCAGTGCTGACCTCTTGAGTGTCACTCACATCCTTTAATAAGTGGGCCTGGTATGCCTGCAAGATGGACATCGTGTGCAGGCACGCCGAGGCTTGACCGGCCACCGAATACGCCTTACCCACTAAAGCTGATGTACTTCTAAGAGGCTTAGAGGGTAAAAGTGGTGCTTTAAAAGAAGATGCAGCTTCAGCAGAAAGATGACTAGCAAGCGCCTCTTCTGCTCTGGGCATCGCCCCATAACCATGAGATTTTGCCCCCACAATGTTTGAATAAGTGGACGTTTGAGGGCTAAAAACACGATAAGAGACCGGCTTTTTCCACGATCTCGTAACCTCTGTGTGGAGATCAGGGAAGAAGGGCAAGCACCGGCGTGGAAATTGAGAACGGGAAGGCAAAAATCTTTCATCTAATTTAGATTTTTCTCTAGACTCTTGCCTAACAGCTGGCCACTCGATGCTTAATTTAGAAACAGCATGAGTGAGCACCTCCATCAGCTCCTCACTTTCGGGAGAGCGAGATGGCGAATCATTGACATCTCCCGTATCCAGACTAACAACATCCAGATCCTCAGAACTGGATAGTTGCAGTACTGGGGCCTCAGTTCGGGGGGAAGAAACCGCAGAGCGTGCTTCCGAACCCGAGACTGAGGCACTGGATCTAACAGGTAAGGGCTGAGATAGGGCAAAGCCCGTCTCAAGCCCCGCTGTTAGATCCATCTGCGATCCCCACGAATGACGTCGCCACTCAGCCTCGGCATAAGCGGGACCCGTACCACGGGGATCGCGAACCGAACCACTCTCCTCAAAGAGTGATCGGCAGGAGTGGAGCATTCTAAGAGGCAAACGCTCGCAATGCTCACAATAAGCCCCCTCGAGAGCTGACTGGGCATGCTGCACTCCCAAACAAACAACACATAAGCTGTGTGTATCCCCGCCCGTTAAATAGCGCGAGCAGGGAGCAACACACTTCTTAAATTGTTGTTCGCTCGCCATTGTCTCTCAATATAATATATATATATAGTTTTTTGAAATAGTGAAACTCCTGCTTAGTGACAGACAAAAACACTTGGGACAGATCCACATATAGCGCTTACTGAAGGCATAGAAGCTGTCGCGCTTGTGTTTTGGGGGTGCTTTATAGTTTCCTGGTCGATGACGTCACCCGCCTAGGACGTTCCGTCTCTCCATTGGACTGATTCCATACGTGCTTCATGACGCACACACAGCACACAGCACACGCACACAGCAATCATGCTGTGAATGATTTTTGAATGATTACAAAACCGAGGTTATAGTCTTTGGCCCCCATGACAACTATAACAGCAGTAACACTGATCTGAACTATCTTTATCCAATGCCATCTTGCATTAAGAACCTAGGTGTTCTCTGGGATCAGAACCTCAAATTTGAAAAACAAATCAATGCGGTTGATTTGCTCTTTTGTTTTTTTCAGTTACATCTTCTCTCTAAAATTAAATCCTTCCCTTTCTGAGAAAACCTTAGAGATTGCTGTCCATGCTCTCATTACATCGCGGTTGGACTATTGAATGCTGCTGTACCTCAAAAGTTCCTCAAAAGAAAACGCAAATTTGATCATGTTTCACCTATCTTAAAATCTCTGCATTAGCTACCTGTCCATTTTAGAATCGAGTTAAAAATTCTTTAAAAATGTGTTTTTAAATCCGTAAATTGTCACGATCCACACTCAAGGAAACAATGGAAAATCCAATAATGCAGTAAGTATTTTATTAGGGAAATCCGTAACTCATAAACAGTCCAGGCAGGGGTCAAAATCCTAATAAGCGATCCAAAACACAAAACAATAACCAGGCAAGAACAGAGTGGAAACAGACCTCAAAAGTGGTGTGATGAATAACAAGGACTCGGTAACAAACACTAAACAGGCAGTGTATTTATACACACAGAAACTAACAATCAAGATCCGTCCGTGTCCGATGGAAGGGGGCTCGGGAGAATTTAGTTTAGAATTTAATTCTCAGTCAGACGGGCCCACAACACAAAGCATTGAAAAATTTTCATACAGGGCCCCACCTCTCCGGCTCGAGAAGTCCCACTCAGTGGTCTTCCTTTCCTCCCATTAATAGGGGGAGGGATACGGATCCCCGTACTGCTGGATCTTGACATGACGGAGTCCTTCTGTCACGATCCACACTCAAGGAAACAATGGAAAATCCAATAATGCAGTAAGTATTTTATTAGGGAAATCCATAACTCATAAACAGTCCAGGCAGGTTAAGATTAAAGAAAAGGTTAAAAAAAGATAAGAGAACAAACAGAGTCTTTAAATTTAGCTTTAGACTACTTTAACTTTAGACTAAAAACTGCAACAAAAAAGGGCTATAGCCAAAATATTGTTTCGAGTCCGTCAGCCCTCCATTTTTCTAATAAAGGGGAGCGCCTAACACATTTTGGTCTTGGCTCAATTATAAAAAATAAAAAAAACTTAGGTTAGATTAATCTTTTTTTTACACAAGCAACTTGCACATCTCTGCTACAAATGAACACTTAAAGTTGTTTTTCTAGGACCTACCATTCTTGTACAGTTGTCATACAAATGTTACAACTTACCCCATATGCAGGGTTAATTGTAACAGATAGAGGGGTTAGTTGTAACACTTGTGTGTAACACACATAATTCAGTACTATTTTATCTGCATAGTTTGATATTGTTTGTGCATCTGTATAGATAGATATCCATACATCCATCCCTCATCCAATCATCCTTCTATTATGGACCAATATCATGGATAGAGATATATGAAAGGGCTGCACAGTTTTGCAATAAATAAACAAATAAAATAATCAAATATTGTAATTGCTTTTGAATTATATTTGTGAGTGGCAGGTGCATGCCAATAACAGTAATAATAATAAAAACAAGCTCAAAATAACATTTTAAAGGGTTTTATTGCATGAAAAACAAGTGATCAATGCATAGTTAACGAATGTGAAAAAAATCATACTTCGACATTTAAATTCCAACATAGTTTGTGAAAGTCCAACAAAGTTAAATGTGGCAAAATGAATATATAAATAAATAAATACTCAAACCCTACAAGTTGTGTGGCTCCCTGTTTTCATTTCATTATCGTTGTACACTTGGCGGTGTAGATACTATAACACTGAGCTACAACTAACCCCGCAGTGAAAAAAATATTTTAAGCCTAGCTAACAGTTGCTAGGAGTTGCTGATATGTTTCAAAATTGTGCTATGTTTTAGCCAACATGACAGTGATTAAGGTAATATAAAGTTAGATTTGGTGACGTACACACTCAAGTCAGAAACTGAAAAAAAGTAGGATGAAAAAATTGACTTGCATGGTGTCAAAACACTCTTTGTCCAGTATCTTCACGAAATCTTTTCAAAACTTTCCACAAATCCACGGGAAACCGCCTTCTGGCAGCGAGAGAAAAAGAGCGGAAACACGCCCTGACTGACCCTGACTAACTATGCAAAAGGTCCGTGTTACATTTAACCCCGCGTTGGGTTGTGCCCCGCGCTCCCCTACTTAAAGGACCACAGGTAATAAAGTGCACAGCAAAATAAAAATAAATAACGAAGAACTTGTATCTCCATATCTATCTATCTATCTATCTATCTATCTATCTATCTATCTATCTATCTATCTCTTTAACTCAATTCGCAGAACAGGCCTAACAAACCAGGCCCAGTGCAAGCTCACATCTCTTGGGATGTCAAGAAGAAATGCAGCGGACACTAACAGAACTACAGTGATTCATTCTGGAGCAGATGCTTTTCCCACATGGAAAAAACCTATATAAACATATATGTTTTAATATAGGTTTTGATATAGGATTTTAATATATGTGACATATATAAAATTGGCCGTTTTCCTATATTATATGTGCATATATGTACCTATATAGGTGCATATATGTACCTATATAGGTGCATATATGTACCTATATAGGTACATATATAGCTGCATATATGTACCTATATAGGTGCATATATGCAGCTATATGTTACCTATATATTAGTATAATTATTAAAATCCATAGCTACTAGGCAACATAAATAATAGCCCAAGATGTAGAAATTTTAATTATTTATTTACTTAAGAACAATCAAATATTACAAGAACAAAAATAAGACAAAAAACTGAACAGAAAAAACCCCAATTTATCTTGTTGATCTTCTCAGCTCTGTGAGCTTCGAATTGATAGGTGTGCCTATCTGTCCTCGGCTGGCTGCCGGCCACTTCTTCAATGTAGCATCTAGAGAAGACAAAAATAATAAGACAGTATAATAATAATAATATAGTGCTTCATCAGGAACCCAAAGTGCTTACAGTACAGCTGCGATTGGACACATATTTTGGATAAAGGGCTGATCATAATAAAAAATGCGTCATGTAAACACGTCAATTGGAAGATTCTGATTGGATTCTGCTAAATCTGAAAGAAATTCTGATTGGAAACATCACCCCCCCTTTTTTCTAGCGGCATCGTTCTTTCATATGCACATCCGTCATGGGGACTGCATTGTTAACAGTCACACGGTCAATCATGTGCATCCAAAGCAGAGAAAATTCATGGATAGGAAAAATTC
Source organism: Siphateles boraxobius (assembly GCF_051911475.1). Taxonomy (NCBI): domain Eukaryota; kingdom Metazoa; phylum Chordata; class Actinopteri; order Cypriniformes; family Leuciscidae; genus Siphateles; species Siphateles boraxobius. The sequence goes on along the minus strand of NW_027509019.1, from coordinate 3,248,653 downwards.
AGAAATGTGGCTTTAGAAAAGGAAAGGTAGGATCAAGAAATGAGCAAGCAATGAATTAGTATTATAGGTTACAAGCAGATACAGTAACAATAATGGGTGCCCTATCTAATACAGTCTCCATTGATACCTAATAAACATTGATACAAGTAGGCTATGGTTAAAGTAGTGAACTTATAAAGTCTTAAAAGTTTTGTTTTCCCTTCTCAACGCATTATGCATTTACTCACCAATAATGGCTGCCTTTTTAATTTGGTCAAGGGCGACCAGCTGCTCCCCATCCCCTCTGGTTGGCTTCCCACCTTAAAGTAATATTTCAAAATTATTATGAAAGGGGGGTAAAATGAAGGTGGTGAAAACAAGAGATTATTTTTTATATACACATCACTTTTATTTGAGGTGCAAGGAAATACAAAAATGGCAAGTAAAAAAGCAATGGTATGCCCGCACACAAACATAATTTATTCCACAGAATATGACTGACTTTTTTTCAAGGACAGAAGAGATTAGGAACATGTTGTTTTGTACCATTCAGGTTGCTTTTTAGCAAAGTCTCCAAATCAAAAGGTGCCCAGCAGCAGATTCCACACCATGGCAGTAGCAGAGGTGGCAAGGCCTGGCAAAACACCCCAGAGCCCTTTATAACTTCAATCTGAAAAATAATTTCACATCACAATATTAATTTACTGGCAACTTTTAGAAAGGTTTTTATGTTTCATATTGATTCTTATTTTTAGCTTCCCAATAGTTAATAATAATAATAATAATATAATAATAGGGAGGAGGAGGTTGGATGGAGAGTAGGGAAGGAGGAAAGACAGTGGGTGGAGAGGAGCGAAGGGGTGCAGGAGGAAAGGATGATTGTCTCGTATAACACTAATTGGCTCCTACAAACACACAGTTTATACCCATCCTTACTAAATAATGTTACCCACCTGTGTTTTCACTGATGTCTCAGCTGTTGCTGCAGTCTTGTTAGAGAAGAAAAACATTGTTAAACTCAACAATTGTAAAACTTCAACAATTTTATGCATATGGGGCAAGTAAATTACATATTACCACTAACTATCCCAACATAAAAATCCCTATAGCTCAGTTGGAGCCTTAAGTAAAATAAGTACAGAAAAATCTGAGGTATAAAAGGGTTACACACACCTGTGGTGTCTCTCGAAAGCGCTCAGTCATCATGGGACTCTCTTTAAATGGCTCGGTCTCCTCTCTGGAGTCTTAGAGAAGAAAGAAACTTAGTAAAACTCCACAACAATTTTTATTCATCCAAGCAAGCCACTATAGATTCTTATTTACATGGGGAGGCTTGGAAAACATCAAACATGTCAATAAATTAAAGTTACATGCAAAAGTAATCAGCCAAACATCATAAAAATCCATATAGCTCTGTTTGAGTAACAAGTAAACTAAATAAATAAATACAAATGCAAGGGGGTTACTCACCGGTTGCACTTCTCCAAAAGTCGAGAAGGGGGAATCTAGATCCTCCACAGGACTCCTTCCAGTCTTGTTCATAGAAGAAAAATATAGTTATTCTCTTCAATAAATTAAAGTGCAAATACATCAAATAATTAACACTATAAATCAGCCCAACATCACAAGTCTCTACAGATCTGCTTGAGAAACAATTTTAAAAAGCAATGAAAAACAGAGGAACTTACCTTTTGAGCAATAATGGCGAGGTCACTTTTCATTTGAGGGATTTCTAGAAAGAGGTTATATAAAAAAACAAAACAATTACAATCACTAAATCAAAATAGCACCCAGCAACTCTAACGTTACTCTTCGAAAGACATTTCCTGCAGCTGTGAACGCAAGCTACAACCCCCCAAAGCCCATTCATAAGGCTCTGCAGAGGAAACCTGTTTGTGAACGCAATTAAAACATATATATATATTTCTCCCAAATTCCCCAGGGTTTTTTTCTAGAGCCGATTGCCTTCTTGAGCCGTTGAAGGCAGAGAAGTGTGTGTACTCATGAACTGTATTCTCTAGGCCATGACTTTTGTGAACCCTCTACGAATTCCTCCAGAAAGAGACAAATAAATATAATTCTAATTTGAATCTTATCAACGGCTATATGAGCACCCACACTACCAGCTAACAACATAGCATTTATTTTGCCAAACACGTGTTAAACTTTCAGCCCATACAATTTCTAAGTTTATACTTCTCTGCCACCGCAATATCCATCTCCAGAAAAAACCCTGCTAATAAATATTAAAATTAGGAATACTTACGATTGATGATAAGTAGGACATAGCAGATCTCCAACGCTCCATCGCCATTTTCACTCCCAGCCGATATCTTTCGGCGCGAATCGTCAAACGTCAGGCGGGGGACGTCATGACTCATCAACTACGCGCGGCGCTGTAGCAGCCATGGTAGCAGCAGAGTGGAGATTTTTTTTTTTAATTTTCAAAATTACAGAGTTTGATATCATTTCTTTTACACATTTTCACATTTGATAAGTATAACTTGAAACAACAATAATTTGGTCAAAAAGAAAAGAAAAGAAAAGATAAATGGCATCGCAAACATATTAAATTCATTTAGCAGAGATACAGATCTTTGAGCTTTTCGATTTTTTAAAAACTTTACAGACTAAAATACATGCTTGTCTTCAAATTCATTAACCACAGTGAAATGCTCAGATAGATGGGATGATGATGATGATGATGATGATGATTACTTGAATGTATGTTCTATGTTCTTTTTTTGTTGTTGCTACATTTAGACTGTAATGACCTTTCAGCCATATTCATCTAGAAACTTCATTAAGACAATACAGAAAACATTGCATTTTGCATTGCATTTGGTGGATGTAACGGTGAATGTGTGGATGTGTAGGCCTATGAGCTGTAATGTGAATCTGGAAGTGACCTGAAATTGGAAAAAGGGCTTGATTGACAAAATAAAAAAACGACAAACCATTTTGTTATTTCCTTCTTTTCCACTATCTTCATACAAGAAAGAATTGACCTTGTAAATGGCTTTCCCATAGCTTTCCATCTCCTCTCACTTAATTGCCATAATTAAATTCCATAACATGCCAATTACATGTGATACCAATTTCACATGTTTGCACATTCAGTTCTTGCATAATTTCTTTTTTTAGTTAGTTCTTATTGCCTTGATAATAGAAGATATGAGCTAGGCATCATGTATGACAGTAAAAAATGACCAGATCCTGCTATGAGCTAGGAGACATGTGTGCACATATAGGGCTTATATGTGGATATAAAGAAGCAATACAGGAGACCTATATGGCCTGTATATGCACATATATGCACCTCAGTTTTGCCTATATGTGCCATATATACGCATATATGCAGCATATATATTAGCATATATGTGCATATATGCTGTATATATGTAGCATATATGTGCATATAAACTGCATATAGGTTTCATATATGCGCATATATCCCCATATAGTTTCTTTCCATGTGGGTTTTCTGGGAAGCTCAGAAAAGATTGTGTGGGCTTTTAGAGAGGTAGAGAGAGGGAGAAGGAGGTAGAGAAGGAGAGAGATTATTAGATTCATATCTCCCAAAGTTTACGTCTTAAACATCAATGGCAGATTTTTCTTTATAGAGCCATTTTCTATTTCTATTTATTTTTTCCTAAATATGAGCATCTCTGCATTTTTGACTGACAGATGGTTTCTTTTCTAATCTATAATATTCCCTGCTGTGTTAAAAAGTCACTCGCTTTGAAAAACACTTGTGCACAACTTGTTAATAACTGGCTCTGATAGGTAGAGATTCAACTTCACTGATGCTGAGCTGCTGATGTCACTGCTACCGCGTTCCTGATCTCCATCCAACTACTCAGCATACATAGCATTCAAAGAGCCAGTTCTTGAACGTTCTCTGAAGGTTTGGATGCGCTTGCAGCCAAACTCGCCTCACCCTCCTGCTGCTTTAGTCCAGTGCCCAGGACATCTGAAAGCAGCCCACGTATCTGGGGCTTGAGTGCATCACAGAAATATCTGAATTTTTACCTTTTATTCACAAGAAAACAAAACATTAGTTCATTTATTTGAACTGAATATGAATTGATCAAAAATCAGAATCAGAAATACTGCCCCATTTTAGTAAAGATATATGTAACAGCACAGAGAAATTATTATGTAATGCATTTTCGAAGGTTGTGCTTGGCCTGGTTTTCATTAGTCAGCCAAGTATACTCCAAAAAATATGCTTTTTATTCTGTAATCTTATTATTAACTCTTCTAAATGCTTATTTTTTACAGCAAATTTAACCTGTTAGCCAGACCCCGCTTTTGAAAAAATATCAAGAAATGACATACGCAAACTAAAACAGATACAGTTCATGAAAAGAAGCATAAGTATGGTCTCATTTTGAGAGCAAACACTTGACAGTTTATTATTGTCATAATGAATTTTTTATAAAAAGCTTCGAAGTTTTGTTAAGTTATTAGAAATGTATTTTTATGAAATATCTTTATGAAGGTAAAATTTATGTTGGAATTGTTTTATATGTGATTATAAATTGATTATAAGTCTAAAAGTCTTGAGTTTCACTAAATGTTTTCCAAGATCATGTCAGGTCATGTCAGGTGACTCTAAAATGCTAACTGATGTTTATTGTCGTTGTCTAAACATCCATTCAGTGTATTGTCTCTATTGTTTAGTGGTGCAAACGAACAGCATTCAGTCTCGTCTCCCCTGCACACATTCACACCTCTCCGGCCTGGTTATGCCTCTAAATATGTTTTTCTTTTGTCTTCATTATAATTACTGACAACTTTCAATTCCCACTGTTCCCTCATTTCTTTGATCAAACTTCTCAATTCATCTTTAAACTGTATCAAATGCCCTTCTTGAAAAAAAAAGAAACATTTCAGCTAACTTTACTATTCAAAATTACATTTTATATTATTATTTTACATTTGATTAATTTATTTCTAAATTACTTATAATGTTGGTGTGACTTAAGCAGTCATTCTCAACCAGTAATCATGTTTTTGACAATTCTGCATGGATGGGATAATTATTCTTTTTTTAATAAATTTTTTTATTTACGACGTAAATTGTGACTACATATGCTGTGTGGGAAGGCTGTGCGCATCTGGCTGCCACTCCACGCTTCGTTGTTTGCCGTTTATGTTTGTTGTGTTCGTTACGTGGTCTGCTCTTTCTGCATTCCTCTACAAACTGGACTTTACTTTTTCTGCTTGGCTTTGTTGGCATATTTCTCTGTTGCCGTTGGGAACTCTCTGTTGTCAGCCTGCTGCGAGCCCTCTCACCCTTCTATCCTCCATCTGTTGGACTGACTGGCTACGTTAATATGCACAACTTTTGTTTCAGTTGGACTGAATTCATTCCGGTTGATTAATTACTGAGTCTTGCGAATTTTGATAAAACAGGTTTTAAATTTGAAAAAAAAAGTTATTACTTGGCTGTTCAGCAATGTAGCGGTGCAACCTCCTCATTTTGTATTTTTTTCATAAAATAGCAGACATCCCAACCTGCAAGAAGTCATTTCAGGGTGGTATCTCTTTTTGTTGACGGGGGGTGGGGGGAGGGGTGTCCGGTTTTGTTGACGGGGGGTGGGGGGAGGGGTGTCCGGTTTTATTGACGGGGGGTGGGGGGAGGGGTGTCCGGTTTTGTTGACGGGGGGTGGGGGAGGGGTGTCCGGTTTTGTTGACGGGGGGTGGGGGGAGGGGTGTCCGGTTTTGTTGACGTGGGTGAGGGGAGGGGTGTCCGGTTTTGTTGACGGGGGGTGGGTTTACATGCGCTTCATGAGGCACACACGCACATTCGCACACACACCCAAGTTGTCTCGCTCTCTCCCTCTCTGCTGAGCGTGCGCTACACGGTTTGGAGCTCGCGAGCTCTAGATTATGGGAGATTTGAACTAATTTGCGGGCATCAGGGAGCCGCTATCAATATTATTAATTTGTTTTTGTCAACACCGTCAGACACAATAAAAAGCCAATTATTTTTTATTTATTTGGTCTAATATGTATTTAGAGTTCCCTTTCAAGGGAACTCGAGCTGTGTCAAGCTGTGGGAACGCCCCTGCGTTGTGCGTCATGAAGCACGTATGGAATCAGTCCAATGGAGAGACGGAACGTCATAGGCGGGTGACGTCATCGACCAGGAAACTATAAAGCACCCCCAAAACACAAGCGCGACAGCTTCTATGCCTTCAGTAAGCGCTATATGTGGATCTGTCTCAAGTGTTTTTGTCTGTCACTAAGCAGGAGTTTCACTATTTCAAAAAACTATATATATATATATGTTATATTGAGAGACAATGGCGAACGAACAACAATTTAAGAAGTGTGTTCCTCCCTGCTCGCGCTATTTAACGGGCGGGGATACACACAGCTTATGTGTTGTTTGTTTGAGAGTGCAGCATGCCCAGTCAGCTCTCGAGGGGGCTTATTGTGAGCATTGCGAGCGTTTGCCTCTTAGAACGCTCCAATCCCGCCGATCACTCTTTGAGGAGAGTGGTTCGGTTCGCGATCCCCGCGGATCGGGTCCCGCTTATGCCGAGGCTGAGCGGCGACGTCATTCGTGGGGATCGCAGATGGATCTAACAGCGGGGCTTGAGACGGGCTCTGCCCTATCTCAGCCCTTACCTGTTAGATCCAGTGCCTCAGTCTCGGGTTCGGAAGCACGCTCTGCGGTTTCTTCCCCCCGAACTGAGGCCCCAGTACTGCAACTATCCAGTTCTGAGGATCTGGATGTTGTTAGTCTGGATGCGGGAGATGTCGATGATTCGCCATCTCACTCTCCCGAAAGTGAGGAGCTTATGGAGGTGCTCACTCGTGCTGTTTCTAAGTTAAGCATCGAGTGGCCAGCTGTTAGGCAGGAGTCTAGAGAAAATCTAAATTAGATGAAACATTTTTGCCTTCCCGTTCTCAACCTCCACGCCGGTGCTTGCCCTTCTTCCCTGATATCCACACAGAGGTTTCGGGATCGTGGAAAAAGCCGGTCTCTTATCGTGTTTTTAGCCCTCAAATGTACACTTATTCAAACATTGTGGGGGCAAAATCTCATGGTTATGGGGCGATGCCCAAAGCAGAAGAGGCGCTTGCTAGTCACCTTTCTGCTGAAGCTGCATCTTCTTTTAAAGCACCACTTTTACCCTCTAAGCCTCTTAGAAGTACATCAGCTTTAGTGGGTAAGGCGTATTCGGCGGCCGGTCAAGCCTCGGCGTGCCTGCACACGATGTCCATCTTGCAGGCATACCAGGCTGACTTATTAAAGGATGTGAGTGACACTCAAGAGGTCAGCACTGACGTAGTTCGCGAACTGCGTCAGGCTGCAGATTTATCTCTGCGCGCCACCAAGGAGTCGGCCAAGCTAATGGGCCGTACTATGGCAGCCCTGGTGGCCGCAGAGAGGCATCTATGGTTAAATCTCTCTGGCATGAAAGAAAAAGACAAAGCTTTTCTTTTGGACGCTCCGCTCTCTCATCATGGTCTTTTTGGTGATTCTGTCAATACTGTCATAGATAGATTTCAGGAAGAGAAGAAACAGTCGGCAGCGTTTCAGAAATTTATGCCTCTTAAAATTCATGTTCTCGGTACTGCTGGGCGGGAGCAGTCCAGGCCGTCAGTCACCTCCTCACATAGGGCGCAACAGAAGCAGAGTGTCGCGTCTCGCGCTCCCCCTTCCAAACAGTGGGACCAGATGCGGCACTCTCAGCCGAAGTCCTCTGGCAAAACTGATCTGAGGACAGTTATTATGGCCAAGAAGGCTTCGGCAAAGAAGAAGTCCTGACGCCACTGGCACTGGTTTGTCACGATAGATCTGAAGGACGCGTACTTCCATATTTCCATCCTTCCACAACACAGGAAGTTCCTGAGGTTCGCCTTCGGGGGCGAGGCGTACCAGTACAAGGTTCTTCCATTTGGCCTAGCAGATGGTGGTTCGGCATCGAGATGTCGTTCTCGCTCATATAAGAAAGTTGGGGTTGAGGCTGAACGCAAAGAAAAGTGTATTATCTCCTTCTCAGAAGACCACTTTTCTGGGCGTCGTTTGGGATTCGGTCTCGATGCGGGCGCGACTTTCTCCGACACGCATCGCTTCGATTCTTTCAGCTATGAAACAAGTAAAGCTAGGCCAGCTACGCACTGTAAAACAGTTTCAGAGACTGTTGGCTCTGATGGCAGCAGCGTCCAACGTTATACCTTGCGGCCTGTTGTACATGAGACCACTGCAGTGGTGGCTCCGGACCAAGGGATTCTCCCCGAGGGGAAATCCCCTCCGCACGATCAAAGTCACGCGGCGCTGCCTTTGTGCTCTGGTCATGTGGAAAGAAACCTGGTTCCTATCCAAAGGGCCTGTGTTGGGGGCTCTTTGTCGTCGCGTAACGCTAACGACGGATACTTCCCTCACAGGGTGGGGGATGGTCATGAGTGGTCGTCCAGCCCAAGGTCTGTGGCAGGACCATCATCTATCATGGCATATAAATTGTCTAGAGATGTTGGCGGTTTTCCAAGCTTTGAAACACTTCCTAGCAGACCTCAGAGGTCATCATGTGCTAGTTCAGTCAGACAACATGTCAGTGGTCTCGTATATAAATCATCAGGGGGGCCTGCGGTCGCGTCCACTTTACAAGTTGGCCCGTCAGATCCTCCTGTGGTCCCAGGGGAAGTTACGGTCTCTGAGAGCTATGTATCTTCCTGGTTATTTGAATGTGGTAGCAGACTCCCTGTCGAGGCAGGGGCCGAGGCCGGGGGAATGGAGGCTCCACCCCGAGGTGGTGGAGCTCCTTTGGTTGAGTTTCGGTCGCGCAGAGGTGGACCTATTCGCTTCCAAGGAGACAACGCACTGTCATCTGTGGTTCTCCATCAGTCAGCCAGCCCCTCTGGGGTTGGACGCTCTGGTACAGCCGTGGCCGAGGTCACGTCTGTATGCCTTTCCCCCGGTTGCTCTGCTACCAGGAGTTCTGGAGAGGGTTCGCCGGGACGGGGTCAGCCTACTTCTAGTAGCCCCGTTCTGGCCGGCCCGAGTATGGTTCGCGGACCTAATATCTCTTCAGGACGCCTCTCCCTTGGAGATTCCGATCAGGAGGGATCTACTCTCTCAGGAGGGCGGTACGATATTTCACCCCCGCCCAGAGTTGTGGAAACTGTGGGCTTGGCCTCTGAGGGGGCCCAGCTCATAGAATCTGGTCTCTCAACTGAGGTTGTTGAGACCATCCTTCACTCCAGAGCTCCGTCCACGAGGAAGTTATATGCCCTGAAGTGGAAACTTTTCACTTCTTGGTGTGCAAAACACCGGCAGGACCCAGTTAACGGCCCAGTGGGTGCAGTGCTGGAGTTTCTGCAGGATCGTTTCTCTGCAGGGTTATCCCCCTCCACACTAAAGGTGTATGTGGCGGCACTAGCTGCTTACCATGTCCCTTTCAGTGGAGTTTCTCTTGGGAGACACCCACTTATAACTCGCTTCCTTCGTGGCACTTTGAGGCTGAGGCCTGCAGTTCGTATGAGGGTGCCGACTTGGGATTTGGCCATTGTACGAGAGGGCCTTTCTTTGGCCCCCTTTGAACCTATTGAGGAAGTTTCTGAGAAATTTCTCACTTATAAAACTCTTTTTCTGCTTGCAATCTCCTCACTTAAGAGAATCGGAGATTTGCAGGCTCTGGCGGTTGGACTCTCGTGCCTGGAATTTTCGCCTGGTATGGTTAAGGCCTTTCTATACCCTAGACCAGGTTATGTCCCTAAGGTCCCTACTAATACTGTTAGACCAACAGTGCTGCAGGCTTTCTATCCTCCTCCTTTTGTGTCATCAGATCAGGAGAAACTTAACCTTCTCTGCCCGGTTAGGGCGTTAGATGCTTACGTCCACAGAGCTGCCCTGTGGAGGAAATCAGAACAGTTATTTGTGTGCTTTGGGCCACCCAGGAAAGGGTGTCCCGCGTCTAAACAGAGAATGAGCAAGTGGGTGGTTGAGGCCATCTCACTTGCTTATGAGTCGGCTGGTCAGCCTTCACCTTTGGCTGTATGAGCCCACTCTACTAGGAGTATGGCTGCTTCTAAGGCATTGTTGTCAGGAGTATCTCTAAGTGATGTTTGTGATGCGGCTGGGTGGTCCTCACCGCATACATTTGTTAAGTTCTATGAATTGGACTTAAGTTCCACTCCTGGGGCGCAGGTGCTCTCGTCCTCTGTGCGCTAGTTCCCACATGACGGTCATTTGCTCCTATGGCGACGTGGGTATTGGCGTTCCCACAGCTTGACGCAGCTCGAGTTCCCTTGAAAGGGAACGTCTCGGTTACGTATGTAACCCTAGTTCCCTGATAGGGAACGAGACGCTGCGTCGTTCTGCCATACTCCCAGCATGCCCGTTAGCGCTTCCTTCAGGTCTATCAGAAGCTGTCGCGCTTGTGTTTTGTGGGTGCTTTACAGTTTCCTGGTCGATGACGTCACCCGCCTATGACGTTCCGTCTCTCCATTGGACTGATTCCATAGTGCTTCATGACGCACAACGCAGGGGCGTTCCCACAGCTTGACGCAGCGTCTCGTTCCCTATCAGGGAACTAGGGTTACATACGTAACCGAGACGTTTTTATATCATTTTCTGGCATTCTTAGTACACATATACGCTGTTAAATGTTGAATATTCACTTTTGTTAATTTTTTATAGTTTTATGTGTACTCCTTTAAAAGACCTAACATCATTCAACATTTACTTTAAGCCTAAAGAGAAAAAGTAATGTTTTTTTATTTAACAAACATATTGTTGTATTAAAAGAGACTATTACTTAATAACTCAACAGCACTGAAGAAACATATTGAAAGCATATTCATTTAAAACAAATATAACTCCCTCTGACGGTGGTGACAGTGGCCTCATTACAACATACAATTCCAAAATGTATAACTTGCTTAACAACTTTTTAGTCCAAAAAAATAACAATCCTAAGCCATGTGATACACATTTGTCAAGGAATATAAGGTACAATTATGCAATATCATTTTTAAAAGTACCCCATCCCCATATCATGAAATATCAAATCATCATAGTAAAAAATAAAGTCATTACCTGTAGGAATAATGTACAATGCATCACTGACATCCTCTTAAACTGTCATCTAGTGCCCCCACTCATAAAATAATACATTGTATTCTTCTGAAAACTGGACTGTAAACTGTATATTGGACGTGAAGAACAGATAACAACAATTGTGAGCACTGTGGCAAACATTCAATAAGAAACATATGGGTTCAATTAGCAATAGGCTATCATTAATAAAAGTACCCCTTAATAATAATCATAAGTAAAAAATAAATCACCTCATATTTAAATGTCATGTAGTGCCCCCCACTCATAAAATAATATAGATCATATTCTTCTGTAAACTAAACTATAAACTGAAATAATAAATGAATAACTACGTCTTACAGTCTCTTTTACCACAAACTGAAATGTTTAAAAATACAGAAAGCATTACAGGAAGTATATGGTGTATATGTTTCTCCTCTATGAAGTCCATGACTTCAGCAGACAGGTTGTATAACTCCCTCGTCCTGCTTGCACGACCTGTTGATGACGGTTCCACAAGTTTGATCAGAATATGGTCAAATAGTATGAAGCACATATTCTTTCCACCTCCTTTTGGACAGAATCGTGTGTTGGGCCCATGAGGGTGGAAAAACGTCTCGGTTACATATGTAACCCTCGTTCCCTGAGTAGGGAACGGAGACGTTATGTCGGATGACGACGAATGGGGGTTTCGCCTAGAAAGCCAATCATCTTCGTGTATTATAAAACGAGCCAATGGCGATGAAATGCCATGGGTCTGCGGAATTTGCATAGCGTAACTCCGCCCCACCTCGTGGGTATAAAAGGAGGACGCTCGGCAACATGCAGATATGTCTTCGCTGAGGAGCCGAGACTGAACTCAGGCGTCTACCCAGCGGTACAGCGGAAGTGGCAGGGAGACGTAACGTCTCCGTTCCCTACTCAGGGAACGAGGGTTACATATGTAACCGAGACGTTCCCTTTCGTAGTCACTCCGAGTTACGTCGGATGACGACGAATGGGGGTCCCCGTGAAATCACGCCACCTTCACAGCTGTCTTCCAGTGCCCTGCGAAAGTCTGATCCCCCTGTCGTGATACTGGCACAGACGAAGGAGTCCTACTTAACACAGGAATACCAAGGTACACTGGGAAGCATATCTCAGAGGAGATATGCCGCAGCATGCCTACCCGTAGGGAGGACTTAAGATACACATATGGCCGGAGGGCTACATATGGAGGAACACTGGAGTGACCAGCCCGAGGGGTGGCAACTTTCAACTCCAGGAGGGCAATTGACGTGCAAAAGGCGCTGGGGTCCTGTCCAGGAGCCCGCGGCAGCATGTCCGTTGCACATGGCGCCCCAACCCGTGGAAGAGGCATCTGTGGAGACAACAACATGCCTGGAAACTCGTTCTAGGGGAACTCCGGCCCGTAGAAAGCTGAGGTTCCTCCACGGAGTGAAGGACTGACGGCAGGTCGGAGTCACTGGGACTCGGAACGTGCCGTGATGCCATGCCCACCTCGGGACTCGATCGCGAAGCCACAGCTGAAGCGGTCTCATATGAAGCAATCCGAGCGGCGTTGCTGCGGCTGCGGATGCCATATGCCCCAGGAGCCTCTGAAACAATTTCAGTGGGACCGCACTCTTGCCATCGAACTGTCGAAGGCAAGTCAGCAGCGAGTGTGCGCTCTCGCTCGTAAGCTGCGCGGACATGGCGACCGAGTCGATCTCCATACCGAGAAAAGAGATCCTCTGCACGGGGCAGAGTTTGCTCTTCTCCCAGTTGACCCGAAGGCCCAGACGGGCTAGGTGCCGAAGCACAAGATCCCTGTGTTCGCAAACCTGGTCTCGAGAGTGAGCTAGGATCAGCCAGTCGTCGAGATAGTTCAGGATGCGAACCCCGTGTTCCCGAAGGGGAACAAGGGCAGCCTCGACGATCTTCGTGAAGACGCGAGGAGACAGGGCTAGCCCGAAGGGGAGAACCGCGTACTGGTATGCCTGCCCCTCGAAAGCAAACCGTAGGAACGGTCTGTGTCGAGGTAAGATGGAAACATGAAAGTAGGCGTCCTTCAGGTCTACGGCTGCAAACCAATCCCGTGGCCGCACACATTCGAAAATGCGTTTGGCCGTGAGCATCTTGAACGGCAGCCTGTGAAGGGAGCGGTTCAAGACGCGCAGATCCAGGATCGGCCATAACCCACCGGATTTCTTGGGGACAATGAAGTACGGGCTATAAAACCCAGACCTCATCTCGGCTGGAGGGACAGTCTCGATTGCACCCTTCGCCAGCAGGGTAGCAACCTCCGCTCTCATGATAGGGGCATTGCCACCGACCATAGTGAAGCGAACTCCCCTGAAGCGGGGAGGAGACCGTGCGAACTGAATCGCATAGCCGAGCCTGATAGTTCTGGCGACCCAGCGAGAAAGGCTGGGAAGCTCCAACCAAGCTGTCAGATACTGAACCAGCGGGGTCAAACCAGCGAAGCGGAGTGACCAGCCCAGGCGAGGGTGGCAAAGCGGCCCGGAGCGGGGGCGCGGTCATGCTCCGCGTCCTGACAGAGGAGACCAGGGAAGGACCAGCGTTCCACGGGGGTCTGCTCTGCCAGGGGTCTGGCGATAGAGGGGGACGAGAGTGGTGAGGTCCGGAGACGGCACACACTGTCGCCCGCACCCTCCGGGACAGAGGGGGACGGGAGTGGCGAGGCCCAGAGGCGGCACACACTGCGGTCCGAGAACTCTGTGACAGAGGGGGATGAGAGCGGCGAGGCCCGGGGGCGTCGCGCACTGTCAACCGGCTCTGTGTGCTCAGTGATGGGTGTATTGATTCTTTCTTTGACCATAATAGGGTACTGCCCACCCGTGGGTGGGCAGCGGGAGAACAAAATATTCTCCCCCGGCCCTCCGCCGGGGGAAGGAGGGGGCCTGCAACCACCTCCTGGGAAAAAACCGACACCATCACTGAGCAGCCCGTCTCAGGAGCGCCGCTTAGCCTGGCGTTTAGCGGGGCGCGGGGCTGGAGAGGGCTGTGGCGCCTTCCTGCGGCCTCCTCCACGACGCGGCCCGGGTGAAGGCTGCTGCTGGGGCCGTGCGGGAGGGGAGGGAGCCAAAGGAGGGCGCCCTCGGCGGCGAGCAGTCTGAGGTGTCTGTACCGACGGCTGGGTGGAGGCAGCAGCAGGCCGTCGGGGCAGAATATGTTTAATCGCCTCAGACTGCTTCTGTGCGGTTGAGAACTGCTGGGCAAAGTCCTCAACCGCTCCGCCAAAGAGGCCGGCCTGGGATATGGGGGCGTCGAGCAGACGGGTACGCTCGGCGTCCCGCATATCAGCCAGGTTCAGCCATAGGTGACGCTCCTGGACCACAGAGGTGGCCATCACCTGACCCAGGGAGCGTGAGGCCACTTTCGTCGCTCGGAGAGCGAGGTCAGTGGCGGCACGCAGCTCATTGAAGAGCCCTGGGTCAGTCCCCGCCTCGTGCATATCTCTGAGCAGCTGGGCCTGGTAGACCTGCAAGGTGCTCATCGCATGCAGAGCGGCAGCCGCCTGTCCTGCAGCTCTGTGAGACCTCGCCACTAAGGTGGACGAGAATCTACAGGCCTTGGACGGGTGCTTAGGATTACCACGAGATGAAGCACTCTGAGGACATAGTTGCATGGCAACAGAGCGTTCAACCGGGGGAATCCCAGTGTACCCATGGGCGGCTGCCCCATGGAGGGGAGGAAAAGCGGAGAAAGCTGACGAACGTACACGGGAGGTCAAGGGAGCCTTCCATGATTTCGTCAACTCCTCATGCACCTCCGGGAAGAATGGCATTGGGGTTGGCTGTGGCCGTGAGGCGGCAGCCGCACCCAAAAACCAATAATCCAACCGCGAGCGCTCAGGGCAGGGCGGAGGGTTCCACTCAAGCCCGATGCTCGCGGCGGCCCGGGAGAGCATGGCCGTCATCTCGGGATCTGATACGGGCAACGCTGGAGCTCCAGAAGGAAGCAACGCAGCCGCATCGTCACTTCCCGATGACTCTTGCCCGCCTTGTGATGCCGCGATCGACATCGAGTCTTCCTCTGGAGCGCCGAATGAAACACGCGGGGCATCGAAGGATGAACCCGGTAGAATCACCGCGGCACTCGCGGGTTGCAACACTGTAGAGGGGGGCGTGGTCCGAGGACGCATCGTCGTATTGTCCCACACCGTAACCCTCAGATCACCCTGTCCACCAGCCGAAGTACAGCCTCTCGTGGAGGATGTAGATCGGGGTGTGGATGAGGGTGACTCTCTCCCGAATGAGATCATTGAGTCTAGACCTCAGTGTTGCGATGGCCATGTTCCCACAGAAGGAACATGAGTCATCCACAAGCGCTGCTTTAGCGTGCTCTTAGCCCAAACACGCAAAGCAGCGATTGTGCCCATCAAAGGAGGACAGGAAACGACCGCAACCAGAAGAACACGGGCGAGACATCTTTAAAAAGACGTGCCACGTGCAGCTCTTTTAGAGAAAAAACTCAGCGATGCTGAGGCGACCAGGGAGAAACACACAGACTGGCAGATCACTGCTCAGATCGCAGGCAATGTGAACTCGCTGGGTACCGCCGTCACACCAACACCGGAGAGTTCGCTCGTCACAGAAGATGAAGTCAGGATTGGCTTGTGGAGTGAAGAGAAGCTCTTGGCTCCGAAGCGAAAACATATCTGCATGTTGCCGAGCGTCCTCCTTTTATACCCACGAGGTGGGGCGGAGTTACGCTATGCAAATTCCGCAGACCCATGGCATTTCATCGCCATTGGCTCGTTTTATAATACACGAAGATGATTGGCTTTCTAGGCGAAACCCCCATTCGTCGTCATCCGACGTAACTCGGAGTGACTACGAAAGGGAACTCCAGTTCCACATCTTGATGATGAGTGTCCATAGTGGCAGCTTTTGCTAACCACCAGTTCTGGTCATAAATGACCGCAAGCCAATATCCGCAATTAACTACATCAGCAGATAGATCTGTCACAGTCCCGTCAGGACCCTTCTTGATCAGTGATTCCTGCTCCATTGGCTCTTGCACACTTTCCTCCCGTTCCATTTCCTCCATCAACATTGCCAAAGGACCTTTCCTCTTTTGCATTGGTATAGGACCATCTTCCTCAACCTCTACCCTGGGTGTGTTGGCAGTCAACTAGAATATTGTTGGGCTGAAACACTCGCACATCTGTGGTTCACTGCAGAAACAGGACAGTGATCTGCAATGGATCTCAGAGTGGTTTTGGTGTGTCGGCGTGACCTAATGGAGTTTCCTTGTTGCAGGTACAGGTTCTTTAGGACGTTGAGAAAGGAGTGTATTATATGGCTGCATGTCCGCTACAGTAATGATATAGAGCTTAGTGCTGCAGAGGCTTCATCCAACCATCTCATGGAAGATATCCCCATTCACAATGTCATTCCCCTGCAGTATAAGACTATCTGCAGTCCTTTTCACAGTTCCTCCAATGCCGTCTGGGGCTCCCTTCCCATGTGAGGTGGGGAAGAAGTTCCAGGTTGTTTTCTCTTGAAACCTAGAGTTGGAGGGACACTACAGAGGAGAGAAAAGCTTGCATTTCCACGCCTCAGAAAAGTCCTTTTTAAAAGTTGTTTTTCTAACAATTACTGCTCTATCATTTCACTTCTTGATCATGCTCCTGTACTCTCTGGTCTGGTCTTCAGATCGTTGGATAAGCTCTCCTTACACAGCTTGCCACTGTGCATCACAAGTCTTGTGTTGAAGTGGAACCCATCTGCTGTTTGATCCTGAACTCGTTCCCATTGCTGCGATTCAACATTGGTCTGGTCTTTCTGTGGTGTGGGCTGTGTATGTTTGTGGAGACACCAGGTGCAGGAGCGCAGAAGACATGCCTCACTTGTCTATGAACAGCAGACAAGTTCAAAACTATCCTCCAGTTTGCTAGACTTGACGTCACCATTTTCTCTTAGGACTCCAAGCATCAGTTTAGCATTGTCCTGAACCTTCTGAGTAATTGTTTGAATGTATGCAGGTTGTTTGTCAGTAAGCCTCATCTTCCTTGAATCGTAGCTGGATTCCACCAAAGTAGCTGGTGATTATTCTCTTGATGTGGTAGTGGTCTAATGCTGAATGGATGAGGGCGTGAGGGATTGATCCATAGGCATTGGTCAAATCTAGCCAGACAACAGTTAGGCTGCCCTTGCTGGCTTTAGCCTCACAAATCATCTGACTGAGAACTCCGGTGTGTTCCAGGCATCCAGAGAAGCCTGGGATTCCACCTTTCCGGATAGCAGTGTTGATGTATCCATCTCTGTCATGTACGAGGTCATCCTCTTGGCTAGTACCAAAAAGAAAATCTTGCCTTCTACACTTAGCAGTGAGATTGTTCTGAATTCGTCAATGGTTGAGTAATTCTCTTCATTTGGCACGAAACAGCCCTCTGCCTTCTTCCAGCCTGATGGAAAAAGTACCCTTTCCCCAGATCCTCCAGAACAGCTTCCACAGCCTCCGGAGGAGCATTGGGCATTTCTAATTAACCTTGTAGGGTATACAGCTTGGGCCAGGGGCAGACCCTGTTCTTGCCTTCTTCACCACCTCTTGGACTTCCTTCCAGGATGGTTCACTGATCGTGAGCTCTTTTTCCGGGGTCTTATATGTTTATATGTTGATGCTTGGGTTGGCGCCCAGGGCCTGGTTTCTCAAGGTGTCATTGTGGGTCTCTCTCAAGAACGTGTCGGAAACTTTTTCTTCAGAGACCAGGAGACATTGGGATATCTTTCAAGCAGAAGTTACTCTTAATTGAGGACTTTGCTGTTGCAACTCTGTAGTCATTCAAGTCTAAAAACTCAATAGCTCAGCACAGTATTTTTTATACCTTTTCAAGGGGGACGGATTACATAGAGGTCGAGACAATCTGAACAAAGCATGTAAATGAAGTATAGGAGTCAGCCCGTTACCTGAAATTCCCCAGCCCTGATCTCATTAGCATGACAGTGTAACTCAGAGCCTTGAGATGCTAATCCAATCAGCCTGATTAGATCACTCAAACCTTAACATTATCATAGAGACAAAAGTCTGTGAAGTCCTTGCGGGTAATAGTCTTTTCTGGTAGACTAGAAATAGTCTTTTGTGGTTTTCTTGTGATTGGCGTGAGTCATTTGTTGAATGAAACACTTGATACTGTGGACGCATAGATAGTACGCCAGAAGAAGAAACAACAGCAGAATTGCCATTTCCTTGATCCACAGCCAAGGTTTACCTAACAAGTTTCCAAACCACGAAGAATTATCTTCAGTCATCTGGTGTAATTTTGCTGAAAAAACAAGAATGTCTTGTTGGTAGGTTACTGGTATGACAATCTTGATCATGTTGATGGATGACTGAAGGTTCCGTATGTGAGTCTCTGCGTTGTGTATTTTTGTCCTTTGTGATAGTTGGTTCGGCAGTGGGTCTAGTTGTTTTCTTGAGGTTGTGGCTTCATACGCAGTTGAGGAGGTCGGTGCGTATGGGTCTCGGGACAGCCATCAAGTGGTATCTGCACAGAGGAAGAAAGAAAACAAAAGACAGTAGAGCAGTATTTGTTCAAACACTAGGGTTGTAAACTTTTCTGAGTCTGCTATTGTTGTTCCCTATTTCCCTATTTCTTAATTCCTTTGACACCTAAGAAACAGTGATGTAAGGATGGACTAGTGGATGGGGAAAGCCTATGAGGGAGTCTTCACCGCAGGGTTGGCTCCCGAAGCCTGTTGCATTCGGTTCTTCCCTGGGCTCCTCACTGGTCCGTGTCCTATCCTATCCCTGTAGGTGAGGCAACAACTTTACAGTGTGACACATGAGTCCAGATTTTCCTTCCCTGACACAATACTGCAGCTGCTCTAATCAACATCACTTGATGTGGTCCGTGCCACTTAGGCTCTAATGGCTTGTTTCTGAATTACTTTATCATGACCCATTGACCTGGGACTATAGTGTGTCCACCTTCTGGTGAAGTCTGCCAACATTACTCAACTCTCTCTTTGGCACTCTGTACTGCCTTTGTGAGGTTTTCACAGTAAGCGATCAGGGCATCTGAGGCAATGTGTACATCAGCATTTCTAAGATCAATCACACCTGGCATCTGCATTAGGCGTCCAGTAATACAATACAATACAATACAATTTTATTTGTATAGCACATTTAAAAACAACTGACGTTGACCAAAGTGCTTAACAAAGCAGTAGAAAGATAGACAATACATGCACGAAACCAACAAGTACACGTCAAAGAGTGAAGACGGACACATCAAGGTACATTAAAAGCTAATGAAAAAAGGTGCGTTTTCAGAGAGGTTTTAAAAAGTGTCAGAGTTTGGGCAGATCTGATATTTAAAGGTAGGCTATTCCATAGCTTGGGTCCATAGGCTGCGAAAGCACGGTCACCCCTATTTTTTAATCTTGTCCTGGGGACAGAAAGTAAGTGCAAATCCCCCGATTTAAGTGATCTTGACTTATGATCTGGGTGAAGCAGTTCAGATAGGTACTGGGGAGCTAAATTCTGTAAAGAATTAAAAACAAAAAACAAAACTTTAATATCTATTCGAAATTTTATCGGTAGCCAGTGAAGCGAGATCAGAACCGGAGTAATATGTTCAAATTTACGTTTTCCTTTGAGGAGGCGTGCAGCTGCATTTTGGACTATTTGTAGACGGTTGATGTGTTTCTGAGGAACTCCAATATATAAAGAATTACAATAGTCCAATCTGGATGTTACAAATGCATGCATAGCTATCTCAAAGTGTTTACTAGACAAAAATGGCTTAACCTTAACTAAGAGACGAAGATGAAAGAAGCAGGATTTTACCATAGCACTTATCTACTTTTCAAGGTTAATGTTGTTATCAATCCAGACCCCCAGATTCCGAATACAGGTGGTACTGAAAGGTGACAACGTTTGAAGGTCACAAGCATGTGTACTACGATCACTGGGGCCAAACAGGATAATTTCCGTCTTGTTTTCGTTCAGACTCAAAAAGTTATCAGTAAGCCACAGTTTTAGTTCATCAATACAGTCCAGTAGTGACTTTAAGGCAGACTTGTCATCACATTTTAGGGGCAAGTAAATTTGGGTATCATCGGCATACAGGTGAAAAGAAACCCCATGTTTAGTTAAAATAGAACCCAGAGGTAACATATACAGATTAAATAGTTCTGGCCCAAGGATAGAGCCCTGCGGAACACCGGACCCAAGTTTCATTTTAGATGAGCACTGTTTCCCGATGCGAACAGAATAGCTTCTGTTAAACAAATATGAGCGGAACCATTCCAACACCATGCCCCTAAAACCTGTAGAAGCTTCAAGGCGAGAGATTAAAATATCATGCTCGACCAGGTCAAAAGCAGAGCTGAGGTCCAACAGGACAGGAGCCACAGATTGCCCTGTGTCAGTACTGAGCAAAATGTCATTCATGACTCGTAAAAGTGCAAATTCTGTACTATGACGTAGTTTAAAACCAGACTGAAATTTCTCGTAAATCTGACTATCAGTTAAAAAAGAGTGGAGTTGGCTCAGAACCACTTTTCCTAAAATCTTTGAAATAAAGGGCAAATTTGAAATTGGGCGATAGTTGCTTAGAATTGATGGATCCAAACTAGGTTTCTTAAGTTTCGATAAGACTGAGGCATGTTTCAGGCTGTTTGGAACAACCCCAGTACAGAGACATTTGTAATGACAGTAATAATCTCATGAGGGCTCAGTCCTACTGATCTGTTAGGTAACGCTCTCATACTACACAGTACTGTTGGCAACGCTTCGATCCATGGTACTCCTTCCTGATGCATTTTGCTTAGCCTGGTTTTGATTGTTCTGTTCGATCGTTCAACCTGTCCTGATGCTTGTGGCCTGTATGGGCAGTGAAGATTCCACTTAATCTTCAACATTCTAGACACTTCCTTGACTACCTGTCCTTTGAAGTGTGTACCTTGATCTGATCCCCATATGGTAATGAAATCATTGACAAGACATTTAGCAGTATGTGCAGCTGTAGCACGCCCTGTTAAATAAGCTTCTACCCATCTTGAGAACTTATCTATTATTACCAAAACATCAGTTTTTACCTTACAACGAGGCAATGATATGTAATCAACTTGCAGGTGATGAAATGGTCCTGGTGGGGCTGGGGTATGTGCTGCTGGTGTAGTGGCTGCTGGTACATCATTATTTTTCTGACATGTAACACACCTCTTGGCTGTTTCTGTGTCTACATTTCTGAATTTTGGATTCCAACACTGATTTGAGAACCTGTGATTCATCGTTGCTGGACCACTGTGACCCAAATTGTGTATTTGTTGAGACAAATATGGCAACAGGGATTCGGGAGCGACATACTTTCCCCCTTTGGTCCAGCAACCGGATGAATCCACTGTGGCTCCTTTGTCTAACCATGTCCATGCTTCATACATACGAACGTCTTTGGACAGATCAATTATTGATTCAGGAGGCAGAATTTTCTTCTGTACTGTACTACCTGAACACACTTGTATAGTCGCATAGAAACAAGCCTGTTTAGCCGCTACATCAGCAAGAGAGTTAGCTTTAGCTTCTGTAGTATTAGTTGTGAAATGTGCTTTCCCTTTGATTACTGCTCATTTCCTTGGAAGTTTCATGGCAAACATTAGATCTTTCACTAATCCAGCATGCTTAATGGGGGATCCAGCAGAAGTTAGAAACTGTCTGGTTTGCCAAATGACACTAAAATCATGAATTACCCCAAAAGCATACCTGGAATCTGTATAGATATTTGCAACCGATCCTGAAGCTAGCGTGCATGCTCTTGTTAGGGCTACTAGTTCTGCAGCTTGAGCTGAAATATGATCTGAAAGACGACCTGAAGCTAACACTTCCGTGGTGGACGTTACTGCATAACCTGCTCGTCTGTTACCTTCAATTACTTGAGCTGAACCATCAACAAACAACTCAAAATCTGAATTCTCTATAGGAGTTTATTTTACTTCACTCGTAGGTGTATATGTAAGCGTAACACAATCGTGAGTCATTTCTCCTTCATCCTCTAACAAAACTTCAGTCATTGCAGACATCATACATGAGGATGGGTTTGTGACTGGTGCTCGCTGTAAAACAATGTTCTAACCAATTTTCCCAACAGGAGGAGGTTACAGAAGTGATTTTTGCTAGATTCATTAGTGTGGACACTGCATGAGGGCATTTTACATTTACAGTCTGACCTAACACCATTACTGATGAAGCCTGAAGAGCTAGATGAACTGCCTGCACTGCTCTAAGACATGGGCCCATAACTTGAGGGACTATGTCAATTGTACCAGAATAGTAATGAATTGGGTGTAAACTGCCCCCATGATCTTGCATTAGACATGCAGTCATAAAGCATAAGTGTTCATGGACATAAAGCACAAAGGCTCTATCAGATTGGGCAATTCCTAATGCTGGTGCTTGACATAGTGCTCCCTTCAAATCATTGAACCCTTTGAGGTGAAGTTCTACCATACAAGCAGTATCTGAATCTTTACCATGGCCTTTCAACAAGTCATAGAGAGGCTGAGCAATCGAGGCATATTATTCAATCCACGGTCTACAGTAAACTGCTGTTCCTAAAAATGAGCAGAGTGTTTTAATGGTAGTAGGCGGAAGTGTGGTTTTGACTGAAGCCGCTCGATCCTGTGTAATGGATCTGTTTCCTGCACCAATTGTTTGACCCAGAAATGTGACTTGCTTTTTAGCAATTTGAGCTTTGTGAAAGCTGCATTTGTGTCCTATTTCATGCAAATAGTCCAACAATGGAAGTCACGGCGCCAAAACCTATATATAGGGAGGGATTACATGGAGGAGGAAGATCGGAACAAAGCATGTAAATGTTGTATACAGGTTTAGGACACCGGTACTAGACTGAGAGTGTTACCAATCCTGATCCAATCAGCATAACTATTCAAACAGTGAGACTCAAAAACAGGAATGGCAGAACTCTCCCGCTGAGACAGAAGCTACCAAGAGTTCTTACAATAGAGAGACACAGGAATGGCAGGCTCGATAGAGAGCAGTAATCTGACAAATACAGAAAACAAGATTGGCCGGACTCTCTTGCTGGAAACTGTTTCACAGCTGATATCATCACCATCATAACCTTAAATGCTAAAATCAATTTACTCTACCTTAATTTTTCATAAGATGTTATGTAAAGAAAATAGGATCAGCATATCTTAAACCTATTCTTAAATTTGTAATCTTTCACAAACATAATTTGATGATGTGTTTTATTCACATCTGAAACACTGTGTAGGTACAAAGTTTACTCTATTCTTCTCTTAGTTCACTGGCCACTTATTTTGATGTCTTTTTAGAGAAGTAGATGCATTTACGCATTGCAGATTTGACAAACTTCTCTGGGCATTTTTTTTTTTTTTACAGTCTATGGTTGCGGCGCAAACTAAAATGCTTATTGCCTGTTAGGTCAACTAACATGTCACTAATCCTTAAAAAAAACTTTATTATTTGAGGTCACCTAAATTTAATCGGTCTTCGTCAGATTATGTAAAACAAATGTGCATTATGGGTGTAACCGCCATTTTGAAGGTATTGGAGCAAAGGTATATCAAATTAGTATAAAAAAAAGTTTAAAAATCATTAATTTTTGTTTGAAAGATGTTTCTGTTATATTTTATAAGTTTGTGTAATAATGATGTAATCAATTAAATAAAATGATTGAAAAGGGGGAATTTTTTGGCCAAATTAAATGTATTCTTCCTACTTCAGTTTTAATATGATGTATTTTTATTTGAAATAAACAAAACAATCCATAATCAGGCACAGATAATATCCAGTAGCCTATAACATGACATTATCATTACAGCCCAAATTTGTTATAATACGGTAATGGGGGAATGATTATAGCTAGCTGTTACAGATCTTAGTCCAAAATGTAAACAAATACAAGCTAAAAATAGTTTGTTCTTATTGATATTTAATTGTCAGTTTAGTCTATTAAAATATTTATATATATTTTCAATGAAATATCTAATAATTTGCTATATTCTTTATATATATGATTCAGGGGAATCTGACATGGAAATTAGTGATGAAGAAAGTGACCAGGAAATTGTTGAGGACGTTGAGGATGAAGAAGTACATGAAGAGTCTGTAGCTTCTGTTGAGAACCTGCCTGATCTTGGAGAACAGTGTAGTTAGTCAGAGAGATGGTGATTTGCGGAGTTCACTGGCAGGTTGGGCAAATACATTTGGAATTTCTTGAATGGCTTTGTTAGCGCTTCTCAGCATCCTCAAAGTCTTTCATTCCTCTCTGCAAAAGCATGGAAGAACATTGCTGAAAACAAAAACAAGCTACATCATTAGCAGTGTAGCTGGTGGTGTGTTCCATTATTGTGGGATTCTGAATTCTATTTGGAAAATCCTAGATAATGTTTGGCCTACTGTGCCAGACAGACATGCCTTTAAACTACAGTTGAAATTTGATGGTCTTCCCCTTTACAAAAGTACTAGTACACAGTTTTGGCCAATTCTTGATTTGTTGCAAGGATACAAAGAAACCAATAGAGTTGATTGGACTGTTTTGTGGTACTTATAAGCCAAATTCATTGGCTGAGAATCTTCATAATCTGGTTCCAGAGCTGAAAATGTTAAGAGATGAGTTTCTGTTCAAGCAGAAAACTTTCTTTTTTTAATGTTTCTGTTGTGTGTGACACTCCAGCCCGAGCCTTTCTTCAGAGGTGTGAAGTCACACACTGCATATCATGGATATGACAAGTGCCACCCAACAGGTATCCGCAAATCAAACAGAATGACATTTCCTGAGGTCAATGTAAGTCACAGAACTGATGACAGTTGCACACTAAGACCTTTTTTTTAAGTAGAGATGTCAATTCTAGTTATCATTTTATCTGCATTTAGACAAGCCAGCAGCTAGTGATCAAAATGCGTATCGCATGTCGTGTCCCATTTGGATCGTAATGATCAAATAAACACTCTTAGGATAACAGTAGTTTACGAAGGGGCTGTAGGTGATGCAAGAAAAGGGGTATCTTCCATGGTTACGGAAAATACTGGTTTCTTAGCATGTACAGCACTTTGAGCATGTAACAAGATCAAAATCGTAAAAGAGACGTTGTCTGCAAGCAGTGAATCAGAGCCAAATACATATTGTGCACAAGTTTTATTAACTAAATCACGAACATAACTAAACTAAACAAACATACATACATAAAAGGTAAATATAGGTAAAAGGGTGAGTGATAGCATGGAACTGGAAACCGGAAAGGGAACTATGAAAAGAACCATCAATATCATCATTCTCAAAGCACCTTCTTAAATTGATACTTGCATGGCTTTGCAGTGGACACAATTCTTGAAGTTGTTGGAAACCGCAATCGTTGACGGTTTCGTGAGTGTCAAATGTTGAAGTTGCAATTGTTTTCTTCTCCATTGGATGAAGAAGATGATGAACTTGCATGGGTAGTTCGACTCTGTTCTGGTTGGAGGTATTCTCTCTCTCCATGAGCACATGGCTGAGCACATGCAGATTGTGTGACCTGCCGGCCCTGGGCCGGAGAGGCCATGCAGGCAACCAAGGAGTGAGGAAGTCGGCGTAGTTGGTTGCCCATTCAGTTGCCCATAAAGTGGTAAATTTCTTCTGAGTTGAAATGAAGAAAATACAGTCTGACTCTGTTTGGAGAGTGAAGGCATAGCAGGCTGTGGTCACAGCCTGCCGAGGCCCATGGGCCCCTGTGGGGGGTCCCCCCAGACATCAACCAGCAGTCGAGAAGCAGGAGCAAGACAGCACTGATCTTGTGATCAGTGATTTTTAACATGAAGATGTCACAACCTCTGGGGGTCTGTGAGCCAATAAGAAGTGTTTCCTTTGGAGGGAAAATGTTACGACCCTTTGTGTTAGAGCAGGACATTTAAATCTGTAATTTCATTGGGTGTTTAAGAAAAAGAATCTTCAAGATTCTTATAATACCCATGCGTCACAAAGTTAGCAAAATGTAAATTTGTAACGAATGGATAGAGGGGACAATAGCAAGTAAACAGATCTTTTATTAGAGTAAGTATCACCAGTCTCAGAGAAATGAGAAACCGACAAGGTCTCAGAGGTATAAGAGAGTCGCAGCTGCAGTTCACAAGATGATTCACAATGCGGTGTAATCCGATAGTGGTGGTGATGGCAAGGCAGCGCAGGTTTGCGTGGCCAACTCGATCTGGTGGTCAGACGTGAAGTGATGAACCCAGTGATGGTGAGAAGTGAAGACAAGGACTGCAACGGCGAACCTCCAGACGAAGACAGGGCAGGAAACACGGGGAGCCGAAGAGACAGGAACACAACAGGCAACATCCACAAAACAACGATCTGACAAACACAAGACGCACTAGATGAGTATAAATAGCAGTGGTAATGCACAACACCTGTCGCTGATAATCCCGAAGGATAATCAGCGACCACGCCCAGACACACACATTCATTCACAAAAATACACACACACAGCGCAAGGAAGCGTCCATGAATTTCTCAACCGTGACAGTACCCCTCCCCCTAAGAGCGGCTCCTGGAGCTCCCAGAGGAACCTACCTGTTGATAGTAATCATCAATAAGGGACTGATCCAGAATGTCCCTAGCAGGAACCCAACTTCTCTCCTCCGGACCGTAACCCTCCCAGTCCACCAGATACTGAAATCCGCGTCCCCTCCGTCTCGGGTCCAGAATTCGATGTACCGAATACGTGGGTTCCCCATCTACGAGTCGCGGCGGTGGGGGAACCGGGGCTGGCGGATTAATGGGTGAATAAAATACGGGTTTCAATTTGGAGACATGGAACACGGGATGAATTCTTCTGTACGCAGGATGGAGTTTGAGGCGAACTGTCACCGGACTAATAATCTTGGTAACAGGAAATGGGCCAATAAATTTGGGAGCTAGCTTATTAGAAACGGAGCGGAGTGGAATGTTCTTAGTAGAAAGCCACACTTTGGAACCGACGACATACACGGGAGGTCTTGACCGGTGGCGATCGGCCTTAACCTTGGTGCGCGCCCTTACTTGGAGCAGAGTCTCACGGGCTCTGGTCCATGTACGGTGACACCTCTGGACAAAAGCGTGAGCGGAGGGGACCGCGACTTCGGATTCCAGACTAGGAAAAATAGGTGGCTGGTATCCTAAGCTACCCTCAAACGGAGATAGGCCCGTGGATGACACAGGTAACGAGTTGTGTGCGTACTCCACCATTGAGAGTTGTTGACACCAAGAGGAAGGATTCTTGGCGGCAACACATCGCAACATTCTCTCCAAATCTTGGTTGGCTCTCTCGGTCTGCCCGTTGCTCTGGGGGTGGTAACCCGAAGATAGACTGACAGTGGCCCCCAGTAATTTACAAAATTCTTGCCAAAATTTGGAGACAAATTGGGACCCCCTGTCAGAGACCACGTCCATCGGGAGGCCATGTAACCGAAAGACGTGATCGATGACAGTCACCGCTGTTTCCTTGGCTGAAGGCAATTTGGGCAAGGGAATAAAATGAGTTGCCTTCGAGAACCGGTCCACTACGGTTAAAACAACCGTATTGCCTTGGGAGGGCGGGAGGGCGGTAACAAAATCTAGCGCTATATGGGACCAGGGTCTCGAAGGGACAGACAGCGGTTGAAGAAGCCCATCTGGGGGTCGATTGGAAGTCTTACCAATCGCACAGATCGAGCAGGCCAAAACAAAATCTCGAATGTCACAAGCCATAGATGGCCACCAGAATCGTTGCTTAACTAGAAATCTAGTTCGGTTTACTCCTGGGTGACAGGCTACATTGGAACAATGACCCCATTGAATAACGTCGGCCCGTAATTCCTCCGGCACAAACAGTCGGTTCGGTGGGCACCGGGACGGAGGCGTTACCTCTTCTAAGGCCGTCTTGACCTTCGATTCGACCTCCCATCGGAGTGTGGAGATGAATCGAGTCTCCGGTAAAATGCACTCGGGAGTAGACAGGCGTTCGGATGGATCAAAAATACGAGATAAAGAATCGGGTTTGATGTTTTTAGAACCCGGGCGGTACGAAAGAGTAAAATCAAAACGACCGAAAAAAA
Organism: Siphateles boraxobius; assembly: GCF_051911475.1. Lineage (NCBI taxonomy): Eukaryota > Metazoa > Chordata > Actinopteri > Cypriniformes > Leuciscidae > Siphateles > Siphateles boraxobius. The sequence goes on along the minus strand of NW_027509019.1, from coordinate 3,220,563 downwards.
GAGCCCACCGAGCCTGCCTGGAGTTGAGTCTTTTGGCAGATTGAATGTATTCTAAGTTCTTGTGATCAGTCCAGACGATAAAAGGTACCCCCGACCCTTCTAACCAATGTCGTCATTCTTCCAATGCTAACTTGACTGCCAACAATTCTCTGTTACCAATGTCATAGTTACGTTCGGTAGGCGACAAGCGATGAGAAAAAAACGCGCAAGGATGCATCTTGTCGTCTGAAGAAGAGCGCTGCGAGAGCACTGCGCCTACCCCCACCTCTGACGCATCGACCTCCACCACGAACTGACGTGACAGATCAGGGGTCGTAAGAATGGGAGCCGAAACGAAGCGGCTCTTCAGGTTGGCGAATACAGCTTCGGCTGTTTCGGACCACCTGAACGTCGTTCTGGGGGAGGTCAAGGCAGTCAGAGGTGCGGCTAGTTGGCTGTAATTACGAATGAAACGTCGGTAAAAATTGGCAAACCCCAGAAACCTCTGTAGGGCCTTACGGGAATCTGGACTTGGCCAATCCACCACAGCCTTAACCTTGTCAGGATCCATACGCACTCCCTCAGACGAAATGACGTAACCTAGGAAAGGGACAGACTGTGCATGAAAAGCGCATTTCTCCGCCTTGACAAAAAGCCCATTCTCTAGCAACCTCTGAAGCACTCGTCTGACGTGCTGAACGTGTTCCTGGAGAGACGAAGAAAAAATCAATATGTCATCCAGGTAGACATAAATGAACTGATCGACCATGTCTCTCAGCACATCATTGACGAGTGCCTGGAAGACCGCCGGGCTATTGGAAAGTCCGAAAGGCATAACCAAGTATTCAAAGTGCCCCCTGGGGGTGTTAAAAGCGGTCTTCCATTCATCCCCCTTCCTGATGCGGACCAAATGATAAGCATTACGTAAATCCAGTTTTGTGAAGACCGACGCTCCCTGCAACCTCTCGAAGGCTGAAGACATCAACGGCAAAGGATAAGTATTCTTTACCGTGATGTTGTTCAGCCCTCGGTAATCAATGCAAGGTCGCAGAGAACCGTCCTTCTTCCCCACAAAAAAGAACCCCGCCCCCGCTGGAGAAGAGGAAGGTCGGATGAATTTGGATGCCAGAGAATCAGAAATATATTTCTCCATGGCCTCCCTCTCGGGAACAGACAGAGAGTAAAGCTTGCCCTTGGGCGGAGACGTACCTGGCAGTAGATCTATAGCACAGTCATAGGGACGATGTGGAGGAAGAGAAGCAGCTCTGGACTTACTGAACACTTCCTTCAGGTCGAGGTACTCAGCGGGCACGTTTGACAAATTCACCGACTCTTCCTGCAAAACAGAACAAGACAGAGACGAACCAGCAGACACTAAACAAGACGCATAACACTCCGTGCTCCAGGCAGAAACAGAGTTATGTCCCCAGTCTATCCTGGGATTATGCTGCACCAGCCAGGGGTGACCGAGGACAATAGGAACCTGAGGGGAGTCCATAAGGAGAAATGACAGTTCTTCTGAATGATTGCCGGATGTGATGAGTGTTATCTGACTGGTGGTGTGGGATACTGTGGGTAACTGTTGACCATTGAGTGCGTTGACAGAGATCTTGTTAGTGAGTGGTATGGTGGGTATCTGAAGCTGTTGTGCAAGTGACCAGTCCATAAAGTTACCTTCTGCGCCGGAGTCGAGAAGAGCTTGGCAGTGATGTGACCGAGTTGACCACTGCAATCTCACCGGGAGAAGGGTGGAAGAGGTTTTCTGGATGGAGACCCCGCCCGACAGGATCCTCTTCCTCACTGCCGGGCACGCTCTTTTACTGGGCAATTATTGAGAAAATGTCCAGCCCCGCCACAATAGAGACACAATCCTCGGGACCTCCTCCTCTCTCTCTCCTCCCGGGAGAGCCGGGCTCGACCCACCTGCATGGGCTCGTGATCGTCGACGGGGCCGACCGCATCACGAACGTTGAGTGGGGCAACCCCAAGGCTCCTCTGTGTAGGCGTCGTACGAGTGCGTTGTTCCAACCGATGCAAGCGTGCATCCACTCTTAAGGCCAGTTCGATCAGGTCGTCGAGCTTCTCTGGCAGGTCCAGGGTATAAATCTCGTTTTGGATGCGGTCAGCCAGCCCATGCAGGAAGATGTCCCATTGCGCCTCCTCGTTCCAGCGGCACTCTGCGGAGAGGGTGCGAAACTCGATTGAATAGTCGGCGACGGATCTTTCTCCCTGACGGATGTCTGCGAGCTGGCGAGCCGCCTCCCTGCCTGCGACTGCCCGGTCAAACACCCTCTTCATCTCCTCCGAGAGTGCCGCGAACGAGTCACAACAGGATCGATGATTTTCCCACACCGCCGTCCCCCATAGCGCAGCCCGTCCGGACAGAAGTGTAAGCACGAAGGCCACCTTCGAATCTTCAGTGCGAAATGTCTGGGGTTGGAGAGCAAAAAACATAGAGCACTTGGTCAAGAAAGCTCTACAATAACTTGGCTCACCAGAATAACTCTCCGGCGTCGGCAGACGCGGCTCATGTTGACGGACGGGTGCGGGTGGTGCGGGGGGAATCGGCGGTGGGTTGGGCGCAATGGGCAGTCTCAGTTGTTGAATCTGTTGGGTGAGCCCAGACACCTGCGCTACCAATGCCTGCACCGCTCTTCCAGTTGCAGCGAGATTCTCTTCCTGCTGCTCCATTCGGGCTGTGTTATGTGCGAAGTAGTCATTGACATCAGATCCACCTGCTGCCCCCTGCATGGTCAGATCGTTCTGTAACGAATGGATAGAGGGGACAATAGCAAGTAAACAGATCTTTTATTAGAGTAAGTATCACCAGTCTCAGAGAAATGAGAAACCGACAAGGTCTCAGAGGTATAAGAGAGTCGCAGCTGCAGTTCACAAGATGATTCACAATGCGGTGTAATCCGATAGTGGTGGTGATGGCAAGGCAGCGCAGGTTTGCGTGGCCAACTCGATCTGGTGGTCAGACGTGAAGTGATGAACCCAGTGATGGTGAGAAGTGAAGACAAGGACTGCAACGGCGAACCTCCAGACGAAGACAGGGCAGGAAACACGGGGAGCCGAAGAGACAGGAACACAACAGGCAACATCCACAAAACAACGATCTGACAAACACAAGACGCACTAGATGAGTATAAATAGCAGTGGTAATGCACAACACCTGTCGCTGATAATCCCGAAGGATAATCAGCGACCACGCCCAGACACACACACTCATTCACAAAAATACACACACACAGCGCGAGGAAGCGTCCATGAATTTCTCAACCGTGACAAAATTAACAAACGGGGAACGAAGATTGGAGGTTATAGACACCAAATATGCTACACATATTTGGACGCAGTCTAAAAACATTAACCTGTTAAAGTTTACAAGAAAACATAGGCCAAAACAACATCAGAAGGAAAATCATGAGATGTGAAAATTAGATACATGTTTATACATTTCTCACGTGGTTATATATATAGAATATATAGGATTAACAGGGTTTATTTCTCCTTCTCAGGAGAATTAAGTGAGTGTCACACCTCTCAGGAATTTATTTTTTGAGGTCGTAAAAATCCTTATCTATGTAACAGGACACTGAGTTCTGCCAGTGGTGTTAGTTTCAGGGGAAGTTGGCCACATATCTTAGCTGGGAGAGTGAGTCTGCCGGACTATTCATTAAATATAATGGATAATTTGTGTGTGATTGGTCCAGACGCTACACAGTTTTAAGCAAGCAATAGATGAAGAGCACCACATCCAACACTCACCTCTTGCAGAGGTTTGCATTGACATGGTCACTTGTTTCCCTCACAATTATATGCACCTAGTTTGCCTGGGTGTAATGAAGCATCTCTTAGACTTGTGGATCAGCACCACTGGTCCCTTGCACTGTTGCATATCATCTAGTCTAGCCTGCATGGTTTTAGATAAACTTCTTGCACTGATAAATTACATTCCAAGTGAGTTTGCTTCGAAGGCCACGGGCACTGGCGGAACGATGTAGGTGGAAAGCCACAGAACTACGCCAATTCTTGTTATACACGGGTCCAGCTGTGCTGAGGGGTATTCTACAGCCTCAGATCATTGACAAGTTTATGCCTTTGTCATTAGGTGAGTACATTTTGGCAAGTCCAAAATAATGTATGGAGATGAATGACCTTGCTAATACTCGCTAACACTTTGGCCAGCTTTACGATGAAGAGTTTAGGGTTTACAATGTTCATGGTCTGGTGCATCTCAGAGAAAAAGTCAAAATCCATGGCAATTTAGATCTTATAACAGCATTTACCTTTGAAAATTTCATAGGAAAACTCAAAAAATTGGTAAGAGGGCCATGCAATTCTTTGACCAGATGATACGCAGTTAGAAAATGGCAGCTACAGTCCTGATGTTAAAGAGGCAACTCAAAAACTGGATAAAGAGCATACGGATGGGCCAGTGCCGGAGTGCTTCTTGCAACATGTTCGTCAATTTAAGGTTCATGCTTTTGATGATATAGTTGTGATTCTCAAAGAGAGAGATTCTTGTACAAAAATCGATAAAAAGTCGAGAAAGGAGAAGTGTACATTGTGGGCAATGAATATAAAAAGGTGGAACACTTCTTTAAATAATCCTATTGACTCAAAAGATTTTGGAATTTAAGTGGTTTCCAACCTCTCCACAAATGTCAAATATTTAATGATTGGAAAGAAGCTGCAGAAGTATGTGAGATTGCCTTTCCAGAACAAATTTGTTGTCATTCCACTCTAGCATTGAGAGCAATTACCCTAAAGTTGCTTTTGTATTATAGTTGGCTAAGTAATATGTTGTCTTGATTTTGTATTATAGTTGGCGATTGTGCCTCTTTAGATGTTTCACATTGTTGTATTTGACAACACAAATGAGGTTGAAGTTGTGCCTTCAATCTGGATGAAAAACGGAGAGTGCATGTGGCCTATAAAATAAAAATTGATATAGCAAAAGCTGTAAAATCACAAGAATGTCCTGGAGATGAATGGAAGCCCCATAAGGCCAGAATTATTTTCACATCATGTAAGTTCCATTCTGTCACCTCTCCCTTCAAATTGAACAAATGGCTTGTCATGCATTACTTAAAATGTTACTTTTTTTTTTTTTTGAAAAGTAACACCAAAAAAGTTTTTTGGTGTTACTTTTCCAGGTGACTATAATGAAGCTAGGCTTAAACTACCTCAAGCTGTTGATTACACTGACATTGTCAGTGATGGGGAGACCTCGATTAAATTTAAAAGAAAAATAATGTAAGGTTTTTTTCTTTTTGGTTATTGTTTTTTTATTATTAATCTGTGGTGCACAACATTTACAAATTATTGTATATCTTGGAATGAATAAATATGTTGTTAGACCCAAGAACATTCTTTTCCCTGGAGAAGATGATTTGATGGAAGGAAACATAAAAGAAACAAAGTCAAGAAAAGGGTAAGAAGCTTCTGCCTTTTAAAATTATAAAAGATGTTGTAACGAATGGCCTTAAAGGGTTAGTTCACCCAAAGAGGAAAAATTATGTCATTAATGACTCACCCTCATGTCGTTCCAAGCCCGTAAGACCTCCGTTCATCTTCGGAACACAGTTTAAGATATTTTAGATTCAGTCCGAGAGCTTTTTGTCCCTCCATTGAAAATCTATGTACGGTATACTGTCCTTGTCCAGAAAGGCACTAAAGATATCATCAAAATAGTCCATGTGACCTCAGTGGGTTAGTTAGAAATTTTTGAAGCATCGAAAATACATTTTGTTCCAAAAATAACAAAAACGACGACTTTATTCAGCATTGTATTCTCTTCCGGTTCTGTTGTCAATCCGCGTTCATGAGTCTGCTGACCTAAGACGAGCTGACGTGTTATCTGGTGCGCCCGAGCTTCGTTTACAGTCTGAGGGAGACGCACGCTGTAAACAAAACAATCTTTGCAAACATGTCTAGGGATTTCGACACAAGGGAAGACTTGCATTTTTTTTTAACCAGACATTTTTTTTTTAACCCGAATACACGGACGCACCAGATAACACGTGATAACACAGATATTAAATATACTCTCACCTAAAGGATTATTAGGAACACCATACTAATACCGTGTTTGACCCCCTTTCGCCTTCAGAACTGCTTTAACTCTACGTGGCATTGATTCAACAAGGTGCTGAAAGTATTCTTTAGAAATGTTGGCCCATATTGATAGGATAGCATCTTGCAGTTGATGGAGATTTGTGGGATACACATCCAGGGCACGAAGCTCCCGTTCCACCACATCCCAAAGATGCTCTATTGGGTTGAGATCTGGTGACTGTGGGGGCCATTTTAGTACAGTGAACTCATTGTCATGTTCAGGAAACCAATTTGAAATGATTCGAGCTTTGTGACATGGTGCATTATCCTGCTGGAAGTAGCCATCAGAGGATGGGTACATGGTGGCCATAAAGGGATGGACATGGTCAGAAACAATGCTCAGGTAGGCCGTGGCATTTAAACGATACCCAATTGGCACTAAGGGGCCCAAAGAGTGCCAAGAAAACATCCCCCACACCATTACACCACCACCACCAGCCTGCAGAGGGGTAACAAAGCATGATAAGTAACAACATTCATCATGAGTTACTGGACAGACCCATTGATAAGTTTTTTCAGATCCGGAGAGGACATGAGCTCGACATGTTTTTTAAAAACGCGCATTACGCCGCTTTACGCGCATAGTCTCTAGACTCACTATGGAAACAAAAACGCTAACATGCAATCACGTGCAAATGAACCTCTATACTACTTCCTGTGAAATTGATTTCATTATTAAAATCATTAGCATTCTCCACATGTGTGGGTCTATGTTAAGTACGGGACAAAACCGTAGCCCGTATTGATTTGATACAGGACGTATCATTTTACTTTTAAATATAAGGGACGATTCTATATTTTACAGGATGGGTGTCAACCCTACGCCCATTCCCTATCTGTACTTTAAAGAAGTATTCCCATTTGGGGAGACTTTTTTGCATAACTCCACTACATTTTAAAGTCAAATATCTTTTTACTCTACTACATTTTGCCAAATCAGTCGTTCCTTTTTATTTATTTGTGAAAAAAAAACGTAACTTGTCAAACTAAGAAGCACCAAGCAAGCCACCAATCATGGTACAGCGCACGCTTTGTTTTGATTGCCCCTGTTAGCGGAATCTACTATAGATACCTTGAATACATCTATAGCGAAATCTACTATAGATACCTTGAATCCAAGGTATTGAGGTACCATGGAGGATGTGGAGGTCTTGGATGATGTCATAGAAAAGATCTTGAAAAACTAATAGACATGAACGAGGAAGGAATCTGTGAAAAGTGTCAGTGGTGAGAGCTGCGTTAAAGCTACAGGGGGAAATGAAGGATCTGAATCTGAACCTCCAGCGACCAAGAAGACGAGGCTGTGTGAATACACATGCATTTGTGCAATAAGCACTAGTTTAGCACAGAACAAGAATGTTTAGCACAGCTGGTAACATTGTTACTCCAAAGAAATCCTGCCTTAAGCCCCACAAGGTAAACATGTTGCTGTTCCTTTCTTGCAATCTGCCTAACAATTATAAATGGATCTGGCAGCAGATATGGCCTGTTGAGGCATCTGTGCCTGTGTGAGACACTTTACAAGTCTTAACTGACTTTGTTTTGTTCTAGCTCGTTCCCTTTCAGTCGAGAACGTCAGACGTAGTCAACGTCGACTGAAATGGGGATCGTGCTAGGGAGCCTGTCTTCTTCGTACTACTATTACAAGTTGAATTACATAGACGATTGGTTATTACTTGCACAATCGCAAGAGATGGCGCTTCAACACAGAGACATCGTGTTAGCTCATCTAGTTTATCTAGGGTTGAGACTCAACACCAAGAAAAGCGTTCTCTCTCCTGCCCAGAGAACGACTTATCTTGGGATTCATTGGGATTCGATCACGATGCAGGCACAACTGCCTCCCGCTCAAATGGAGACCATTCAGCATACCCTGAGCAAAGTCAGGCTAGGCCAAGATCACACTGTTCGTCAGTACCAAAGAATGTTTGTTTTCATGGCTTCAGCATCCACGGTGATTCACACATCCGGGCACTTTCATGCGTCCTCTGTACTCTGAACTGGATCGGCTAAGAAAAACATTCAAACGCAACATTGACTCATCCATCATTATCATCATCAACGCACCTCGTGTGCCACTGCTTGACACACACCTAAAATTCAGTTTTTTTTTTAATTCGATTAATATTCGAAATTCGACTTTTAATCACACAGCCCTAATGTACTTTTTTATTCACAATAAAAAAAAAGGATGGTGTCTTTGGGCCACTTTAATGTGCATTTAATTGTCATACAGCCTTGCCTAAAGGATGTGCAGCGAATAAGCCCATCTGGTGATACACCTACTGGGTTTAAACCTACATTGCTCCACTTTCAGGTATATCAGTGTAACATACAGTACAACTGATTTTTTTCTTACTTTTTGTGTATCCCTCATCTGATGGCACACTGAAGCTAAGGATTGCCTCTGGTTTCATTCAGATTCATTGAGGCATTGAGAGTAAAAATCCTAAAACATAAATAACTAAAAATAAAATTAATAATGAAAATAATAATAAAAAAAACAAATATAACCTTTACATTTACACTAATTATCAGTACAGAAGCAAGTTTAAAATAGTGCAGTGCAACAACAAAGTTCCCCTTCAGGGACTACCGCTGCGTGTAATCGCAGTGGGAACGCCCTCCAGCATAACGCGTCTGAAGCATGAATGAAATCAGTCAATGGAGAGATGGAGCGTCATAGCGAGTGACGTCATCGACCAGGAAGCTATAAATATCCCCTGAGCACACAATACGTCAGCTTTTGTTAATTCAGCAAGCTCTGTGTGTGTCTGAAATCTAGCGATTGTGTTTGTCTGTTTAGACAGGAGTTTCTCACTATATATATATATATATATATATATATAAAAAAAAACAATATGAGAGTCAAAGTGACGAGCGAGCAATATAGAAAGTGTGTTTCCCCCTGTCCACGATACATCACGGGTGGGGATACACATCAGCTGTGTGTTGCTTGTTTGAGATTGCAGCATGCCCAGTCGGCTCTCGAGGGGGTCGATTGTGAGCATTGGTAGCGTTTTCCCTTGAGAACTCTGCGCTCGCGGCGATCGCTCTTCGAGGAGAGTGGTTTGCTGCGAGCTCCCCGAGGCTCGGGTCCCGCTTCTGTTGAGGCAGAGCGGCGGCGCTTGTCTCGGGGCTCGCAGATGGATCTCACTGGCGACGTTGAGACGGGCTCCGCCCTATCTCAGCTATCTCCAGCGAGATCTAGTGCCTCTCACCCGGCTCTGGAAGCACGCGCTGCGGCGGTTACTTCTGCCCGGGTCGAGTCACATGATGTCGAACTTAGATTATCCAGTTCTGAGGAGCTCGATGTCGAAAGTTTTGCATCAGAAGAAACTGACTCGTCACTCCAGCATACTGCTGAAGAGGGGCTGACAGATGTGTTATCTCGGGCTGTAAAAAAAAAAAAAAAAAAAAAAGTGGCCAACTGATAGGCAGGAGACTAGAAATGAAAGCAAATTAGATGATAGACTTCTCTCTGCACGTCCTCAGCCTTCTCGCCGGTGCTTACCATTCTTCCCAGATCTTCACTCTGAGGTTTCAAAGACCTGGGTTAGACCTGTTTCAAATAGAATTTATACTAACCAGTCTAATGCTTATGGAAAAATTTTTGGTGCAAAAGCTTCAGGGTACGTGACCATGCCGAAGGCAGAGGAGACGCTCTCCAGCTATCTCTCTCCTGCTTCGTCATCTTCACTTAAAGCACCGGCTATGCCCTCTAGCCACTAAAAAATACTTCTGTGTTAGTGGGGAAGGCTTACTCGGCGGCGGGTCAGGCGGCTGCATGTCTACACACTATGGCCATTATGCAGGCTTATCAGGCTGACCTGCTTAAAGATGCTTGTGAGGGGGGTGAAATTTCTGTGGATATGATTAATGAGCTCAGGCAGACTGCTGATCTCACTCTCCGGGCCACCAAGGAGACCGCTAAATCTATCGGCCGGTCTATGGCATGGTGGCCACAGAGAGACACTTGTGGTTGAGTCAGACCTCTATGAAGGAGAAAGATAAGACTCTCCTTTTAAATGCTCCAGTTTCGCCTGCGGGCCTCTTCGGTGACGCTCTTCACTCTGTCACGGAGAGGTTCCAGGAAGAGAAGAAACAGGCGGCTGCTTTTCAGAAATGTATGCCCCTTAAAGTGCGTGTCGCTGGGGCTGCTGAGCGAGGGCAATCCCAGCCGCCGAATACTTCAAAAGAGCGCAGCAGAAACGGAGTGTCGCGTCTCGTGCCCCCCCGCAGAGAAACTGGAGGGACGAGGCGGGCCGCTCTCCGGCGTGACCTTCTCGGGGTAGGGCTGATCTGAGGACAGTCATTATCGCCAAGACGGCCGCGTCGAAAAAATTCTGACGTGCTGAACGTCAGGACTCTGAGGGTGGTCCCCATCGTGGAAGACAAAAACACGGTGCCCTGTCTTTCCCGATGCCCTCAGGGGTCTGCTCTACTAACCCTGCCTATACAGGGCGTAGAGAGACTCGGCGAGCGATTTCCCGAGGGACGCTCGACCCTCCGAGGAGGGTTGTGGAGTGCCCAGACCAGCTGTTCCCTGCCAGTACGTTACAGGGCGCTGTGTCTGTCACTCGGGATGTTCATCGAGAGGCCAGCCTCGAGAGGCTGGTTCCCTTAGTAGAGTTCCTGGCGAAAGGAGCTATAGAGCGGGTTCCTCCACCCAGCAGGGAGTTAGGATACTACAGCCAGTTCTTCATCTTTCCGAAAAAAGATGGAGGGCTGCGTCCCTTTCTAGATCTGTGTCTCTTAAATCGCGCTGTAGGGAAGCTCAAATTCAAGATGCTCACTCTCAAGCAGATCGTGTCAAATCAGATCCGAGGACTGGTTCGTCAAGATAGATCTAAAGGACGCTTACTTCCACGTATCTATCCTACCTCAACACAGGAAGTTCCTGAGGTTCGCTTTCGGGGGCGAAGCTTACCAATAACAGGTTCTTCCGTTCGGCCTAGCACTGTCACCCCGCACGTTCACGAAGTGTATGGATGCGGCTATAGCCCCGCTGTGGCTGCAGGGCATCCGTATTCTGAACTATATAGACGATTGGTTAATTCTAGCTCAATCAGAACAACAGGCGGTTCGGCATCGAGATGTCGTTCTTGCTCACATCAAGAGGTTGGGGTTGAGGCGCAACGCCAAGAAGAGTGTTCTTTCTCCATTACAGAGAACCACTTTTCTCGGTGTAGTGTGGGATGCGACGACGATGCAGGCACAGTTGTCACCTGCTCGTGTTGCTTAGATTCTCGCCGCAGTAGATCAGGTCAAGCTAGGCCAGTCATCCACTGTAAAACAATTCCAGAGACTGTTAGGTCTCATGGCAGCTGCGTCCAACGTGATACCTTTTGGCCTCCTGCACATGAGACCGTTACAGTGGTGGCTCAGAACCAGGGGATTCTCCCCGAGGGGAAATCCGCTTCGCATGATCATGAGTTCGCGACGGTGTCATCACGCCCTGGTTATGTGGAAAGATCCTCGGTTTCTGTCCCAAGGCCCTGTGTTGGGAGCTCCTTGTCGTCGCGTTATGCTAACGACAGATGCCTCTCTCACGGGGTGGGGGGCGATCATGATTGGTCGCCCAGCTCAGGGTCTGTGGGAGGACCGTCACCGTCTATGGCACATAAATTGCCTAGAGATGTTGGCAGTGTTTCAGGCTCTGAAACATTTCCTCCCAGACCTAAGGGGCCACCATGTTCTTGTCCGGTCAGACAACACATCGGTGGTCTCTTATATCAACCATCAGGGGGGTCTGCGTTCTCGCCCACTTTACAAACTGGCACGTCAGTTCCTTCTATGGACCCAGGGGAAAATTCTTTCTCTGAGAGCTATTTATCTCCCGGGGTATTTAAATCAGGGGGCAGACATCCTGTCGAGGCAGGGGCCGAGGCCCGGGGAATGGAGTTTTCACCCCGAGGTGGTGGAGCTCCTGTGGGAACATTTTGGTCGTGCCGAGGTAGACCTATTTGCTTCCCGAGAGACATCACACTGTCCACTGTGGTTCTCTCTCAGCCTGCCAGCCCCACTGGGGTTGGACGCGATGGTACATCTGTGGCCGAGGTCACGTTTGTACGCTTTTCCCCCGATCGCTCTGCTCCCGGGAGTTCTGGAGAGGGTTCGCCGGGACGGGCTCAGTATTCTGCTAATAGCCCCGTTCTGGCCGGCCCGAGTATGGTTTGCGGACCTAGTGTCTCTCCTCGACGGCTCTCCCCTGGAGATACCGATCAGGAGAGATCTACTCTCTCAGGCGAGTGGGTCGATCCTTCACCCCTGCCCAGAACTATGGAGGCTGTGGGCTTGGCCTCTGAGGGGGCCCAGCTCATAGATTCTGGTCTCTCGACTGAGGTCGTTGAGACCATCCTCCAATCCAGAGCTCCCGCCACAAGGAAGTCATATGCCGCGAGGTGGAAACTTTTCACCTCTTGGTGTGGAGAGCGCCAGCAGGACCCAGTTAACTGCCCGGTTGGTACAGTGCTGGATTTCCTGCAGGACCGTCTCTCCACAGGGTTATCCCACTCCACACTGAAGGTGTACGTGGCGGCCTTAGCTGCTTACCACGCCCCTTCGAGCGGAGGTTCTCTCGGGAGACACCCACTTATATCTCGCTTCCTTCTTGGCGCCTTGAGGCTGAGGCCTGCAGTTCGCACGAGGGTACTTCCTTGGGATCTGGCCATCGTCTTAGAAGGTCTCTCCCTAGCTCCTTTCGAGCCCATCGAGGAAGTTTCGGAAAAGTTTCTTATGCTAAAGACTATCCTTCTTCTCGCTATCTCATCTCTAAAAAGAATTGGAGATATTCAAGCACTTTCGGTGGCTACCTCGTGCCTGGAATTTGCTCCTGGTATGGTTAAGGCCTTTCTCTGTCCGAGACCAGGTTATGTTCCTAAGGTGCCAACTACTTTTGTTAGACCTATAGTTCTGCACGCTTTCTGTCCTCCGCCTTTTCTGACGTCAGACCAGAAGTGACTTAATTTGCTGTGCCCCGTTAGGGCTTTAGATGCTTATGTCCACAGAGCTGCCCTGTGGAGGAGATCGGAACAACTGTTTGTCTGTTTTGGGTCACCTAAGAAAGGGTGTCCGGCATCTAAGCAAAGGATGAGCAAGTGGGTGGTCGAGGCCATCTCGCTTGCTTACGGTTCGGCCCATCAGCCTTCACCTTTGGCTGTAAAGGCTCATTCCACCAGGAGTATGGCTGCCTCTACAGCTCTTCTTTCAGGAGCTTCTCTTCAGGACGTTTGTGATGCGGCAGGCTGGTCCTCACCGCACACTTTCGTTAGATTTTATTCCCTTGATCTTAGCTCCACTCCCGGGGCTCAGGTTCTCTCGTCGGTTTGTGTCTCCTAATGACACACGACGGGGATTTGGTCGTATGGGGATGTGGGTATTGCGTTCCCACTGCGATTACACGCAGCGGTAGTCCCTGAAGGGGAACGTCCCGGGTTACGTATGTAACCCTAGTTCCCCGAAGGGACGGACGCTGCGTGTCCTGCCATACTCCCGGCATCCCCTTGGGTCGCTTGCTTCAGTAACATTAGAAGCTGGCGGCTTGTGTATTCAGGGGATATTTATAGCTTCCTGGTCGATGACGTCACTCGCTATGACGCTCCATCTCTCCATTGACTGATTTCATTCATGCTTCAGACGCGTTACGCTGGAGGGCGTTCCCACTGCGATTACACGCAGCGTCCGTCCCTTCGGGGAACTAGGGTTACATATGTAACCCGGGACGTTTTGTCTATAAAGCACACTTAGCAAAGAAGCCAAAATGTGCCTTGAGTGAAAGACAAACTGTTAAGACAAAATATGCTACAGTGATGCCCTTGGAGAAAGGGCATCACTGCCACTGCCCTCAAGATGGCAGCCAAGTCATGTTAGTATGTGAAATCTGAGTTTTTATGTAAGATATTTTATGTAATTTGTGCCTGAATGATTGGAACTTTCCAAGAAAAACTTGCTTTCCTTCAGCTTGGATCTTTGGATGGTCCATTTTTTATTAGATGCCTTTGGATTACCACAGAACTCTGGAAGTCTGGACTGTTTGAGGCCTAGACCTGGAATCCACCAGCTGCTGTACAGCTCCTAAGAAGGACATAACACTTTGCAGATCTTCTACAGTGGGGGGGACTCGGTCCTGCTGCTGGATTTTGGATTTTAAGTCCTAGTAGCTATGAAGGTATTTTTGGTGCAAAACTACTGAACGCCTGTGACAGTGAAATTTGCAGTTGTACATAATAGCCACACATGTGTATCAGTGAATTTGAAGTCACAGAGAGAAATGTTTTAAGAGTTGCAAACTTGTAGACTTTTTTTTCTCTCCCACAAACACAACACAACAGTTACACCTTCTCAAATTATTCATTGCAGGCGCACAAATCCTATTCTACAAATCACAAATTAATAAACTTGTGCGCTCGCATTTGTGCTACAGTTGCTGCAGTGAATATGGTGCAAAACGCATTTAAACACCTGCATCAAAAAATGTGAAGTCACAGAGAAATTTTGCTCATCCGCAAATCAGTATGTGTATTCATCCAATGAGAGTTGCACACTTGTAGAATATTTTCTCACAAATATCTTGTATATTTTTTTAGCACAAACACAAGTACATAACTACAGCTGCTTGAATCTGCTCTGACGAATCTCAAACACTGTTTTTCGCTTTCAAGTGACAAGTTTCGCGCGCTCTCCCTTTTGCACCATATATCTCGTTAAATGTGGAGCAAAACTCACTTGTGCATCTGTAGAAGCAGTGGGCGGGGCCTACATGAATATTGTGCATCTGTAGAAGCAGTGGGCGGAGCCTACATGAATATTGTGCATCTGTAGAAGCAGTGGGCGGAGCCTACATGAATATTGTGTATCTGTAGAAGCAGTGGGCGGAGCCTACATGAATATTGTGCATCTGTAGAAGCAGTGGGCGGGGGCTACATGAATATTGTGCATCTGTAGAAGCAGTGGGCGGAGCCTACATGAATATTGTGCGTCTGTAGAAGCAGTGGGTGGGGCCTACATGAATATTGTGTGTCTGTAGAAGCAGTGGGCGGAGCCTACATGAATATTCATGAGTTTCCCGGGCATGCGCGTGTCGAACTGCTCATTGTAGTTCACTCAGAGGTTCACTCGTTTCTCGGCAGGTTTAATGGGTTATTTCAAAAAAGGTAAATATAGTTTCAGCGCGAACTTAATATAAAATTTTGCATCATTTCATAAATTTGAAAATGTTTTTATTAGTTTGCACGTTTTTTTGCATTCGTTAATGACTGAATGATTGCAGGCATTCACTTTGTGTAGGCCTATAGGCTATAAAGTAGTCTACAGCAAACTTCAACTCGTTCATTTCGTTGTGCTTTTCCTTTGTACATTGCAATGATTTAAAACTGTCCTTTGTTGTCATTTGTTGAATGTCACTGCAATAAAAATATTAACATTTTTTACAAACAAAATATACATTTACAAAAAAATATCACAGGTTCCACTTTTACTGTAAAACCAGAAATTCCAGAACACCTGAATGATTACAGCAAAACTTATTTCCAACAGAAGAGCAGATATAGAATATTCCTAAATACATTAACCATTACCATTTAATTTATTTATTGCTAAGCTCTTCTGATACCTTACCTTATGAAGCTTTACAACTGTGTCATCTCTGGCAATAATCTCTGGGAAATAACTCCACAACCATATCAGTGTCCTAATAAACATTTTGCACCCTACACTGATGTTTCTCTTTGTCATGTTATTTCCTTGACCTTATGTGTTGCACTGTGTGACTGGATGATACACAATGATGATCATTTTGTTGCACTACAAACACTCATTCAACAACAGTGTTGTGCAAGTTACTCCCAAACTGTAATACATTATATATCACTTGTTACTGTTATTTAAAAGTAATTCATTACCTTACAATATTACTGTCTCAGAATTGTAATGCGTTACATAACTCCTTTATTACTTTTGAGTTACTTTCACCAAAATAACTATACAGGAGTAGAACTTAACATTCTAAAATGACTAGGGCTGTAACGATATGCGATATGAAACCGAAATTGCGACACTCAGATCCACGAACCTGCAGAATTGCGACACACCCCTTCCAACTCTCAGAGTTATCCATACCGTCTAGATCCAATGCTACCACATCTTTAAATTACTATTAGTATGATCTGAAGTTAACTTAACATTATAAAATACGTAGACCTACACCACAAAACTAGTTGAGGATAAATAATTTAAAATTTGGGAATTCCAGCGTTATGGACATGACATTTGCAGTCAAAACTTGAAATATAAATTCTCAGTTACCTAAATACGTGACAGTTCTCCGTTATGGACGCGACCGCTCTGAAGCGGCACTAAAAGACTGCTTTAAAACTTTCACAGAGACCTTACACACACAAAGCCTTTCTTTAAAGTGAATTTCGTTTTGTATTAATTGTATCTTAATTTTAATCAATGTTTCATCAACCAATTGCCTGGATTTAAGCACGTGAACTGGAGCGCGTCTCATAAATGAACCGAAACTCAGCGTATAAGGTAGTGTAGCAGGGTGGACTAACTCCACCTACTGAGAGATCGTGCACATGCGAGTAGTTGATTGGGCGCCGTGGGATGGCGTGTAAAGGAAGGGGATTTGGGCGACCGGATGTGTGCCTTGGCGGCGTCGGATGTCACTTTCATCCGTGGCCGCCTAAGGGTTAACCGCGGTCTGGTCTCCCTGTCTGCTGGCCGCGTGCAGCCGATTCGTCTCTGCGGCATGTTTCCGACTGAGCGTCTGTATCCCCGCATGGCGCGTGGCCATGAATGGGCCGATTACATCTGCCGGGTTATCGGCATATCTGAGGGCTCCCCTGGTGTATATAATGGGATCGAGCGACAAATCTATCTTGGGGAACGGTTGAGTGGGACTACGTTGCTGTTTTGCTTCTATGGTGTATCTCCTGGTAACTGCACACGCCGTGATGATCCGGTGTGCTGGTCGGCCGGCTTTTACTCGCGGCCATCTGTTTAACTCTGATGTTTAACTCTGATGTATGTTTTGCTTCTACGATTAATCTCCGGATGACTATGCACACCGTAAAGATACTGTGTGCTGGTTGGTCTGCCTTTACCCGCGGCCACCGTTTCAACTGTGATGCTATAGTTGTGAAGGGAGTTGATGTTTAGGATTGTTTGTTATTCGTTATAGTTTGCCATGCATTCTGTGCATTGTATTGATCACTGTTGATTGAGTGAACTGTGTGCTTTGAATATGTTTTTTTTTTCTCTTAGGAGAACAGTGATTTGTACGTTTTCTGTGTGTTATGGTGAGTTTATATTGTGTGTTTTAAATGTGCTGATCCATTTTTTTGTGATCTCTTCTTTTGTAGGAGCTGGAGGTTCCTGGAGGGGGGGTTGGCTAGCTGCCATTGTGTGTGGGGTGATTACACCTATGCCGTGTGTCTATTTGTAGCTAATCTTCACGTGTGTGTGGGAGTGCATGTATGGGGATAGGGGCTCATATTAAATTAGCGGCTAGCCTGTACCTCCAGGTATCACCACTCCGGTCGACTGGGTTAATTGTGAGTATGTTGTTGTGTTTGATACAGATGGTGCATGTTACTGTGAAGTTGATCCTGAGATTCTGGTGACCTTTTTAAGTATTTATTATGTAAATGCATATGAGAAATAAAATTACTTATTTTTGCACATGTGTTTCACCCACGTCCCTTTGCCCACGTTGATAACGAATCTGTGCGCCCTTAGGGCGGATAGTCCTCAGTATTCTGGGGTGGCGTAGTCGACATTTAGCTCTATTCTTCAATTAGCACGAGCCCATGCTGCCACAGTACCCTATTCACGGACTTGAAAAATATATCTATATTGATATGTCTACTTGTAAACAGAACAATTCAAAACGAAAGAAAACAGACTGCTCTCTGCTTATGAAATGAAATGTGCATTTCTCTCTGGTGCATTCACTAGCCTACTGCGAAGATCGCGAGTCAGCATCGTCAACTTCATCTTGACTTTATTAATTAACAATTAAAATGTCTCCTTGCTATATTTGACATATTCATAATCATTGCTTTTGCCGGTTCTTTGTGACAGCTTTTAGGTGCTTTATCGGCAGCGCCGCCGCCCTTACATGAACGCGTCACCACGGCATCAAAAACATGATTGCGTGATGAAAACATGAAAAATACCACATAAACATAGCCTAACTGTTTAGAAAGAAAACACAGAACGAATAAACCTAATGCGCATACGTCCATCTCGCGAATGTATAGTCTTCTTCATGCCATCTTCACCATTAGCCGCTTTTCCACTGGCCAGTGTGAGCACAGAGGCGAAATCATACCTCACGGCACTCCTGTAAAATATAAATCGCTATACAAATATATCAGACGCTGCCATTTAGTCTTTATTTACAGACTTGGACACCACATGCAGCTATTGACTGACCACAAACAGGTAACTTAACCTACTTGCATTTTTCATTCGTTAATGTCTCGCGGTCTTGCTGTTTTTTGTTGTTGTTTGTTTTACATGTAATGTTTGAACATGTAATATAGTAAAATATTACTGAAAATTGATAAGTAATGCCTTACACTACTGCGTTACACCAAAAAGTAATATGTTACTGTAATGCATTACTTTTGTGACGCGTTACTCCCAACACTGTTCAACAACACGTTTTAAAAGTCATAAAGTTCTATAAACATGTATGTTCTTAATTGGGCTTCAATTAGAGGCACTTCTGACTTGAACTCTTGAAAAATGAAACCTTTAAACTTTGTTGGATTGATGTTAAAACATGACATTCTCATAATTTTCATCACTTAAGATTTGCATGACAAAAGTTTGGAATCACTATGATTTAAAGAAAATGTAGGCCTATACTTTTATAGTAGGCAAGGTCAAGGATGCCTTAAATTGATCACAAATGACAGCAAAGACACTTATAATGTTAAAAAAAAAAATAATTTTAAATAAATTTTGTTCTTTTGTACTTGCTATTCATAAACAATCCTGGAAATATATGCTCCATAATGATTTCCACACTTCATTAAGCAACACAATTTTCAACTGTGATCATAATCAGAAATGTTTCTTGAGCAGCAGATCAGTATTGGAATGATTTCTGAAGGCTCGTGTGACACTGAAATCTAGAATAATGAGCTCTGCCATCACAATACTTTTTTTTTTAAACATTAAAATAGAAAACTTTCACATATTTATAATATTTCACAATATTACTGTTTTTCAGATAAATGTAGTCTTGGTACCCTACCTAGAACCTTACTAATACCAAACTATTGAGTAGTGTATACAGTATACAATATATACAGTAGTGTATATATTATTATATCAAAGCCAGCGCAAGCACACCTTGCAACCAAAACATTAAAAAAAATAGTGTTACATTATTTTGCCAGTATGTATATTTGTAAATATAATTCTTTTAGAACATCAAATTGGTTGCTTATTATATTCCATAAAAGAATGTTAGGTGTTTTTTCCTCATTTACAGTAACCTAGTTGTACCAAATGTAATTTATCCACTTTTGTCCATACAATTTTGTTTAATCCAAATTGTACTTAAGTATTAAAGCAACACATTCATGCTTCTGTGTGGTCTTAAATTATTTGGCTTATTTAAATGAACAAGAATTTAAGAACAATCACACCAGGATATATTTGTAAAAAAAAAGGTGTTAGCCCACAGATACATTTATGAGGGTTTATTTAATTTATTGCAATCAACAAATGATAACAATTAGTAAAATCCACAGTTTTAAAGCTTCGAAAGGTGCAATTTATACGACGAGTTGTTTGCTGTGCTTTATATAGACCTACACGAATTAATAAAAACATTATGAACTTTACGAAACGATACACAATTGTAGTTTAAGTTCGCGCAGAAACTATATTTACCTTTTTTGAAATAACCCATTAAACCTGCTGAGAAACGAGGAGTGAACCACACACGCATGCCTGGGAAACTCATAAATTCTCATGTAGGCTCCGCCCACTGCTTCTACAGATGCACAATATTCATGTAGGCCCCGCCCACTGCTTCTACAGATGCACAATATTCATGTAGGCTCCGCCCACTACTTCTACAGATGCACAATATTCATGTAGGCCCCGCCCACTGCTTCTACAGATGCACAATATTCATGTAGGCTCCGCCCACTGCTTCTACAGATGCACAATATTAATGTAGGCTCCGCCCACTGCTTCTACAGATGCACAAAATTCATGTAGGCTCCGCCCACTGCTTCTACAGATGCACAATATTCATGTAGGCTCCGCCCACTGCTTCTACAGATGCACAATATTCATGTAAGCCCCGCCCACTGCTTCTACAGATGCACAATATTCATGTAGGCTCCGTCCACTGCTTCTACAGATGCACAAAATTCATATAGGCTCCGCCCACTGCTTCTACAGATGCACAATATTCATGTAGGCCCCGCCCACTGCTTCTACAGATGCACAAGTGAGTTTTGCTCCATATTTAACGAGATATATGGTGCAAAAGGGAGAGCGCTCGAAACTTGTCACTTGAAAGCGAAAAACAGTGTTCGAGATTCGTCGCTGCAGATTCAAGCAGCTGTAGTTGTGTACTTGTGTTTGTGCTAGAAAAATATACAATATTAATTTGTGATTTGTAGAATAGGATTTGTGCGCCTGCAATGAATAATTTGAGAAGGTGTAACTGTTGTGTTGTGTTTGTGGGAGAGAAAAAAATGTCTACAAGTTTGCAACTCTTAAAATTTACTGATACACATGTGTGGCTATTCTCTACAACTGCAAATTTCACTGTCACAGGCGTTCAGTAGTTTTGCACCAAAAATACCTTCATAAGTAGCACATTGACTGTCATAACCAGAGTCACATCATCAGACAATCAGTCCACTTCATCAACTGAAGATGTACTACTCTGAAGGACAAGTCAAAGAAGTCCTGTATCTTCTAAATGCTGTTATCTGACTATTTTATTGTGAAAGAGGACTCTTTCTCTGTGATGTATAGTGATGCTTTTATTGTTGTTATCTGGAAATGTTCAGCCAAATCCTGGGCCACTCCCTCAGATTTGAAAAGTAGATCAAGCCGTGGTTTCATACATTTACCCAGATAGCAATGAGTCGGCGGACCACCGTCGGTCCTCCGGCGCCAGTAGAAGCGTCAGAATGGCGATATCGCAAACACGTTGGACGGCGCACCGCCGGCGGCAGCCGCTTTTTAAAAGCGGCAGCCGCCTTCATACCGCCTTCGTTAAGCGGCCGGCCCGCGGGCCAACCGCCGTTCCGCCGCCTTTATATTGAAGGCCGTCCTTCCGCGGCCCGCCGGAGGCAAACGCTATTTTCGAGCGCTCTGCCGCCGCTTATTCTGGCTATATATATATTTTTTTATTTATAGCATGCAGTTTAGCAAGAATAATGATTGCTCAAACCAGACAAATTTACAATTGGCATTTTTATTCCACATTTCAAAGTACAGTAACTGTCATTTAAACAAGATATTTCAGATCACTGAAACATAACAGAAAAATAAATAAATCAATATACTAACATGCAGGTTTCCAATTCAATTTTGGTTAAACAGCCTTACAAGCAAATAACAACACTTACAATAAGTGTTCATATAAAAAGGACAGCTCTAGGGTAAAAAATTACCAGTAAACATTATGACAAGTAAAGAGGATATTTGATACCAAATAATGTGCAAGATACCAAATAAATAAAAGTATAACTACATTTACAAGCCATTTCTAACAATATGATAAGTGGTAGTAATTTATAGTAAAGCTCTGGAGTAGAATAGGCCATTATAACGGCAATGCTGACCTGTGGCACAAGGATTTACAAGCTTTATTTGAAAAAGAAAAAAAGAAAGTAATTTCCACAGTGAGTGAGTGTAGTCTGACACTTCTGACTTCTTTAGGGGTCTTGATTCTACTGACTGCAAGATAAAGAAAGGATTCCAGTTGTCAGTGATTCTGGGGTGTCAGTAGTCAGTCTAGTTTTAAGTGGTCGGCTGTGGGTCCCTCTCAGCTGTGCGGCGCCTTTTTCTGCCTTCGCGGTCAGATGCTCCTTTCAGGTAACGCGTAACGTTAACCTGGACCGCCTCATCAGTGCATCCTGGGTTGCCGGGTCCTTCCGGATGGCTAATATAGAAAATACAGATCTGTCATTTAATTTGAATTGCATGAGGACAATAGGACATACACATCTACTTAAATCTAAAAAAAATATCCAACTTACTTTGAACAATGGTCTTCAGGAACATGTCTCTAAAACATGCTTTATCCCCTACACCAAGCTGAAAATCCAAAAAAGTGTTACAAATTACATTTCTCTGAAGCTTCTCATAAATAAATAAAAAATGTGAAAGTCTAAGGATTCAGACTGTAATATATGCAGTATACAATCTTAAATTTTACTTTATATCTAGGTCTACTACATGTACAGGTAGCCCCAGTGGGAATTAAACCGACAACCACAGGTGCTGTTTGCAAGTTGTGCCTAATTGCTCAGTGCAAGCAAACGTCTTCAACATTGTTTGTTGAACTTGTTTCACCTGCTCTTGAAGTAAGATTTTACAATTCGTATTTTTATATGTAATATTGTAGTGTTTATTATAAATGATTTATCTGTGCACTTCATTATTCTTTTAAAATTCATGTAGCCTTATAATCTTTAATCAAATACGTTACCCTTCCCTCCCCCCTCGAAACGACTTCTCTTCTCTTCCGGTCATGTGCTATGGTGCGAGGGCGTGGCAACTCCCCTCAAACCGTGCTATGAGCAGAGATGGAGAAGAGGAGCGCTAGAGTAAAACCCTGCCCTCCGTTCAATATACCGTTTCACTTTTAAATACGTCACAACACTGGAGAAAAGTCGTTTGTAACTTCCGGTTCATGCCGACATCAAATAGAAGCAATAGTTTCCAAGACAAAAAAACTTCACAAATAACATCACTTACTTGTACTCAAACTCTTGGCTCTGTGAAGTGGAGTCTGGATTACTGGGGAGAAACCTGGTTGCGAGAAAGAGGAAACAGAAATTTGAAAATCTAACAAATGGTATAGTTTAGTGGCAGGATCACAAATCCAGCATCACAGCAATAGAATTTACATACCAGTTCATCATTTTTCTGGTTTTCTGGAATCGATGCATCTTTCTAGAGTTTTTTTTTTTTTCTTGAGACTTCCAAGATTCTAGAGTAGGGAATAATGAATGAAAGAGTCAGTTATCCACAATAAACAGAAAATAAATTACACAGATGAAATACAGGAAAATCAAATACACAAGTCAGACCCATTTACCTGCTCCCTTCATGAACTTAAAATGATGTTTCTCCCAGGTGCTGTGTGGAGGTGTGCAGAGTATGGCTAAATTGTTGCCTTCGTCTTTTTGCTGAGGTTAAATGGGGGCCAATGGCACATGCTCTCGCTGAGCCACTCTTGCGGAACCACTGCAAATGGCAGATCCTCCTCGTTGATAAACTGAACAATGTGAACCATCTAAAATAGAAGAACATTCTGCATAAAGTATACTTTTTGATTAATTTCCAGGCAAAATCAATAACATTAAAATGCTCATCCCTTCAAAAAAACGAGTCATTTTCACAAGTGGATCAACAGAAAACCATGTTCAGACAAACACAATCATATACATATACACACACATATATACATATAAACACATATATACACATTATATATATATATATACATACACACACATATATATATATATAAACACCAAAAGTTAAACTTTCTAGATGTAAAGCTTTCTTTCTAGATGTAAAGCATTGGCGATTTACTGTAGCTAGATACATTTCAACATGTCGAACATGCTTGAATTCAGTGAGTAAAAAAGGCGAAGCAGCATGTGTTAGCTAACACTGTAAGTTAAACTAGACTAGCAGCATGGTTGTCGAATCAAACAAAACATCATTATGTTTAGTTAGAAAACAACACAAGTTATACTGATCAGTCTTTCTTGTCGTAAAGATTTTGCTAACGTTACCATTCCCACGTGGGCGGGAGAATTGTCCTTCAGGATTTGGTTACGTAAGTTAGTTAATTATTCGACTGACCAATACTATCTTAAACCACATACTGTAGTACTCACACTGGCATAAACATACGTAAATATAGTTAAAAGAAGAAAAGAAAAAAATAACGCCAGGAAGAAACTAAGTAACGTTAGCCTAACTAACGTTAGCACTAGCTATGTCAGAAACATGACGGAAACTTTGTAAACAAGGCTAACTTACTAGCTTGACTAGTAAGGCAAGAACATATTTGAAAAAGATGAACTAAAAATGTAAAAAATGAACATAATATTGCGTTACACAAAAAGGAAAAATGTACTTACTTTAAAGATCGTAGTCAATGACTAGATAGGATATCCTCTCCAAATACTGAAATCGTGTGACGAGTGGCCACTGTTGTGTTGGTAAATCTGCTTCCGGTTTTTAGGTACTGCCCCTCTCGGCCGGTGGAGGTACTTCTCTGTTTGTGCTTTAATACTTTCTTAAACATTTGTACAGATTGCAAAACTCGCAATTGCAAATTAATCCCTTATACCTGTAGCAGCTAAAAGGTCAAATAAATAAAAAAATCGAGCTTGTAAAAAAATGAAAGACATAAACGAAATTTCCTGGGGTGACAGAGAGACAAACTATTTCTAAATATTTCACTTTATCTTTCAGGTCAAAACAGGGATTTTCATGTTTATTATAAATATTACCATGGTTGCAAATTAATAAAAAAAATCTAAAGCATACCCATGCTTTTGGCCAAGTTGCAGATGTCTTTCACTGTTCACTGATTTCAGGCATTGGTGAAAAGTCTAACTTCATCCATTTATTCTGCTAAATTGTTCATACCATGAATGAAATATTTATTTTAAAACCTAATCAGAAAGATATTTATTGCCAAGTAAGTTTTACAAAAGGAATTCTTTTTGGACTATTTGTGCATCTCAATTGTGCATAAATCAAAGAAATGTAAAGAATTGTCACCTTAAGTGACTAAAATAATTCTATATATTTTACATAGGCATATCGCTTCAGAGTTTCAACGTAATTTAAATGTATTTTCCTAAACCTTATCATGGAATCAGACTGAGTCAAATCTGTTATAAACCCTAATGACTTTGGAGCAACAACAACAACAAAATTTGATATAATTCACATAATAATTATAATCGCTTTAAATGTGAAAGTTAAAATGCTGTCAGTTCCACTCATGCCAATGACATGGCTGGTCGATTTCAAAGCGGCTTGCCGCCAGCCGGCCGCGGTTCATTTAGACGGCGGCAACCGCCAGAGAGAATGAAGTCGGCGGCCCGGCGGCTGTTCGCCGGCGGCATCTCGCAAGAAATGGGAGTGACGTATTCGGCGGCAAACGTTTCATCTCCGCCAGCGGGGCGCACCTATAGCCGACAGTTTGGGGCCGGCGGCAAAAAGAAGCCGTGCCGATATTTTTTGCTATCTGGGTAAATGTTAGAAGTCTGGTCCCTAAAATGGACATGATCAAGATCTGGGCAAATACGACAAACGGTGAAGTAATGGTTCTATCAGAAACTTGGCTTAAGAAATCTATAACTGATGACTTAATTTTTATTGATGGTTACAAAGTCTATACAACTGATTGGTTGGGTTAAGGTGGTGGGGTTGCCATGTATGTCAAATCCAAGCGCATTACCTCTGTAACTCTGTCAATTACTGAAGCTAAACAGTTTGAGGTCTTGGCCATCAAAGTAGGCGTATCAAAAGATTCTTACATCACTGTTGTTGGTTGCTATAGACCCCCATCTGCCACAAAGATTGCTTTCAAATCTATTTCAGATATTTTACATGAATTAAATGACTCTGAATTCATCCTTATGGGTGATCTAAATTGGAACTGGCTTTCAGGGACGTCAGATTGTTTTAAAGAACTGTGTGATTCATTAAACCTAGTGCAACTCATTAATGCTCCGACAAGGCCAAATTCTAAAGCACAACAAATCTACCTTGCTTGATTTAATTATAACAAATACATCTCACAAATACACCTCAACTGGCATATTTTGCAATGATGTAAGCATTGTGCTGCCTTATTTGTAGATATATCCAAGGGTTTTTGATTCTGTGGATCATGAATTGTTGCTGAACAAACTTAGGGATGCTGGTTTCTGTCCTAATGCTGTTAAATGGTTTAGAAACTATTTGGTAGATCGGACTCAGTGTGTCTATGCAGAGGGCCACAAATCTGAGTTTCTTCAGATATCTAAAGGGGTACCCCAGGGGTCTATTTTGAGACCTATTCTGTTCTCTATTTTTATAAATGATTTAGGTAAGGACGTTCAAGGAAAAATACACTTCTATGCTGATGACACTGTAATTTATACACATGCTCCTTCCATGCAGTCCTTCCAAGAGCTTCAGACTGCATTTCAGTCATTACAAACGGCTCTGCACAATTTAAAATTGGTTTTAAATCCTCAGAAAACGAAGTTCATGGTCTTCTCAAAAGCTCGCCTACAGTTGCTTAATGATCTTAGCATTTTTTCATCTGATGGTAAATCCATTGAAAGGGTACCCACGTCCAAGTACTTGGGTATATGTGACCGATCACGGAAAATAGAGACACAAGTCGGCAGCACAACTTTGGAGCAAAATGAGAAAGAAGTGCTTTTTTTTTCAAAATTGGTGATTTCTGCTTTTTTGCAGAATCTGTTAGTTGAGATCATGAAGAAGCCTCTCCATGTTTGAGATAACAGTATTGGTATATTTAAAAGCGTACATTTTGAGGTTGAAATCGGCTTGTTTTCGGAGATTCTAGCATGCAGTAGGGGTAGCGGTGGCTGGCTGTTTCATATGTGATTGCTTTGAATGGGCAACGTTTTGTGAACAGGGAACAGACTTAATGGACTGGCAACAATCTCCATAGAACATGAACTGGCACAGAGAATCGAAATAGAGGATGCAGTTAAGACCTTTGCTGCGATGAAGGCCCGCCGTGCGCGCTTCTGAGACGTAAGTTAAGCTTTATTTGCTCTTTAGTCGTTATTTAAGATGCTGAACCTGCTGATGATATAATGTGCTTGCAGTCATTTAATTTGTTTGTGTTTTACACACACAAGAAAGTGGTGTAAAGAGATTTGCAACAGTAATTTGAGGAGGTGAAATGTGATTATTTGGAAAATTCCTGTAATAACTGCTTAAAGAAAAATGCCAGCAGGCATTTGCCTCCTGCATAAACTTTAATATTGTTGACATTATTCCTGGAGGTGAGTTTCCATAAACATCAAAGTTTGTTGTTTTGTGTTCATTCTAAGAACACGTACACGTTACTCATGTTTAGTCCATGTTTAGACCTTCCCATATCTACCTATTGTTATTAGCTAGCTGAGGAAAGAAAAAAAAGCTGTAAAGCACAGGGGGGGAGCTTTACAGGGGGTATGGCTTATCTAAATGAGATGTAAATGAGCCCTATTGTCAGTCCTTGCAGCAGAGAGAGGTGAGAACTGCACAATCTTTAGAGGCCGTTATCTAACCTTTTAGCTTTTTTGACAGCCTACCTTCAAATGGCCACAACTTCTCCAAATATTATTAGATTTCCATGTGTTACATATCGTTGGAAAGCTTGGAGACTACACTTTCAGAATCTATGAATAACTCAAAATGCCCCGGAACCGACATGTGTTTCTATGAAGCCCGGTTGAAGTTTATTCAATTAGTTTGGGTATTCATTTGTTATGTTAATATTATTTTCTAATATTTTATTTATCGTTTTCCCCTAATTGCATGTATAATATTATTTTTATTGAAAATGTATGATTATGTGTTATGTTAAAAGTACTTGCCATTGTTAAGAGTTGTGATTGGTTAAAGGCTGGCGGGGAGGGAGAAAAAAAAAAAGGAAACGTCCGGGAGGAAGAAATGAGGGCGGAAATATAGATCTTGTCTGAGTGCTAGATTGAGTATAAAAATACCATCCTATGACGTTTGTCCATACGAGAACTGATTTAATGTTGGTATAACGTTGTTTGAAGGTGAGGGGATAGAAATTTCCCCTTTGATAGTCGAATGACCGAGTAGTGCACGTATTCTCAAGAAACAGTGCTAATCACACGTGAGAGACTAGTGAGGTCGCGTTTGTGGAAAACTACCATGTGTCGCTTCTCTTACCGAACCTACAGAAGACATCCCAGATAGCGCCCTGAGATACCAGGAATTCTCAGTGGTTCCTCTGGCAACGCTGGACGAGTTCGCCGATCTGCCGTCAGTTCCTCATGGACCGTAATCCCTTTTCTGAAGTGCTTCGTATGAAAACCGGCTCGAACTAACATTGGTAAGACAGCCGTTTATTTTGTTGCTCATTGAGCGAAGCGGCAGTCTGTTTTGGGCCGCAACGAACCCCAGCATCGTATCAGGCCTGCAACAGGGTATTTATTTAATTTGTTGAAATTGTGAACACTGACACCCGGGTGTGGTTGATAACTGTGGTGAGAGGTTTATGTGAACAGTACTCTTGTGTTGAGACAACAAAGACTTGTTGGACTTGAGTAACTGTTATTGAAAGGGTATTTTATGTATTTACTGTCCATCTTATGTTATATTGATAAAGCACAAGAGTGATATATTATTCTCTGGGAATATTAACAGTGTTGTATTAGTGAATTGTTGATTTGAGTTTGAAAGGAGAAAATATTCTCTTACTGTGAAATTGTAAAGGGTTAACATTTATTTTATTTTCTATTGCTATTTGAATTTTATTATTTTATTTGAGTAAACTTCTAAAAGTTTATGTTTCACTTACAATACTTTGTGGTTATTGTATTCTGTTAATAGGCACACCAATATTGAGATAAGGGTTTATTGAAATCAAGTTAATAATATTCAGAGGCTATTTAGAGAGATCTAACAATAAACTAACCCAGGGCCCCTCCCGCTTAAATCTCAGGGAGAGGGCGCTACATAAATGGAGGCAGCGCTGGGATTTCATAGTTCTCCCTGATATTATTTAGCTTTAACAGTGAAAAAGATAACCTTTGTTTTTTTAATTGAAAAAAAAACACACAAAATGCAGCAGTTTAGAGAAGAGCTTAGGGGCTGGTGCAGGGGAGAAGCATTGAACGAAGACCATGCATTAATGGTTATTATACCTGAAGATCTGGATATAGCGCAGGTCAAAGAGACCATGCAGACAATCAAGTGTCTGGGCCGTGTACGAGTAAGAGGTAGGATGTTCAGAGATAATCTCAAGTGTTTTCTTGTTCTCTGTGAGAGTAAAGAGAAAATTGATCCAAACTTAATACCCCCTGAAGTCTTACCTGTTTCTGGAGCAGAACCTTGGAAAATTGTTACCTCAAGTGGAGATGATGCTAGTTCTGAGGACTTTGCTAGAAAGGTGCACACCCTACTTGAGAGTGAGGGGAGAAAAGTTGAGGATATTAAAGCCTTGTTTTCATCCTCGGCGTCCGAAAACTCTTCGCCTGATGCTATTATCCGTGCTGTTGGAGATCTGTTAGAAAAGACTGGAAAGACTTCAAGTGAAATAGGAGGTTATAGACGGTTGAGGATTTTCTCTGGAGCAATACCTACCCCTGCAGGTGAGGAACCATTTGAACACTGGATGGAACAAGCATGTTTGATGGTGGAAGAAAGTGAGTGTCCTTCCAAAGAGAAAAAAAGGAGGATCATTGAGAGTTTAAGAGGGCCTGCATTAGAAATCGTTAAAGTTGTGCGTGATTCTGATACTGATGTCACTCCAGAGGAGTACTTGGATGCCCTCGAGCGAGCGTTTGGATCTGCCGAGTCAGGTGATGACTTGTATTTCGCTTTCCGTTTGTTACAACAGCTAGTAGGAGAAAAATTGTCAGATTTCTTAAGGAGACTGGAGCGTGCCTTAACCAAAATGGTTCAAAGGGGTGGCATACCAGCGGACATGCGAGATCGAGTACACGTTGAGCAATTGCTGAGAGGTACCGTTGGTGCTGACATGATGCTGCTTCATTTGAGACTTCGAGAAAGAAAGACAAAACCTCCTAATTTTCTTGAGCTGTTAAGACAAATCCGGGCTGAAGAAGAATACGAAGCTTCTCGTGCAAAGTTGACCACAAGGGTACAAAAAATCAGTACAAGTGTAGATACAGATGGTAAGCATAAAGAGATTCAAACTCTGAAAGCTGAGATCAAAGAGTTAAAGTCTCAGTTTGCCACAATGGTAACTCAGTCACAACCTGTGGTAGATCACAAACCCACCTCCAGTCTTAAAACAAATAGCAGTGACATTCAACAGGAAGGAGAAATTGCTGATCTTAGGAAGCAAGTGAAGAGCCTACATCGGAAAGTCACAGGGAAAAACTGTCACCAAGATGGAGTTTCTGCTTTCACTCTGAATGCCAGTGCTCCCAAGAAACCTCTGGTAAGTCCAAGAAAGCAGTACAATGACTCAGAAGAGTATTTTTGCTACAACTGTGGAGAGGAAGGGCATATTGCCCCACGATGTCAAAATCCTGAGAATAAGGATAAAGTCATTCAAAAATTGATTCGGGCAAACAGAAAAATGAAATGGGGACAAAAAGAAATGCCCTCAGAAACAGAAAAGAGTAATACCTCCTGTTCAGCGAAAAAAAGTGCTGTTAGTTCAGTTGGTGGAAGGCAAATTCCAGAAGGACTGATTGGACCCCCCTCTACTGTACAGTTGCGTGTAAATGGACAGCCATGCTCTGCTTTATTGGACAGTGGGTCCCAAGTGACCATAATCTTTGAGAAGTGGTACATAAAAATATCTACCTGAGGTTCCAATCCATCCTGTGTCTGGGTTGGCTGTATGGGGTTTGAGTGACTCCAGTTATCCGTATATAGGGTATGTAGTAGTGAACATTGAATTCCTAGAGAAAGACACGGGTGGCTCAGAAAGTCTTTCAGTTCTGGCACTGATTTGCCCTGGTGCTACAAGCCCTGACCAGACTGCAGTGATCATTGGCACAAACGCCAGTCTGTTCACCCATTTAGCCCAGTTATGTAAAGAGTCAACGGGGACAGATATTGCACATATCTTGGGTATTAAAATTGAGCCAACCTTAGAGATGGAAATTTCATCTTGTTCAACCGCTATTATACCTTTTGACATGGATGATGCTATTGGATGTGTGAAGTGGCCAGGTCCGGAGCCCCTGAGTCTTTCGCCCCGAGGTGATTGGTGCGCAAATTGTGAGGTGGAAATGGCAGAGCCTCTTGAGAAAACAGTACTGATGATAGATGCATCTTCTGTGACTTCGCTTCCGGCTGGAGTGTTAGTACAAACCGTCATAGTGCCAAGTGAGGCAATGGAAAACTGTCAGTTACTGGTGCCCTTGCAAAACGAATCAATGAAAGAAGTGACCATTCCGGTAGGGACTGTTCTTGGCCATTTGTACTTAGCAGACCCGGTTAGCCCTTCTCCTGTGAGTGAAACTGTTGATGAGATGATTGATCCAAAACTGTTCAACTTTGGGGATTCACCCATTCCAGAAGAATGGAGGGAGAGACTGCAACAAAAGTTGAGCAAAAGAACCAAAGTATTCTCGATTCATGAGTGGGATGTAGGACACGCTAAAGGAGTAGAGCATAACATACGGCTTTCCGATTCAAGACCCTTTTGAGAGCGCTCTAGGCGCCTAGCACCCGCAGATATAGACGATGTGAGGAAACATCTCCAAGACCTCTTGACTGTTGGTATTATTAAAGAGTCACGTAGCCCATATGCGTCCCCAATCGTGATTGCAAGGAAAAAGAATTGAGCCGTCCGTATTCGTATTGATTATCGAACCCTGAACGCAAGAACTGTTCCCGACCAATACGCAACACCCAGAATTGACGATGCACTGGATTGTCTAGCAGGTAGTCAGTGGTTTTCTGTTCTCGATTTAAGAAGTGGCTATTATCAGATAGACATGGCAGAAGCCGACAAGGAAAAAACTGCTTTTATCTGCCCATTAGGATTTTTCCAATTCGAGAGGATGCCACAAGAGGTCACTGGAGCGCCAGCGACATTTCAGAGACTAATGGAGAGAGTTGTCGGGGACATGAACCTACTCCAAGACTTGGTGTATCTAGACGATTTAATAGTTTTTGGAAGGACTCTGGAGGAGCATGAGGAGAGGCTCATGAAAGTACTGGATCGCCTGGAGGAGGCTGGGTTAAAGGTGTCCATTGACAAATGTCATTTTTGCCAGAACCGAGTGAAGTATGTTGGACACATAGTATCCAATGAAGGGATAGCAGCAGATCCTGATAAAATTGAGGCTGTGATCAGTTGGCCCCAACCATCGGACCTGAAATCCCTGCAATCCTTTTTAGGATTCTGTGGATACTATCGTCGGTTCATTGCTAATTACTCTTCCATTGTTAGGCCATTGACTGAGCTTACTAAGGGCTATGCGCCGACACAACAAGGAAAGAAGGCAGGCAAAGAAAAGAGCATTACCTACTTCAAGGAATCCGAGCCCTTTGGAGATCGATGGGATGAATCCTGCACATCCGCTTTTCAGCAGATAATTCATTGCTTAACCCATGCTCCTGTTTTAGCCTTTGCAGATCCCAGTAAGCCCTACATCCTCCATGTGGATGCTAGCTTGAAGGGTCTTGGGGCTGTGTTATATCAAGAGCACTTGGAAGGATTGCGGCCAGTAGCTTTCGCAAGCCGAAAACTGAGACCAGCAGAGCAAAGGTATCCCATTCATCAGCTGGAATTTCTTTCATTGAAATGGGCAGTCGTGGACAAATTCCACGACTACTTGTATGGGGCTACGTTTCATGTTAGAACCGACAACAACCCACTCACATATGTGTTGACATCTGCTAAGCTGAATGCAACAGGCCACAGGTGGCTAGCAGCTCTTGCTACGTATGATTTTAGCATTCAGTATAGGCCTGGAAAGAACAACACAGATGCTGATTTGTTGTCCAGGAGATTCGTGGATGAAGATGAAGCTAATAAGTGGAGGGACATACCTATGTCTGGTGTAAAGTCCATATGTCAGCGAGTGAGTTCTCAGGTGTCTTTGGAAGCCAATCCCAGATACGTGGAACAGCTAGGAGCCCCTCCAGAGTCCATACCAGAAGCTTATGCCTATCCCACCAGGTTGGAGCTTAATTCTTTACAGTTGCTGTCTCAACCGGAGTTGATTAAAGCTCAGAACGAAGATCCGACTGTGAGACAGGCGATAATTGCCCTGAAGGAACGAAAATGGTCAACAAAAATAACAGACCCCGAGGTGGTGGCATTGAGGCATGAAGCTGGAAAATTACTGATGAAAGATGGATTGCTTCAGCGAGTAACCAAAAAATGTGGTAGAGAATTCTTTCAATTGGTTTTGCCCACCAAGTTCCGAGAAGTAGTTCTTAAAGCTATGCATGAGGATCTAGGTCATCTGGGGGTAGAAAGGATTACAGAACTTTTGAGAAATCGATTCTACTGGCCCAAGATGTCTCTTGATGTGCAAGAATATGTCAAGAACTGTGGAGCTTGCATTACTCGTAAGAGTCCATGTCAAAGAGCTGCCCCATTGCATCAGATAATGAGTAGTGGACCGATGGACGTAGTGTGTATTGATTTTCTTTCAGTGGAGCCAGATTCAAAAGGTTTGGGCAACGTGTTAGTAATTACCGATCACTTCACACGTTATGCACAAGCGTTTCCCAGTAAGAATCAAAAAGCTCTTACTGTTGCTAAAATACTGGTCGAGAGGTACTTCATTCATTATGGCCTACCAGCACGCATTCACTCAGATCAGGGTCGTGACTTTGAGAGTCAACTAATAAAGGAGTTGTTGAACCTGCTTGATATAAAAAAATCAAGAACCACTCCATATCATCCTCAGGGTGACCCGCAGCCTGAGCGGTTCAATCGTACCCTCTTGGCCATGCTTGGAACCCTGAGTGTTGAGAAAAAACGTCTCAGGTTACTATTGTAACCATAGTTCCCTGAGAACAGGGAACGAGACGATGCGTCCATCGACGCCATGGGAACGCCCCCAGCGTGACTGCGTCTGAAGCATCTATGTCAACTAGTCCAATGGAAAGAATGAGCGTCACGGGCGGGTGACGTCATGACCAGGATATGATAAAAGCACATCCGGTGCAAACCGGCATTAGCTTCGAAAATTGCCGAAGCAAGCCGATCACAGGGATGCAGGAAGTATGGCAGGGTGACGCATCGTCTCGTTCCCTGTTCTCAGGGAACTATGGTTACAATAGTAACCTGAGACGTTCCCTTACGAAGGGAACTCAACGATGCGTCCATCGACGCCATGGGAACGAGAATACCCAAAGCGCCAGAATTCCAAGTACCTGAGTGTCAGTCTGTTGTAACTAAGCACTAAGCACCTGAGAACCTGGGGCAGCATCCAGGTCCAAGCTGTAAAACCTCATGAATGTGAGCGGTGAGGACCAGCCCGCCGCATCACAAACGTTTTGGAGAGAACTCCAGATAATACGCTTAGAAGCCATACTCCTAGTGGAATGAGCCCTGACCACCAAATGGTTGGCCAGAAGACTCACAAGCAAGAAGAATAGTCTCGACTATCTATATGCTCAATAGGTTGGATTTTCTCGACAGAGAAGTCCGATGAACATAAGTGTCCAGTGCTCGCACTGGCACAAGAGGTTCAGCTTTTCCTGGTCCGAAAAATGGGGGAGGACAGAAACCTGCAGCACAATAGGCCTCGGAATAATGGTAGGCACCTTTGGAACATATCCATGTTTCGGGTAAGATTGCCTTGGCCATCCCGGTGCACTCAAGGCAGGTGGGGACCGAAAGGGCCTGAAGGTCTGACTCTTATAGGGACGAAATAGCTAGCAGAAAATAGTCTTAAAAGAAAGGAACTTCTCTGAGACCAAATCTAAGGGCTCGAAGGGAGCCCCAGATAGGCCTTCTAGAACTATTGCAAGGTCCCAAGCCAGCACCTTAGTGCAAGTTGCATGCCTCAGCCTCAAAGTGCCACGAAGGAAACGAGTGATCAGGGGGTCTCGACCCAAAAATGTACTACCCACCAGGGCGTGGAAAGCCGCAATGGCCGCCACACATATTATACCTTAAGCGTGGAAGGACATAGACCTGATACAAAGCGTTCTTGCAGAAACTCGAATACTGTGTTTACTGAACAGTTAACCGGATCCCACTGACGCTGGTAACACCAAGAAGTGAAAAACTCTCGAAATAGTGAATATAGTTTCCTCGTAGCGGGAGCTCTGGAGCTTAGAATGGTCTAAACAACCTCGGTTGAGAGACCACTCTCTATGAGTTGGGCCCCCTCAGAGGCCAAACCCACAGTTCCCAAATCCCCTGCCGGGGGTGCAATATTGCATCCCCTGCCTGAGACAGAAGGTCTCTCCTGATCGGGACCTCCAAGGGAGGTCCGTCGAGGAGAAAAATTAGGTCCGCAAACCAAATTCAGCTCGGCCAGGGTGGTGCTACTAAATAGGCTTATTCCATCCTGGCGGATTCACTCCAGAACTCCTGGGAGCAGAGCAACGGAGGGAAATGCGTACAGACGTAGCCTCGGCCACGTCTGCACCATAGCATCCAGCCCCGAGGGGACTGGTTGAGTGAGGGACAACCAGAGTGGACAGTGCGTCGTATGCTGAGACGAGAACAAATCCACTTCTGCCTGGCCGTAAAACTCCCATATTTGCTCCACCGCCTCGGGGTGGAGTCCCCTGGCCTCAGCCCCTGCCTCGACAGGGTGTCTGCTCCAATATTCTGGCCCCCCCTGGAATATACACTGCCCTCAGACAGCGTAATTTCTTGAGGGACCAAAATAAGAGGCCACCAACGTGTTGTCTGTGGGTCAAGAACCAGAGTTTCCTCCATATAACCAAGGCGCGGGGATACTGCCGCGTGATCTTGATCGTAAGGAGTGGGTTTCCCCTCAGGGAGAACCCTCTGGTCCTGAGCCACCTCTGTAAAGGTCTCACGTACAGCAGGTCAAAGGGTATCACATTGGACGCTGCTGCCCTGAGGCCTAACAGGGCCCTTTAAAAGAGAAGTTAAAAAATGGCTTTCCATTTGAGATGCCATATGAATTTGTAGGGTATGAGTTGCTTGTTTTGGTTTTATTCCCACTGGAACTGTTCGCTCATTTTATGCATGTAGAGGACCACAATGGAAATAAGCCTGTGGCTTTATTGTGTTTTTTTTATCCTCAACAATTGTATGGAAATGTATATGAATCGCCTCCGGCAAGTTTGTATATGTGTTTGTTATCATTGTTGAATAAATCAAATCAAATCAAATCAAAATAACAGTCACTGTTCCAGAACAACACATGATGGCCCCTCAGGTCTGGGAGGAGATGTCTCAACGCATTGAAGACGACCATCATCTCTAGGCAACTCATGTGCCAAGAGAGATGATGACTCCTCCACAAGCCCTGAGCTGAGCGGCCTTCCAATACCGCTCCCCAGCCGGTGAGGGAAGCATCTGTCGAGATCACAACTCGATGGCAAAGAGCTCCCAACACCGGACCCTGGGTTAAGAACCAGTGTTTCCTCCATATAACCAAGGTGCGGAGACACCGCCGCGTGATCTTGATCATACGAAGTGGGTTTCCCCTCGGGGAGAACCCTCTGGTCCTGAGCCACCACTGTAAAGGTCTCATGTACAGCAGGCCAAAAGTTATCCCGTTGGACGCTGCTGTCACAAGACCCAACAGTCTCTCTAACTGTTTTACAGTGCGTGACTGGCCTAGCCTCAGCTCTTTTGTGGCTGTTAGGATAGCAGCTACACGAACGGGCGACAGAGTGGCCCGCATCGTCACTGAATCCCATACCACACCAAGGAAAGTGGTTCTCTGTACTGGAGAAAGCACACTCTTCTTGGCATTGAGCCTCAACCCCAACATCTGCATAGGAGCGAGAACGACACCTCGGTGCCAAACCGCTAACTGTTCTGATTCCGCTAGAGTCAGCCAGTCATCTATGCAATTCAGAATGCATATGCACTGCAGCCTGGCGGGGCCAGAGCTGCGTCTACACGCTTCGTGAATGTGCGGGGTGATAGAGCTACACCGAAAGGAAGTGCCTGATACTGGTGTTCTTTGCCCCAAAGAAACCCTCAGGAACCTCCTGTGCTGAGGGAGGATGGAGATATGGAAGTATGCGTCTTTTAGATCTATCGTGACAAACCAGTCCTCGGATCTGATTTGAGTCACGATCTGTTTGAGTGTCAGCATTTTGGACTTGAGTTCCAGCACCAAACACTCCAACAGACGAAGATCTAGTATGTGACGCAGCTCTCCATCCTTTTTTGGAACAATGAGATAACGACTGTAAAGACCCGACGCAATGTCGGGTGAGTACACCTGCTCTATAGCTTTCTTTGCTAACAGGGCCTTTACCTCTTGCTCCATTACCAGAGCCTGCTCGGAATGCACTAACGTGAGCAACACCCCGTTGTAGCCTGGAGGACGAGAACCAAATCTGCCTCTTACTACTAACTGCAGGACCCATAGAGATATATTTGGCAGTAGCTTCCGCGCTGCCAGAAAATCTACCAAGGGAACCAGCCCCTCGAGGCTGGCCTCTGGTGTAATAAAGACAGCCGGTTCGGGGACCTGAAGCATACTGGCAGGAACCACCCGAACTGACTGTTTTCGAACCCCCCTCAGAGGGCGCATTCCGACGCAATGTCGAGTTGACGCTGCGCCAGAAGCTCGCTGGAGACCGCTGCGCCCCGAAGCACCAAGGGTGGCGGGGTTGGCAGAACGGTCCCCTGAGGGCACCGAGATGGAAAGGGCACCGTATAATGAGGTGTACACCATTCCACCCCGGTTGGGGCTGCCCTCACCGGTCTGACGCCGGTGGCGCCAGACCTTTTCTTTTGAGCCGCAGCCTTCTCAGCGTGAAGAACGGTCCTCGGATCCGGCTTCTGCTTTGAAGGCTTTGGCTGCTGTGTTGTGTATGAGAAACTAGACGGCTGGAGCTGCTCACGCCCAGCAGCCCCAGGGGGTTGGACATAGCGAGGGAGAGATTATCTTGTATCTTTCTCTATGATTCCCATCAAATTGAGCCAGAGGTGTCTCTCAGTGACCACAAGGGCTGCCATCTCTGAGAGATAAATCTGTGGCCCGACGGAGTTCTCAAACCCCATCGGGCCAAACTCCCTCACTTCTGTCCAAATACCGCAGCAGGTCAGCCTGATATGCTTGTAGCACTGCTATGGTGTGCAAGCAGGCCCATGCTAGACCCACTGCCATATATGCTTTTCCCACTAGATTAAAAAATAGTTTTCTTTAATGGTTTAGTGAGAGAAGCCGACGCCTTCAGGTACGATACTGAACCGGGAGACAGATAGCTCGCAAGCGTCTGTTCTACCCGGGGTATTGCCCCATAGCCATACCCTCTTAACCCCCAAATATCTGAATATACATGAATGTGGGGGCTAAAAGACAAGAGGAGTAAGGCTTTTTCCATGATCTAGACAGCTCGCTGTGCAGATCGGGAAAAATGGAAGGCCCCGTGATGGAGGTGGAAAAATAGAGGGAAGGAAACTCGTTTAATTTATTTTATTTTTAGGACGAGTGCCCCCTTATTTCTGCTGGCCATAAATATTTAATTTATCTACAGCCTTAGTAAACACTTCCACCAGCTTATTATTTTTTATATATATTTTTTATATATATTCACTTTATTTTATATATAATATATAAACTATCATATATATATATATAGGCTATATATATTTCTCATACGCTGGGGAAAGAGATGGCAAATTCACTTCCCCCATGATTGTGTCACTTTCAATGCCCAGCACATCTACCTCCTCGGAGGTAGAGCACTGAAGCATTGATTTCTCTCTCTCCCCGGGCGGAAGAGACCGCAGCGCGGGCTTCCGAGACCGGCGAGAGAGCACTGGATCCCTCGTGGAAAGGGAGGAGATAAGATCCGCGGACCCGTCTCCAACCCCGTAAAGAGATCCTATTCGCGATCCACAGGAATGCATTCTCCGCGCTGCCTCGGCAGACGCGGGAACTGTCACCCTGAGAATTGCGAGCCCGGCCACTTTCCTCGAAAAGTGACAGGCGGGAGCGGAGCATGCGAAGCGAAAGCTTCTCACAATGTTGGCAATCAGCCCCCTCGGAGGCTGATACCGCATGCTCTACTCCTAAACACATCACACAAAGCTCGTGTGTGTCCCTACTCGTTAAATAGCGCGAGCAGGGAGAACACAGAGTTGTGCAATTGTTTAGTTTCCATAAATATATATATCCGACAGACAACAGTAAATATAACAGACAGTTTGACACAGATCACTTGCTGAGGCAACAGAAGCTAATGCCGGTTTGCACCGGATGTGGTTTTATCATATCCTGGTCATGACGTCACCCGCCCGTGACGCTCATTCTTTCCATTGGACTAGTTGACATAGATGCTTCAGACGCAGTCACGCTGGGGGCGTTCCCATGGCGTCGATGGACGCATCGTTGAGTTCCCTTCGTAAGGGAACGCAATTGGAGCCAACAGATACCCTACTTGGTGCATGCTTACAATAGTACCAGGAATGATGCTACTGGGTACTCACCCTATTTTCTGATGTTCGGGAGAGAAGCCCGGCTACCTGTAGACATCTGTTTTGGAACTTCACCAGATGGGGTGAATGATGTGTCACACTCACAGTACATCAGCAATATGAAAAAAGATCTAAAACGGGCTTACCAGTTAGCAATGGAAGAGGCCGATAAAGTCCATCAAAGAAATAAAAGATCATATGACAAGCGAGTGTCATTTCAATCTTTGAATTCTGGGGATCGCGTGTTGATCAAGAACTTGGGGTTGAAGGGGAAACACAAGCTTCAAACCAGATGGAGTCCAGTACCCTATGTAGTCTGTGAAAAACTCCCATATATACCAGTATACCGGATAAAACCTGAAACAGGAAACGGAAGGGTGAGAACACTTCACAGAGACCACTTGTTACCCATAGGGCAACTGGTGAGGTGGCCTCAAAACAAAGTGGAAACAAACCCGATGAGGAGAAAGAAAAGAACTTATGTTGATGCTCCGGCACTGATAAATGAAGATGTATCATCCTCTGAGACCTCATCTGAGTTTGAATACAATGTTTCAAAACCTTACAGATCATATTTGGAGGGAATTATGAAAAAGAATGACACTTTGCCGAGACAGTCAAAATTCGTATGCCAGGAAAGGAACCTGATCCAGGAAGGCCTTGGTACTGAGGAAGAGGACTTGTTACATGAAGAGGATGCAGAGAGCGATGTTTCAAGTTCTCCCAGTTCATCTGCAGAAAATGATGAAGAAAGTCAGGAAGACTCAAGCGAGGAAGTGGACGAAAGTTAACCATTTAGGGAAAAAAGGAGAGTAAAGCCAGTTGTTAAACTCACCTGTGATGAGCCGGGGAGGTCAAAAGATCAGCCCCTAACTATTGTTCACAGAGGAGTAATCATTCAAATAGGCAAGAAAGTAAACCACAAGAAACGTAAAGCCGTAGTGTAGGTATGATTCTAAAAGAAAATATTAGGTAGTCTACCAGTCTGTATGGGGACATCCAGACATTTAAAAGGGGGAGGGTGAAGCCCGGTTCAAGTTTATTCAATTAGTTTGGGTATTCATTTGTTATGTTAATATTATTTTCTAATATTTTATTTATCGTTTTCCCCTAATTGCATGTATAATATTATTTTTATTGAAATGGAAGGAAAATGTATGATTATGTGTTATGTTAAAAGTACTTGCCATTGTTAAGAGTTGTGATTGGTTAAAGGCTGGCGGGGAGGGAGAAAAAAAAAAGGAAACGTCCGGGTGTAACGTAATGCTTTAGAAATAGCGATGAGGCTGGATCCAAATGCAGTGTGGCTTTATTAACAAACTATAAACTTAGACAGGAACAGGATTCAAAGACTCAGAAACAGGACTCAAGGATACAGAAATCACCAACGTTAACATCTATCATACATTCAACAACTCACCAAGACAGGGCAGGAACATAGGGCTTAAATAATTAGGGACAAACGAGCTAACAGGATAACAAGGGGGTGTGGGAAAATCAGAAACACCTGGGAAAACTAATGAACAAGACAGGGAACTAAAGAACATGACAGGACACAAACCCACATCGTGACATAACCCCCCCCCTTAAGGGCGGCTCCTGAAGCCCAAAAAAAACAAACAAAAGTCCAGGAGGGCGGTCTTGGGGGAGGGATGGGGGGCCAGGCCCATGCAGGGGAACGGGACCTGGACCTAGGCAAGGCGGGCCTGGGCCGCAGAGCGTGGGCGGACCAGACTGGGCCGAAGGCCAGGGCGGAGCAGGACGCGGCGAAGGCCAGGGCGGAGCAGGACGAGGCGAAGGCCAGGGCGGAGCAGGACGAGGCGAAGGCCAGGGCGGAGCAGGACGAGGCGAAGGCCAGGGCGGAGCAGGACGTGATGGCGGCCATGGAGGTGAAGCCCCTGCAGACGACCATGGCGGCGCAGCTCTCATGGTCTCCTCACCGGACCCTTGGCCCCCCCCCAAAAAATACTTGGGGAAATCCACGGGTTCAGGAAAGCCCTCCCGGAGCTTGAAGGGCGCAGGCAGGGCGAGGCGCAGAGGCGGGGCCGGCAGGACGAGGCGCAGAGGCGGGGCCGGCAGGGCGAGGCGCAGAGGCGGGGCCGGCAGGGCGAGGCGCAGAGGCGGGGCCGGCAGGGCGAGGCGCAGAGGCGGGGCCGGCAGGGCGAGGCGCAGAGGCGGGGCCGGCAGGGCGAGGCATCTGGGAACGCCCTCCGGAGCCTGGCAAGCAAAACGAGTCCTCCTCCTGCGACGGCGCTTCACTGGGCTTGAAACTTTCACTTGGCTGGATTCACTTGACTTGGAACTCGACTCACTTGACTCGGCACTTGACTCGGCACTTGACTCGGCACTTGACTCACTTGACTCGGCACTTGACTCACTTGACTCGGCACTTGACTCACTTGACTCGGCACTTGACTCGGCACTTGACTCTGCACTTGACTCACTTGACTCGGCACTTGACTCACTTGACTCGGCACTTGACTCACTTGACTCGGGACTTGACTCACTTGACTCGGGACTTGACTCACTTGACTCGGGACTTGACTCACTTGACTCGGGACTTGACTCACTTGACTCGGG
The DNA here is from genome assembly GCF_051911475.1 of Siphateles boraxobius. Classification (NCBI taxonomy): domain Eukaryota; kingdom Metazoa; phylum Chordata; class Actinopteri; order Cypriniformes; family Leuciscidae; genus Siphateles; species Siphateles boraxobius. Next base: position 3,178,334 of record NW_027509019.1, on the reverse strand, counting down.
ACTTGACTCACTTGACTCGGGACTTGACTCACTTGACTCGGTGGCACTTGACTCGGCAGTTGACTCACTTGACTCGGTAGACTCGGTGGCACTTGACTCACTTGGCTCGGCGGCACTTGACTCACTTGGCTCGGCGGCACTTGACTCACTTGGCTCGGCGGCACTTGACTCACTTGGCTCGGCGGCACTTGACTCACTTGGCTCGGCGGCACTTGACTCACTTGGCTCGGCGGCACTTGACTCACTTGGCTCGGCGGCACTTGACTCACTTGGCTCGGCGGCACTTGACTCACTTGGCTCGGCGGCACTTGACTCACTTGGCTCGGCGGCACTTGACTCACTTGGCTCGGCGGCACTTGACTCACTTGGCTCGGCGGCACTTGACTCACTTGGCTCGGCGGCACTTGACTCACTTGGCTCGGCGGCACCTGGCTCGGCGGCACTTGACTCACTTGGCTCGGCGGCACTTGACTCACTTGGCTCGGCGGCACCTGGCTCGGCGGCACTTGACTCGGCGGCGCAGACGAGAAGTGCGGGCTCGTCGGGGCTCACGTGAAATGCATGCTCGTCGGGGCTCACGTGAAATGCATGCTCGTCGGGGCTCACGTGAAGCGCGGCCTCGGTTGGGCTTACGAGAGGCGACGAGAGCCCGGCAGGTGTCGAGTAGAACAAGCCCGTACTCGAGAAGAGACCATCCAAGGAGCAAGCCCGAGAAATATACCGGTCAAGAGTCCATTCAGTAAGATCCCTCGGCATCCATCGAGCGATCTTATAATCCAGCCCGTTCCAAAACAGGTCCATGAGCTGGATCTCATCTAGCGCTCCCAGATGGCAAATGGACAGAAAATCCTTCGCGTACCTTTGGACGGACTGGCCCTCTTGCAATAACGTCGACAGGTATTCTCCCAGAGCCCGGTTGCTGACAACTGCTGGATCCATTTCGTGTTGAGTTGTTCTGTAACGTAATGCTTTAGAAATAGCGATGAGGCTGGATCCAAATGCAGTGTGGCTTTATTAACAAACTATAAACTTAGACAGGAACAGGATTCAAAGACTCAGAAACAGGACTCAAGGATACAGAAATCACCAACGTTAACATCTATCATACATTCAACAACTCACCAAGACAGGGCAGGAACATAGGGCTTAAATAATTAGGGACAAACGAGCTAACAGGATAACAAGGGGGTGTGGGAAAATCAGAAACACCTGGGAAAACTAATGAACAAGACAGGGAACTAGAGAACATGACAGGACACAAACCCACATCGTGACACCGGGAGGAAGAAATGAGGGCGGAAATATAGAACTTGTCTGAGTGCTAGATTGAGTATAAAAATACCATCCTATGATGGTTGTCCATACGAGAACTGATTTAATGTTGGTATAATGTTGTTTGAAGGTGAGGGGATAGAAATTTCCCCTTTGATAGTCGAATGACCGAGTAGTGCACGTATTCTCAAGAAACAGTGCTAATCACACGTGAGAGACTAGTGAGGTCGCGTTTGTGGAAAACTACCGTGTGTCGCTTCTCTTACCGAACCTACAGAAGACATCCCAGATAGCGCCCTGAGATACCAGGAATTCTCAGTGGTTCCTCTGGCAACGCTGGACGAGTTCGCCGATCTGCCGTCAGTTCCTCATGGACCGTAATCCCTTTGCTGAAGTGCTTCGTATGAAAAACGGCTCGAACTAACATTGGTAAGACAGACGTTTATTTTGTTGCTCATTGAGAGAAGCGGCAGTCTGTTTTGGGCCTCAACGAACCCCAGCATCGTATCATGCCTGCAACAGGGTATTTATTTCATTTGTTGAAATTGTGAACACTGACACCCGGGTGTGGTTGATAACTGTGGTGAGAGGTTTATGTGAACAGTACTCTTGTGTTGAGACAACAAAGACTTGTTGGACTTGAGTAACTGTTATTGAAAGGGTATTTTATGTATTTACTGTCCATCTTATGTTATATTGATAAAGCACAAGAGTGATAAATTATTCTCTGGGAATATTAACAGTGTTGTATCAGTGAATTGTTGATTTGAGTTTGAAAGGAGAAAATATTCTCTTACTGTGAAATTGTAAAGGGTTAACTTTTATTTTATTTTCTATTGCTATTTGAATTTTATTATTTTATTTGAGTAAACTTCTAAAAGTTTATATTTCACTTACAAGACTTTGTGGTTATTGTATTCTGTTAATAGGCACACCAATATTGAGATAAGGGTTTATTGAAATCAAGTTAATAATATTCAGAGGCTATTTAGAGAGATCTAACAATAAACTAACCCAGGGCCCCTCCCGCTTAAATCTCAGGGAGAGTGCGCTACATCTACTTTCCGTGATCGGTCACATATGGATAGATGACAAACTTTTATTTAATGTACATATTGCTAATCTAGTTAGGAAGCTCAAAGTGAAGATTGGCTTTTATTTTAGAAATAAATCTAGCTTTACTTCCAATGCCAAAAATAAGAAAGAAACTTGTGGAAGCTACTTTTCTATCTGTGATTTATTATGGTGACATATTTTATATGCACGCAGTCTCGTCCATCTTACGGAGCCTTGATTCACTGTATCATGCATCTCTATGATTTATTACAAATGCAAAGTCCCTCACTCACCATTGCATTCTTTATGATCTGGTGGGTTGGACATCACTGTCCACCCACAGAAAACAGCACTGGTATATTTTTATATATTAAGCCATGCTAGGTAAACTTCCAGCTTACCTCTGTACCCTTCTCTGTCTCAATTCTGCTAGTTACCATCTGCGCTCCTCCAAGTGGTTGCTTTTTAATGCACCCAGGGTTTTGACAGATCTGGGGAAAACTGCATTTTCATACTATGCACCCTGGGCATGGAATAATTTGCAAAAAGATCTTAAACTAGAAACGTGTGATAAATGTAAGAGCATCATAAAGAATGTGGTAAAGAAAACAGTTTTTTTGTTGTGTTGTTGTTGTTTTGTGTATTTTGTCATGATTGTATGTAGCATTTTTAATATGTTGTGTTTATGTATGGCTGCTACCTTGGCCAGTTCTCTCTTGTAAAAGAGATTTTTGATCTCAATGAGACTTCCGGGTAAAATAAAGGTAAAACAAATAAAATAAAATAAAATAAAATAAAAATCCGTTTACAGTGGAGACAGAAATGTCTGTGTGAGTGGAGAGTAGTGATTACCTACCTTTGTGCAAACAGTGCTTTACCTTGTCAGTACTGACACCTTGTGGTCACTTTTAATGATACCTCAGCCATTTTGGATTTTAGACCTCATTGTGCAGATGTGTATCCACATCCATCCTTCTCGTTTTGCTTTTAAAAAAGCACAATCTGTAAATGTAAAAGTGTAATTTATGCAGTTATATATTATTGTGTGAATTTTGCTTAAGTCATTTAAGGCTTAAGGTATGTTTTGAGAACTGTTTTCATGTGTCACGCTAAATGTAACTCGGGGCATATAATCATGATGAGAGATTTAGTGGCAGGAGAAATACAACTTTTCAAAGCTTTGAATTAATTTAACCAACAGCTTCACAGAATTATTCACTGTCTGAAGCGCTCGAAACGCTGGTGACGCCTGCTGGTCAAAATAGTGTAAATGCAACAAACACTCAGGCCGGACATGCATAACTTTTACAAACCCATTGCAAATGTTTTATGGAAAGTAATCTATCAAATGCAATTAACTAATCATATAATACAGACACTTATTTAATGGTATTAGATGTGTTATTTTATCAAGTTTCAGTTTTGTGTGCTCTATGGATGGCTGAGCCAAACAGGCAAATAAGAGTATTAAATCATTCATTTAATTTCTATACACAATCAAAAAGTATTACTTTCAAACTATTTCATTTGATCCAAAAGCTCTCCTAACCCTACAATTACAAGAAAACAGAACAATCAAGAAAACAGGAAATTCAGGAAAGATATGTTACATTATTATCATATATTGCATTGACCTAAATACTAAATTGATCAAGCCAAAACAGGCAGAAGAATGGTTCAGCCAGGGCAGCCAGCATATACACTGCTGTATACAACCCTGAAGAATTGAGTTGATAGCATCCTTCCTCTTCAGTTTATATAGTTGTTTAATGTGTGCGTATCTAGCACATACGATTTGCTTGTTGGAAGATGGCTTTCTCTTAGGCTCTCCCTTGTTGACACTAGGTTTCCATTTCAGGGGGATATATTACTGGATGTGGCTTTGCAATAATTTAGCTCCCTGTTGTCTGGAAATCGAGCCTTCCATCGTCTCTTGAGCTATACCTTTAAGCTCCTCAACTCAAATCCTTGGATCTTCGATAGCATCATCTTTAGTGATGGGAAGTCCGGTTCTTTTCCGCGAACCGGTTCTTTTGGACAGTGTTTCAATTAACTAGTTAAAAAAAAAAACGGTTCACCAGTTATTTTACGTCCTCTCGTAATGACGTCAATTCTATCATCCCGGCAGATAAAATATATTCGAATAAAGGCATGTGTAATCATAACTTCAGTAAAATAATAATAATCATCGTCATAATCATCTTGGATACGTTTCTTACATTAACGTTTTGCAAATGAACCCTGTATAGGCGATGTGCAAACGCGGATATTTTACATGTCTAAACGCTAGCTTATAACGTGAATAAACTGTTCTTCATCAACTTGATTGTATTTGTTATTATACTGAACAAAATTATTTTTTAATTATTATATTTACATTTTTCATGAGCTGAACTCAAAGATCTGAGACTTTTTCTATGTACACAAAAGGCCTATTTCTCTCAAATATTGTTCACAAATCTGTCTAAATCTGTGTTAGTGAGCACTTCTCCTTTGCCGAGATAATCCATCCACCTCACAGGTGTGGCATATCAAGATGCTGATTGTGGCGATCAGGACGAGGTCGAGGGACGTGAGAGAACGGCGCGAGGCCGTGGCGTGATTAATGATGACCATGGTAACTTACTCTGTGAACATAACCTGGTAAGGAGCAGGTTTTCTTATATAAACCCAGAGTTTTTCTTTTAGTAAATGCATTTGATTTAATAATCTTTAGATATTTTGACTGGAAACAACAAGACAAAAATGCTAAGTAAGAAAAGCATTTTTTGCATTTTTCTATATATCATCGGAGAGAGCACATTAGTAAAGCTGCTGTATCAGAGCGGGAAGGAAAGTGTGCCTCGCTTTCACACTCTTTCTGAGAGTTTGTGTGTTGTTTCCTGGACACAAACGCATGAGATCCATCAAAGAGGAGATTCACAGGATTCTAATTATGTGAAAAGAGCATTATACTCTGTGGAAACAGCTGCTGCACATTGAAATAGACACTGAATTATATTTACTAAATATGTCAAATGTTTGTAAAGTTATGTAGCCTATGTCATGAACCTTTTATGCTTAAAGATTTAACTGATTGAAATATGAATTTATTGTTCATTTTTAGTTGCCGAAAAATTTTTTTTTTTTTTTTTTTTGCCTGTGGGATACCATGAAAATGAGTATTAGTTCAATAACTTACCTTTCTGTCAGTTTTCACCTGATATTATAACAGTAAATAAGAATTATACTTGAGTATTGACTCGGAACAAGTGGACGTCTTTTTGGCGGGTGCTGTTGCCATGGTGAATCGTGATTTCGGAGCTCCATTGATCATGGCTTTTCATAGTCGTGGCGCACACGCTTAACTCAGAGTCAACCTACTCAGAGTTTCCTATCTCAGGGTATGTCAACTCAGAGTTCAAGTTTTAACTCAGAGTTGGTTGAATCACCTTATTGAAACAGGCCCCAGGCCTGAACTTGTGTTTTGTTTCTGTTTTGTGTGACCAGCAGTCGTCCGTGAGGGGCTGCTGGCTTATACTTTTGTTTTTGTATTTGTTTTTGTTTATTTATTTTATTAAAAGTGTTGAATGTTCGGCGGTTCCCGCCTCCATCTTCCCATAACATCTGAACCTCGTTAAACAAAAATACAAGGATCAATTGTTTACAACACTTCTTCTTAGCCTAATAGTAATATTGTCAATTCCATCACATCATCATTGGACTTTTATAAGAGTCAGGTGTGTATTCTGTATATAAACCAATTTGCATTACACATTTCGATCTACAATTACGAGGAAAACTATAGTAGCTATATCCTGTGCCCTATCATTACACCATATTCTTCACCAAATTGGACAACATGAACAGCGTCGCTCATGTATATGGAAAGCATGATTGCGTCATTGTGTACTGCTCCTGGCTGAGGTATTGTTAAAAATACAATGGGCATATATGTTGTGGGGTTAAATTTTGAATTCAGATTCACAGCCGCCTTTGTTGTGTATCATTTCTTAATTTAAACTGAACAGTGCTATGTGCTTATACATATAATAAACACGATATTTACATGATATTTTTAATTACAGGTTAATGCCGACTGAGCCGGGACTCTATGGAAGCTATGATAAGGATGCTCCAACCAGATGAAGCACATGTTTGGGGGACACCACATAACCATACTGATAACTGTACTGGCTAGCACATGGTCTGTCATACAGTGTGGCCTTGCAGGTGCCAGTATCCTCTGTTTCCAGGCTGGTTCACACAGGAACCATAAAGATTGCAGCCCTGTGCCAGCAGCTCATACAGTTGCCAGATGCACAAGACCTTGATGAGGTTGTCCTTGGTTTTGAAAATTTGGCCAGCAGCCCCATCTTCTCCAAGTGTGTGGGTGCTATAGATGGATGTCATGTCCACATCAAGACCCCCGCTGGACCCACTGGCCAGCACTACATCATAGAAAACTCTTCCCATTCATTCAGATGCAGGCAGTATGTGATGGAAAGAGCCGGTTCCTTAATGTTTTTGTGGGATATCCTAGGGGCTGTTCCATAAAAGCCGCTTAGAAAAGCGGGGATTAAAGTCCAAAACCTTACTTAAATGAGCCGAGCTAAACATCCGCGCTTAAATTGGTTCCATAACAGTAAGTTGAGGATCATGTGATCTTACTAATTTGAGTCAGGTTTAAATAGTCAAGATAATTGCGCGTGCACGCCATTGTTTAAAAGTCCTGAAAAGTCGAGCATGGGTCAATCGATTTACTGTGGGCTACCATGGCAACAAAAGGAAAAGATAGAGCAGCGATGTTCACGGCAACGGAACAGCGTTTGCTATTGGAAACATATGAAGAATTTAAAGATGTCATCACCAAAAAAGGCAATACAGCGGCAATAAATAAAGCAAGAGAGAAAGGTTGGCAGGAAATTGCTGATCGTCTCAATGCGTAAGTAGCGCATTTAAAATACTTTATCAACATTGAATGTGTGTCACAATACAATGCAAAGTTTGTGTGTGAATAACAGTAGCGTTAATTGCTTTCACGCAGCAGCAACTTAAAGGTATTGTAGGTAGAAATCCACAAAAATACTTTTTTTCCAAATTTGTTTAAACGGCCTTTATATATCAATGCAAAATTAAAATGTAGGTACTCTGGAAAAGAAATTATAAAAATCGAGTGTCTGTAGTCCTCTCAGGACTGTAATAAACACAGCTCATTATTCCATTAACTCCCACCCCCTCCCTTCTCGGCTCCTTCCAAAGCCACGCCCCCAAAACACATGAACGCGCGATCCCGGCCGTTCGCTCAGCTGGAAGAGTCGGACGCGTTTACCAGCTTTACCAGATGTAGTGACATCATGTCAGAATCACAAGTAATAAAATAACTAACTTTATCAGTATGAATATAAACAATTAACATGGCTGTTAGTACTCACTATCAAGCTCGCATATCAATACTTGTAAAGTTTAAAATATTTTACTAGCTCGTAACGGAATCAAACTCAATATAAGGCAAAGCTATAAATAGCTTCACTGATACACGTTTACCGTTCCTATCAGTTACACTGTGATGAAGGTGAATTTGTAAGATTCATAACATAACATTGTTTACAGATAAACTGAGTAACATACACTCAAACACCTTCTCACAACTGCATTGCAGACACAAGATAATATAACACACACACACAACATTTATTGTATAGCACATACAGATACAACATAAAGACATAGGTAAACATATGTAGAGCATATAACAAGAAACCAAACATGAAAAAACGGAGCAGGTAGAGTTCACGGTGAACATAGAAGTTGAACAAAGTTTGGCAGAGGGTAAAGCTAGGTATAAAAATAGATCCCCTAAACTTTTTAACCTAAAGTTAGATTTGGCGAAATTAAACAAAACAGCTTTCAACTGCAGATAGGCCTATTGCTTATTTATCGTCTCAACCCTGGCTCACTAACAGTAACGTTATACCAGTCGACACCAAAGTTACACTGTCATAGCTAAGCCAGTACCGTTAGTTAGTTGTGCTACGTAACGTTAGGTAGCTACGTGTGCTAATGATACATGCTTCATGAAAAAATAAATGCCATCAAAATGAAAACAGCAAGATTACCTGTCCAGCCGAAATAAAGCCATCATGGAGTCACTTTTCAACCCCTTGAGAATGAGATCCCTCAGTTGTCGCCACCGCTGGAAAGCCACGCCGATATTGACTCTCGTATGATTTCTTTATTTATCCAAAGACTTTTTGTTCATAGCCTTTTCAAATACTGTCTTCCTTTTTTTAACTTGTTTGACTTTGCTGCCTCTATATGCAGGTACTGAGAATATTGACTGTTCTTTCTCTGCCATAATTGTTATTACTAGCTTCCTTGCCTCCTCAAACGGGTGCGCGTGTGGGCTGCTCCTGTATCAGCAGAGGTGGTATCCATGGTAGCGAGGGAGAGAGACAATCGCCCCAGCCAATCATTTCTTTCGTCCCGAATGGAATAATGAGCTGTGTTTATTGCAGTCCTGAGAGGACTACAGAAACTCGATTTTTATAATTTCTTTTCCAGAGTACTTACATTTTAATTATGCATTGATATATAAAGACAGTTTGAAAAAAATTGGAAAAAAGTATTTCTGGGGATTTCTACCTTTAAGTGAAGGAAAAAGAACGTCTCAGGTTACGACTGTAACCATAGTTCCCTGAGAAAGGGAACGAGACGATGCGTCAACGACGCTTTGGGAACGCTCCCAGCGTGAATGCGTCTGAAGCATCTATGTCAACTAGTCCAATGGAAGGAATGAATGTCACGGGCGGGTGACGTCATGACCAGGAAGTGATAAAAGAGCATCCGGTGCAAACCGGCATTAGCTTCAAAAATTGCCGAAGCAAGCCGATCACAGGGATGCAGGAAGTATGGCAGGGTGACGCATCGTCTCGTTCCCTTTCTCAGGGAACTATGGTTACAGTCGTAACCTGAGACGTTCCCTTTCGAGGGAACTCGCGATGCGTCAACGACGCTTTGGGAACGAGAATACCCAAAACGCCAGACTTTCAAATGCCTGAGTGTCAGCCTGTTGTCACACTGCACCAAGCACCTGGGATCCTGGGGCAGCATCCAGGTCCAAGCTGTAAAACCTCATGAATGTGAGCAGTGAGGACCAGCCCGCCGCATCACAAACGTCTTGGAGAGAACTCCAGATAATACGCTTAGAAGCCATACTCCTAGTGGAATGAGCCCTGACCACCAAATGGTTGGCCAGAAGACTCACAAGCAAGAAGAATAGTCTCGACTATCTATATGCTCAATAGGTTGGATTTTCTCGACAGAGAAGTCCGATGAACATAAGTGTCCAGTGCTCGCACTGGCACAAGAGGTTCAGCTTTTCCTGGTCCGAAAAATGGGGGAGGACAGAAACCTGCAGCACAATAGGCCTCGGAATAATGGTAGGCACCTTTGGGACATATCCATGTTTCGGGTAAGATTGCCTTGGCCATCCCGGTGCACTCAAGGCAGGTGGGGACCGAAAGGGCCTGAAGGTCTGACTCTTATAGGGACGAAATAGCTAGCAGAAAATAGTCTTAAAAGAAAGGAACTTCTGTGAGACCAAATCTAAGGGCTCGAAGGGAGCCCCAGATAGGCCTTCTAGAACTATTGCAAGGTCCCAAGCCAGCACCTTAGTGCAAGTTGCATGCCTCAGCCTCAAAGTGCCACGAAGGAAACGAGTGATCAGGGGGTCTCGACCCAAAAATGTACTACCCACCAGGGCGTGGAAAGCCGCAATGGCCGCCACACATATTATACCTTAAGCGTGGAAGGACATAGACCTGATACAAAGCGTTCTTGCAGAAACTCGAATACTGTGTTTACTGAACAGTTAACCGGATCCCACTGACGCTGGTAACAGCAAGAAGTGAAAAACTCTCGAAATAGTGAATATAGTTTCCTCGTAGCGGGAGCTCTGGAGCTTAGAATGGTCTAAACAACCTCGGTTGAGAGACCACTCTCTATGAGTTGGGCCCCCTCAGAGGCCAAACCCACAGTTCCCAAATCCCCTGCCGGGGGTGCAATATTGCATCCCCTGCCTGAGACAGAAGGTCTCTCCTGATCGGGACCTCCAAGGGAGGTCCGTCGAGGAGAAAAATTAGGTCCGCAAACCAAATTCAGCTCGGCCAGGGTGGTGCTACTAAATAGGCTTATTCCATCATGGCGGATTCACTCCAGAACTCCTGGGAGCAGAGCAACGGAGGGAAATGCGTACAGACGTAGCCTCGGCCACGTCTGCACCATAGCATCCAGCCCTGAGGGGACTGGTTGAGTGAGGGATAACCAGAGTGGACAGTGCGTCGTATGCTGAGACGAGAACAAATCCACTTCTGCCTGGCCGTAAAACTCCCATATTTGCTCCACCGCCTCGGGGTGGAGTCCCCTGGCCTCAGCCCCTGCCTCGACAGGGTGTCTGCTCCAATATTCTGGCCCCCCCTGGAATATACACTGCCCTCAGACAGCGTAATTTCTTGAGGGACCAAAATAAGAGGCCACCAACGTGTTGTCTGTGGGTCAAGAACCAGAGTTTCCTCCATATAACCAAGGCGCGGGGATACTGCCGCGTGATCTTGATCGTAAGGAGTGGGTTTCCCCTCAGGGAGAACCCTCTGGTCCTGAGCCACCTCTGTAAAGGTCTCACGTACAGCAGGTCAAAGGGTATCACATTGGACGCTGCTGCCCTGAGGCCTAACAGTCACTGTTCCAGAACAACACATGATGGCCCCTCAGGTCTGGGAGGAGATGTCTCAACGCATTGAAGACGACCATCATCTCTAGGCAATTCATTTGCCAAGAGAGATGATGACTCCTCCACAAGCCCTGAGCTGAGCGGCCTTCCAATACCGCTCCCCAGCCGGTGAGGGAAGCATTTGTCGAGATCACAACTCGATGGCAAAGAGCTCCCAACACCGGACCCTGGGTTAAGAACCAGTGTTTCCTCCATATAACCAAGGTGCGGAGACACCGCCGCGTGATCTTGATCATACGAAATGGGTTTCCCCTCGGGGAGAACCCTCTGGTCCTGAGCCACCACTGTAAAGGTCTCATGTACAGCAGGCCAAAAGTTATCCCGTTGGACGCTGCTGTCACAAGACCCAACAGTCTCTCTAACTGTTTTACAGTGCGTGACTGGCCTAGCCTCAGCTCTTTTGTGGCTGTTAGGATAGCAGCTACACGAACGGGCGACAGAGTGGCCCGCATCGTCACTGAATCCCATACCACACCAAGGAAAGTGGTTCTCTGTACTGGAGAAAGCACACTCTTCTTGGCATTGAGCCTCAACCCCAACATCTCCATAGGAGCGAGAACGACACCTCGGTGCCGAACCGCTAACTGTTCTGATTCCGCTAGAATCAGCCAGTCATCTATGCAATTCAGAATGCATATGCACTGCAGCCTGGCGGGGCCAGAGCTGCGTCTACACGCTTCGTGAATGTGCGGGGTGATAGAGCTAGACCGAAAGGAAGTGCCTGATACTGGTGTTCTTTGCCCCAAAGAAACCCTCAGGAACCTCCTGTGCTGAGGGAGGATGGAGATATGGAAGTATGCGTCTTTTAGATCTATCGTGACAAACCAGTCCTCGGATCTGATTTGAGTCACGATCTGTTTGAGTGTCAGCATTTTGGACTTGAGTTCCAGCACCAAACACTCCAACAGACGAAGATCTAGTATGTGACGCAGCTCTCCATCCTTTTTTGGAACAATGAGATAACGACTGTAAAGACCCGACGCAATGTCGGGTGAGTACACCTGCTCTATAGCTTTCTTTGCTAACAGGGCCTTTACCTCTTGCTCCATTACCAGAGCCTGCTCGGAATGCACTAACGTGAGCAACACCCCGTTGTAGCCTGGAGGACGAGAACCAAATCTGCCTCTTACTACTAACTGCAGGACCCATAGAGATATATTTGGCAGTAGCTTCCGCGCTGCCAGAAAATCTACCAAGGGAACCAGCCCCTCGAGGCTGGCCTCTGGTGTAATAAAGACAGCCAGTTCGGGGACCTGAAGCATACTGGCAGGAACCACCCGAACTGACTGTTTTCGAACCCCCCTCAGAGGGCGCATTCCGACGCAATGTCGAGTTGACGCTGCGCCAGAAGCTCGCTGGAGACCGCTGCGCCCCGAAGCACCAAGGGTGACGGGGTTGGCAGAACGGTCCCCTGAGGGCACCGAGATGGAAAGGGCACCGTATAATGAGGTGTACACCATTCCACCCCGGTTGGGGCTGCCCTCACCGGTCTGACGCCGGTGGCGCCAGACCTTTTCTTTTGAGCCGCAGCCTTCTCAGCGTGAAGAACGGTCCTCGGATCCGGCTTCTGCTTTGAAGGCTTTGGCTGCTGTGTTGTGTATGAGAAACTAGACGGCTGGAGCTGCTCACGCCCAGCAGCCCCAGGGGGTTGGACATAGCGAGGGAGAGATTATCTTGTATCTTTCTCTATGATTCCCATCAAATTGAGCCAGAGGTGTCTCTCAGTGACCACAAGGGCTGCCATCCCTGAGAGATAAATCTGTGGCCCGACGGAGTTCTCAAAAACCATCGGGCCAAACTCCCTCACTTCTGTCCAAATACCGCAGCAGGTCAGCCTGATATGCTTGTAGCACTGCTATGGTGTGCAAGCAGGCCCATGCTAGACCCACTGCCATATATGCTTTTCCCACTAGATTAAAAAATAGTTTTCTTTAATGGTTTAGTGAGAGAAGCCGACGCCTTCAGGTACGATACTGAACCGGGAGACAGATAGCTCGCAAGCGTCTGTTCTACCCGGGGTATTGCCCCATAGCCATACCCTCTTAACCCCCAAATATCTGAATATACATGAATGTGGGGGCTAAAAGACAAGAGGAGTAAGGCTTTTTCCATGATCTAGACAGCTCGCTGTGCAGATCGGGAAAAATGGAAGGCCCCGTGATGGAGGTGGAAAAATAGAGGGAAGGAACTCGTTTAATTTATTTTATTTTTAGGACGAGTGCCCCCTTATTTCTGCTGGCCATAAATATTTAATTTATCTACAGCCTTAGTAAACACTTCCACCAGCTTATTATTTTTTATATATATTTTTTATATATATTCACTTTATTTTATATATAATATATAAACTATCATATATATATATATATAGGCTATATATATTTCTCATACGCTGGGGAAAGAGATGGCAAATTCACTTCCCCCATGATTGTGTCACTTTCAATGCCCAGCACATCTACCTCCTCGGAGGTAGAGCACTGAAGCATTGATTTCTCTCTCTCCCCGGGCGGAAGAGACCGCAGCGCGGGCTTCCGAGACCGGCGAGAGAGCACTGGATCCCTCGTGGAAAGGGAGGAGATAAGATCCGCGGACCCGTCTCCAACCCCGTAAAGAGATCCTATTCGCGATCCACAGGAATGCATTCTCCGCGCTGCCTCGGCAGACGCGGGACCTGTCACCCTGAGAATTGCGAGCCCGGCCACTTTCCTCGAAAAGTGACAGGCGGGAGCGGAGCATGCGAAGCGAAAGCTTCTCACAATGTTGGCAATCAGCCCCCTCGGAGGCTGATACCGCATGCTCTACTCCCAAACACATCACACAAAGCTCGTGTGTGTCCCTACTCGTTAAATAGCGCGAGCAGGGAGAACACAGAGTTTGTGCAATTGTTTAGTTTCCATAAATATATATATCAGACAGACAACAGTAAATATAACAGACAGTTTGACACAGATCGCTTGCTGAGGCAACAGAAGCTAATGCCGGTTTGCACCGGATGCTCTTTTATCACTTCCTGGTCATGACGTCACCCGCCCGTGACATTCATTCCTTCCATTGGACTAGTTGACATAGATGCTTCAGACGCATTCACGCTGGGAGCGTTCCCAAAGCGTCGTTGACGCATCGCGAGTTCCCTCGAAAAGGAACTTGGCAGCAGGTGAAAATAAAATATAAAAATATAGTTCAGAATGGTAAGTAAATCTAATGGTATGTACATATGTAATCAATGCCAGGTTGAAGTTACAACTATTCACGTTTTTTTTTTTATTACTTTTTTAATTGCAGCGACCAAAAAGAAGCTGGCAAAGTTGCTGGCACTGGGGGAGGGCCACCGCCAGCCAGCTTCACTCCTGCAGAGGAACTGGCTTTGGAAATTAATAAAGGGAGGCCCGTCCTTGAGGGAATAGAGGGGGGGACATCATCTAAAATCATATCACGTAGTATAAGGAGTGAGTATATAAAAGGTGTGTGTGTGTTTTATTATCAATACTCATTCATGACTAACTGATTACCTCCTTCCTTAGGCATGGTAAGCCTAAGTACATCATAGCAGTAATGTCACGTAGAGGTACTTGTGCTACTGTAATGGTGCATTTTGGTATAAAAAAAATATATATTTTTTTTTATCAACATTCTGTATGCTTTATGGATCCACCAGACATCATGTTGCCTGTGAGTATGAGACCTTTTAAATCAGTCATGTAAGCTAATGAGTTTAACTGAGTTTAATCAGTGGTCACAGGGAGAAGGTCCATCAGTTGAGGAGGATAAGGAGACTGTGTCTGTATGTTCAACGAGGCCTGAGGTACTCACAGGTTCCATGCTATACTGTATTGAATATTAAAAAGTGTACTTGTGTGATAAAATGATCAAAATGTGTTTTCAGGATGCTGACACTGTTCTAGAGCCCTCTCAGTCTGGGACCACATGTGACAAAGTGAGTATTAAGAAATGAAAACAATGTGACAAGAGTATTCAATGAAATAACTTAAATCTATGTTTCTACAGAACCCAGAAAACATAAAAGGAGTGTATAAACGCTACCTCCTTAAACAAATGGAAGCGATTGATATCGACATCCAGTATAAAAAACTGAAGATGAGGAAGTTGGAGCTGGAAATTCAACAGCTACAGAAAAATGCAAGTAGAACTACCATTTTTAAAAAAGGAAAATACAAATAAAAACATTACCTTTTTGATCACTTTCCACAACATTTATTTGTGTGTTTTCACCCCTTACAGGCAGATTCACTCTGAATAAAGACAGATCACATTAAATACTTTGACTTCTGTGTGTTTGTTCAACTAAGGAGAAAGTTGAGGGGCCAGTGGAAAATTTTAAAGGCTACACATGGTTTAGACCATATTAAGCAAAATAATTATTTGCATGTGTCTCGTATAAGTCTGGCTGTTTCGTTTTCTTCCAAAACTGCTTCATTGCCCCAGTCTTCCTCTTGAACCATCATTGGTTGCCTCTCTCTCCTCAGACAAGCAACGTTATGGAGCACTACACAAGCAACTACAATGTCACATGCCCTAGGTGGAGTCACTCTGAGGTGCTTCAGGCACTGAAACCTTGACTTTATCAGCCCAAATGCCATCTCTACACGAGCTCTTGTGTGTGCATGGGCAATGTTGTAGCGGTGCTGTGCCTCTGTCTGGGGCTCCTGATAGGGAGTCAAGAGGTAAGGCAGGCATGGGTATCCCTTGTCTCCCAGCAAAACTCCTGAGAATTCTCCTGCATAGACAGAATGAATATATATAGATATATAATGTAGTTTCTTCTTCTTCTTCTTCTTCTTTTTTTAAGACTTTTTGCGATTTAAGTGATTACTAGCATGCCTCTTGCTAGTTGCTGGTAGAGAGATGAGGCTCTAAGGATTCTGGAGTCATGAACAGAGCATGGCCATTTGGCCTCTACATTTGTGATGATGCAATCTGCATCACTAATCATCTAAAATAAATTAAACCTGTAGGTCACTACATTTTAATTGCAATGAACTAAACACTGGTGCCCAGCTTAGTACAGAACACTCAGTGCTAGAGCATAGCCTTCGATATCATCTCAGTGGGACCGTACCTGTACAGTGATGCTGTGTACTGATTTCCTATTCACAAAGTCCGCTTCATGTGGACCAGACGGACACTTAATAAGCACATGGGTGCAGTCCAATGCAACGATAACATTTGGGAAACCTAGGAAAACATGTTTAATGGTACGAATAGCTTTGTGGCCAGGGAATGTGATGAACACATTGAGTGGTCTTTTTAAAGAAAGGTACACAGTTCGTACAGAGCGGCAAACTGATGCTTTGCTGATATTCTCTGCATCTCCAACTGTGTACAAAAATGTTCCACTGGCAAAAAAGCGAAGTGCAATGCACAGTCTGTGGGACTGTGAGCGCTCTGTTGCGGCGTGTATTATTTGCAATGTATGGGCTTAGTAATCTACAAATATATGCAATCCCATCTCTTGAGAACCTGTATCGCTCATACAGGTAGCTGTCATTAAAAGCCAATGGGTCTGACCTGTCTCTGAAAGTTCTCTCTCTTTGAAATGCCCTCCGCAAGACTATAGCTCCCTCATCCACCACCTCATCTATGAAAGGACACGCCATGGTTAAGTTTGGAAACGAGTTCAGCTCCCTATTTATATACTTTTAATTAATTAATTACCAAACTCATTAACCAAACTCACCTATTAAACACACAAGTTTTTAACATTTCTTAGTGTATTTATACCTTATAATTTCTTACATTTATTAGTAAAGTACATTTCCTTCTTTATTTATTTATTTAAAAAAAAATTGTATTAATAGTGGTTAAGTAAAATAAAATGACATCGAAATACCAGCAGGTGAGTATAAATGGTATGCTCGTTAAGCCCGAACTCAGACTTAGCCTGACAGTAAGCCTGCCCCGGACCAGGTTAATTTGCCACCATAAGTTGCCGGGGTAACTGAGTTTGAACTTTTTTAAGTTTGATTTATGAAACCGAATCTACCAAAAATAAGCCTGACTAACCGAAATAAGCCTGACTTATACTCTAATCTTGGTTTATGGAACAGCCCCCTGGTTCTGTCCACGACACTAGAGTTCTGAGAAACTGCAAGATCTATAAACAGGCATTGTATCCTCCACAAGGATACTTCCTTTTGGGGGATGGAGGCTACCCCTGCATCATCCATCCTGTGGCCATCATTACTCCATACCGGGAGCCAGTGCAAGGGAGAGCGCAGGCCCGCTTCAATCACAACCACGCCAAAGCTCGCTTCATAATTGAGCGGGTCATTGGTATGATGAAAACACACTGTAGGTCCCTGCTTTTCAAGTCTCTTGAGGTGGACCACACCTTTGCCCCGACAGTTATCGTGGCGTGTGCAGTTCTGCATAACATTTGCCTGACAAAAGGAGACATCATTTTCCCTTAAAAAGCCCCTGAAGTTGTGGATGATGTCGGTTTACTTCCACCCTGTCCAGTGAGAGGAATGGCTGGCGTGATAACTGGCAGCAAAACTCTCAGCTCCTCAGGTGTATCCGGTGGAGTTAAATGAGCATGATTATTTGTAGATACATAAAGACGAATGTTGCTCCACACAATGTTGAGGTTCAGATTGTGTATGGATAAAAAAAATCCCCATGTCTTTAGCCTCATGCATTCAATTATTTGCAATACCCACATTATCAATAAATAAAATAGTTTAATGTAAATAAACATGTTTGCCAATTACGCAGATATTTTATTATTTTTTTTACTTTTTTTGTACTCATCAGGCAGCTGTGTTTACCATAAAACATCGATTAAGGCAAATAATGGCACACCAAAAAAAATCTCAAAGCAAAAACAGAGATTGTGTTAAACTTTAATCAACTGTTCAAAGAGGTCAAGAAACCTATTAAAAAAAGTAGATTGCATTAACTCGTGCGTTCCTTCTCTTTTTCAGGCTCCTTCTCTAGAAAATTTAGCTCTCTGTTCGATCTTTTCTTTTTAGGTGGCGGGGGCCCAGAAGAAGTACAGGGTCTTTCCTCCTGCAAGCTGCCTGTGCCAGGACGTTGAGTCCTCCTCCTCCCTTTCCTCCACAGATATGGATGGTGGCAAGCCAGGGTCTTTGGACACAGCAGAACAGCTAGTGATTTCTGCATCACATGACTAGTGACTTCTGCATCGCATGAGTCTATCAGGATGAGAGGCTCAATAGACGGCCTCCCTCCAATAGCCTCATGCATGACAGAAAACCAGTTCTAGTAGGAGGACAGTGGAGCTCCTAAAATAAAATAAATCTATTCTCTATTAAACTAGCAAGAAGAAAATTCACACTAAATGAAATAAATACATGCATTAATTTTGTACATACCTTATATTTTCTTTTTAGATTGTCCCGTTTTTTGGAAATTTGACTTGGTGTTTGACTTTATTTTTCCATGCATACTGGAACATAACCCACATCCAGGCTTTTTTGGCACTGCTCCTCTTCCCAGTGAAGTCGTAATCAAGCTTCATACGCAATTTAATTAAGTTTTTGTTACCAGTGCCAGACCTAGGGGTAATCTGGACCGGCAGCAAAGGTTACACAGGCTCGGACCCACTGTGTAGCCACTGTGGATTAATAGAGAGAGAACCAAAGTTAGCGTCTTGCTCAAGCCAGAGCTCGTTTATTTCTGACACATACAGTTCCAGCCACATATCTTCAAATCTCAACTTAAAGTGCATGTTAAACTAATACTAAACATTTCACAAATAAACAACAAATGGCATAACCAACTGACAATATACAATATATAAGCATTCTCCCTTACAGAAAATAAGTACACATGACATCAAAATAATTGAACAGATCTTCCACATAATCAAAATTGATTTAGTTCAAAATACTAATATGTAACAAAATAACATAACCCAACACACCTATTAACACATTACATTATATTTCTGCTAACATGAACCGTAACACTAGCATGCAATACACATACATCTTTCTACACATTTTTTGAACGTAACACTCTCTCCTCCACTTACACTTAACCGCAGCGCATAACAATATGGCGGTACCACGACACACTAGTGTGACCAGCGATGTGAACTAGTTTGAATATGGTATCTTTCCCCTGACCATACACTCACTACTGGCTGGCTAAAACTCTTAACAACGTTTAGAACACATTTCCTACTGTTACAGAATGTTACTATTAGTTACCCACACTTACAAAACTACCGTCTGAGACTGAATTTCATGAAAAAAACTACTTAACGTGACGACGTTTGCAGGAGCAGTTAGCTACAAAACTAAGCTTACTACACACTGTACACACATCTCGAAATCATCTTACAATACTACAGAACATTTTATAAGGCATTCACATTACATACTGGGGGGTCTGTTTACATAAAACTAAGCATGTAGCATTTCCAACCTAATACATTTTCAGTCTCCTCATCAGTCACTTTAAGAAAGAATTTTACACCACAGTGAAGCAGTTCGAAATGTTAATGTGTTGCAACCTGCATATTAACCCCTGCAGGCATAAACTACAAATATACTGTGGAATCAACACATCAAAACGAATCAACTACAGGCCTAAATTAGAATCATTCTCTATTCTCCATTTATATATAATGTATATATATATATATATATATATATATATATATATATATATATATATATATATATATATATATATATTATACATTTATAACATAATTAAAACTGCTGAAAAGTACACGTTATAAATCGAAATTAAAAGCACTGTCAAAAAATAACCCACATTTACAATAACTTCATGCTTAATACTCACATTAATGTGTGTTTGAATGTTCTGACATGGTAAGCACTTGGAGCAGATGTGAAGGGGGAGAAGAATTTATACGTGCGTCTCGTATGTCGATAGAACACTTCCGCATAGGATACACCTGTGCTACACGAGACATGAGACTAGATAATGATCTGAGATGTCATCGCTCTGCTGTAGAATTTCAACGGCATCAACATTGATTCCATGTGATAATATTAGATCTAGAGTATGATTATGACAATGAGTAGGTCCTGACACGTGTTGTCTAACTCCAATAGAGTTAAGAATGTCTTTAAATGCCAATACCAATGCATCTTTTTCATTATCTACATGTATATTAAAATCACCAACAATTAGGACTTTATCTGCAGGCAGTACTAACTCTGATAGAAAGTCAGCAAATTCTTTGATAAAGTCTGTATGGTGCCCTGGTGGCCTGTAGACAGTAGCCAGCACAAATCTAAAACGTGATTTATCATTTACACTAGATAGTGTTACATTAAGCACCAACACTTGAAAAAATATATATTTAAAACAAGACTTCTCAGTAATTCTGAAGATATTACTATAATGACAGCAACACCTCCCCCTTTGCCTTTCGGACGAGGTTCATGTTTATAACAGTAATCATGGGGGGTGGACTCATTTAAAGTAATGTAATCGTCTGGTTTTAGCCAGGTTTCTGTCAAACACAGCACATCTAGGTTAAAATCTGAAATCATATCATTGACAATAAGTGCTTTTGAAGTAAGGGATCGAATATTTAGCAACCCAAGCTTTATCATTTGTTCATCTGTATTATATCTGTTTTTTTTATTTGTTGAACATTAATTAAATTTTTACCCTTAGATGGGGTTGGGAGTTTTTTGTATTTCTTGATTCGGGGAACAGACACAGTCTCTATATGATGATATCTAGGTGAAATAGTCTCTATGTGATGGGATGTATCTGACCTCAGTGACATGGTTACCGACATTCTTCCTGTGTGTACAGGGTTGGATCAACTTGAGAGTGAGTAAATGATGACAGAATTTTCAATTTTGGATGAAAAAACCCTGATTTATATACATACACTTTGAAAAAAAAAAGTTGAATTATAAAATACAAGAGAAATGTTACCTCTTCTAAAAGGGATTCAAAACTTTCCATGTAAAGTGATTAGGGTCCAATGCTTCCATGCAGTCCTCCAGACTTCATAATTTGCAAGACTGCATGGGTAAAAATGTGTAAATGTTTTGCCCCTTCTTAAGTGTTTTTTAAAATATTGTTTTTGTATTTTATCAATTTTTTTCGCAGAATAACAATTTCTATAGAAAATACAAGCCTATACATTACTCTTATATCACAAACGGCTCTGATAAATATTATTATTGTAAGAGAATACACCATTTTTCCTATATTATGTACTCCGAATATGTATTGTATTTACAGGTAATTAAAAGCACGTGAAACATGACAAAAAAAGTTTTATGCTAAGCATTATTTTTTCTCCGAAATAAATATTCCTTGGAGACAGAGGGATAGGTGGAAGCTCCACCCACTGGCCCAAAAACGGAATCCAATGTCGTGGTCGAGGTTACTCTGCTTCATTCATTAAGGAACCCGGTATCGCTTTGAGACTGCACGTTGCGAATGTGAGCTCACGAACACAAACTAGCCAGTTCTGAAATAGTCAGAGGATGCAGTGCGAACTACTTTACCCTTAAGTGGCCGCTCTCTGCTGACTCATAACAAAAGTTTTTTTTTTTTTTATAGCCGTGGAGCTGCAACTTGCTAAGTCAGTGATAGACAGAAATCAGACGGTCTCCTTAATGATGTGATCCATGTTCCTTTCATTAGTGCCTTCAGTTTGATCTATCCTGGACAGAGATTTGAGGAAACACCAGACTCTACTAGAAATAATGACTTCAGAATAATACTGAATAATTCAAGATTAAGATTTATTTTTGCCAGGCAGGATTAAACATCAAATTAAAAGAATACATAGTACACAACTGATCAGCATATAGTAGAAACACAATTCAAAATGTAATATAAAAATAGTTTCAAAGAATCAGCATAGCGCGCAATAGAGACACAGCAACAGTGTGGGAAGTTATGTGGCAGCCGTTGTGTGCAGTAAACTTTCTTTTAAGAAGCCTGTTGTACTGATGTGGTGACCAGTTATAGTTTAAGTGCTAGTAAGCATATTTAGAGGTGCGGATTAATTCAGGTAGGACTGTGTAGACATATTTTATTATGTGTATTTTGAGGTGGTCTGTGAAAATTCCACACACACAAAAAGTTTGAAAACCCCTGAGGTATGGGAACCCATTTTAAAACGCTGTGACTTCGCTCCGACTATTGCCTGGAGCTGAGAAGCCCGAGTCTTATAGTAGAACTAAAGTCAGAATCCAACGGGAACCGGATGAGACGGGGACCTCGAAGGGATATGTAGAGGCTTGGGCCCAACAGGGGCCAAGACCTCTTATATAGAAAGGATTTGTGCCTGCAGGGCAGACACTTTCAAGTTGTAAAATCTTACAAATGTGGACGGCGAAGACCAGCCGGCTGCCGCACCGGACTATGGTTCACCACTGGACTATGAAGAGGCCATGGACCGTGCCCATGAAGAGCCCATGAACAAACCAAAGGCGAAGGCAATTCCAAAAAAAGTATTTTATACAGAGAGAAGCTTTAATGTGTGTGGAAAGAGGTACAAAAAGGAAAAAAAAATTCTCAAAAGTTGACTAAAAAAAAACGTCTACGGTTACGTATGTAACCCTCGTTCCCTGAGTAGGGAACGGAGACGTTACGTCGGATGACGACGAATGGGGTTTCGCTTAGAAAGCCTATCAACTTCGAGTATTACAAAACGAGCCAATGGCAAAGAAATGCCATGGGTCTGCGGAATTTGCATGGCGTAACTCCGCCCCACCTCGTGGGTATAAAAGGAGGAAGCCGGCAGCAAGCAGATATGTTTCTTCGCTGAGGAGCCAAGACTGAGCTCAGGCGATCCCCGCGGTACAGCGGAAAGTGGCAGGCAGACGTAACGTCTCCGTTCCCTACTCAGGGAACGAGGGTTACATACGTAACCGTAGACGTTCCCTTTCGTTGTCACTCCGAGTTACGTCGGATGACGACGAATGGGGTTACCAGTCTAATCACGCCACCTTCTCAGCTGTCTTCCAGTGCCCTGCGTAATCGAGATCCCTGTCAGCCTGGACAAAGGACTCCATATAACACAGGAATACCAAGGTACACTGGGAAGCATATCCCAAGCTAGGGGAAGTATGCAATTAATGCCAGCCCGGAGGGGGGGGACTTAGAGAATACACATATGACCCGAAGGAAGCATATGGGAAACACTGGGGTGTCCAGCCGCAGGTGGAATATTTCAACCCCAGGGGTGGCAAGGTGGCTTGCCAAGGGAAAGACACACGCTCAGAGAGGCTTACAGTGGAAATACACATGTGGGGGTCGCTCAGAGGAGGGACCATGCACACGGGAGGCACCTAGCCGACGCACAGGCAATAGACACTGGCGCCGACGTCAGGAGTGCTGGAGGAGCTCAGGGCTTTCGGAGAAGCTCACCTGAGAAAATATCGCACGTATCCAGTCCGTGGAGTGGAATGGCGAGCAAGCGAAGACACCTGAGCGGGTCCGGTACTAGCTGGTTGAAGCGAGTACACGAGAGGACACAGGCTCCACTCGGAGATTATAGAATCTGGCGAATGTGTTAGGTGTCGCCCAGCCTGCAGCTCTGCAAATGTCTGTTAGCGAGGCGCCATGCGCTAGAGCCCAAGAGGACGCCACACTCCGGGTGGAGTGGGCAGTCACACCAAGGGGGCACGGTCGACCTTGCCGCTGGTAAGCCAAGGCAATGGTGTCCACTATCCAGTGAGACAACCTTTGCTTGGAGAGAGCCTTTCCCTTCAGCTTCCCACCATAACAGACAAAGAGCTGGTCTGAGGTCCTGAAACACTGCGTTCTGTCTACATAGGCGCGGAGAGCGCGTACTGGACAGAGCAGTGCCAAGGCTGGGTCTGCCTCCTCCGAGGGCAGCGCTTGCAGGTTCACCACCTGGTCCCGGAAGGGAGTGGTAGGAACCTTGGGCACATATCCAGGCCGGGGTCTCAGGATCACGTGAGAGTAAGCCGGCCCAAATTCCAGGCACGCTTCGTCAACGGAGAATGCGTGCAGGTCCCCAACCCTCTTGATGGAGGCCAGTGCAACCAGGAGCGCTGTCTTCATAGACAGGAACTTAAGCTCAACTGATTGCAGGGGCTCAAAGGGAGCACTCTTCAGGGCAGTTAGAACCACTGAGAGGTCCCAAGAGGGAACGAGAGGAGGACGAGGAGGATTCAGTCTCCTCGCTCCTCTCAGGAACCTGATGATCAGGTCGTGCTTCCCCACCGACTTACCTTCGATGAGGTCATGATGTGCGGCAATGGCGGCAACATAGACCTTCAGGGTGGAGGGAGACAGCCTTCGCTCCAGCCCCTGTTGAAGGAAGGAAAGCAAAACACTGATCGAGCATCTCCGGGGGTCTTCTCGGAGAGAAGAGCACCAGTTGACGAAGAGGTTCCACTTCAACGCATAGACGTGTCTCGTGGACGACGCTCTAGCGGAAGTGATGGTAGCCACCACCGCTGGTGGTAGGGTACTCAAACCTGCCTCGTCCCATCCAGGAGCCACACGTGGAGGTTCCAAAGATCGGGACGAGGGTGCCATAGGGTGCCCCGTCCCTGAGAAAGAAGGTTCTTCCTCAGAGGGATCGGCCAGGGAGGTGCTGTCGCGAGGAGTACTAGTTCGGGGAACCAGGTCCGGTTGGGCCAGTAAGGGGCAACCAGAATGACCTGCTCCTCGTCCTCCCTGACCTTGCGCAAAGTGTGCGCAAGAAGGCTCACTGGGGGAAACGCATACTTGCGGCCCTGCGGCCAGCTGTGCGCCAGAGCATCTGTGCCGAGCGTGCCCTCGGTCAGGGAATAGAACTGGGCGCAGTGGGTCGAGTCGTGAGAGGCAAACAGATCTATCTGCGCGTCCCCGAACTGGTCCCAAATCAGCTGAACCGACTGGGGATGGAGTCGCCATTCTCCAGGGAGGGGCTGAAGCCGTGAGAGCTCGTCGGCTGCACAGTTCAGCGCTCCGGGAATGAAGATGGCTCGAAGCGACCTCAGATGCTTCTGACTCCATAGGAGGAGGTGGCGAGCGAGTTGTGACATACGGCGGGAGCGTAGACCACCTTGATGGTTGATGTACGCTACAGTGGCGGTATTGTCTGAGCGGACTAGTACGTGTTGACCCCTGAGCAACGCCCGGAAGCGGTGCAGGGCAAGGCGTACTGCCAACAACTCGAGGCAATTGACATGCCACAGCCGCTGGGGTCCTGTCCAGGAGCCCGCAGCAGCATGTCCATTGCACATGGCGCCCCAGCCCGTGGTGGAGGCATCTGTTGAGACAACAACATGCCGGGAAGCTCGAGCCAGGGGGACACCGGCCCTGAGAAAATCGAGGTTCGACCACGGGGTGAAGAACTGACGGCAGGTCGGAGTAACTGGTACTCGGAACGTGCCGTGTTGCCATGCCCACCTCGGGACTCGGTCGCGAAGCCAAAGCTGAAGCGGTCTCATATGAAGCAATCCGAGCGGCGTGACCGCGGCTGCAGATGCCATATGCCCCAGGAGCCTCTGAAAAAGTTTCAGTGGAACCGCACTCTTGCCCTCGAATTGTCTTAGGCAAGTCAGCAGTGACTGCGCGCGCTCGCTCGTAAGCTGCGCGGACATGGCGACCGAGTCGATGTCCATACCGAGAAAAGAGATCCTCTGCACGGGGCAAAGTTTGCTCTTCTCCCAGTTGACCCGAAGGCCCAGACGGGCTAGGTGCCGGAGCACTAGGTCCCTGTGTTCGCAAACCTGATCTCGAGAGTGAGCTAGGATCAGCCAGTCGTCGATATAACTCAGGATGCGAACCCCTTGCTCTCGAAGGGGAACAAGGGCCGCCTCGACGACCTTCGTGAAGATGCGAGGAGACAGGGCTAGCCCGAAAGGGAGAACCGCGTACTGGTATGCCTGCCCCTCGAAAGCAAACCGGAGGAACGGTCTGTGTCGAGGAAGAATGGAGACATGAAAGTAGGCGTCCTTCAGGTCGATCGCTGCAAACCAATCCTGGGCCGTATGCATTCGAAAACGCGTTTGGCGGTGAGCATCTTGAACGGCATCCGATGAAGGGAGCGGTTCAGCACGCGCAAGTCCAGGATTGGCCGTAACCCACCGGTTTTCTTGGGGACAATGAAGTAGGGGCTGTAGAAGCCGGACCTCATCTCGGCTGGAGGGACAGTCTCGATTGCACCCTTCGCCAGCAGGGTGGCAATCTCTGCTCTCATGATAGGGGCATTGCCACCGACCAAAGTGGAGCGGACTCCCCTGAAGCGGGGAGGAGACCGTGCGAACTGAATCGCATAGCCGAGCCTGACGGTACGCGCGATCCAGTGGGACAGACGGGGAAGCTCTAGCCAGGCTCCCAGGAACTGAACCAACGGGATCATGCGGGCCACAGGCGTCCCCCCGGAGGGGCAGCGAGGCGGAGTAACTGGCCCAGATGTGGACGGCATAGCGGCCCGGAGAGGGGGCACAGTTAGCAACCGCACCCTGGCAGAGGGGGCCAGGGGAGGACCAGGCTGGTCGTCCCGCGGGGGCCTGCTCTGCCAGGGGTCTGGCGACAGAGGGGGACAAGGGCGAAGCGGTCCGTGGACGGCACGCCGTGTCAACCGCCTCTGGGACAGAGGGGGGCGAGGAGAGCACGGCTTGTGGGCGGCGCTCTGTGTCGCCCGAGAACTCTGTGAGCTCAGGGAAGAGGGGATTGTTTCTGTCTTTAACCACATTAGGGTGCTGCCCACCCGTGGGTGAGCAGCGGGGAGTGGAGAACAAAAGATTCTCCCCCGGCCCTCCACCGGGGGAAGGAGTGGTCCTGCTACCACCTCCTGAGAAACAATCATCATCCCTGAGCAGCCCGTCTCAGGAGCGCCGCTTGGCCCGGCGTTTAGCGGGGGGCGGGGCAGGAGAGGGCTGTGGCGCCTTCTTACGGCTTCCTCCGCGACCGGCCCTGGGTGGAGGCTGCTGCGTGGTCCGGGCGGGAGGGGCGGGAGCCGCAGGAGGGCGCCCTCGGCGGGAAACAGGTCGAGGCGTCTGCCCGGCCGGCAAGGTGGAGGCAGCAGCGGGCCGGCGGGGCAGAATGTGTTTGATGGCCTCGGTCTGTTTCTGGGCAGTTGAAAACTGTTGGGCAAAGTCTTCAACTGCACCGCCGAAGAGGCCGGCCTGGGACAAGGGGGCGTTAAGCAGACGGGTCCGCTCAGCGTCCCGCATGTCAGCCAGGTTCAGCCACAGATGTCGCTCCTGGACCACAGCTGTGGACATCACCAAACCCAGGGAGCGCGCGGTAACCTTCGTCGCCCGGAGAGCAAGGTCGGTCGCGGCGCGCAGCTCATCAAAGAGCCCTGGGTTTGTCCTACCCTCGTGCATGTCTCTGAGCATCTGGGCCTGGTAGACCTGCAGAGTGGCCATAGCATGCAGTGAAGCAGCCGCCTGTCCCGCCGCTCTGTAAGACTTCGCCACCAGGGTCGACGAAAATCTACAGGCTTTGGATGGGTGCTTAGGCTCGCCCCGAGAAGAAGCACTCTGCGGACATAGTTGCATGGCAACAGAGCGTTCAACCGGGGGAAGCCCAGAGCACCCACGGGCAGCTGCCTCATCGAGGGGAGGAAAGGCGGATGAGACCAGCGAGCGGTCCCGAGAAGACAGGGGGGTCTTCCAGGACTTCGAGATCTCATCATGCACATCCGGGAAGAAAGGTATTGGGGTTTGCCGAGGACGAGGGTCGGCGGCCTTACCCAAAAACCAATCGTCCAGCCGCGAGCGCTCAGGACAGGGTGGAGGCCTCCACTCAAGTCCGATGCTCGCGGCTGCCCGGGAAAGCATGGCCGTCATCTCCGGATCAGACTCGAGCACAGCCGTATGCACACCGGAAGGTGGCAGCTGTGACGAGCCCTCACTTCCAGAAGAGTCAAACCCGCCTAGTGATGCTGCAACAGACATGGCATCTTCCTCTGTAGCTTCAACTGAAGCCCGCGGGCCACCAGAGGGTAGACCCGCGGGAATCAGCAGTTCACTAGCGGGCACCGTCATTGAAGAGGGGGGCTGGGGTCGCGGACACATAGTCGGCGCCTTGTTCCAGACCGTAACCCTCAGATCACCCTGGCCACCAGCCGCAGGACGGGGGGTGGATGAGGGGACTCTCACTCTTGCGAGTTCACGGAGTCTCGACCGTAATGACGCGATGGTCATGTTCCCACAGAGAGAACATGAGTCATCCACGAGCGCTGCTCTAGCATGATCAATGCCCAAACATACTATGCAACGCTCGTGCCCATCAGAGTCCGATACCAATCTGCCGCAACCAGAAGTACACGGGCGAGACATCTTTAAAAAGACGTGCCACGTGTAAGCTCTTTTAGTGAGAGAAAACTCAAGTGTTGAAGCACCCGGGGAGAAACGCACCGACTGGCAGACCACTGCAACAGATCAGCAGGAAGCACGCTCTCGCCGTAGATCGCCGTCACACCAACACTCGAGGTACTCGTTTGTAAAGCTGACAATTCAGAGATGGCTTGTGGAGAGAAGAATACACTTGGCTCCGAAGCGAAAACATATCTGCTTGCTGCCGGCTTCCTCCTTTTATACCCACGAGGTGGGGCGGAGTTACGCCATGCAAATTCCGCAGACCCATGGCATTTCTTTGCCATTGGCTCGTTTTGTAATACTCGAAGTTGATAGGCTTTCTAAGCGAAACCCCATTCGTCGTCATCCGACGTAACTCGGAGTGACAACGAAAGGGAACATTAGTTTACTGTACATCATGGTAAATCTAAAGTTAAGCCTTTTATGTTGCTCTTACGAAAGGTTCTACTTTACTCCAGTGACTACTTTTGCAGAATGAGAGGACAGGATAGTGGAAAGCATTACTCAGATTGTGCAGATGAGCCCCCAGGCATAAGCTGTGAAATGTTTTACTTAGTACTGCTGTCTTGCTGCCTTATAGAAAGTAAGGCACAGGTGTACACCTGGAGAGGTCTTAGTGTCATAAATTAGTATGAAACATCATCCTAGTGTTATCCTAGACAATCTTTCTCTGTTTTTTACTGGTCAATAGTCAACAGGAGATGATTTGGGAACAAAAGGAGAGGCCACCAGAGAGCTGTTTTCTTCCCCCAGTTCTGGGCCATTACAGTCATATTCAACAACCAAAACACATGGTTCATTGTTTTAAAAAATGCTCTCTTGCCCAACACCGGATAAATCTTCATATTTGAGAAGAGTCAGTTGGCCAGACATGGCACTATGACGCACTTTGATTAGAATAAAACATATTCAAAAAGACTGCATCAACCCTTTCCCTGATCCAGTCTGGCAGAGCACCCAGCTAACATTACACAGAATTATCTGGTTGAGGAGAATGCTTTGTCACCTAGTTTGTTCTCTTTGGCATAACTTAACAGATTGTTTCAAAGCAGCTTCACAGTAACAAACAAGAAAATAACATGCTGCAAAATTTTCCAACTTTAATTTCAGCCGTAAAGCAGTTCTAAAGAAGACAATAGTGCCATTGATCAGCTCAATTATGACTCAATCGTGATTCAGTTCAGTTTAATGAGGGTCCATTTTGCTCATTAGTTCATTAATTATGGAACAAACTTTTGTGATCCCATCCAACAATCTGACTGAATTATATTTTCCGAATATTAATTGTCTTTTAAGCCCCAACTGAGCAAGATACAGTGTCAGGAACCCAAACTCCATCAGTTGTCCTTAGTGGAGAATAAAACCTTGGGAAAGACCAGGCTCAGTTGGAGAGCCAGTTCTTCTCTGGCATAAATGAACAAACACTCCGGGATTTATGATTCCAGTCTGCTTCACAAATCAGTCGTTTTTTGACTTATATTATGCAGGTTTTTGAGTAAAGCTTGCTGCTTGGAGACCAGATTTAGGTGAGATGTTCTCCATATGTGGTGCAAAGAAAAAATAAAGGTTTATAAAGATAGCAAAAGAGAGTTACCATTGATGTAATTTTTTAATTCCGTCATTTAATTTTTAATAATAATAATTTTCATTGTTATATGGTAGAGGGTGCTATTAAACATCTTCTGAAAGATTACTGGATCTCCTCATCAAAACACATGTGAAGAAGCAAAAACAAGTGATATCATATGTAAGCAGATGCATATATAAAACAACATGATCATAAAAATTTAAACAGCTTATAAATTCAAACTAACGTTACTGAATGAAATGTCGACCCTGGACGAGCTACAGGACTGATAAGCTTTGGGGGTGTTTATGGACTCGATCTACTCAATCAGTTTTTTCATCATCGCTCTGAATCTGATCTGGATGTAGTCTTTTACAAAAATGTTGTTAACTGTTTTTTTTTTTTTTTATGAAACGTACCCACATTAGAATGCATGAAGCTAGAATAAAATGGGTTATTAGTTTTAAATCAGAGGGTCTTTTCTTTCTTTTGATATATTGCATGTTCAGATTGTACAACAAAATATTCTGGGGACCATGAACGTTTTGTGAAAATGATCAAAAATGCTGCCGGTGGTTGGCTACTTTTTCCAAAAACGCTGAGTTAAATTTGGTTAAAGAAAAAACACGAAGAAAGAAAGAAAGCTGCAAAAGCTTTGGGAAATCTAAAAAAGGGAAACAGCTGTTACTCTCAGCACATGCACATCAGTACATGCACATTTTGCAGCAACACACACATCCAGCATAAGAAAAACTTTTATCATAACAGCAAAAATGATGTAGAATCTATGTCAGATTAGGAGACTGGGCATGAAAAAGGGGGTTGTGTTGTGATGACACAGACAAATGATATCCTAAAATCCTTATCGCTTGGTTGTATGGATGGGTCTGTGTTCCCTTGTTCTCAGTGCTCCTTGGTTCTGTTATTAGCTGTCTCTCATTTTGAGCCCATCTCATTTCAGGCTACGTTTACACATAGCCGGGTATTTAGAGAAACGAATGTGATCAAATTTGGGTTTTCGTGTAAATGAGAGGCCAAACCGCAGGGAAATATCTGCGGTTTCCCTTCGTGTAAACGGGGCATCAGAAAGCAAGTGGGAGAGTCCGAATGCAGTCTTCAAATGCGTCCTTCTTTCACAGGGATTTTGGAAGATGCATAAAGTGTATTTTCTGTTGCTACAGATAATTGTCATGAACAAACGTTATTTACATTTATTTGAAAAAAAAAATGGCAGCAGCTGCATATTCAATTGAAGATTTGATGTTTTATTAACAAGGTTCGGGAGGAACAAGTTCTAATGATCAAACAATCAAGTCATTCCAGCCAGCTGTCAGCAATCAGTAATCAACAGGTCCACTCAATCAGCACGAGAAAAAGCCTATAAATATTTTCAGTCGACTCACCCATATTCCTCGACAGTTTTCAGCATTTGGTTTGCTACGATGTCCCAAATGCAGCTTTCACCATCCGATGACGAGCTTAACCATGCTCCGGTTCCTCCGGCGCCATCAGCTGGCCCCAGGACAACCTCTCCACCTGATACCGCCTCCGAGCCCCACGTTTCATCTCGCGGGCGCCGGTCTGCGCAAGAAACCCCTCGCACGCCAAGACGCCGAGGTTTACCCTCACCTCCACCGGCGAGGACTCCAGCTTCCTCCCCGGCGTCCTCCTATCGTTCGGCCGTACCAACGATGCCGCCTATTGGGAAGTGGACAGTCTTGAGTCTGAGACAAGCGCTGATAAACTCTGATATTCAGCCCTCGCGCAGGATGACTAAAGCGCAACTATACAACTTATACGTTACCTTACAATCATCAAATCTCTCTCCCAAATCCACCCCAGGTTCCAAGGCGGCCAGCAGGCCGGGAAATTCTCGTGAGGCCCCGAATTCGCCTCGCCCGACTCCGCAACCTTCCCGTGCAAGATTCGGTTTGCCGCGCGCTTCAGCCCGCGGCGCCAGGATTTCTGCGAGCCTGGGTCGCGCTCCAGATTCCACCGCCACGAGACCTCACTCGCCTCCCGCTTCAGCTGAGCTTTTCAGCACGGCGCTTCCCGCCGCAGCGCCATACACAGCTGGTCCCGCCGGCACACCCTCTGCCTCCCAGTTTTTTCCTCCTGCTGTTTCTAACTCTTTTCCTCTGCAGTGGCCTCCGGCTCCCGTAGCAGACGCTTGCGGGGTCAATGCAAGCTGATAACCACATTTAGCAATGAGTCACGTTCAATTTAGTTTTGAATACGGTGCAGGGAAAATAAGGAGAGGTTCATTAGACTGAGACAGGAACATTCAGATCTCTTCACGGAGGCTAAACATGCAGGTATAATAGCAGAATTTATCACCACTGTCAACGTTTTTTGTGCCTCTGATTCATGTCTTCATGTCACTCCGCAAGTAGTCCATTCGATGGAACTTCATTCAAAGCAGAACTCCACCAAAGAGCCTGCAATCGTTGCGAAAGGTTATCTAAAGTGTGCCAAGAATTTTTTCTTTTCTTAGCTGAAGCCGACAACGGGACAAAATAAATGTAAAGAGAGACATAGTGGAGTTCCTATTTTCGTTTTGACAAGTATAATAAATTCTGTAGTCTACCCCTTGCATGACCTGGCAAGTGACATTATTCTAAAACGCATAAGATATTTTCATGCAGTAATGTGATGTAGGCAAGACAGAAAAAGGAAGTAAACCGTGCCAAACAATCTACTGACGTGAACAGCATCAGTTGACTCACAAAGACGATGAACACGGATGATTCAGGTAGGCAAAGCAAATATTGTCTTTCATTTTTATATGTATTTTTATTATGCGGTCACAGGTGTATGTTTGTTGAGTAATTTACAACGGCTTTGATTTAAGCGGCTCATACCGATCAGAATCAAGGACTGGAACTAACCGTTTTATAATAGAAAGTTAATTATGTTGAGCCGTTTGAAGTTATGTTAGCTTAGGCCATTACCTAGCCACCTAAACAACATGGAACTCTCCAGTTTCCCACCCATCTTTAGCTAGTGGGTTCTTACCAACGAATCTAGAATTGTCAGGGTTCTGTCACTTCTGTCTAGTTCAATTCTTGGTTTTGTGAAAGAACTCTGACACTCCTGGTTTTATTTTTTTATTTTTTTCAAGGATAGCCACTTGAGATGAACCATCTCATTTTCGAGGGGGTCCCTTCTTTACAACAAACAAGATCATAGTCGAAAATCATAAATAAAGTAAATACAACACAGGACTATTACAAACATTTAGATACATTGACATTCTCATTCATAAACACACACACTCAAACAATGCTCCCATAAACTTACTCCCATCCCATTTGCCCCATACCATCATCAAAAACAGGTCAATAAACCATCTGCGAAAAATGAAAATACACAAACAAGATATGGATATGCTTACAAACATCCATAAACCCATACAGATATCTGAATACAAGAGAAAAAAAAAGGAATCAAAAACAAGAACATATTGTTTGAAGATAAGTAAAAAGAGATGATTTGAAAACATAAAAAGAGGTTATAGATCCGAGCGAACAAGGAAGATTGTTCCAATCTGATGGAGCTTTAAATTTAAATGCACAACGTCCTAATTCTTTATTAATTCTTGGTGTATGAAAAAATAACTGATCCGGTTGCCTTAAATTGTACTGAGTGTTAAAAGGAATTTGGTAATATTTCAGATATGAAGGGAAATTAAAATGAATGCATTTAAAAATAAGTAAGATTTTGTCTCGTCTTTGTCTTAGTGCGCCGTGCGTGCACTCACTTGTCTACGTGCCTTGTAACATCTGTGGGGCATGGTGTTTGGATTCCGGCACGTCGGTCTAGTTTGGTTTCGGTTCTGTGTCAGGATTCAGACATCCATGCTCCGCTTGTTTGTTTTCTGTTGTGAGCGCACAGGATGAGCTTACGCTCGTTCTCGTGCGCTGTCTTGTCGCGTGAGCGTACGGTTTCGAGTTCGCTCGGGCCCTTGAAGCAGTCTATTCTGTTCTCTTCCGGAATTCCTGTTCCCTTTACGCAATCATACTACAAGTCTGCATAGTTGCCAAGTTACCATAAGTACCATCAGAACTGAATACGAGCAAGAAGCACAACTGGATGTACGGGAAGCCAAAAGGTTAAAAAATATTGTATTTTTACCGAATCTTGAAAGTGAGTTTTTCCCATCTGTCAATTTAATCCAGCTTAAAACACTTCACAGGTGCTTTTAATATCACATTTTATAAAATAATGCTTGTTTTGAAAGACTGATTTTCGAGTAGGTTTAACCAAAGTAAAAATTAAGGGAAAATAAACAAACTCCAAAAAAAAAATAGCTTCATCATTTAGTTATTTATTGCAAGAAACACATTTATAATCATCTTCCGTAGATGGATTGCCCACACACTTTACGTGGAACAATCGCCCACAGTCATCACATCAATTAAAAATATATAAGAGTAACAATAATAAAAAAAGGGTTTTAAAGCAATGGTCCATTCATTATTACTTTGTGTATGCTACACCAACCAAAAATGCTCAGCCATAGTTACCCAAAGAACATCAGCAGAGTCATGAAATGTTTCTGCCTCTCCTTCAGAGTCATCAAAAGTGTCTGCCTCTCCACAAAAGAGGCACAGGTCACTTTTGTCATCTATGAGGTACAGTACAACACTAATGAAAGTGATGCACATCAAAAAGCACGTCAATAACATTCATGAGTTTATAAAACCATACCAGATTGGCGGAGCAGAGTTAAAGCAATCTCCATTCTGGATCGTGTTACGTCTTGTAGCTCATTGGAGAAGTCAAGAGAAATGAACTAAAGTATCATCCCATTTAATATTTGCTATAATGCTATAATCACACACCTTCAAAGCGAACACACCACATGATATAGCAGGCAAGCTTTCACACCTAGCTTGACTGAAACACCCTTTGCTATCATCAGGGCTCTACAAACAAGATAGTATAGGTTCTCCTTCAAGCATACAGTACATATTACACAATAACACTACATATGATTGTGGTGCATGAAAAATACCTTGTTGTCTCCAAACACCTTTCCTTCTTGATGTCTGACTCTCCAATTGAATCAAGCAGAATGTTTTTGTAGGGATGGGTATACAGCCTAAGTAACATGCAAAAATATCCAGACAATATGATTGTCACGGTGTTGTGCGGGTTGAAGGACTCAAAATCAAAAGCTCCAATACAAACCGTTTACTCAAATAACCCTCACAGGTACAGACAGGCAGGATGACGGGCAGGAACACTCACACTACACACATCTAAGTATGAGTATGACTAACAACTGACCAAGACTGGCTGAACTGAACAAAATAAATACAGACACTGATGAACATAACCAGGTTATACAGATGAAGTTGATTAACAGGACACAGGTGATGAAGATGAACTAAAGACGGTAGGCATGGTAACAAATCAGTGGCGGGAAAACAAAAGACATGTGACTAAGAATGAAAACAGAAGATCAAAACAGACACGAACGTGAAATTACACCCCCCTCTCCGGAAGTCGCGACCTCGTGCCGATGAGCAGGCGGCCAGGGCGGAGCAGGATGAGCAGGCGGCCAGGGCGGAGCAGGATAAGTGGATGGCCATGGCGGAGACGACGGAGGGAGGAGCCATGGAGTAGGCGGGGCTGATGACTCCAGGGAGCCGACTGACGGGGCAGAGCAGGTGGTAGAGGAGACCAGGGAGGAGCCGCAGAGCCGACGAACCAAGGCGACGCAGAGGATCCGGCGGGACATGGCAACGCCGCCGGCTTTGGTGACAGAAGTGCAGGCGGTGACACAGAAGGGTATGGTGAAGGCAGAGGGAGTGAGGACCAAAGGGGAACTGAAGGGACGAGGCGTAGCCAGAGGAGAGAAGCCCAGAGGTGAGGGAAGGTCGACAAATGACCAAAGTGGATCCGGGGGGACGAGGGAACCTGGCGGAACTAGGGGACTGAAGGGACACGGTGAAGCTGAGGGAGGTAAGGGCCAAGGTGGAGCAGTTGGGATGAAGGGCAGAGGTAGAGTCCTGGTTGTGGAGGTGGAGACCAGGGATCCACCAACCAAACTGGAGCTGCAGGCTCGCAGACCTACGGCAACTCCACCTCGCAGAAGGAGATAAGATGAGGGGCTGACAGGCTGAGGCGGAAGATCAGAGAGGTGGCAGATAAGAGGAGGTGGGAGAGGGAGGCTGGGTGGGTATTCAGGCTCTGGTGCAGTCTCAGGCTGGGCAGTCAAGGCATGAACAGTCTGCGGTACAGGCTCTGGGCTGGACGAGACCAGCGGCGAAGGCCCTGGGCTGGACGGGGCCACCGGCGAAGGCCCTTGGCTGGACTGGGCCACCGGCGAAGGCCCTTGGCTGGACGGGGCCACCGGCGAAGGCCCTTGGCTGGACGGGGCCAGCGGCGAAGGCCCTTGGCTGGACGGGGCCAGCGGCGAAGGCTCTGGGCTGGACGGCGCCAGTGGCGAAGGCTCTGGGCTGGACGGCGCCAGCGGTGCCAGCGGCGAAGGCTCTTTGCTGGACGGCTGTGAAGCAAGGAACCCCTGGGGCTGGCTGTGTCCCGGATCGAGGCTCGACACTTTACAGCAGGGGTGCCCACACTTTTTTGCTTGATGATCTACTTTTAAAATGATCAACACAATGAGATCTACCAACTAAAAAACACAAGTTTAATTGAAAAAACACACTTCAAATACTTGTTGCTACTACTGCATGTAATCTTGTAATTAAGGACAAAAATAATAATAAATGTTTATTGTTGATATTAAATTTTAACACTAAACTCAAAATACCTAGCAAAACAGATTACAATAGCCAGGGCATTCATCTTATTCTGATGATTTGCACGGAATGGAATCAGACAGTTTTGTGTAATCCGGGCAGTACCTGCTGATAGCTAGTCTCAAACAGGCCTCCAAATTGTCATTAGTCATGGTGTTTTGATTTGATAATCTTCATGTGAGAAAAGGCTGATTCACATAAATAAGTTGAGCCAAAAAGTGCAGTTAAAGAGTTGGCACATTTTCTGATATTTGGATACTTTTCTTCAGCAAGAAGATTCCAAAACTGTCCACTGGCCCTCGCCTTCACCTGAATGTCAGTCTGCAGTGCTGAAATCTCATCCTCCAATGCAGATGGGTTCATCTGAAACAGTATTCCCATGCCTGAGGCCAGAGAATCAACTTCATGCTCATCTCCAAATGGAAAGCACATGAATGTAGCGATTGGCTCAATTAAATCAAAGTCTTGAAAACGTTTGTCAAAGTCTGACCTGACCTTTTCAATTTGCTCAATGTAACGCTCACTGTCAAGCTCTGCAGGATCCTTTCCTTGCTTATGGAGTTCAGATGCAATGTTTTGGAAGTTGCCTATTTCGTGACGCTGCAGCTTAGATGTGAGTAACTGTAGTTCCCTTTCGTCCTGGGAACTCCGACGTGTCGTCGGGGGAGTTCCCTGACGAATTGGGATCACGCTAGGGAGACCAATTGCCTTCGAGTGAATTAAAACGAGCCAATGAAAATTGGCATGCAAGATTTGCATTCCGCGACCCGCCTACCAGCGCGGGTATAAAAGGCGGAAGTAAACATTGCGCAATGCTTTTAGCTTCGGAGCCGACCGATTGTGTCCTCTGAGTGAGTGAGCTTTAAGATTGTATTTTTCTTACTGCTACGAGTCTGCTGTTTCGGGAGGGGATCTCTCTGTGTTGGTGAGATGGCGTTTCAGCGACCGCGCGGTTCCTGTCTGCCGGCTGCGTCTATATGCTGTTAATTCAAAAGCTGTTTTCACAGCTGGTAAACGGTTGAGTGCGCACAGCGGGCTTGCAGTTTCCCCGCTGTGTTGCCGCGTTGGGTCCCTGTGTGCTTCAGCACGATAGAGAGAGTACTTTCTTCCTGAAAGAGCAACACGAGTGAAGATCGCGTCATTTTCAGGATGACGTTTCACTCGTGTGTTTCTGGATGCGATCGTTCCCTGTCCTTATTTGACGGCCACGTTCATTGTTTCACATGCCTAATCCGTGTGTGAGACTACGTTCGTGGGTGGTTCATGTTCTCTCAGGGGTGCATGACCACGTCGGCACGTTGTTCGTCTCCCCTTTCTCGTAAAGGCTTGAGCCGCTCAGCGTGCCGTGTGCCGTCGAGCGCCGGCTGACAGCGCGGGTTGTCATGGCAACCCAGCGCGCGTCATTCGGCGCTCAAGATGCGTGGTCAAGATCAAGACTCGCGTGCCTCTATGAGGTGAGTCCCTTTGCTTATTTCCCGATCTAGTTTCTCTTCTGGTGCACCAGAGGAGGGCTACTTTGGCGAATAACATTGGTGATCTGAGGGTTTCAGTGAGCACGAACCACTCACTCCTCTAGCGCATCGCAAACATGCTGAGACTGTGTTCGTGGGTGGTTTATGCTTTCTTATGAGAGCATGACCACGTCGGCACGTTGTTCGCCTTGCCTGAAGGCTTGAGCGCCCAGCGTGCCGTGTGTCATCGAAGCGATGGCCACGTTCACTATCTTGCATGCCTGGTTGACGGCCACAATCACTGTTTCACATGCCTAATCAGTGTGTTGAGACTGCGTTCGTGGGTGGTTCATGTTCTCTCAGGAGTGCATGACCACGTCGGCGTGCTGCTCGTCTCCCCTTTCTCGTAAAGGCTTGAGCCGCTCAGCGTGCCGTGTGCCGTCGAGGCTTTCGGATGGGATTCTGGTCCTTCTCATGAGGGACCAAGCATTTCATTCGGGGCCCCAGGGAGGACAGATGTCGATCGCTACATCGGAGAGAGGGCTGTTATACTCTGAAAATGATGCTGAGTTCCTACTATAATGTCGTGTTCTCATGCTGAAGATTCAGACTTAACAGCCACACTTTCCTGGGCTGTTCTAAAGCGCCTGGATGTGTGTGAAGAATTTTGGCAGTAAGGAAGCGTTTTGGTGCCAATATGGCAAGCCAAACATGCCTAAATCTGCAGAAGTTTTTCCTCTCTCACTACCACTGCACGTGCGTAGTTCTAACTCGGGGTTGAGCTGTGCTTAGTGACTGACCGTGATTAGTCACAGCGCTGGCCCTCGGTTAGACGATGTCCACACTGGTGGTCCAGAAGCACCTCAAAACCAGCCCGCTCGGAGTTTGTTTTTCCCAAGGGAAGGGAAGCAACCCTGAGAGGAGCGACCCAGAGTATGTGACGATCTGCTCTTTGGGAGTGCGTGTCATCACCACTCCTTCCCCCGGGGGAGGGCCGGGTGGAGAATTTAGTTTCTGTTCCGCCGCTGGTTATCCAGTAATCAGCGGTACCCAAAGTTTGAGCAGTCCACTTCCTCTGAGTCGTTCACGGGCCCCAGCGCTCAGATGGCAGTGAGGGCTACGGCCTTGTCACTCTCGTCTCTCGCTGGGTGAGGGGAAACCAGGACTCGATGCCCCCGGGCCTCGTCCCTCGTTTCCCCTCACGGTCGAGACTGGCAGTATAATAAGACCAGTTTCCTCCGTCCGAGAGGGTCAGAATGGCAGTGCGTGCCGCCCCCGAGCTGCACCACTCCCGTTCCCCTCTCCCCAGCTTGCAGATAGCAGTGACGCAGCCTCAGCTGCATCGCTCCGGTCTGCAGCTGGGCCCAGAGGCGCAGAGACCAGCATACGAGGAGTCAGAGCCTCGTTCCTCGTCTCTCCCCCTCCCCTCGCCACCGGGCAGTCCGCAGCAGAACGCCCACGAGCCTTCTCTGCCGTCTGCCCCTCGGTGGAAGCAGGTTGGTGTCAGGCGCACCCAGACCCCCGCTCTCGGTCGCTACAACGCCACCAGAGCCGGGTCCCTGTCTTCCACCTCGCTGCCCCTCCGCGGGTACGCCGGTGGTTCGGGTGGGTTCATTGGGACGGTATCTGGAAGCCTGGCTAGAAGCGCTTCCGGGTCCGTCCCGATGGCTCATCCGCACCATCCGGTTCGGCTATGCAATTCAGTTTGCACGCCG
This sequence comes from Siphateles boraxobius, assembly GCF_051911475.1. Lineage (NCBI taxonomy): Eukaryota > Metazoa > Chordata > Actinopteri > Cypriniformes > Leuciscidae > Siphateles > Siphateles boraxobius. The sequence continues at coordinate 3,138,448 of NW_027509019.1, read as the reverse complement.
GCCTCCCAAGTTCAGGGGCGTCCACTTTACCCGTGTGCGGTCGATGGACGCCCCTGTCTTGCGGAAAGAGATCGATGTCCTGCTGGCGAAGGACGCGATCGAGCCGGTCCCTCCTGCCGAGATGAGGTCCGGGTTTTACAGCCCCTACTTCATTGTACCCAAGAAAGGCGGTGGGTTACGGCCAATCCTGGACCTGCGGGTCTTGAATCGGGCCCTGCACAAACTCCCGTTCAAGGTGCTCACGCAGAAGCGCATTTTCGAATGCATCCGTCCCCAGGATTGGTTTGCAGCGATCGACCTGAAGGACGCGTACTTTCACGTCTCGATTCTCCTTCGACACAGACCGTTTCTTCGGTTTGCTTTCGAGGGTCGGGCGTATCAGTACAAAGTCCTACCCTTCGGGCTGGCCCTGTCACCCCGCGTCTTCACGAAAGTCGCGGAGGCGGCCTTTGTTCCCATGAGAGAACAAGGCGTTCGCATCCTCAACTACCTCGACGACTGGCTCATTTTAGCTCACTCGCGAGATGTGTTGTGCAATCACAGGGACATGGTGCTTCGGCACCTCAGGCGGTTGGGGCTTCAGGTCAACTGGGACAAGAGCAAACTCTGCCCCGTGCAGAGGATCTCTTATCTCGGTATGGAGCTGGACTCGGTCGCCCGGACTGCGCGCCTCACGGAGGAACGCGTCCAGTCAGTGCTCACCTGCCTCAGGTCTTTTCGAGGCAGGACAGCGGTTCCACTGAAACAATTTCAGAGGCTCCTGGGGCATATGGCAGCCGCAGCCGCAGTAACGCAGCTCGGCCTGTTACATATGAGACCGCTTCAGCGCTGGCTTCACGATCGAGTCCCGAGGTGGGCGTGGCACAGCGGCACGTTCCGGGTCAAAGTGACCCCGCACTGTCGCCAAACCTTCTCCCCGTGGTCGGATCCTGCGTTTCTACGGGCCGGAGTGCCCTTAGTCCAGGTTTCCAGGCATGCTGTGGTTTTCACAGATGCCTCTGCCACCGGATGGGGGGCCACGTACAACGGGCATGCAGTTTCAGGTCTGTGGACGGGGCCTCAACTGCATTGGCATATCAACTGCCTAGAGTTGCAGGCAGTACGCTTAGCCTTGCGTCGCCTCAAAGGGGTTCTCAGACACAAGCACGTACTGGTCCGTTCGGACAGCACTGCGACCGTTGCGTACATCAACCATCAAGGTGGTCTACGCTCCTGTCGTATGTCGCGACTCGCCTCCCACCTCCTAATATGGAGTCAGAAGCATCTGAGGTCGCTTCGTGCCATTCACATTCCAGGGGAGCTCAACCGTGTGGCAGACGAGCTCTCACGGCTGCCTCCCCTGCCAGGAGAATGGCGACTCCATCCCCAGTCGGTCCAGCTGATTTGGAGTGTCTTCGGAGTCGCACAGGTAGACCTGTTTGCCTCTCCGGACACGACCCATTGCCAGTGGTTTTATTCCCTGTCCGAGGGGACCCTCGGCACGGACGCCCTGGCTCACAGCTGGCCCCGGGACCTGCGCAAGTATGCGTTTCCCCCAGTGAGCCTTCTTGCACAGACTCTGTGCAAGGTCAGGGAGGACGAGCAGCAGGTCCTTCTTGTGGCGCCGTATTGGCCCACCAGGACTTGGTTCACCGAATTCATGCTCCTCGCGACAGCCCCTCCTTGGCCGATTCCTCTGAGGAAGGACCTTCTTTCTCAGAGACCGGGCACTCTATGGCACCCGCGTCCAGACCTCTGGAAACTCCATGTCTGGTCCCTGGACGGGACGCGGAGGTTCTAGGTGGTCTGCCACAGGCAGTGGTAGACACCATCACTTCCGCTAGAGCCCCCTCTACGAGGCGCCTCTATGCGTTGAAGTGGAACCTGTTCGTCGATTGGTGTTTCTCCCGTCAGGAGGACCCCCGAACTTGCCCGATCGGAGTCGTGCTTTCCTTCCTGCAAGATGGGTTGGAGCGAAGGCTGTCTCCCTCCACCCTCAAAGTGTATGTCGCCGCAATAGCCGCGCATCACGATGCACTGGAAGGTAAGTCCTTGGGGAAGCACGACCTGGTCATCAGATTCCTTAAGGGTGCCAGGAGGTGAAATCCACCTCGTGTTTTGCACTCGGTACCCTCTTGGGACCTTGCTCTGGTACTTAGAGCTCTTCAAAGTCCTCCCTTGGAGCCTTTGCTGACGGTAGAGCTTAATATCCTGTCCATTAAGACAGCTCTCCTGTTGGCATTGGCCTCTTTCAAGAGGGTCGGGGATCTGCAGGCTTTTTTGGTCGACGAATCGTGCCTAGAGTTCGGGCCAGGCCTTTCTCACGTTGTGTTGAGACCCCGGCTCGGATATGTGCCCAAGGTTCCTACCACTCCCTTCGTGGACCAGGTAGTGAACCTGCAAGCGCTGCCCCAGGAGGAGGCAGACCCAGCCCTAGCTTTTCTCTGTCCTGTCCGCGCCCTGCGGGTTTATATTGACAGAACGCAAAGCTTCAGAATCTCAGATCAGCTCTTTGTCTGTTACGGAGGCCGGCAGAAGGGGAAGGCCGTCTCCAAGCAGAGGTTAGCCCACTGGTTAGTGGATGCTATCACCCGAGCATATGAGTCTCTGGGTGAGCCTTGTCCTCCCAGGTTGCGCGCTCACTCCTCTAGAGGTGCTGCTGCTTCCTGGGCTTTGGCTCAAGGCGCCTCGCTGACAGACATCTGTAGAGCTGCGGGCTGGGCGACACCGAACACGTTCGCTAGGTTCTATAGCCTTCGTGTGGAACCTGTTTCCTCCCGAGTTCTGGCTACGGCCAGTGGGTCGAGGGAATAAGTTGTGTCGGCTTGCTACGCCACTCCGCCTCGAACAGCGGATACGTGCTTTCTTGCTCCGTATGGCGCCCTACGTTGGTGAGCCTCGTGAGTTCCTCCTTCACCCCTCCGGTGCTGGGCGTGGCGGACCGCCCGGCGCCAGGTCTGCTACCTCTAGTGAGGAGTTGTTAGTAGACTGGGTGCTCCAGTGATCTCTACTGTGAACCATCATGCCACGTGCAGTTTAGCCGTGTCTTCCCCTTGACGGACTCGTTCGTCATCCCTGTTGAGTGCGCTCCCATTTCCCTTGGATTGGGACCACCTCAGGGACTGCCATATGTTTCACTACCCCATTGGGCTAGTACATATGTGTATTCCTGGTCAGTCAGGCTGGGCCTTCCGCAGCTTTCCCCCTCTCTTGGGGAACGCTTTCCCAGTGTTATCCAATGTCCACTGTGCGGGTCTTGCGGAACAGCAGTGTGGTTCCCGTGCTAGCTCCCGCAACTTATTTCAAGAAACTGCTGCAGGGTAGCTTAGCCGGGCGCTGGAAGGGGCCAGCACCATGGCGCTTTATTAGGGATCCCAATTCGTCAGGGAACTCCCCCGACGACACGTCGGAGTTCCCAGGACGAAAGGGAACGTCTCGGTTACGTATGTAACCCTCGTTCCCTGAGTACAGGGAACGGAGACGTGTCGTCCCTTCGCCATGTCGCTGTACCTTCGCGGAGGACTGGACACGGTTCGGCTCCTCAGCGAAAAGCATTGCGCAATTTACTTTACTTCCGCCTTTTATACCCGCGCTGGTAGGCGGGTCGCGGAATGCAAATCTTGCATGCCAATTTTCATTGGCTCGTTTTAATTCACTCGAAGGCAATTGGTCTCCCTAGCGTGATCCCAATTCGTCAGGGAACTCCCCCGACGACACGTCTCCGTTCCCTGTACTCAGGGAACGAGGGTTACATACGTAACCGAGACGTTTTCTTTTGAAAGCATTAACTGAGCTGATCATGTTGACCGCCATCTTCTCTTTACATTGTAGGTCTAAATTTAGCTCATTCAGCATGACAGTCCGGTCAGTCAAAAAAGCCAAATCTAAAAGCCACTGCACATCCTCAAGTTGTTTGTACTCTGTATTTTTAGTAGACAGGAGAAACTCCTTTATCTCTTTCCAAGAATTTGCCCCTGCTTAACCATCTGACATCTATATGCAGCAGGAGATCCATGTGGTTGCAGTCAGCTTCCTCCAAATACGCACAAAACAGCCGTCTCTGAAGTGAGCGCGCACGTATTGAGCAGACGAATTTCATGGACACATCAATGATCTCTTTCATGTTCAGCATTTTCGCACATAGTGGTTGTTGGAGAATTATGCAATGATAATTAAGGAAGTCGGGAAAAGCATCCTCCTCCTTGCATTTGACAATGAATCCGTTCCAACGGCCGACCATCGCAGTGCTCCTTCAGTTGTGATTGACACCAGTTTAGACATTGGTAGGTGTGTTTTGTCGACAAAGTCCTTAAATGACCGGAAAATGTTCTCGCCCCGAGTGTGTTCTTTCAAAGGCAAAAGTGTTAGTATTTCCTCTCTCGCTGTCATGTCTTTAAACACCATCCTTATCAAAACGCACAATTGTGCTGTATCGCTAATGTCCGTGCACTCATCTAACTGCAGAGAGAAACATTCACAGTCAGTTATGTCCTTTCTCAGTTGCTGCGTCAAGTCATCAGCCATCATTTCACAACGATGTGTAACTGTATTTCTTGAAAGTTGGACAGCTTTGATAGCGGACACAATCTCAGATTTGTTTTTAATATCACGAAACAATGAGTCTGCTGCCTCGACAAACGCGTCTTTATCATTTGTCCATCTAGGAAAGATTTTTGCGGCAAAAGTCCCGGGCAAAAGAAAAAAGGCTTTGGCTCTCCTGAGCCAAGACGATTATCTTGACCCCATCGTCCATCTTGGGGCAGTCGGTTGTTCTGTCACGGTGTTGTGCGGGTTGAAGAAGGACTCAAAGTCAAAAGCTCCAATACAAACAGTTTACTCAAATAACCCTCACAGGTACAGACAGGCAGGATGACAGGCAGGAACACTCACACTAAACACATCTAAGTATGACTAACAAACGACCAAGAATGACTGAACTGAACAAAATAAATACAGACACTGATGAACATAACCAGGTGATACAGATGAAGGTGATTAACAGGACACAGGTGATGAAGATGTACTAAAGACGGTATGCATAGTAACAAAAATTAGTGGCGGGAAAACAAAAGACATGTGACTAAGAATGAAAACAGAAGATCAAAACAGACACAAACATGACAATGATAGGGGTATATTATTGCAAATCAGTATTAAGGGAAAACTCAAGGGAAACTGTTCTATACCACAAATATAGGGCCTCGTTTACAATGTCCACTATGACCTCATAGTTTGCTGGGTACAACTGAAAAAAAAAAAAAAACACACCAATATGATCTATACCTTGCTAACCAAAGCCTTGAGTCTGTACCGACAGCACAAACAAATCTACACAAAGCCCTGAACAAAATGGGCATTAGCACAAGAAATAAATTGCAAAATAAATTAAACATTGCAAAATGAAACATTAATTAAAAATATTAACATAGCAGATGAAAGGCTTATCTGTCAAAATCCATTCAATTTGTACCTCACTCTCAAACTCCCTTCCAGGGCCGATTTGTAGGTCTTTTTAAAATAGTTTATAGGGTCCCACTCTGGACAGCAGGACATAACTGCCGTTTCCCGCCCAGGCACTTTTGATACCTACAGATGATAACCAAAAACAGCATTGCAACTACCACCTCACCTCACCTCACCTCAAACATACTGTATTAGAAATCAGACTAAAATTGATCTATTATAACATCTGACTTTACATCAACACTTACAGCCATGCACAGCGTCTGTGGTGTCAGCTGGTACCTCTATCATCATTGTAGGGGTGTGGGACACAGGAGAGGAAAGTGGCATTTTCATTGAAAAGTTCTATGGAGACAGGGGAGAGGATTTAGTAGATTTTGTTGAATGTTTTGTTCCAATTGATAAGTCAATTGGTGAGGATGGTGATGGTGGTGGCTGGTTTTCATGGGACTTGGTGATGGTGAGGTCTACATGTGTGTATAAAGGGCATGACGTTTCTTTATGTGCTCTTTTATGTTCTGGTTCTTGGGTAATTCTATGGGGTATCCGGGGTGTCTTCTTTAAATGGTTTGAGATGGTCAGTGTTGATTTTGGGGAATATCTTGCCATTTGCATCCCTTGAATCTGCGCTTTTGTCTTGCAAATGGGTAATTTCATACGGTCGCAACCAGATGCGTTCAAGCTTGCCATCTTTCCTCTGCTGGGTCCTTATGTTTTTTCGTAGGACCTTCTGCCCTACAAAAAAACGGTGCCTGATTTGCCACCCTTTGTCTCCTGTCCTATTTTTTTCACAATGTTGTCCATTTTCTCCTTCAGAGAAATGGCCTTTGATATGGTGTCCTCTGCTATCACAGATTCCACTGGTCTGTTTACCTTTTCAGAAACATTGAAGATTGAAATTATTTCACTAACTTGTACTACATGATATTTATATGGAACAATGTAAATTATCACATACCTCATACGTCTCAGGCACCTCACAAGGACATCGTGCCTCCATGCCATGACATTAAGAAGAATGGTGAGAACCTAGTTGTCAGGTGTGTCTTGGTTCTAAGACCAAACATTACCGCATCTAGGTACTCGTCCCATTTTTCTGGTCTTGTATCCACTAGTTTGCACAAGGCTCTAGAGTCATAACCAAAAGGAGTTGAAAGTTATGAGTAACCAATTTTCAAAGACACCAATATCTCCCTGAATATTGCATTCCCACAAAGCAACCCGTTAATGAAGGTTCACCTCTAAATGGTTCCATTTAGTTTTTCCACAAGCCCGTTTGTCTGTGGATGGTATGGGGCACAGAGGCTTCTCTCAACATTTAGGAAGGCACAGAGCTCTTCATTGATCTGTTTGCAAAACATACATTAACATTAATCTACAAAAAAACAAATGTGTGAAACCATTAAATTCTCGTGCATATTTAATTTAGTTCATTCAACAAACGTCTCGGGTTATGACTATAACCCTTGTTCCCTGAGAAGGGAACGAGACACTGCATCATTGAAAACGACTCTTTGGGGACGCTCCCTTAGCGTGCGCCTCTGAACTATGAATTAAACTAATCCAATCCTGATTGGTGTTGCGTCGTGACGTAACATGTGACGGCATTACCGGAAGCATAAAAGAGACGCTGACACACACACACACACACACACACACACACTAGCCTCACGATGAAGCAAGACGCTCTAAGGCCTCTAGGGGCTTGGCAGGATGACGCAGTGTCTCGTTCCCTTCTCAGGGAACAAGGGTTATAGTCATAACCCGAGACGTTCCCTTTCGAGGGAATTCGCACTGCGTCGTTGAAAACGACTCTTTGGGGAACGAATGCCCACTTGGCCACGCACCGAAATAGGCCTGCCCTGGAGTGAAACTGATTCAGGCACTCAGCTAGGACGAGAGCACATGTGCGCCAGGCTTACTAGGGAGGAGTAGACTATAGAACCTAAAGAAAGAGTGCGGGGTAGCCCAACCGGCTGCCTCACAGATCTCCTGGAGGGGAACTCCTGAGAGGAGATCCCGCTGCGAACCCCAAGATCTGAGTCGCTGCGCCGCCTCAACAGACGCGGGACCAGAACCGAGGGGAACGCGAGTCTGACCGTGCTCATCAAAGCACGCCAGCCGGGAGCGCAGCACTCTCATGGGTAGTCTCCACAGTCTCCACAGTCTCCACAGGCAGCGCAGCGCTGCGCGTGCTGCGCTCCCAAACAGTTCACACACAAAACATGCATGTCCCCATCCGTAATGAAACAAGGACAGGGGTGCACACACTTCTTGAACTGTTCGCTGGCCATAATATATATATATATATTTAGTAATCAGACAAACAACACCAAATAAGACAGACAGTCGTAACATAGAGCGCTTGCTGAAGACCGAAAGCTAGTGTGTGTGTGTGTCAGCGTCTCTTTTATGCTTCTGGTAATGCCGTCACATGTTACGTCACGACGCAACACCAACACCAAGCACGCTAAGGGAGCGTCCCGAAAGAGTCGTTTTCAACGAGTGAGTAAGGGAGTGATGCACTGGTGACGCACGCACGCAGCATGTCAGTGAGACGCTGTTCAAACTATTTGAATTCAACCCGAAAATATTCCCAAATAAACTAACCAAAGTTATACAAACTAAAGGAAAAGAAAATGCCGCCTAAAATGAAAGCCGAAGAAATGGAGGAAATTAAGAAATCATTGAGCTTTATGTCGGAGGAGTTGAGCAAAGTCTCAAAACAACAAACAAAACGTATGGAGCTAATGGATAAAGTGAAACTCCTCAAAACAATAATTAAAGAAAAGGACAAACGGATCGTGAACCTGGAAAGGAAAGTTGATGACTTGGAGCAATAATTTTGGATTTAATAATAACTGGACTGGAGACACGACATCAAACGTATGCCAGAGCGGCAACGAGCATTGACAAAGGTGAGGACGCACCGGCTCATGAACTACAAACACTTGAACAACAAATAACAGTTCCCTTTCGTTGTCACTCCGAGTTACGTCGGATGACGACGAATGGGGTTTCGCTTAGAAAGCCTATCAACTTCGAGTATTACAAAACGAGCCAATGGCAAAGAAATGCCATGGGTCTGCGGAATTTGCATGACGTAACTCCGCCCCACCTCGTGGGTATAAAAGGAGGACGCCAGCAACAGGCAGATATGTTTTCGCTTCGGAGCCAAGTGTAATTCTTCACTCCTTAAGCTATCTCTGATTGTCAGCTTCTTACGAGACGAGCAACTCTCCAGTGTTGGTGTGACGGCGATCTCCCGGCGAGTGCACACTTCCTGCTTATCTGAGCGTGGTTTGCCAGCGAGTGTGTTCTCCGCGGGCGCTTCAGCACTGAGTTTCTCTCACAAAAAGAGCTTGCACGCGGCACGTCTTTTTAAAGATGCCTCGCCCGTGCACTTCTGGTTGCGGTCGACTGGTGTCTGACTCTGATGGGCACGAGCGCTGCTTGGTGTGTTTGGGCTTTGATCACGCTAAAGCAGCGCTCGTGGATGAGTCATGTTCTTTCTGTGGGAACATGACCATCGCAACACTTAGATCGAGACTCAAGGATCTCGCAAGAGTGAGAGTCCCCTCATCCACACCCCGATCTAGCGCCTCCTCGAGAGGCTCTACTTCGGCTGGTGGCCAGGGTGATCTGAGGGTGACTGTGTGGAACAAAGCGCCGACTATGTGTCCGTGCCCCGCAGCACCTTCTCCAGTGTTGCAACCCGCGAGCGTTCAGGGGATCATCGCGGGACCATCCTTTGAGGTCCCGCGGGTGTCCTTTGGCGCTCCAGAGGAAGATGCGATGTCGATCGCAGCATCACTAGGCGGGTCTGATTCGTCTGGAAGTGACGACTCGTCACAGCTGCCACCCTCGGGTGTGAATACGGCTGTGGCTCAGTCTGATCCAGAGATGGCGGCCATGCTTTCCCGGGCGGCCGCGAGCATTGGTTTGGAATGGAACCCTCCACCCTGTCCTGAGCGCTCGCGGCTGGACGATTGGTCTTTGGGTGCAGCTGCGGCTTCCCGTCCTCAGCCTGCCCCAATACCTTTCTTCCCGGACGTGCATGATGAAATCTCGAAGTCCTGGAAGACTCCCATGTCTTCCCGCGACCGCTCGTTGATTTCATCCGCCTTTCCTCCCCTCGATGGGGCAGCTGCCCGTGGGTACACTGGGCTCCCCCCGGTTGAGCGCTCTGTTGCGATGCAGTTGTGTCCTCAGAGTGCCTCTTCTCGCGGCGAGCCTAAGCACCCATCCAAGGCCTGTAGGTTCTCGTCTACCCTAGTGGCGAAGTCCTACAGAGCGGCGGGACAGGCGGCTGCCTCTTTGCATGCCATGGCCACTCTGCAGGTCTATCAGGCGCAGATGCTAAGGGACATGCACGAGGGTAGGACGGACCCAGGGCTCTTCGATGAGCTGCGCGCCGCCACCGACCTCGCCCTCCGGGCGACGAAGGTGACCGCACGCTCCCTGGGTCTGGTGATGTCCACAGCTGTGGTCCAGGAGAGACACTTGTGGCTGAACCTGGCTGACATGCGGGACGCTGAGCGCTCTCGCCTGCTCGACTCCCCCATGTCCCAGGCCGGCCTATTCGGCGGTGCGGTGGAGGATTTCGCCCAACAGTTCTCCACCGCCCAGAAACAGACTGAGGCCATTAGCACATTCTGCCCCGACGGCCCGCTGCTGCCTCCACCCAGCCGACCGGGCAGATCCCTCAGTCTGTTCGCCGCCGAGGGCGCCCTCCTGCGGCTCCCGCCCCTCCCGCCCGGCCCAAGCAGCAGCCTCCACCCAGGCCCGGTCGCGGAGGAAGCCGTAAGAAGGCGCCCCAGCCCTCTCCAGCCCCGCCCCCCGCTAAACGCCGGGCCAAGCGGCGCTCCTGAGACGGGCTGCTCAGGGATGCTGAAAATTACTTCTCAGGAGATGGTAGCAGGACCACTCCTTCCCCCGGTGGAGGGCCGGGGGAGAATCTTTTGTTCTCCACTCCCCGCTGCTCACCCACGGGTGGGCAGCACACTAATGTGGTTAAAGAAAGAAGTAACATTCCCATCCCTGAGCACAAAGAGTTCTCGGACGACACGGTGCGCCGCCTCCGAGCCGTGCACCCCTCGTCCCCCTCTGTCCCAGAGCCGGCTGGCAGTGCGCGCCGTCCCCGGACCGTGCCGCTCCCTTCCGCCTCTGTCGCCAGCCCCCTGGCAGAGCAGACCCCCGTGGAACGTTCTTCCTTCCCTGGTCTCCTCTGTCAGGGCGCGGTTAATGACTGTGCCCCCACACCGGGCCGCTATGCCGTCCACGTCCGGGCCAGTCATTCCGCCCTGCTGCACCATCGGTGGGAAGTCTGTGGTCCGTATGACCCCGCTGGTACAGTTTTTGGGAGCCTGGCTAGAGCTCCCCCTCCTGTCCCGCTGGGTCGCACGGACGATCAGGCTCGGCTACGCGATTCAGTTCGCGCGGTCTCCTCCCCGCTTCAGGGGAGTCCGCTCCACTTTGGTCGGTGGCAACGCCCCTATCATGAGAGCAGAGATCGCCACCCTGCTGGCGAAGGGTGCGATCGAGACCGTCCCTCCGGCCGAGATGAGGACCGGCTTCTACAGCCCGTACTTCATTGTCCCCAAAGAAAACCGGTGGGTTACGACCAATCCTGGACCTGCGTGTGCTGAACCGTTCCCTTCACAGGCTGCCGTTCAAGATGCTCACTGCCAATCACATTCTCGGATGTGTGCGGCCCCAGGATTGGTTTGCAGCAATCGACCTGAAGGACGCCTACTTTCATGTCTCCATTCTCCCTCGACACAGACCGTTCCTTCGGTTTGCCTTCGAGGGGCAGGCATACCAGTACGCGGTTCTCCCTTTCGGGCTAGCCCTGTCTCCTCGCGTCTTCACGAAGGTCGTCGAGGCAGCCCTTGTTCCCCTTCGGGAACACGGGGTTCGTATCCTGAACTACATCGACGACTGGCTGATCCTAGCTCACTCTCGAGACCAGGTATGCGAACACAGGGACCTAGTGCTCCGGCACCTAGCTCGTCTGGGCCTTCGGGTCAACTGGGAAAAGAGCAAACTTTGCCCCGTGCAGAGGATCTCTTTTCTCGGTATGGACATCGACTCGGTCGCCATGTCCGCGCAGCTTACGAGCGAGCGCGCGCAGTCACTGCTGACTTGCCTGAGACAGTTCAAGGGCAAGAGTGCGGTTCCACTGAAACTCTTTCAGAGGCTCCTGGGGCATATGGCATCTGCAGCCGTGGCAACACCGCTCGGATTGCTTCATATGAGACCGCTTCAGCTTTGGCTTCGCGACCGAGTCCCGAGGTGGGCATGGCAACACGGCACCTTCCGAGTAACTGTTACTCCGTCCTGCCGTCAGACCTTCACCCCGTGGTCGGACCTCAGTTTTCTACGGGCCGGAGTGCCCCTGGAACAAGCTTCGCGGCATGTTGTTGTAACGACAGATGCCTCCTCCACGGGCTGGGGTGCCATGTGCAATGGACGTGCTGCCGCGGGCTCCTGGACAGGACCCCGCCGCCTCTGGCACATCAATTGCCTCGAGTTGCTGGCCGTACGTCTTGCTCTGCGCCGCTTCCGGGCCGTGCTCAAGAACCAACACGTACTAGTCCGTTCAGACAATACCGCCACTGTAGCGTACATCAACCATCAAGGTGGTCTACGCTCCCGCCGTATGTCGCAACTCGCCCGCCACCTCCTCATATGGAGTCAGAAGCATCTGAGGTCGCTTCATGCCATTTACATCCCCGGAGCCCTGAACTGTGCAGCCGACGAGCTCTCACGGCTTCAGCCCCTCCCGGGAGATTGGCGACTCCATCCCCAGTCGGTTCAGCTGATTTGGGACCAGTTCGGGGACGCACAGATAGATCTGTTTGCCTCTCACGACTCGACCCATTGCGCCCTGTACTATTCCCTGACCGAGGGCACGCTCGGCACGGATGCACTGGCGCACAGCTGGCCGCGGGGCCGCAAATATGCGTTTCCCCCAGTGAGCCTTCTTGCGCAGACCCTGCGCAAGGTCAGGGAGGACGAGGAGCAGGTCATTCTGGTCGCGCCATACTGGCCCGCCAGGACCTGGTTCTCCGAACTAGTACTCCTCGCGACAGCACCTCCCTGGCCGATTCCCCTGAGGAAGGACCTCCTTTCTCAGGGACGGGGCACCCTATGGCACCCTCGTCCCGATCTTTGGAACCTCCACGTGTGGCTCCTGGACGGGACGAAGCAGGTTTGAGTACCCTTCCACCTACGGTGGCGGCTACCATCACTTCCGCTAGAGCGTCGTCCACGAGACACGTCTACGCGTTGAAGTGGAACCTCTTCGTCAACTGGTGCTCTTCTCTTCAAGAAGACCCCCGGAGATGTTCGATTAGTGTCGTGCTTTCCTTCCTTCAAGATAGGCTGGAGCGAAGGCTGTCTCCCTCCACCCTGAAAGTCTATGTTGCCGCTATTGCCGCACACCATGACCCAGTCGAAGGTAAGTCTGTTGGAAGGCACGACCTGATCATCAGGTTCCTGAGAGGAGCGAGGAGACTGAATCCTCCTCGTCCTCCTCTCGTTCCCTCTTGGGACCTATCAGTGGTTCTAACTGCCCTGCGGAGTGCTCCCTTTGAGCCTTTGCAATCAGTGGAGCTTAAGTTCCTGTCTATGAACACAGCGCTCCTGGTTGCATTGGCCTCCATCAAGAGGGTGGGGGACTTGCATGCATTCTCCGTTGACGAAGCGTGCCTGGAATTTGGGCCGGCTTACTCTCACGTGATCCTGAGACCCCGGCCTGGATATGTGCCCAAGGTTCCTACCACTCCCTTCCGGGACCAGGTGGTGAACCTGCAAGCGCTGCCCCCGGAGGAGGCAGACCCAGCCTTGGCACTGCTCTGTCCAGTACGCGCCCTCCGCGCCTATGTAGACAGGACGCAGTGTTTCAGGACCTCAGACCAGCTCTTTGTCTGTTATGGGGGAAGCTGAAGGGAAAGGCTCTCTCCAAGCAAAGGTTGTCTCACTGGATAGTGGACGCCATTGCCTTGGCATACCAGCAGCAAGGTCGACCGTGCCCCCTTGGTGTGACCGCCCACTCCACCCGGAGTGTGGCATCCTCTTGGGCTCTAGCGCATGGCGCCTCGCTAACAGACATCTGCAGAGCTGCAGGCTGGGCGACACCTAACACATTCGCCAGATTCTACAATCTCCGAGTGGAGCCAGTGTCCTCTCATGTACTCGCTTCAACCAGCTAGTACTGGACCCGCTCAGGTGTCTTCGCTTGCTCGCCATTCCACTCCACGGACTGGATACGTGCGATATTCTCCTCAGGTGAGCTTCCCCGAAAAGCCCTGAGTTCCTCCAGCACTCCTGACGTTGGCGCCAGTGTCTATTGCCTGTGCGTCGGCTAGGTGCCTCCCGTGTGCATGGTCCCTCCTCTGAGCGACCCCCACATGTGTATTTCCACTGTAAGCCTCTCTGAGCGTGTGTCTTTCCCTTGGCAAGCCACCTTGCCACCCCTGGGGTTGAAATATTCCACCTGCGGCTGGACACCCCAGTGTTCTCCATATGTCTCCTTCGGGTCATATGTGTATTCTCTAAGTCCCCCCCCTCTGGGTTGGCAGTAATTGCATATTTCCCCTAAACTTTGGGATATGCTCCCCAGTGTACCTTGGTATTCCTGTGCTAAATAGGAGTCCTTCGTCCGTGCCAGTCTCACGACAGGGATCTCAGATTTACGCAGGGCACTGGAAGACAGCTGAGAAGGTGGCGTGATTAGACTGGTAACCCCATTCGTCGTCATCCGACGTAACTCGGAGTGACAACGAAAGGGAACGTCTCGGTTACGTATGTAACCCTCGTTCCCTGAGTAGGGAACGGAGACGTTACGTCTGCCTGCCACTTTCCGCTGTACCGCGGGGATCGCCTGAGCTCAGTCTTGGCTCCTCAGCGAAGAAACATATCTGCCTGTTGCTGGCGTCCTCCTTTTATACCCACGAGGTGGGGCGGAGTTACGTCATGCAAATTCCGCAGACCCATGGCATTTCTTTGCCATTGGCTCGTTTTGTAATACTCGAAGTTGATAGGCTTTCTAAGCGAAACCCCATTCGTCGTCATCCGACGTAACGTCTCCGTTCCCTACTCAGGGAACGAGGGTTACATACGTAACCGAGACGTTTTTCAACAATCTCAACATGCCGATTAAAAGCAATGACATCGCTGCTTGTCATACTTTTCCTAAAAGGGAAAATGGGAAGGCGAGTATTATAGTGCGCTTCATTAATCGCAAAAGCGAAGTGGAATTGCTCAAGGAAGCTAAAAAACTGTCTGGAACCGGAGTGTACATAAATGAACATTTGACTAAAAAGAATGCTAAAATAGCACGACAAGCGCGTATTCTCCGACGACAAAACAAAATACATGCAACCTGGACTAGAAACTGTAAAGTTATGATTCGCCAAATTGGTCCTCCAGAATCCGCAAAAGTCATATGGATAAAAGAACTTCAGGACTTGGATCCATACCGGAATTAAAATTCAAAATGGTGCAACATGTGAAACCGTTTGGTAATCATTGGATTAACGTGACAATAAAGATTACCTAACATGACCGAACTATTAAAAAACTTCACTCTTACTTCAGAGGAAAGAGCTGACGCGAAACACGACCATTTCAAATCAGCCAACAGCGCTACGATGAATGACATACGCAGCATGAACATGAAATGCTTTGAGTTTACTGATCACAAAAATTATGATACGGAGAATGAAATAGATCCAGAGAACCACTTCTATACAAACAATTGTCACTGTGAGTATTATACGAATGAACAATTTAAATCCAGTATAAGATTGAACAGCGCTTTATCAATAATACACTTCAACATTCGAAGCCTGTAAACCAACTTTGAAGAAATTAAGGACTACTTAAGACAATTTCCTTACTTTCATATTATTGCCATATCAGAGACTTAGCTAAATGAGAACAGAGAATATGACACCAAACTCGATGGGTATGACTTATTAAATGTGAACAGAACTAACAAAAAAGGAGGTGGTGTAGCTTTATATGTGTGTAGTGGTTCTAATTGTAAACTAGTTAATAATATGACAACTAAAATAGATAATATTATGGAATGTGTTACTGTGGAAATAATGGTTAAAAAAATCACAAAAGATCCTGGTAAGTTGTATATATTGGGCACCAGGATCATGTATTGATACATTTAACAGCAGATTTATGGAAATGTTTGACATGACAAAGGTAACTTTTGTTTGTGGAGACTTTAATATTGACCTATTGAATGTGCATAAATTACGAAAACAGAGACTTTATTGACACTATGTTTAGTTTAGGTATTTTTCCCACTATCATAAAACCATCAAGAATCACAGCCAATAGTTCTACATTAATTGACAATATCTTTACAAATGCAGTTGACGGCAGAATAGAAAGTGGCCTCCTTATAAACGATATAAGTGATCGTCTCCCTGTTTTTACTACACTGCAACACTTCTTTCAGAATAAAAATACAAAGAAACAAGAAGTATATAGTCTAAAACGACTCAAAATATCAACATCCATAAATGCTTTTAAAGAAGAATGAAATATACAAACGTGGAATGAAGTCTATCTAACTAATGATCCAAATGAATCTTATGATAAATTCTTGTGTATTTTTATCCACCTGTCCAACAAACATTGTCCTGTGCGCATGCAAAAGCAGTCTAAGTATGAAGCCAAACCCTGGATCACCAAAGGACTACAGAATGCCTGTAATAAGAAAAATCTCCTATATAAAATTTTTTAGAAAAGAGTACAAAGGAAGCCGATCTTAAATATAAATTATATAAAAACAAGCTAGTAAACATATTAAGGAAAACGTCTCGGTTACGTATGTAACCCTAGTTCCCTGATAGGGAACGAGACGCTGCGTCAAACGCTGCGGGAACGCCCCTGCGTTGTGCGTCATGAAGCACGTATGGAATCAGCCCAATGGAGAGATGAAACGTCATAGGCGGGTGACGTCATCGACCAGGAAACTATAAAGCACCCCAAAAACACAAGCGCATTAGCTTCTGATAGGCTTGAAGGAAGCGCTAACGGGAGTGCCGGGAGTATGGCGGAGCGACGCAGCGTCTCGTTCCCTATCAGGGAACTAGGGTTACATACGTAACCGAGACGTTCCCTTTCAAGGGAACTTCGAGCTGCGTCAAACGCTGCGGGAACGCGAATACCCACGTCGCCATAGGACCAAATGACCGTCATGTGAGACTAGCGCACAGAGGACGAGAGCACCTGTGCCCCAGGGGTAGAGCTTAAGTCTAGGTCATAGAACTTAATAAAAGTATGCGGTGAAGACCATCCAGCCGCATCACAAACATCACTCAGGGAAACCCCCGACAAAAGAGCTTTAGAAGCAGCCATACTCCTGGTAGAGTGAGCTCGGACAACCAAAGGTGAAGGCTGGCCAGCCGACTCATAAGCAAGTGAGATAGCCTCAACCACCCACTTGCTCATTCTCTGTTTAGACGCCGGACACCCTTTCCTGGGTGGCCCGAAACATACAAAAAGTTGTTCTGATTTCCTCCACAGGGCAGCTCTGTGGACATAAGCGTCTAATGCCCTAACAGGGCAGAGTGAATTAAGTTTCTCCTGGTCCGATGACATAAATGGAGGAGGACAGAAAGCCTGCAGAACCGTAGGTCTAACAATATTAGTAGGAACCTTAGGAACGTAACCTGGTCTAGGATGCAGAAAAGCTTTAACCATGCCAGGTGCAAATTCCAGGCACGAGGGTGAAACCGACAGAGCCTGCAAATCTCCGATTCTTTTTAGTGAAGAGATAGCAAGCAAAAAGATAGTCTTAAAAGTGAGAAACTTCTCGGGAACTTCTTCGATAGGTTCAAAAGGAGCTAGGGAAAGACCTTCTAATACAATGGCCAGATCCCAAGTCGGCACCCTCGTACGAACTGCTGGCCTCAGCCTCAAAGTGCCACGGAGGAAACGAGTTATAAGCGGGTGTCTCCCAAGAGAAACTCCACTGAAAGGGACGTGGTAAGCAGCTAGTGCCGCCACATACACCTTTAGTGTGGAGGGGGATAACCCTGTGGAGAAGCGCTCCTGCAGGAATTCCAGCACTGCACCCACTGGGCAGTTAACTGGGTCCTGCAGGTGTTCTCCACACCAAGAAGTGAAAAGTTTCCACTTCAAGGCATAAAGCTTCCTCGTGGATGGAGCTCTGGAGTTAAGAATGGTCTCAACAACCTCGGTTGAGAGACCGGAGTCTATGAGCTGGGCCCCCTCAGAGGCCAAGCCCACAGTTTCCACAATTCTGGGCGGGGGTGAAGTATCGTACCCCCCGCCTGGGAGAGTAGATCCCTCCTGACCGGGAGCTCCAAAGGAGAACCGTCCAGGAGAGAAATCAGGTCCGCAAACCATACTCGGGCCGGCCAGAACGGGGCTACTAGTAGTAGACTGACCCCGTCCCGGCGGACCCTCTCCAGAACTCCTGGTAACAGAGCAATCGGGGGAAAGGCGTACAGACGTGACCTCGGCCACGGCTGCACCATAGCATCCAACCCCAGGGGGGCTGGAAGAGTGATGGAGAACCACCGATGACAATGAGTGGTCTCCTTGGAAGCGAATAGGTCCACCTCGGCGCGACCGAAACTCAACCAAAGGAGCTCCACCACCTCGGGGTGGAGTCTCCATTCCCCTGGCCTCGGCCCCTGCCTCGACAGGGAGTCTGCTACCACATTCAAATACCCAGGGAGATACATTGCTCTCAGAGATAGTAGCTTCCCTTGGGACCACAGGAGGATCTGACGGGCAAACTTGTAAAGCCGGCGAGACCGCAGGCCCCCCTGATGATTTATATAAGAGACCACCGACGTGTTGTCTGATTGAACTAACACATGATGGCCTCTCAGGTCTGTTAGGAAGTGTTTCAGAGCCTGAAACACAGCCAACATCTCTAGACAATTTATGTGCCACGAAAGATGATGATCCTGCCACAGACCTTGGGCTGGGCGACCACTCATGACCGCCCCCCACCCTGTGAGGGAAGCATCCGTCGTTAGCGTTATGCGACGACAAAGAGCCCCCAGCACAGGACCTTTGGATAGGAACCAAGTTTCTCTCCACATGACCAGAGCACGAAGGCAGCGCCGCGTGACTTTGAACGTGCGGAGCGGATTTCCCCTCGGGGAGAATCCCTTGGTCCTGAGCCACCACTGTAGCGGTCTCATGTACAACAGGCCGCAAGGTATAACGTTGGACGCTGCTGCCATCAGACCCAACAGTCTCTGAAACTGCTTGACAGTGAGTAGCTGGCCTAGCTTCACTTATTTCACAGCTGAGAGAATCGAAGCGATGCGGGTCGGAGAGAGTCGCGCCCGCATCGATACCGAATCCCAAACGACACCCAGAAAAGTGGTCTTCTGGGAAGGAGATAATACACTTTTCTTTGCGTTCAGCCTCAACCCCAACTTTCTGATATGAGCGAGGACGACATCTCGATGCCGAACCGCCATCTGCTCGGTCTGAGCTAAAATCAACCAATCGTCGATGTAATTGAGAATACGAATGCCCTGAAGCCTCAGAGGCACTAGTGCTGCATCCATTGCATTTCGTGAAAGTGCGGGGAGATAAAGCTAGGCCAAACGGAAGAACCCTGTACTGGTACGCCTCGCCCCCGAAGGCGAACCTCAGGAACTTCCTGTGTTGTGGAAGGATGGACACATGGAAGTATGCGTCCTTCAGATCTATCGTGACAAACCAGTCCTCGGACCTGATTTGAGACACGATCTGCTTGATAGTGAGCATCTTGAATTTTAGCTTCCCTACCGAGCGATTCAATATGCGCAGGTCTAAAATTGGACGCAACCCCCCATCCTTCTTTGGAACGATGAAATATCGGCTGTAATAACCTGACTCCAAACTGGGAGGAGGAACCCGTTCTATAGCCTCTTTTTGAAGGAGCGTTTTCACCTCTTGTTCCAATACCAGAGCCTGCTCGGGGCCCACCACTGTGTGCAGAACCCCTCTGAATTTTGGTGGACGACACCTGAACTGGATAGCATAACCCTTTTCTACTGTCTGCAGGACCCAATGAGATATTTTTGGAAGGCTTTTCCACTCTGCCAGAAATTCTACTAAGGGTACCAGCCTCTCGAGACTGGCCTCTGGTGTAACTTGAGCAGCAGACGCAGCGCCCTGTAACGGCGCACCGGCAGGGAACAACTGGTCTGACCGCTCTGAGACCCTCCTCAGAGGGAGCGAGCGTCCCTCGGGAAAGCGCTCGCTGGGATCGTCTGTGCCCCGGCATAAAGGCGGGGTTGGCAGAACGAGCCCCTGAGGGCACCGAGGAGGAATGGGCACCGTAAAAAGAGGTGAACACCTTTCCGCCTCGGTGGGGACCACCCTCAGCATCCTGAACGGCTTGGCGTCAGGACTTCTTCTTAGCCGAAGCCTTCTTAGCCAATATAACTGTCCTCAGATCAGTTCTACTGGGAGAAGGCTTCGGCTGAGAGTGTCGCGGCTGAGCCCACTGTCCAGCAGGGGGAGCACGAGACGCGACACTCTGCCTCTGCTGCGCTCTATGTGATGAGCTCGAAGACGGCCGGGGCTGCTCCCGCCCAGCAGCCCCAGGGACATGAACTTTAAGGGGAAGAAACTTTTTAAAAGCTGCAGTTTGTTTCTTTTCTTCTTGGAATTTATCGATAACTGAATTCACAGCATCACCAAACAACCCCATGGGAGAAAGAGGAGCATCTAAAAGAAAAGATTTTTCTCTCTCTTTAATATTAGTCTGATTTAACCACAAATGTCTTTCTGCGGCCACCAGAGCTGCCATAGAACGACCCATTAATTTGGCCGATTCTCTGGTGGCACGCAGGGATAAATCAGCAGCCTGACGCAGTTCGCGAACTACGTCAGTACTGACCTCCTCACTCTCACTCATGTCCCTTAGCAGATCAGCCTGGTATGCCTGCAAGATTGACATAGTATGCAGACATGACACAGCCTGACCTGTTGCCGAATATGCTTTACCCACCAAAGCCGAAGTGTTTCTTAAAGGCTTGGTGGGTAATGCCGGTGCCTTAAAAGATGATGCTGCTTCGGGGGAGAGATGGCTCGCAAGCGTCTCTTCCACACGAGGCAAAGCACCATAACCATGAGCCTTGGCTCCCATAATATTAGCGTATGTTGAAGTCTGGGGACTAAACACTCTATATGACACCGGTTTTCTCCATGATTTCGACACCTCGGTGTGGAGATCATGGAAAAACGGCAGGCACCGGCGTGGAGGCTGCACACGTGACGGCAAAAATCTCTCATCCAACTTTGATTTAGAAACAGACTCCTGTCTAGTCACTGGCCATTCAATATTAAGTTTTTCAACAGCTCTTGTTAACACCTCCATAAGCTCATCACTCTCAGGAGTGTGGGGTGGCGAATCCTCCACATCTCCCTCAACACTAACAACATCAAGTTCCTCAGAACTGGATAGCTGCAGCATTGGTGCCTCAGCCCGAGCGGAAGAAACCGCAGCGCGTGCTTCCGAACCCGGGACTGAGGCACTGGATCTCACAGGTGAAGGGAGAGATAAGGCAGAGCCCGTCTCAAACCCCGCTGTGAGATCCATCTGCGATCCCCACGATAAGCGCCGCCGCTCTGCCTCGGCAGAAGCGGGACCCGAACCGCGGGGAGCGCGCACCGAACCGCTCTCCTCAAAGAGTGATCGGCGGGAGCGGAGCGTCCTTAACGGCAAACGCTCGCAATGCTCACAGTCTGCTCCCTCGAGAGCAAACTGGGCATGCTGAACTCCCAAACAAACAACACAAAGATCATGTGTATCCCCGCTCGTTAAATAACGCGAGCAGGGAGGAACACACTTTCTAAACTGCTGTTCGTCCGCCATAATCTCTCAATATATATATATATATATAGGGATAAATTGTTTGTGTGGTGCAGGGTATGTAAGACAGACAATATCACACAGGGACAGATTCACATGTAGCGCGACTGAAAGCACAGAAGCTAATGCGCTTGTGTTTTTGGGGTGCTTTATAGTTTCCTGGTCGATGACGTCACCCGCCTATGACGTTTCATCTCTCCATTGGGCTGATTCCATACGTGCTTCATGACGCACAACGCAGGGGCGTTCCCGCAGCGTTTGACGCAGCTCGAAGTTCCCTTGAAAGGGAACTAAAAAGGACTATTATACTAATCTACTAGAGCAACACAGAAGCAACATTAAAGAGACTTGGAAGGTGTTAAATAGTGCAGTCAAAAGGAAACACTAAGCAAAGTGAATATCCAAAGTACTTCACAAATGAATTGAAAACTATAACAAAGCCAATTGATATTGCTAATGAATTTAATAATTATTTTGTAAATGTAGGAGCCAATCTAGCAAACAATATTGTGCAACCCGAATTAAAAGTAGGTGTGGATGTTGACCTAATTATATTAAATACAAGCTCAATATTTAAAAAATCTACAGATTTTAATGATATAGACATGGCACTAGTTAAGGATGTTATGACATTTGTTGTTAAACCATTAACCTATAGTTTCAACTTATCTCTTCAAACAGGTGTTTTTCCGGACAATATGAAAATAGCTAAAGTCATCCCTATCTATAAAAATGGTGACAGCCATTCACTCTCAAACTATAGACCAATCTTCCTCCTTCCACAATTTTCAAAGATCCTAGAAAAACTATTTGAAATAAGACTAGATAGTTTTATTAAAAAACAAACTATTAAATGATCATCAATATGGCTTCCAAGCAAATCGATCCACAGAAATGGCTGTAATAGAGCTGGTTGAAAAAATTACATCTGAAATAGAAAATAAAAAGAATTCGGTCGGAATTTTCATAGACTTGAAGAAAGCATTTGACACTATTGATCACAACATATTGTTAAAAAAAACTAGAAAGATATGGCATCAGGGGCATTGCACAAAGATGGATTAGTGACTATCTTAGGAATAGATTTCAGTTTGTGCAATTCACCAATGACAGGTCACAGATACAGAGGGTCACCTGTGGGGTTCCACAGGGATCAGTCCTTGGACCAAAGCTATTTTTATTATACATCAATGACATTTGTAAGGTGTCTACGCAATTAAATTGTGTCTTATGTGTCAACTATTATTTGTTCCAATCAAAATTTGGGACAGCTTCCGAACACAGTGGAAGCAGAAATGAAAACATTAAAAAAATGGTTTGATGTTAATAAATTGTCATTAAATAAAGATAAAACTAAAATAATTTTATTTGGTAATAAAAAGATAAGTACAAATGTTCAGATTAGAATTGATATGATTGAACTAGAAATAGTAAGTGAAATTAAATTCTTAGGTGTCATTATTGACCACAAACTACCCCATATCCCATATAACCTATATAAAGTCTAAAATTTCAAAAACTCTGGCTATCCTGTCTAAAACACAACATATTCTCGATTCAAAGGCCTTAAATATACTGTACCAGTCTCTAATAGTGCCATACATGACTTATTGCGTAGAGACCTGCGGAAATACAAACAAAACAACAATAAAACCAATTCTTATTCTACAAAAACGTGCAATACGAATTATAAATAAAACAGATTATTATCACCCAACAAACAAGCTATTTATAAACTCCAACCTACTGAAATTTAATTACTTAGTGGAATTTAAAATAACCAAAATATTGTTTAAAATAATAAATAATACATTTCCAGACTGTGTCCAGAACCTGTTTCAGATGAAATCTACTCCTTATGAGCTCAGAGGAACACTCATGTTCAGTAAACCACAGACTAGAACCAATGTCAAACAGAGATGTCTGTCTGTTTAAGGGGTTAAACTGTGGAATAGTCTTGATGATGAACTAAAAACATGTAAATCCATAGGTAGCTTTAAGAGATTATAAAAAAAATAAAAAAAATGATTACATTATATAAAGCTGAATGAATTTAGCTTCTTTTTCTTTTTAGTCATTATTTATGCAAGATGA
Organism: Siphateles boraxobius; assembly: GCF_051911475.1. NCBI lineage: Eukaryota > Metazoa > Chordata > Actinopteri > Cypriniformes > Leuciscidae > Siphateles > Siphateles boraxobius. The sequence goes on along the minus strand of NW_027509019.1, from coordinate 3,115,029 downwards.
CTTTGGTGGTGTGTGTTAAATAAAATATAAAAAGGATCGGCGCAATAGGCATAAGTTTCAACAGACACCTTTTCGGTCAAGAAACTTTTTATTTATATATTTTTTTTATTATTATTATTTTGATTATTGTTTATATTGTAATTGTTTATGTTGTAGATCCATGTTTGTTTATAAATTGTTTTCCTTTTCTTTTTTCTTCCCCTTTTCTGTTGAAATTGACTGAAATAAAAACTAACTAACTAACTAACTACGCAGTGCGAGTTCCCTCGAAAGGGAACTACAAACCTGGCTTACAAACTCAGTGCCTTGGTCATTGAGTATTCTCTTTGTTGCCCCAAACCTGTATAAAAAATTAATAATGCAGTGCGAGACAACTGTTGCAGATTTATTTGGAATTGCACTCACCCTGGTTTACTCCTGAACTTCGAACGATGAAAACTGAAGGTTGCCGCCTAGAAAGACTATACAGGAAAACTGGACTCATTGTGCACTCTCTGGCTTTTAAAGAACATTTGCTCTACTACCATATAGCCCATAACTATGCAAGATCCTCTTATTTCTCCTCTACCTTTAGGAATTCCACGTGCAGGCCCAAATCACTCTTTGCTATGGTTAACAAACTCACTAATCCACCACAACATGTTATTTTGGGCTCTGGGGTGCTTGTAAATAGCTTTTCACAATTCTTTTCAGACAAACTGAAGTTAATCACTGAATCCATTACCAAAGACAACCCTCATACAAGTGAATCAAATAATCATTTGATGTTATCTGATTCAGTAGCCTGACTTCGTCATACTCATGACGTCAGAATGTGAGTCTGATACTGCTCCATAGGGCTTTGATTATGAGGTGTGTCTTAACCGAACCAGGGAAAAAAAAAAACTCTGCACTCAATTGGATAGACCTACAACCAATCAGAGCAACGCAGTAAGTGACGTATGTTGAGCGACGCATAGTTGTCAACAGAACTCAACTGCACGCACTCTGGAAAAAGTATTTTAAAAATTTAGTGTTAACGATCTTTGCCGGTGTTGCAAAAAGAATTTAAGGATTCGCGCAGTACTTGTCAGAGACTTGACAAATTAGCACGTTTGAACTTTTTGTTTTCACTACACAGACTAACATTATGATATTCAAAACTAAGTTAACAGACGTACATCTGGACCTGTAGGTACAAGATATTTTTACAACATTGGCGTCATGTCACTACATAATGAGTTACTTACTAAGTGAGACAGTCAAATTAAATCTTACCATTTGTAAGTGAGATGAACTTCATCCACGACGATACCAATTACATTGGCTTGAAAAACATCGGAGCCTAGCATGTCCCTCCACTTCTTGTTCAGCAGCCAGGATTCGGGGCTTCCGAAAAGGAGCATCGCCATGATGCCCATTTCGGTTGCTTCTTTTACTTGGTCTTCCATGAGTGCAACCAAAGGAGAAACCACAATGACCACAGGGTTTTTCATTGCGTCCCATCTTCTTAACGACCATCTGAGCCAGCTGATAAATTAAACTTTTGCCGAATCCTGTAGGAAGGACGGCAAACACATCTTGACGATCGACAAATGCCTTGATTGCAGTTCTCTGTTCGTCTTTTAAAATTAATGCGCTATCGATTTCTTTAACAACACGCGCGATAGCGGAATCGATACATCTCAATTCTCCAGCTGCAGTCATCTTTGTTGTAAACCAGTTCAAACCAAGCGCTCTTTGATGACTAGATGATTACGTAACTGCAGATCATCTGTCCATCATCGTATAAAGCCCGCCCTGGAAATTTGATTGGCCCGACAATTTCTGAACCGATCACAATTACTCCTCAATGGATCGAGTCCAGACCGAACTTCCCGACCAAAAAATGTTGTGGGCGGGGTTCGGGCTGGCATCCAGGCTACTGATTCAGCTCATTCCACAAACTCTTTACCCTGACTATTCCTTTTGCCATGAGTGATCTAATTGTGAAGTTTAATTCCACATCCTGCCGACTTGATCCTACACCTACTGTTCTACTTAAGATGTGTGTCCTTGAGGTTGCACTCTTCATAACACGTATAATAAACTGTAGTTTGGCTTCCGCCATTGTTCCAGCAGAATTAAAAACGGCTGCGGTGACCCCCATTCTTAAAAAAAACAGGCCTTGACCATCTAAACATGTACAATTACAGGCCAATATCTTATTTAACATTCTCAAGCAAAATCCTTGAAAAGGTTGTTGCTTCGCAATTGCGATCATATTTAGATGTTAATGGTCTTTTTGAACCTTTTCAGTCAGGATTTCGCCCATCTCGTAGCACTGAAACTGCTCTTCTTCGGGTGGTTAACGATATTCTTTTGTCCATGGATTCAGGTTTAATAAACATCTTGATTCTTCTCGATCTAAGCGCTGCATTTGACAAAGTCTGCCATGAAATACTCATCTCTTGCCTTTCTGATATCGGCATCACTGGTTCCGCTCTTTCCTGTCTAGCTCTTTCCTTTTCGTGTCTAGTATCTGTAAAACTGCATTTTTTCATATTAAAAAATATATCTAAATTACGTCATATGCTCTCAATGAAAAATGCAGAACAATTGGTTCATGCGTTCATGACATCAAGGCAAGATTATTGTAATGCTCTACTGGACGATTACTTACAAAGCACTAAATGGTTTAGCTCCCCAGTACTTGAGCGAGCTCTTAACGCATTATAGTCCTTCACGTCTATTGCGAACTCAAAATTCTGGCCAGTTGACCGGTAAGTACAGGTAAGTAACAGGTAGGTGACCGGGGAGTCTGTGAGCCATGAAATGACGAGACCAGACAATTGACTGCAGTGAGAGTGAATGTTTTATAGACAATGCGGGTGATGGGACACAGGTGATGGTGATTAGTAATCAGGGGATAATGAACGGGGAAGTGTCTGATTGGGTGAAAGGGAATGAGTGGGCGGTGATGATGATGTTGGCGGAGATGGAATCCTGACAGTATTAGGTCGAGATTCGTTCAAGAACTTTATGGAACGCCACCATCTCTCCTGTTGTATGCCTGAAGAAACATCTTTGGGAAGAGCTACAGCCTTCAACAAAACTACAGTCAGGGAGTTCTTTGACAATCTGACCAAAGTGATGGACAGGTGACATAATTAATTTATTCCATAATATTAATACACTTTAATGGCAACTATAGCAAGATACAAGAGTAAAGTATATTTACTGTACAAGAAATTGGCACTTATCAGCCACAGTTACCAGGATATGTATTCAGGGGTGTTTAGTATGATTTTAGCATTGCTTGAAAAGCTTAACAATTCTGTTTTTTTTTTTTTTTGCATCATGGCTCTTGTCTTTGTTTTATAGGTTTATATTCCCTCCAAATATGATTTATAATGTTGATGAAACAGGTGTCACAACATTGCAGACACCAAAGCAAGTTGTGGCGGAAAAGGGAAAGAAAAAGGAGCCGAAAGAGGAGAGCGTGTGACTGTGGTCTGCGCAGTCAATACTAATGGGAAGGCAGTGCCTCCCAGGTTCATCTTCCCAAGGGCAAGATACAAAGACCATTTCATTACAGGAGCACCTCCAGGATCAACTGGTTCCTCCACCAGGTCTGGCTGGATCAATGAAGACACCTTTGCTGAATTCCTTGAACATCTGGCTCAGCGTACCAAGTGTTTCTCTGACCATCCCATGCTGCTACTCCTTGATAAACACGAGGCCCCTATTTCACTGAGGGCAATGGATTTAGCAAAGAGTAAGGGGATTGTTATGCTCAAAATATCACTCCACACATCTCATCGCCTGCAGCCTCTGGACAAGAGTGTCTATGGTCCATTCAAGACCTATTACAACATAGCTCTTGATGGTTGGATGAGATCTAACACAGGCAAAACAGCCAGCATACCACATCCCTGTATGTGTGAACGAGGCTTTCATGTCGGAAATGACACCATGGAATATCTCTTCTGGATTCAGGTCCACAGGGATTTATCCTTACAACAGAGATATGTTCTCTGATGCAGAGTTTGAACCATCCACAGTGTCAGACAGGCCAAACCCTGATGTGCTGTCTACTTCTGAAGAAGATCCACCTATGGCTTCAACCTCCACCTCTGCTGAGTTGCCTTCACAGGCATGTTCTTCAACATGTGGGACAGATTCACTTCTCACCTCCCCTGGATATGTGTCTCCCACTGAAACTCTATCCTCACCCAAAAGTCAGCAGCCTAGGGCACAGACAAAGAAAAAGCGGGTGAAGACAAGGATCCTGACTGATACACCTGAAAAGCAGGCAATAGAAATGGAACATGAAAAGAGAAAAAAACAACTGAAGGGAAACAAGTAACCAACATCAAAGAACAAGGAAAGTCTAAGAAGAAACAAACCAAGAAGAAAACTCCAGTGTACAGCAGCTCTGAGGAGAGTGATGTTCCCATCCCACTTGATGACATTTCTGAGTGTGAGAGCTCCCAGGATGAGAGCAGTGAACCAGACATGTCAGATCTGTCAGTTTGGTGACTTTATCATTGTGAAATTTGCGACCAAATGCAACAGCTACCATTGTATAGGTTGTTTGCAGTCACGTGATTGTGATGACACGTAAAATTCAGATGGAGGGCAGGAAGTGAAGAGCGGAATGGACGGAGGAATGTCCGTACTGTACTACTTTGGACGCTATTACAAGAGAAAGGTATAAACAAAATCGAAACATATGTTGGACGTGATCCTTACGTCATGAAGAGGACCGATTTTTCAACTGATTTGAAAGATTTGCCTGCCATCGAGGCGGTAGATATCAGCAACTACCTTGTCTTATAGACATACTTTGACTTTACAAAATTCGGAAACAGGTACTTTACACAAACATAGCCACACAAGTTGTATTAACTCACCTTTGACGAAGTGATCACTGGACACAAGGGCATTTTCTGATTCGGCTCCTCCCGACCGCAGACGTACTGTAACGTTTGGTTTGCAAGCCATTTTTTCTGGAGTTTTTCTGTCAATTTCTTGCATTTTTCCCCCTTATGAACAACAACTTTTGTTACACGATAAAAACTCCTTGTGGTTTCTCGGTTTGATCGATTTGAGCAACCATAAACAACGCAAAACATAGGCATTTTGAGTTTGTTATAGTGCTTCCTAAATATAGCAAATCACTTCTTGCCCTCCATCTGCATTTCGTGCCATGGCAACGCAGTGACGTCACGTCATATGCAAACAAGCTATTGGCTTGGTTGAGAGCCTTGAGGGCAATGAAGTTAATGCAAGATTCCTCAGAAGAATTCGAGGGAGCACTGGCAAAGACAAAGCCACCTTTGCATTCAATGAAAATGATCTGGGATCTGTCCCATAGAATAATATGCTGAAGAAGCTTCCTAAACCTCAAAAGGTTGGAGGAACTGCAAGGAGGGAGCAACAACTCATTTCCCTGCAACCTTGATGGATGGAATGTCCAATAGTCATTTTCATTGTGCTGAGGTCTGGAACTATTTTTTTATTCTCACAAGTTCAAACTGTGAAACTGTTTAACAAAATTGGAAATTAGAACTGAACACACAGGAGGGACGTTCTTTCTGCCAAACCACGTTTATATATACAGAGGGTACGGAAAGTATTCAGACCCCCTTACATTTTTCACTCTTTGTTATGTTGCAGCCATTTGCTAAAATCATTTAAGTTCATTTTTTTCCTCATTATTGTACACACAGCCCCCCATATTGACAGAAAAACACAGAATTGTTGACATTTTTGCACATTTATTAAAAAAGAAAAACTGAAATATCACATGGTCCTAAGGATTCAGATCCTTTGCTCAGTATTTAGTAGAAGCACCCTTTGGATCTAATACAGCCATGAGTCTTTTTGGGAAAGATGCAACAAGTTTTTCACATCTGGATTTGGGTATCCTCTGCCATTCCTCCTTGCAGATCCTCTCCAGTTCTGTCAGGTTGGATGGTAAACGTTGGTGGACAGCCATTTTCAGGTCTCTCCAGAGATGCTCAATTGGGTTTAAGTCAGGGCTCTGGCTGGGCCATTCAAGGACAGTCAAGGAGTTGTTGTGAAGCCACTCCTTCATTATATTACCGGTGTGCTTAGGGTCATTGTCTTGTTGGAAGGTGAACCTTCGGCCCAGTCTGAGGTCCAGAGCACTCTGGAGAAGGTTTTCGTCCAGGATATCCCTGTACTTGGCCGCATTCATCTTCCCCTCGATTGCAACCAGTCTTCCTGACCCTGCAGCTGATAAACGCCCCCACAGCATGATGCTGCCACCACCATGCTTCATTTTGGAGACTGTATTGGACAGGTGATGAGCAGTGCCTGGTTTTCTCCACACATATCGCTTAGAATTAAGGCCAAAAAGTTTTATCTTGGTCTCATCAGACCAGAGAATCTTATTTATCACCATCTTGGAGTCCTTCAGGTGTTTTTTAGCAAACTCCATGCAGGCTTTCATGTGTCTTGCACTGAGGAGAGGCTTCCGTCGGGCCACTCTGCCGTAAAGCCCCGACTGGTGGATGGCTGCAGTGATGGTTGACTTACTACAACTTTCTCCCATCTCCCGACTGCATCTCTGGAGCTCAGCCACAGTGATCTTTGGGTTCTTCTTTACCTCTCTCACCAAGGCTCTTCTCCCCCGATAGCTCAGTTTCGCCGGACGGCCAGCTCTAAGAAGGGTTCTGGTCGTCCCAAACGTCTTCCATTTAAGGGTTATGGAGGCCACTGTGCTCTTAGGAACCTTAAGTGCAGCAGAATTTTTTTTTGTAACCTTGGCCAGATCTGTGCCTTGTCACAATTCTGTCTCTGAGCTCTTCAGGAAGTTCCTTTGACCTCATGATTCTCATTTGCTCTGACATGCACTGTGAGCTGTAAGGTCTTATATAGACAGGTGTGTGGCTTTCCTAATCAAGTCCAATCAGTATAATCAAACACAGCTGGACTCAAATGAAGGTGTAGAACCATCTCAAGGATGATCAGAAGAAATGGACAGCACCTGAGTTAAATATATGAGTGTCACAGCAAAGGGTCTGAGTACTTAGGACCATGTGATATTTCAGTTTTTCTTTTTTAATAAATGTGCAAAAATGTCAACAATTCTGTGTTTTCTGTCAATATGGGGTGCTGTGTGTACAATAATGAGGGGAAAAAATGAACTTAAATGATTTTAGCAAATGGCTGCAATATAAAAAAGAGTGAAAAATGTAAGGGGGTCTGAATACTTTCGTAACCCACTGTGTGTGTGTGTGTGTGTGTGTGTGTGTGTGTGTGTGTGTGTGTGTGTGTGTGTGTGTGTGTGTGTGTGTGTGTGTTTGGACATTACTCGATTAACAGCATAAGAAATACAGCATATAACCATATTTCTTGCTCCAGAAAACTATTCTGGAAAAAAATAGTTTAAACCTAAAACTATTTTTAAAACTATTTAAACCTTTTTTTGTTTTATTTTCGTAATAACAGTACCTTTCTCTGTAATTACTGTGCAAATGGTGTTGTTTCGTATCGTTACATAGTAAGTAGTGTTTGTTACCCGTTTCAACTGTGTATTTACAGGGTAAGTGTAACTCCTGCGGGCTGTAAATTAAAGTGGCGCTTGTTACCCCCTTGTTCTGTGTAGTTACAGGGTAAATACTTTGAAATTTTGTTTTGAAATGTAAAAAAAAAAAAGTCAGAAATTAAATGGGATCCTTTATTGTATATTTACTGCACTTACCCTGTAACTACACAGAACAAGGGGGTAACAAGCGCCACTTTAATTTACAGCCCGCAGGAGCTACACTTACCCTGTAAATACACAGTTGAAACGGGTAACAAACACTACTTACTATGTAACGATTAGAAACAACACTATTTGCACAGTAATTACAGAGAAAGATACTCTACTAAAACAAAACAAAAAAAACGTTTTAATTACACAGTATATTTGCCCTGACATTTAAGTGTCATTGCAATACAATGTGATAAGGTAAGTACTAAGTACTACATGGTACGTTCTAAACTAAAATCATAGCAGAAACTATTTTTTTTTTGGCTTAACATTAAGTAGTTTAGTAAGAAAAGCCAATAAATTCAATTTTTATCATACTGTGCATACATACAGCTATATATATATATATATATATATATATATATATATATATATATATATATATATATATATATATATATATACACGTTTAATTTACAACCCACAGATGTCAAAATTACCCTCTAACTACATTGCACAAGAATATTTTGCCAGAAATGTGATAAAAACTTTTATATACAACAGACATACAATTTTGCCTGGAATATATTAACAGAATAGGTACCTGTTAGTTTTAAAATAATTACATTATAAATAATTTGCTTGTATATCTGGTTGTACTTGTACCCCTTTATTACCCAAAACTTAACATATTGTTTCCTTATACCTACACGGAAGCACACTATAATTACAGAAACGTACACCGTAATTCCGGTGTACTTACGCAGTTGTTTGCGGGTAGTAATATAAAGTGTTACCCAGAAATGTTTAAAACTATTGTTCACCAATACAAAAAATAAAAGGTTAAAGGGAAAATTAAACTTTAATTGGTTTGTTTTGGATTGTTTGAGGTAGCTTTAAAAAAATTAACATTGTTTGGAGAGATAAGTGTATTATTAAATGATTTTATTTAAAGAGGCAAGTTATTTTTATTTTTTTATTATGCTTGCATTAAAATGTGAAAAATAGGATGTTCAATTTACCCCCAGATGGCTCAGTTTACCCACTGACTGGGATCAACTTACCCCTAGCCTGGGGTAAGTTGAGTCACATGAACACTTTTTTCTCTGAGGTCATACTTGCAAGGCTCTTTGTCGTAGGTGCATTCTTATATTTTCAGTTGATAGGCAACATCCCACATTAACAGTAGATGTCTTCAATGTACTTCTGTCTCAATTTTCCTTGCCTGGAGATCCATATAAGTAAAAACTGGCTCATCTTACCCCACTCTCCCCTACCAATTGGCAGAAATTAATTCTTACCATATGTGTGCGAACTTGGGAAATGTCCATCTGATGGGCCTACAAAAAGGGAAAAAGATTAGGGAAAAAAAGCCATTAGGTTTTGAACCAAACATTGTAATTTTAGTAATACAACAGTAATACAAATTAATAATATATTTATTGAACAAAAATGAATTATTTTATTTATCAAAATAAACAGAAATTAGACACTTCCCCGTTCAACTTCGCTGAAGTGATTGTTTTGAACAAGAATTAATTAAGACATTATCAAAAAAAATCTTAAGGTGTGCCTTATTTAGCCCCGTTGTAGCTAAAACACCTGTAAAAAAAAAATAATACAATAAGTTCAGTCAAATTAACACGGTACCTTGGGCCGTATTTTACGGACTTTTCGTAGAGTGAAGACATGAAGTGATGCATCTGTTCACCAATCATTGCTGTGATACGGCAGTTCATATCTGTTCTCCTTATGATGATGTTTTCCTTTTACTCCGTGTGAACCTCTCGCACTACAGACGAGAGGAGGAGGTTTCAGTCTCTCAGTTTCTCTCAGTTTCTCTCAGTTCACACGCGCTTCTCAACGAAAGCTGACGTGATCTCACACTCGATGCTGTAAACCTGAGGGGCCGAAGTGAAGGATACGACTGCTGGATTATTAACTTCTGCATGCCATGTGGACAGTGTTTCATGTGAATCCGTATCTAAATAGATTGCGTATTAGGTAAGTGTGCTTTAAATACTCATTATGTGGTATTAATGAATGTTTTGCTAATCCCTCGGCATCTCCGCAGTTAAATCGAGACGCGATTTTCAGGACGCGTCAAATACAATGTCTGTTCTACTAGAAGTTTGGATGTGGTCATGACATATAGATCAATTAATATAATAAGGCTTATAATAATATTCGTTAGAACATATTCCATAATATTTAGCTACAATATCAAGATTCAAAACTGTCAAATTTTTCATGTATTGTAACCATTATTATCACATATCATTGCTTTAACGTGCTCATTGTTTCGGCATAACTGTATGGTCTTATGTAGGGGAGCGCGGGACACAACACGGGGCTGTAACACACTTGTTTTAAATACTTCCACACATGCCAGCATGATGAAACTTAGTGTATTTACTAGTTGCCATATCAACACTATATAGAGAAAAGATTGCGCCAAAATTCAGAAATCTTTGTAAGATATCACTGAACATTTATTTAACCATAGCAAAAGTAGGCTAAATTTCTTACTTAAGATAATTTTTCATCTCTATTTTTTGTGTTTATTTAAAATTAGACAAATGTGATGATATTTGAATCTCCAATCTGTTGTTTAACAGTTGATATAGTTCTTTAATGCTTCGCTGACACTAGCAGGGTTTAAACCGCAGTTGTGCAGTTGGGGCATGTTGTAAACCTGTGCCCATATTAGAAATATGCTATTATATTCTATACTTTTATGAATTCTATTCAGAAAACATGAGAAACATGTAAATAAAGACTGAGAGTCAATGTTCAGAAATTATTAATTATTATTTTGTTTTGAAATATGCTGTATATTTGTGTTTTCCGGTGTGTTTTTTGTCAAACTCAAAAAATAGTTTATTTTTAATTATTAAAAAAATCCCATTATTTTATATGAAAGAGTTAATAATTGTATTTTATTAAGACAGTATTTTGGTTTGACTTGTATATTTTTTTTTATTAGATCAGATAGCATTTTAAGCTGTCATATGGTGATGTTACAATGTACCCCACCTATGGGGCATGTTGTCACATTTCACTTACATTATTTCGGGGTAAATCAAGAAAAAAGTATTCACTGCATTAATATAACAAAACCACATAATTGTACTAGACATGTGGGAAATTAATGTGGGAAAAAATAAATCCTCTAAACCCTAAGTAGATTTACACAAACTGAGAAAGTAAAAAAGCATTACGTTGTGCCCCGCTCTCCCCTACATTTCTGCCATGGACATTACTGTGACAGTCACCTCTGATGACAGATTACGTAGAAACATGCACTGCTTTGAAATGCATTGTGAATAAATGTGAATTGAATTGACAAACATGAAATTTATAATATTTTAATATATTAAAATTACCTTTTTAATGTTGAATAAACATACTTTTTTAATGTTTCTTACTCACTATACTATCATACTTTTAAAAAGGTATGCTTGAAATATCTAAAAGGTATTGTGCATGTCGAGCTTTGTTAACGGCGGTGAATAGTAATGTAGAAATGACTGATTATTTTCTTCTTACAGAAAGCTGATGATTAATGGCAGCTTGAGCTGGTCATAAATAGGGAAGAAACAGAGCTCTTCTCCAGAATGCGTGGCCCAACAGCACCAGAGTCATGTTTGCTGTGGAGATTCCTGGTGCTGATGTGTGTTTTGGCCGATATAACACACAGAAGCAGCGGCTGTCCCGAGTCCTGTGCCTGTTACGCTCCATCAGAAGTGCACTGCACATTCAGATACCTGAGTCAAATACCCAGGGACATTCAGCCAGCTGTGGAACGGATTAACCTGGGGTAAAACATACCACAGTCAAACCAGCATATAAAAATGTCATTGAAAACAGCTTATTTAAGGCTAATATTTGTACTTTTGTGTTTCAGGTACAACAGTTTATCAAGTCTTAAAGTGAACGACCTCTCTGGACTAAAAAACCTGGAACTATTAATGCTGCATAGTAACATTATCAAGATTGTTGAGGACAACGCGTTCCATGACCTCACATCTCTGAAGGTAAAATACTGAACTCACTACTTTGGGAGCAACATTATTAAAAGTTTCTGTATTTAAAGGGGTCATATTGCACTTTTACAAGTTGATTGTACTGAAATGTGTGTTGGCAGTGCCTGTACACAACCATCATATAATGATAAAAATTCCATCCAGTGTTTTTGTTTTAATCTCCTTATATGTTTTCCCCTGCCTCAAATTGAGCCGTTCGATCTTGTGACGTCACTAAATCGGACGCCCCTCCCACGATTCTTGATTGACAGCAGCGTTTCAACAGATCCCCGCCGTGAGCGAGCTGTCAATCATCATAGTCCGTCATTGTTGATACGCTGGAGCAGAATGGCGTCTAAGCGATTGTGGTGTTCTGTTCTTTGGTGTAATAAGGAACACAGAAATCATTTTAATGTTCCTAAATCCGAACCGCTGAAGACACAGTGGCTGAGTTTTGTTTTCGAAGGGAATATTACCCACAAGCAACGTCAATGCTTTCATGTTTGCGCGATTCGCAAATCTTTTCTCACCAGACTGCTTTATTAACGAAGGAAGTAACTTATAAAGCTGATTTTGATAAGAAGCTGCTCCTGAAAAAAGAATCGTTACCAACTATTCATGTCTCCCTGCTGAACCTCCAGACAAAGTAAGTGTAAAATTGTATTAACCTTTATATTAATCTTTGCAAATCGCTTCACGATGAATGCGGCTAAGGTTTACACTCAGTGCACATACGGCATGTTTTCTATGTACGACCTTCTCAATATAATTCATAATCCCACGTTTATAATGAACAATGTGTTATGGTTATTGTGTTATCACTAACTGAGTACGTATAACTTACATCAGTAAACACATAGCGTTCGTACATCTCACTAAGTTACTCTACGCTGCCAGTACACAAAGATAGATCAAAGTGACAATATAATAACCAACCATTCAGAGACGTCATGTTCGAGCCTTACTTGTCGAACTTCTTCGGGCCGTCATCTTGTTCCGACTCCGGTTCAAACTGATACGGTTGCACAGATGTGTCCTCCTCAGAGACTCCCGCTGCCATTCTTTTCCTATACTCTCAACTGTTGTCAAGGAAACACTCCACGTGCGGTGTGGTCATATTAATGACGCCCGCAGAACAGAGGGGCGGAGTCAGCGAAGCTCATTATCATTTAAAGGCATATGCACTGAAATGGCGTGCTGAAAACAGAGCTGTTTTTGACCAGGTAAAATTAGTGTTTTCTTACAATACTAACGAATATTTCTAATTAAAGTATATTACAAACTTTTCATTTAGACCCTAAAGAATCAAATTAACTTGTATGAAAATGGCATTATATGACCCCTTTAAGGTATGCTACCCAAGTTTTTTTTCTTTTTTCTCCATATTAAAAAAATGATTATGAGATGGCGACGTCAGTCATATAACTGTTCTAAAAAAAGCTGTTTTATTAAACACAAGGGATATTCATCCATATCATGTATGTCATGTTGAGATCACATGACCAGGCGAATTCTAATCACTTTATCTCTGTAACACCCCAAATTTCCATTGTGGAATGAATGATCACACACTGTGAACAGGGCATGTGTACGGAGGCATCTGGAAACTGGAAACATTTGCTTCGTGTGATGCTGCATTCACAACAATAGATGGCAGTATGTCAAGGCTACTATACCAGTATCATGAGTAAAATATTACTTTGTGCACTTTTATGAAAATACTTAACCCTTAAAGACCTATTTTTGGGGAACCTGACTCGCCTGTTATTTTCTTTGTTTTTCTAAACCATTATAGCAGTCAGCATCAAGTGCCATATATCATTTTAAACAGGAGAACTTGAAGTTTCAGCTCATTTAAATTCCCAATTTTACATTTATTTTGTATTAGAATGGATGAATTTACCAGATTTAAGAAAGACAGCAGCAAATGTTTTTTTTTGTTTTTTTTTACTCAACTCAAACAAAACCTCCTGAAGTTTGGATTTTGTTCCTTTAGAAAGTTATACTTGGATATTCTAGATTTTCAGATGAAATGTTGTCTACATGTAACAATCCCTAAGCAAGTTATAGCCATTTATTACAACAGTATTACAGGCGATTTTCAGTGAAAAGCTGGTGTTTTTAATTTACTGACAATGCAGATGTGTCCAAAAAAGTTCAGGAAGTAAAGTAAATTGAAAACATTGTTATATTATAATAGAACACTGAAGCAAAAGTGACTTTTTTTGTCTTGTGAATTTTCTTGTGCAACAAAAATACAAACAGTGTAAATGATTTTCACAAACTATAAGAAGTATTCAAAACTCTTGGCTGCGCCAGCCAGTTCTCCGTCGGACGCAGTTCACTGGGACATTGTGTAGCGACTCGTTTGAAAACACACATTTCAGTGCCATATCCGATGTGTAGCACTGTTTTATAGATTTTTTTGAATTGTGTTATGTTTTGTCAGAGAGTGCTCTCATGCAAATCTGTTATTTTGTGTTTGTTTTCACACATGCACTCACACAACTACTTTTACTTTGCCTCAGTTCAAATTTCCAAAGAAATATGCTAATCGGTGGTGCAAAAAAACAAAACCTATGTTTATTGGTTGAGTAGATGATAGTTTCACCCAATCGGGGGACGGGGGTGGGATTAAGCATCAACAATCGGTCCAGTTTGGCTCATAGGAACAAACCGCATGGGTTTCTCTGAATCAATGCTGATCAAAACTTGATGACGCAATCACATTCACTACGAGCTTTTGAATGTCCAAACGCTAAAAACTCGATGCCAGATTCAGCCGTGAATCTCCTCTTTATGAGACTTTTTAAAGTATATAAATTGGATTACCGGTTCAAAAGTTATTAATCATTTAAGAACAATAGTTATTTTTTAGCCGTGGGCGGCTGTATCAGTCTTTAAGGGTTTACAGATAAAGCTAATCAGTATATTACTGTAAATACTGGGCAGTTCCTGGCCAGAATAAGTTAGAATGAGGACCAACCTTTATGGTATATTCTCTAGAAACATCCCAACATTGTGTAAACTGCAAAACAGTAATCAGCTGGTGTGTTGTCTATCTGGGTTTGCTGATACCATACAGTATGGCTTGATAATTGTGAAGATATGATTACGTGCCGCCGCTGCCCTCATGGCCCTGTTTATACAGCCGCCTCAGGTGTTCTGATCACCAGCCGTCGAACTATACACCATGTACAAAATCAAATGCCAAGGGAAAAGCCTCTGATGACTTAATGACATGCATCACTATATCAGTAATACTGACAGTGAGTTTATGTAATGACAGAATGATGATGATGCTCTTGCTGTTACATGTTCTCCGTTTGTTTGGACGTTTATGTTGTATTTCCAGTTTCCTGATTCCTGTGATAGTTTGTAGTCCTTTTGTGTCATTGGTTCCTTTGTTTGTATCTCCAAGAGGTGTTTCTTGTTTCCCTTGTTATCTTGTGAGCTTCATTGTCTTAAATAGCCTGGTGTTTAAAGTTTAGTCAGTTGTTGTCTTTGTTTGTGATTGTAAAGCTGTTAGGTTTTGTTTTTTTGTGGGTGAAACAAAGCTTTTCAAGGCATCAAATTAATTGAACCAATTGCTTCGCCAAATGATTGACTGTTTTGAAGTGTTTGAAACTCCACATGCTGGTGACCCCTGCTGGACAATCAATGAGATCTAGGCCCAAACATATTGACACCTTTCACAAAACAATAGCAATTATTTTCATAACATTTTAAGGTTTTCAATATAATTTACAAGTTATTTAATGCCATTAAATATAAGTGCTTGTATTCTGTTTTAGTTAGGGTCTTTACTAAATCAGACCATTTTTTAATTATAGATGTGTTTATCAATAAAGCTTTCTATAAAACACTCGCAAAGTGATAATGTTAATGTTTTAAGATCAGGTGTGGTTTGTAAGAATGCACTTTTTATATTGCACATATTTAGCAAAATACTCCTCTCTATGGCTATTTTTTTCTAGTCAACTAACATTCTGGTCATTAAATGGCTTTTTTGAGGTAAATGTAACGTTCTGCGACAATATTGTTCTCCTGCAGTTTTATTGACATCTTTCCATGGTCGAAAAACACTGATTGATCGATAGTATGTATCAGGCATATCGTCACTTCCCCATGAAACTCACGTATGTCCAAAACGGTTACTTTTCAGGAAGTGAAAAAAACACCGTAATTTCAAAAGCAGTTGAACGTAGCGTTGCATACTTGGTACGGCATCTTTAAATGTAACCATATTCTTGCCAGTGTAATGATATAATCCACATTTGACCAAAATCGAGTTTAAATGGACATACGTGCATATTTTACAGTAACGGTGGTAGATACGCGTTCTTCAGGTCATTAATTAGAATGACCAAGTCGCGTTTCATATTGACAGATGAATAGGCTACGCTCAGTTTATTAAATAGCCAACGTCTCATTTCATTAAATACGCTCAGTTTATTAAATGTCTCTTGCAAACTATGAAGGGACGATGAATCAATACACTGACATGGCAATGCTAGACTGATACTTTGTTTGCACAGTCCTACCGTAATTTTGTCACCCCTCTCCACTCCTAGACGTACATCTGGCGTCAGGGGGAAACGTTTACCTCGATAAAGTTAGGCCTACTGTAAAGGAAAGTCATTGTCTCACCAGGCTATGTTTATTTGGCACTGTATTGCAGAAAAGAAAAGTGAAAATTAAGTTGCAGTTCCAGTAAACTCCAGTTAACCAGTTCATGTTTATTCTTCATGTGATTCAAGCAGTAACGACTGATTAGACTCAATACTGCTACTACAGGTGGAATTATAAAATAGCAACAGGCCTTAATGCAAGATTTTAATCATGTCTTTCATAAGAATCATAAGAATTGGCTGATAGGAATTCCAAGAGTTCAACAGACCAAGTCATTTTAAAACATGCACATAAACAATTACATGCCTATACATACACAATAAATAGAACATTTAATTAACAAATTAATCAGTAAGTCAGGACAGCCCATTCATCCAGGTGGTGAAATAGTGCATCACTCATGGTCAAGTGCATTGTAAAATGGATGAAAGTCCTTGGGTAAAACATGTTTCAGTTCTTGAAGGTGCTTGAACTTCAGGGCTTTAATTTTTGGGTGGGATGTATAGAGTGGGGCCACGATGACACACGTCTTCCTCAGGGAAGGGGATGTGAAGGGTTGCCAGTTGTCAGAGTGTAGTAGTTTAAACTCCATACTCCCATCCACATTGTATCTAATAGATAGATCAAAGAAAAGAAGGGGGAGGGGTGTCGGGGAACATAGGACACAGAGATAAGAGGGAACCAAAAGCATGTTTAGATTTATGAAACAAAATATTTTAATATGATATGGCTAATGTTTCATGTATTTGTGAAAAAAGTGTGTTAAAAAAACCCACCTGACTGCTCAAAGGTCATGCACTGTAGGATCTCCAACTTTTCTACCAGGTCGGACTGACTTGCAGATGTTGACTTTGCTGAAGTCTTGGAAAAAGCTGTAACCAACATACTTCACCTCGTATGGTTTTGGACTGGAACGAGCTCCTCGAATAACTGCAGCATACTCAGCTGGAACATGTATATCACGGTTTATCAATTTCCTCTCAATCACACTGTGCACAGAGTAGGGGTGGGCGATATAGCTTCAAAATTCTATCACGATATTTCAAGAATATTTGCGATAATGATATTTATGACGATATAAACATTTTCTTTTGTTGTTGTTGAAAATTTTCTTATGTTTATCTCGCCTAAATGTTTGCTCACTCATTGCGTTTTTACAATGTGGTAATTTTGTTGTTAAGAGTTTACACAACACAAGGAAGCTTGATTTCAATCTTTGAATTAAATGTTAAATGTGCGTTGGTCTAACACCAGTATTCAGAAATACTACAGAAACATAATAAAGTAATCAAATGTAAAATAACACAGTCTTTTAGTTCTGTTTCCTGATTAAATTAAATACATAGGCTAATAATTCTCATTCATTACAATTAAAGCTATCTTTTGTTGTTTTGACGACAACATTAATGACAGACGCATAGCCTATGGCTGCTGTCACTTTTACAGCTAGTGCACGGATCCATTGCTGTTTTCATTATACTGTCTGTCACACTGTCACATGCGTTTTATACATAACCGACTGTGTTTATGAGTATACTTACCAAGACCGGAAGTTTTACACAATTTTGTGTTTTCCCCCCCATTAAAGCATTATAATCCGCGAAAAATAACTTTAGTTTCTCGCGAGCTGTAGGCCTAACGTTACTCTATGTATGCACGCAGTGCAACTCTCTCAGAGAGTGCGCGAGTAGCTTACTGGATAGTTTAAAACCGCTTGAATGTTTAAACTGATAAGAATTAAGAAGACTGTGCAAGAGACCATTCAGTCATGTCCCGACTCCTAAACGCGCGCGAGAGAAGACGCGCGTCGGCAGCCCCGCTGAACACTCAAGCTGATTGTGAAATTGCTAAATCGTCATCGGAGGCTGACAGGCTGCTCTCGCGCTCAGACAGGTGTTGTTGTTGTGCGTGCTCGGGAACGTAAATGTGCCATACGTCATCGCGTCGCGCTATATCATTGATATCGCGATATGACACTTTTTTTATCATGTAAAAATGTATACCGGTATTATCGTGGACGGTATGATATGGCACACCCCTAGCACAGAGTCACATTTGTGTGAGACCTCTTTCAAGGAACTTGTGTGGCACACGTTTCTTTTTTCAGTTGCAAACTTTAAGAGGGCATTGCTCAGGGCCAGATTTCTGTTTTGATAACCACACCCATAACTCCAAAGGATGAATTCATTGTAAGTGGGGTGTGCTTCAAGGTAATCCACAATGCAGGAGGCAAACTCGTTGGCAGAGAACCCAGCTTCACCCTCATGCCAAAGGTAATTTTTTGCTTCATGTGATGCCATATTGTAGATGGTAAAATTATGGACACCACTACCATTCATTTTGTAGTAGAGGGCAGACGCTTGAAGCTTTGGGCACAGGAGAAGGCCCTGCAGATCCATGCATGCAACCAAGGTGGTGTTGTTTGCAAGTTGTTTGTCCTTTACCTTTTCTGCTCGTGCTTCGTCCTTTTTAACACAGTGTTCCTCCCACACGGCAGCCTCGATGTTCCCAGCTTTGAAGGCACAGCAAGTTTCACACTGATCTTTCTTCGGATGGAACAGAGATAGATTTAAGTCGTTGAAGGTGTTAGTGAATACTTGCCGTGACAGAGGCTGGATGCTGTGGTCTGCACATGTTTGCTTATACTGTGTGTGGAGATGACTGATGGACTTGAGGAAAGGCTCCAGGTACATCTTTGATGAGGAGGACCTGCAGTAGTGCGATGGAACTTTTGGCAGATCCAGAAGGAAGGTCTTTAGGAAGTCCTGCTCCTCTGTCCTTACCCTCACTCTCACCATCTTCTCAGGACTTTCCCCTCTTCGCCCAACCCACTTTAAAAAAGTCCACTGCTTGATGCCAAGTGTAGACAGGAACATCCTTCGACAAACTCTGAGCCTTTTACCATCTACACATAAAAAACAAAAGAGAGATGATGACCTCCGAGATTGAACGGAGGTCATGGTTTGTAAGGAATTATAAACCTGCGCACATATTCAAACGCACATAACTATAGAATCAATTCTTAATGCGCATGTGAACGCCATCAGCGTCTATCACAGGTTCACGTTTAAAGTCTGTTTAGAGAGAACGGTGTCGTCTTAGCGGCCCCTAATTTAATAACAAACTATCATTTAGATGGAAGTGAATCAATCAAAACTAACTTTAGCTGGAAAAAATTTTTTTCAAGAGCCACTATAAAACCAAACCAATCTCTGTTACCTTAAATTATATCTTTATCTCTGTAAAGCTGCTTTGAAACAATCTACATTGTTAAAAGCGCTATATAAATGAGGATGACTTGACTTGACTTGAACCGCTTCTGTCCGACGCCGCTTACATTCTCCTCTCTTTCCATTCCAATTTCCCTCAAAAATACTTGAAAATTTCCTCCCTCTTTCCTTCATCAATTTCGGAGCAGTGTAGTTTGCTCGATTTCTGCCAGGACACAGCCTGGCACCGCTTGTCCATTTTTC
The DNA here is from genome assembly GCF_051911475.1 of Siphateles boraxobius. Lineage (NCBI taxonomy): Eukaryota > Metazoa > Chordata > Actinopteri > Cypriniformes > Leuciscidae > Siphateles > Siphateles boraxobius. Next base: position 3,095,212 of record NW_027509019.1, on the reverse strand, counting down.
TTTCTTCTTTGATGACAAATTATTATTTTTTCGTCCAAGATAAGATTGGCCCCTCATTCTTTTCCTTTTCTGGATGTTACCCTTCCAAGCGTCTGGGTTGGCCCTCTTCCTTGACCTTCCCCGATTATCAATGGCACCTTCATATGATTAAAATAAAAATAAAATAAAAATTATGTTCTACAAATGCACATTTCTCTTACATGTTTTCTTAGCATGTGGATATATGTGTGTGTGTGTGTGTGTGTGTGTGTGTGTGTGTGTGTGTGTGTGTGTGTGTGTGTGTGTGTGTGTGTGCGCGCGGCTGAGCCCACTAGTAGCAGACAGAAATGTAAAAATAATGACAATAAGTTACTCACCTTCATTGACAGGTGTGTAATCCGGGTCATTTTCTTGATCGTGTTCAAGTGAGTCTTAGAATAATAAAGAGGAACATATTTAGTACAACAAATGCACTGTTTACATCATTCTGATATAAGATTGCAACCATTTTGACTGGTAATCGATTAAATACGCTAGATTTGTTATTAGTAATGGGCTTGAGTCTTTAAGTCCTACTCAAAACTAATGTGAGGTGGAGGCTGTAGTATAGTCTAATCTGAGGAGAAGAAGAAGAAGAAGAAGAATACTTACCCTCACTGGCAGCTATTTCGGAATGATTTTCATTATCACTTTCCAGAGAATCTAACAACAATAAAGAAAAAAATGCATTTAGCACACTGAATAGCCTACAATGTTTGAATAATTCAGAACTGAGCTTGCATCAGTAGCTTTGACCAGCAAATGTACAGTAACTGTACATTTTGAATTCTCTATGATTAAAATGTTTTAATTTAGCCACATACAATTTGATGGATTAGCACTTAGAAATGCAACAGCAGATTCCTTGATCAAGGGAACCAGAATAACATGTTTGACAGGCTTTCATCTTAATGTGCAACACATCAATAGGCTTTAGGTTGCTGTATAGGTATAGCTGATACTGGGAGAAAATAATTTAAGCCTAAATTACCTACCCTCATTGGCAGCTGTCTGAGAACTGTCACTTTCAAGTGAATCTAAGAATGACAGAGAAGAAAATCAGTTAACATTTGAGTAATGAATACAATGTAAACTGTTTGGCTGACTCAATTCTATTTTCCTACAAACCTTCCTCCTCGTTGCTGACCCTCACAATCGCCTCAACAACAGCCCTATCTTAGCTAACATTCATCAAGTCACACAGCTCCTTTACAGAGACAGACATCCTGAAGGAAGGGAGAAAAACAGATCAGAATAAATATAGCGCTATGCCCAGTCAACATTGCTTCACTTCGGAAATCCGTGCGTTAACATCTCCACAATAAAAATGTAGCAAGATTACTCTAGTGCTGGAAATTCTCATCCTCTGGCAAGCTGTGATAGCACAGTATGAGTGAGGCATGTTCTAGTGACAGTCATGACAGTATCATTACAGGCTATAATTTGATCAGTTTGACTCAAAAAAAAAAAAGTATAAATCTTATCAATGAGACGAGTTTATTTACATACTAGCAAGCAAGCTAATCTGTGAAGAACTAGGCTAGCTAGCCTGTGGACAATTACTTCGTCAAGACCATTTACCGGTAAATAACAGTTGTGAATATATAATAAACTTCAGAACAGTTGTCAAAAACAAACGTTTGCTGATACTTTACCTCACAGTGTTATTCGGCTATTCAGTGCTTAGCTTCCAGAAACTTCACGAGACCGCCGAGATGCCTCCATAGGGTGGGAGATACGCAGCGTGATTGACAGCTTTGACACCAAATGGATATACGTGAAAATCAGATGACATGATTTCACAACTTTTCATTGGTCATTTAGATAATGTGAATCTTATTGTATACGGAAATGAACCTGGACATTCTATCCGTCGAAAAATCTCAAAATCGGCAAAATGGACATACACGGTTTTCATCGGACAGCGACGATATATACCTTTCAGTAAGTTGTACTGTATCTCTAAATAAAAAGTAACAGATGATCGGTTTACTTGAAATGATGGCGCTACAGCGATCTGTCACGTCACATTTACAAGCGCCAAAACGGTATTTATTGTCTGAATTTCCTAATAAAATGGACAGAATCTGAGAGCTGAGAATTTTATTCATATCAAAAGTAACCTGCTCTGTCTAGTCTGTCGGTGTCAGTGTCCTCTTTGCTCCGCAATTTTTCTCTGCGTGAGAAAATGGATGTGTGGTGTGACAGCGTGTGAAAAAGTGTTGATTGCGTGAGTTTTGGCAGCCCTGCTTTTAGAAGGGGGAAAAATTACCGGCAGCGTTCCTCCTTCCGCCATGCTGCTTCTCCATGTGAGGACTGTTTACAGTAGACTAGAGTACACACTGCGCAGCATACAGTGCTTATACATGTGAGGATTGTTTACATTAGACTAGAGTACACTGCGCAGCATACAGTGCTTATACATGTGAGGATTGTTTACATTATTAGACTAGAGTGCACACTGCGCAGCATACAGTGCTTATACATGTGAGGATTGTTTACATTAGACTAGAGTGCACACTGTGCAGCATACAGTGCTTATACATGTGAGGATTGTTTACATTAGACCAGAGTGCACACTGCGCAGCATACAGTGCTTATACATGTGAGGATTGTTTACATTTGACTAGAGTGCACACTGCGCAGCATACAGTGCTTATACATGTGAGGATTGTTTACATTAGACTAGAGTGCACACTGCGCAGCATACAGTGCTTATACGTGTGTGGATTGTTTACTTTAGACTAGAGTGCACACTGCGCAGCATACAGTGCTTATACGTGTGAGGATTGTTTACATTAGACTAGAGTGCACACTGCGCAGCATACAGTGCTTATACATGTGAGGATTGTTTACATTAGACTAGAGTGCGCACCGCGCAGCATACAGTGCTTATACATGTGAGGATTGTTTACATTAGACTAGAGTGCACTGCGCAGCATACAGTGCTTATACATGTGAGGATTGTTTACATTAGACTAGAGTGCACACTGCGCAGCATACAGTGCTTATACATGTGAGGATTGTTTACATTAGACTAGAGTGCACACTGCGCAGCATACAGTGCTTATACATGTGAGGATTGTTTACATTAGACTAGAGTGCACACTGCGCAGCATACAGTGCTTATACGTGTGTGGATTGTTTACTTTAGACTAGAGTGCACACTGCGCAGCATACAGTGCTTATACGTGTGAGGATTGTTTACATTAGACTAGAGTGCACACTGCGCAGCATACAGTGATTATACATGTGAGGATTGTTTACATTAGACTAGAGTGCGCACCGCGCAGCATACAGTGCTTATACATGTGAGGATTGTTTACATTAGACTAGAGTGCACTGCGCAGCATACAGTGCTTATACATGTGAGGATTGTTTACATTAGACTAGAGTGCACACTGCGCAGCATACAGTGCTTATACGTGTGAGGATTGTTTACATTAGACTAGAGTGCACACTGCGCAGCATACAGTGCTTATACATGTGAGGATTGTTTACATTAGACTAGAGTGCACTGCGCAGCATACAGTGATTATACATGTGAGGATTGTTTACATTAGACTAGAGTGCACTGCGCAGCATACAGTGCTTATACGTGTGAGGATTGTTTACATTAGACTAGAGTACACACTGCGCAGCATACAGTGCTTATACATGTGAGGATTGTTTACATTAGACTAGAGTGCACACTGCGCAGCATACAGTGCTTATATGTGTGAGGATTGTTTACATTAGACTAGAGTGCACACTGCGCAGCATACAGTGCTTATACATGTGAGGATTGTTTACATTAGACTAGAGTGCACTGCGCAGCATACAGTGCTTATACATGTGAGGATTGTTTACATTAGACTAGAGTGCACTGCGCAGCATACAGTGCTTATACATGTGAGGATTGTTTACATTAGACTAGAGTGCGCACCGCGCAGCATACAGTACTTATACATGTGAGGATTGTTTACATTAGACTAGAGTGCGCACCGCGCAGCATACAGTACTTATACATGTGAGGATTGTTTACATTAGACTAGAGTGCACTGCGCAGCATACAGTGCTTATACATGTGAGGATTGTTTACATTAGACTAGAGTGCGCACCGCGCAGCATACAGTGCTTATACATGTGAGGATTGTTTACATTAGACTAGAGTGCGCACCGCGCAGCATACAGTACTTATACATGTGAGGATTGTTTACATTAGACTAGAGTGCGCACCGCGCAGCATACAGTACTTATACATGTGAGGATTGTTTACATTAGACTAGAGTGCACTGCGCAGCATACAGTGCTTATACATGTGAGGATTGTTTACATTAGACTAGAGTGCACACTGCGCAGCATACAGTGCTTATACATGTGAGGATTGTTTACATTTGACTAGAGTGCACACTGCGCAGCATACAGTGCTTATACATGTGAGGATTGTTTACATTATTAGACTAGAGTGCACTGCGCAGCATACAGTGCTTATACGTGTGAGGATTGTTTACATTAGACTAGAGTGCACACTGCGCAGCATACAGTGCTTATACATGTGAGGATTGTTTACATTTGACTAGAGTGCACACTGCGCAGCATACAGTGCTTATACATGTGAGGATTGTTTACATTAGACTAGAGTGCACACTGCACAGCATACAGTGCTTATACGTGTGAGGATTGTTTACATTAGACCAGAGTGCCCACTGCGCAGCATACAGTGCTTATACATGTGAGGATTGTTTACATTATTAGACTAGAGTGCACTGCGCAGCATACAGTGCTTATACGTGTGAGGATTGTTTACATTAGACTAGAGTGCGCACCGCGCAGCATACAGTACTTATACATGTGAGGATTGTTTACATTAGACTAGAGTGCGCACCGCGCAGCATACAGTACTTATACATGTGAGGATTGTTTACATTAGACTAGAGTGCACTGCGCAGCATACAGTGCTTATACATGTGAGGATTGTTTACATTAGACTAGAGTGCACACTGCGCAGCATACAGTGCTTATACATGTGAGGATTGTTTACATTTGACTAGAGTGCACACTGCGCAGCATACAGTGCTTATACATGTGAGGATTGTTTACATTATTAGACTAGAGTGCACTGCGCAGCATACAGTGCTTATACGTGTGAGGATTGTTTACATTAGACTAGAGTGCACACTGCGCAGCATACAGTGCTTATACATGTGAGGATTGTTTACATTTGACTAGAGTGCACACTGCGCAGCATACAGTGCTTATACATGTGAGGATTGTTTACATTAGACTAGAGTGCACACTGCGCAGCATACAGTGCTTATACATGTGAGGATTGTTTACATTTGACTAGAGTGCACACTGCGCAGCATACAGTGCTTATACATGTGAGGATTGTTTACATTTGACTAGAGTGCACACTGCGCAGCATACAGTGATTATACATGTGAGGATTGTTTACATTAGACTAGAGTACACACTGCGCAGCATACAGTGCTTATACATGTGAGGATTGTTTACATTAGACTAGAGTGCACACTGCGCAGCATACAGTGCTTATACCTTTGAGGATTGTTTACATTAGACTAGAGTGCACTGCGCAGCATACAGTGCTTATACATGTGAGGATTGTTTACATTTGACTAGAGTGCACACTGCGCAGCATACAGTGATTATAGATGTGAGGATTGTTTACATTAGACTAGAGTGCACACTGCACAGCATACAGTGCTTATACATGTGAGGATTGTTTACATTAGACTAGAGTGCACTGCGCAGCATACAGTGCTTATACATGTGAGGATTGTTTACATTAGACTAGAGTGCACACTGCGCAGCATACAGTGCTTATACATGTGAGGATTGTTTACATTAGACTAGAGTGCGCACTGCGCAGCATACAGTACTTATACATGTGAGGATTGTTTACATTAGACTAGAGTGCGCACTGTGCAGCATACAGTGCTTATACGTGTGAGGATTGTTTACATTAGACTAGAGTGCACACTACGCATCATACAGTGCTTATACGTGTGAGGATTGTTTACATTAGACTAGAGTGCACTGCGCAGCATACAGGGCTTATACATGTGAGGATTGTTTACATTAGACTAGAGTGCACTGAGCATTATACAGTGCTTATACGTGTGAGGATTGTTTACATTTGACTAGAGTGCACACTGCGCAGCATACAGTGCTTATACATGTGAGGATTGTTTACATTAGACTAGAGTGCACTGCGCAGCATACAGTGCTTATACATGTGAGGATTGTTTACATTAGACTAGAGTGCACTGAGCATTATACAGTGCTTATACGTGTGAGGATTGTTTACATTAGACTAGAGTGCACACTGCGCAGCATACAGTGCTTATACATGTGAGGATTGTTTACATTTGACTAGAGTGTACACTGCGCAGCATACAGTGCTTATACATGTGAGGATTGTTTACATTAGACTAGAGTGCACTGCGCAGCATACAGTGCTTATACGTGTGAGGATTGTTTACATTAGACTAGAATGCACACTGCGCAGCATACAGTGCTTATACGTGTGAGGATTGTTTACATTAGACTAGAGTGCACACTGCGCAGCATACAGTGCTTATACATGTGAGGATTGTTTGCATTAGACTAGAGTGCACTGCGCAGCATACAGTGCGTATACATGTGAGGATTGTTTACATTAGACTAGAGTACACTGAGCAGCATACAGTGCTTATACTTGTGAGGATTGTTTACATTAGACTAGAGTGCAAACTGCGCAGCATTAAGTGCTTATACGTTTGAGGATTGTTTACATTAGACTAGAGTGCACACTGCGCAGCATACAGTGCTTATACGTGTGAGGATTGTTTACATTAGACTAGAGTGCACACTGCGCAGCATACAGTGCTTATACGTGTGAGGATTGTTTACATTAGACTAGAGTGCGCACTGCGCAGCATACAGTGCTTATACATGTGATGATTGTTTGCATTAGACTAGAGTGCACACTGCGCAGCATACAGTGATTATACGTGTGAGGATTGTTTACATTAGACTAGAGTGCACACTGCGCAGCATACAGTGCTTATACGTGTGAGGATTGTTTACATTAGACTAGAGTGCACACTGCGCAGCATACAGTGCTTATACGTGTGAGGATGGTTTACATTAGACTAGAGTACACACTGTGCAGCATACAGTGCTTATACGTGTGAGGATTGTTTACATTAGACCAGAGTGCCCACTGCGCAGCATACAGTGCTTATACGTGTGAGGATTGTTTACATTAGACTAGAGTGCCCACTGCGCAGCATACAGTGCTTATACGTGTGAGGATTGTTTACATTAGACTAGAGTGCACACTGCGCAGCATACAGTGCTTATACGTGTGAGGATTGTTTACATTAGACTAGAGTGCCCACTTTGCAGCATACAGTGCTTATACGTGTGAGGATTGTTTACATTAGACTAGAGTGCCCACTGCGCAGCATACAGTGCTTATACGTGTGAGGATTGTTTACATTAGACTAGAGTGCACACTGCGCAGCATACAGTGCTTATACGTGTGAGGATTGTTTACATTAGACTAGAGTGCACACTGCGCAGCATACAGTGCTTATACATGTGACAATTGTTTGCATCAGAGTGTGCACGTGTTTTTTTAAGCGGTTGATGGAAAATAAGTTAATGCGTGTTCTAAAAATCTAAATTCGGATCTATTATTTTTCACGGTATTTTGAAGTGCCCACGATAACAATATCGTGCATATTCTTTACCGCGATTTATCGCATTACCGAATACCGGCACATGTGTATGATGATGTAAAAATCGAATCGGTAATCGAAATCGAATCGAAAATCGAAATCAGATTGAATTGAGATCTTGCAAATCGAAATCGAATTGAATTTGAACATCTGTATCGATACCCAGCCCTAGTTAACATTAGTTAATGCACTTTGAACTAACATGAACAAACAATGAACTGCTGTATTTTATTAACTAACATTGACAAAGATTAATAAATACTGTTACAAATGTATTGCTCACTGTTAATTCATCATAGTAAATACATTAACTAATGTTAACTAATGAACCTTATTGTTAAGTGTTATCGTTTTTTCTTAGTCTTATTAAGTGCAAGGAAGATTGCATTTTCCTTTCACTTTCAAATTCATGATCGCACATAGTCTGTGTATAGGAAGCAGCTGTGCTGAGCACGCATTCTACAAGATAAGACATTTATCAGATGTTTACGCTCTCTTGCGCAACGAATCCTCCGTCATCGTCACGCATTTAGGGAATTGTGCCAACTCGTGCTGGATGAGCAGAGCAGCCGTTTACAATAGTACAATAGTATAATGATTTTTATTTCTATAAAAACAGCAAAACGACAGTGGAGGCGGTACAGCGGTGGACACCATAATGGAATGTGAATGTCAATGTCACATTTATTTATATAGCACATTTCCAAGGCCAAGGCCTACCAAAGTACTTCACAGTAAAAACACAAAGATATTAGTCACAGACTGATACAATAAAAACACAATAAAATAACAAATTCTAAAAATAAAGGTACACATAGAATATAACATTCATCAAGGCAGCTCCCCTGTGCCAAAAGCTACTTCAAACAAATGAGTCTTCAGCAATGATTTAAAAGTGGAGAAGCTACTAGCAGTCCGCACAGCTACAGGCAGTGAGTTCCAGAGAGTGGGAGCTGCCACTGAAAAAGCTTGATCACCACTGGATCTCCGTTTCGATCTAGGAACCTCTAGGACCATAAGACCGGCTGAACGAAGGTCTCTGGAGGGCCTATGCAACGTGACAAGGTCTGTAAGGTACTCTGGGGCTAACCCATTGATACATTTAAAAACAAATAGAATAACCTTAAAATCAATCCGATACTTTACTGGAAGCCAGTGAAGCAATGAGAGCACTGGAGTAATGTGCTCCCGCTTCTTCCTGACACTTAAAAGACGAGCTGCTGCATTCTGTAGAAGCTGCAGACGATAGAGCTCAGACTTCACAATGCCCGTATACAAGGACTTACAGTAATCCAGGCGAGAGGTAATAAAAACATGAATGACTTTTTCTAGGTCAGCCTGTCTCAGATACGGTTTGACTTTAGCTACCAGTCTAAGCTGAAAAAAGCTAGCCTTAACCACAGCATTGACCTGCTTATCCAGTTTAAAAGCACTATCAACAATCACTCCAAGATTCCTGGCATGGGATCTTAAGTGAGGTGCTAGTTGGCCAAGGACACTGGTAAGAACCTGAACCAACTCTGGGCGACCAAACAAGACAACCTCCGTTTTATTCTCATTAAGTTTTAAAAAGTTTAGGTCCATCCATATCTTAATATTGCTCATGCAGTTTATCACGGCCTGCAAAGATTCTTTAGCTGGAACCTTTAGTGGTAGATACACCTGCACATCATCAGCGAAGCAGTGGAAGGAGATGTCATGCTTCCTGAAAATTAATCCCAATGGTAGCATTTGGTAGACCCAAAACTGACCCCTGCGGTACCCCACAGGTCAGAGGGGCCACTGAGGATGAAAACTGTCCCATTTGTACTGAAATTTATCTGTCTGTTAAATACGACTCAAACCACTTTAGGACAGTGCCTTTTAAGCCAACACAGTGCTCTAAGCGCCACAGAAGAATTTTATGATCAACTGTGTTGAAGGCTGCAGTCAAATCAAGCAGAATTAAAATGGAACAGTTGCCAGTATCAAGGTGTAAGAACAGATCATTAAAAAGTTTTAATAGAGCAGTCTCCATACTGTGACGGGACCTAAAACCTGACTGAAACATCAGCTGTTTTTAAAAAATCTTGGACCTGAATCAACACAACTCTTTCAAAAACCTTTGAAATAAAAGGGAGCTAAGAAATGGGTCTAAAATTAGAAAAAACCATAGGGTCTAAGTTCTTCTTCTTCAGAAGAGGCTGAACTATGGCATGTTTAAAAGAAGATGGAACGCAGCCAGAACTAAGACACAAATTAATACATTTCAAAATAAAAGACTCCACTGAACAGAAGACCTCCTTAAACAGACATGATGGAATACTATCCGTTTGACAGTTAGCAGGGCGTAAATGTGCAACTATCTCATTCAGTTCAGTGGGGGTGAACGTCAAAGACAGCTGTGCTTGCTATAGGAGCTGAGGGGACCTGAGCAGACCGAGATAGTGGGATTCTAATAGCAGAGATCTTATCTGTAAAAAACTGCAGAAAAGCCTCACACAAACTAGAAGAAGGCTCTATACAGACAGCATCACCAGAGTTCACCAGTGAATCAAATACATTAAAAAGAACCTGAGGCTTATGAGCATTTTTTGACACCAGTGAGGAGAAATAATCAGTTTTTGCAGTTTTTACAGCCTGCTGATAATTAATAAGACTGTCCTGAAGGAGTTTCCTAGAAATTTGAAGATTGCCCTTTTTTCATTTTCTCTCCGCCTGTCTACATGTGCGCCTGAGCGTACGAGTGGACTCATTCAGCCAGGGCTCCTTCTGTGGCTTTATGCGCTTTAAAGTCATGGGTGCAATCGAATCGAAATCTTAGTACAGAAAGAATCAAACATTGCTATGCATTCATCCACACTGCGGTCATTAAGATCATCCAAATAATATAAAAAAGAATATTTAAAAATAGCACAAAAAAACTGTGGAGTTCCAGAATTAAAAACACGAAGACGGTGCAGAGGAGCTGCGCTTAGAGAGGGAGCAGGCACAGAGATGGAAAATAAAACAGGTTAATGGTCAGATAAAAGTGTGTGGCCGATCTCAGTTATCCGTATGTCCAGCCCATATGACAGCACAAGATCCAAAATATGACCCTTTTCATGCGTGGGCTCCCTAAGGTTACTCCCTAAGGTTCCCTAACAGACTGCATAAGGTTAAAAGAGTCAATTACATTCATAAAGTCTTTGACCAGAGGTCTGTTCTCACACCACACATGTATATTGAAATCGCCATCAATAAAAAAATTGGTCATATTTAAGAGTGACACCCGATACAAAGTCTGCAAAGTCCCGAACAAAGTCTTTGTTGAATTTTGGTGGCCGATAGACCACCGCACAGAGAAAAGTTTCCGAAAGCTTTACCTCAAAGAGTTGCAGCTCAAACCTGGAGTAGCCTGCAGTTGAAGATTGTTGACAGCAAAAAGTAGATTTAAAAATGGATGCCAGTCCTCCACCTTTACCAGTAATACGAGGGGAGTTAAAATAATTGCATCCAGGGGGAAGAAGCTCCGATAAAGGAGTAAGATCACCTTCACGGAGCCAGGTTTCCGTCAGGAACATAAAAGCTCCAGCCGATCGGGGTCCACCGAGCGGCCGACAACGCCTAAGCCACCAGCGTCAGGGAACACCGGCTGAATCCATCGGTTCCTGAACACCCCCGAGTGCAGAACAGCGTCGCCCAACAGATACAGCTCAGTCCAGCGACCAAACACACGAATAGTCGTCCGAATAGCCTTTAACCTTACCCGGACACCTCAGCGTTTACCACGTCTTCTGCACCATCTCTTGGAAGCATGATAGAGAGGAGGGCGCCTCAGTAAGGCCGGAATTTCCTCGAGGCATGGAGGTGGAGGTGAGCTTTTCAGCAGGTCAGGTTTAAACTGATTGCAGAAGACTCCAATCTCAAGCAGAGTTTGGCGATCATAAGTGAGAAACGATAGTACGCCTTGGCAACATAGGTAAAATAACAATAGATATAAAACAAAGACAAAGTGGAGCGACAGACGGCCAGCCAAACATCTCAGTGCCATCTTTGGACTGTATGCATTGTATGCATTCATTGGTCCTGTGAATGTAACGCGATATCGCGGGACAGCTTTTCACTCGACAAGAAATCTTGTCACATTTTAGTCTTCGCGAGATCTTGTGCCACGTCACGCCCCTAGTATGATAAAGTTACCCCTAGTAGCCAGACATTTGCAGCATACATTCTGGTTCACATTGCAGATTTTTCTGGTCTAATTCAGAGGTGTCCAATCCTGCGCCTGGAGGGCTATTTTCCTTAATAATTTGGTTTCAAACACCTGGAAGATTCTAGTGATGCTGAATACCGTTGATTAGCTAGTTCTAGTGTGTATAATTAGGTATGGAGCTAAACTCTTCCGGAAGGTGGACCTCCAGGAGCAGGATTAGACACCCCTGGCTTACTTGGACAGGAGGAGTCATTAAAAAATAAAACTATTATCTAAAAAAAAGGTTTAGACAAAAAGTAACCTAAATTTAAAAAGTATTAATAATTGATGTAAACAGTCTTGGAAATTCATGTAAATGTACGGTATACGGAAGTTGAGTCCATAACTTCTGTCTATCCAGGTATGTTTAAGTATGATTCATTTTAGACATGATTTTGAAAACAAAGTGAAGTATTCAGTTCTGCTTGTGGATATCTAGTTTCCTAATAAGTGCCTCAAATAAAATGTCTTTGGGTTACGTTGAAGTATGCATCAGTTGCTGGCGCTATGGGAATGCCCCCAGTGTGTGGCACTGCCTAAGCATGTGTGAAAACCACAGCAATGCAATTGCTCATATCAGTCATATCAGGTCACTGGTGCACCAGCATAAAACATCTTCAACTTTGATTTGTCTGAAAGAAGATGGGAAGGCATGCCTCAAATACTGTAGTGTGACACAGCGTCTCGTTCCCTTCTTAGGGAACTGGGTTACATACATAACCCATTGACCATTGATTCCCTGGGGCTACTTTGGTTGACAGACAACAAAACGCTATTTTTGTTTGCCATTCATTTAATTCTAATTAAAATAACATTAAAACCAAGCATGTATTTTTATCAGGCAAAATGTCAACATGACATCCAATCAAATGACCTCATCTTTTGTGGTCAAAACTGCCTGCATCCACAGCGTGCATGTGGTCAGTTGTGTGCAGAGTCTGCTGCTTTGGCAATACACAATACATTACTGCCATTCTCAACACATTACTGCCATTCTAATCAATGTACCTTTGTAAAAGTGAGGGTTTAGCACATACAGACACAAACTGTGCATAGAGATTGATTTAAGACTCAAACTCACTTCAATATAGAAACATAGCCTGTTTGAGTTCTTGTTTTTCAATGTTGAAAATATATAGAAACTGCATTTTTTCTTGAATATCCACACGATTGGAAATATAACATTTATTTTATGCTACATTTAAACAAACAAAAAGATAATATTGAGTGACATACATTTTAAACACAGTATTGACAATATTGTTTGCTGTATTTTGCAACAGAATAATAGTTGCAACACAAGCCACAACATAACTGTTGTGCGTCTACAACACACAGTGGTGATTCGTTAGTGAACAAATATGCGGCTTTGAACGAATCGGCAGAGTCAATGATTTAATGAACCATTCATAATACAGCCACTTTCTTAGTTACCGAATGAATAAATGACTCGATGACTCCTTCATTAAGCCAGTCACTTTCCACCAGTTTAATATTTAAACATTTTATATATTAAAATTACTGTGTGTCGCTGCGTGTCACCAATGACAAAAAAAACGAATGTAACAAATGATTTAGCCTTTGTTGCTTAACTCTCTGGGGTCGAGAAACGCGCCGGCGCGTTTTGCTGTTTTTTTTCCACATAGCAGCAACATAGACTTAAAATACTCCGTCATTTTTGGTCATATAAATAAAATCAACACATGATTATAAACTATAGAGGGTCTTCTTTTTTTTGTGTACACTCACATTAACATCAAAACCGTGTGCTTTTGTAAAATGAAGAAAATAAACAGGGTGTGCTTTCTGCCTCTCTGTCTCCGTTAAAATTTTTTCTGGTGCACGTCTCTAAACTTAAACAAAGCTCAGCGAATACTATTCACACAAGCACGAGCAATATATCTTTATTATCATTTAAGTTTTTACTTTTAAAATATCTAATTCAAAACTAAAATAAATATTCTCTGTTTATGTAATCTATTAAAAAAGAGAGAGGTGTCAGCCGATCTCATTATCGTTTTCTCAGCTCATTATTCTGCTAATGTGACACGCCCACGGAGAGCGCGCGCTATTCAAACGCAAATGATCTGAAGCAACACATGCAAAGTGTCAACGTCCCTCATAAACGCGATAACACAACAAATGTAATCATCAGATTAATGTAGCCTATTTCTTCTTGCGAGGCTGTGTGAGGAATAATCCTGGGACATTTACCTCAGAACATGTACTGTTTTTTTTTCATTTCGAGGAGCAACGGATCCATCTGATAAGTAAGTTTTTTTTTATTATTGTTCTAATCGCGATATCATAGTGTATGTAAACCGCAAAAAGACTGTTTAAATATGAATCGCGTCTGTGTGTGAATGAATGAACTGAACAGTTTTTACCAAACCCTATTGCTATACTGAGATGAGTGAAAATCGAAATATGTTGTATGTTGAAATAACGTTAAAATGTCTTTGTATTAGCAACGTATTAAACTGCGTATTAAACTGCCAATTAATATGTATGCCCTAATATAGGCTCATAAAAACAAAAAACGACATGCCTATGTTACAGACGAAATATGAAAGACAACATTTCGACGACTAGTTTTGGATAGATTATTAACTGTTTACTGTAAACTAGACTACTGCCACATTGAATAAGCTTTTGTTCACCAATTTCTGCTCAAATGTTATATATTAGGCTATGTTTGTTTTGTCAAAAATAAAGTCATCAACTAGGATGCTATTATAGTCTTTGTTCCAATGTAGGCTTTATTCAAACTAATGAATCCTTAACTTTGAAATATGTATGATAAAATGTATACTTTAGTTTTTACAAAGAAATATGAAATATCCATCTGAGAAGTAAGTTTTTTTATTAGTGTTCTAATTGCGATATCAAAGTGTATGTAAACCGCAAAAAGACTGTTTAAATATGAATCGCGTCTGTGTGTGAATGAATGAACTGAACAGTTTTTACCAAACCCTATTGCTATACTGAGATGAGTGAAAATCGACTGAAATATGTTGAAATAACGTTAAAATGTCTTTGTATTTGCAACGTATTAAACTGCAAATTAATATTTATATGCCCTAATATAGGCTATCATAAAAACAACAAACGATATGCCTATGTTACAGAAGAAATATGAAAGACAACATTTCGTTGACTAGTTTTTGGATAGATTATTAACTGTTTACTGTAAACTATAGACTACTGCCACATTGAATAAGCTTTTGTTCACCAATTTCTGCTCAAATGTTAAATATATTAGGCTATGTTTGTTTTGTCAAAAATAAAGTCATCAACTAGGATGCTATTATAGTGTTTGTTCCAATGTAGGCTTTATTCAAACTAATGAATCCTTAACTTTGAAATATGTATGATAAAATGTATACTTTAGTTTTTACAAAGAAATATTACACTTGAAATATTGTTATTTTAATTGTTGCTGTAATTGAACCTTTTTAATAAAATAGCAAATAATATATTTACAAGGTAGATGTAAACAAAATCTTAAAAGGTCAATATAAGCCTTCTCTTCAAATTATTTGTATTGTGTTTTATTAGTGACAAATTTGGGGAGAGGATACATATCCAAAACTTTCTGAAAATACAGTATGAGAATTAACTACACAATTACTAGAAATGTTCACCTTGGATATTATACAATTTGCAAGCAAAAATACAAGTGGAAAAATACTATTTTTTTATAGATGTTTCCAACTGTGAACCAATTTTGTAGTATATATACACATTTCTTTTCTTGTGTCCTTGTATTCTGTCTTGTGGCTCAGTGACACACCTGTGAAAAGCTCATTATGCAGGCTCATTAAGCAGGTCTTTTGTCTTCACAGGTGTGAATCAGACCATTATACATGAGTCACGCCCATTTCGCATATTGCCTTTCCAAACAAAAAGTGTTTTACTAAATTTAAATCAATGTATTGTTTTATGTGAATGATTTGGAAGGATGATTTTCAGATCATTTTGAAGCAAAAAGCCTTGGCGAGAACATCCATTAGTCAAAAGTCTTGTGGACACATATTTAGTATGTGTTTTGTGGCCTTATTTCAGAGACTTTAAGTTTTAGTTTTTTCAATAACCATGCATAAACAATATTCTCTCAAAAATACAAACATGTACATACATCTTGCTAACATGTTATGGTAGCCCTGTTTGTGCTATATAGAGTGAATTTACACCTTTGCCATTAACATGTTTATAAATAACTGAAAAAAGCACAAATGTTAGAGCATGTCAGAACACCTCCAGGACCCCAAAAACACATAGGACCCCAGAGGGTTAAAGTGTAAATTGCAGGTTAACCACCACAACCAATTAATGTGTTAATTAAAGTGCTCAATATGTATATATGTAAAAAAAAAATCTGACTTAAAATGCGTTAAAATAACATCTATTGGGGTTTCTTCAAAAGTAGCATGTTTTTACCATAACTGGGTGATGACGTCATAAGAGGGAGTAGCAACCCATACTCTGCTAGATTCCTTCTGTTTGTGGCTTGACTATGGACAATTTTGAACCAGTCAGGCGTGAGAGAGGGGAGGAAATCGTGTCGTCATGTAGAATAGCAAGCAGAGACAACGACTAAAGACATTATTAACTTACATGGTGTTAGTAGTCCTAATCAGAGCTGTAGAGATGCACACACTGCACAGGCACAATGGCGCTTTCGCTGGCATCTGCAGACAGAACACGATATTGTGTGTGCTAAATCGCAACTAATTAACATTAGCAATGCTCATTGTCAGAAAGAAAAAAAGAGATTGATGTCCCTATCGCTGTGTTTGACAGGTGTTTGTGTGGGCTATGCCACCCAATGGAATCAGCAGTGGAGAGTAACAGCTATGTGCTGCCGTGATGTGAACACGTTTTGGAGTTTAGTGGAGCAGCTCGACCCACGACCGGCAAAACTGACGTGCCTCACGCAGCATCCTGGTTTTGACGCATGCTGCCTGAACTCGTTTGTTTTGCGAATAGCTTACTCTCATTTCAGGCAGGATCACGGTCCTCTTGAAGCCAGCACACACGAGTATGTTTACAATTGAGTTATTTCATTCATCAACACCATTTTTGCTAGCTGAGTTAGGTCTCCAATATAACTGCTAGCCTACTTGCCGTTAGAATAACGGTAACTGTAGGGTTGGAGTCCCTTTTATGACGTCACGCCCAGCCTAGTGGATGGGAGAGGGAGTGCTGAAAACCACTGTAAAAAGTACCAACTTTTCATATTATATTCAGCATTTTGGTATAAAAAAAGCACACAAAACAATGGTGGGCGGTTCTTATCTTTATGTTTAATAAGTAGCTTTGGATAAAAGTGTCTGCTAAATGACTAAATGTAAATAAGCACATTGCATTATCTTCGTGAAAAATATAACCTGCAATTTACACTTTAAAGGAAACAGAAAGCCTTGTTGAATTCACCTTACAATAAAACGAGGTTGATCGCGAATAGAAGAGCTCTGTATCTGCTGATCACTCGTATTCGTCTAGTTGGCATGAATGCGTTTCGTCAACAGTTCATGTTTTGATAATGCCAGATTGTTGACAGCCAGCTTTTTCCAAGCAAAATGAAATACAAACAAACTCATGTTTACGCAGTATTAAATTCCACAGATTTTTTGGGATCCTTACAACCAGGGTGCGACACACATACACACACACACTCCCACCCTTCTCTCTGCTCTCGGAGGCAGACGTTTCCAAACTCATTCTTTCCAGTCACCTGCTATACCCACTCTTCTATTTCAAGCCATTGCTTCTTCAGTTTTACCAGTTGTACCTGCACTCACTCACATAGTCAACACCTCTCTTATCACTGGTACCTTTCTCACAGCATTTAAGCTGGTTTCAGATAGTTTCATTTTGGGGGAACCCCCCCAAAAAACTAAATGCAGCACTTTTAGAAAACTACAGACCAGTATCCCTTCTTCCATTTATTGCTAAGACACTTCAACGAGTTGTGATCAAGTAAATTCTCTACCTTTCTCAAACAGAACAACCTCTTGGGTACCAAGTCTTATTTCAAAAGCGGCCACTCAACTGAGACTGCCCTGCTCTCAGTCGTTGAAGCTCTGAGACTGGCAAGAGCAGCTTCCAAATCATCAGTACTCGTCTCGCTGGATCTGTCTTCTGCTTTTGACACAGTTAACAACCAGATCCTCCTTTCAATCCACATGGCAAAGGGCATCTCAGGAACCGTACTCCAATGGTTCAAGTGTTACATCTCAGGTAGGTCCTTCAGGGTGTCTTGGAGGAATGTCTAAGTGTCTAAACATCTAGGTACTGGAGTGCCTCAGGGCTCAGTACTTGGACCACTTGATCCGACTGATCCGACTGAAGCTGCTCACATCCCAGCCTGCTTGACAGACATTTCTTGCTAAATGAAGTTCCACCACCTTCAACTCAACCTTGTAAAGACAGAACTGCTTGTGTTTTCAGCCAACCTAACACTTTGTCACAACTTCTCCATTCAGTTCGTCAACCACAACTCCATCCAGGACAGCCAAAAACCTTGAAGTTGTGATTGATTGGTTATACTTCAGAAACCACATTGGTAGAAATGCCCAGTCCTGCAGATTTGTCTTAAACAACATACTGAAGATCAGGCCCTTCCTATCTGAGCATGGTACACAACTTTTTGTCCAAGCTCTTGTTCCAGACTAGACTATTGTAATGCTCTCTTAGCAGGTCTTCCAGCATGTACTGTTAAATCTCTGCAACTGATCCAGAATGCAGCAGGGAGAGTGGTCTTTCATGTGCCAAATAGAGCACTCATCACACCTCTCTTCAGCTATTTGCACTGGTTGCCTATTGCAGCTCGCATCAAATTCAAGACACTGATATTTGCCTACTGAACAACCACTGGCTCTGCACCCCTATACTTAAACTCACTATTTCAGACTTAAGTGCCCTCCAGAAACTGGTGTTCTGAAAGTGAACGGCACCTTGTGGTGCCATCCCAAACAGGCACAAAATCACTTTCAAAGACCATTACCTTGACTGTTCTCTGCTTGTGGAATGACTTGCTTAACTCACTTCACTTCTATTCTGTTTATTCTTACATATTATTGCCAGAGGTGGGAGCAAGTCACACATGTCACAAGTTAGTCTCAAGTCCCTACCATCAAGTCTCAAGCAAGTCTCAAGTCGCAGTACACACAAACCAAGCACAACACTTTGTTTTTATTGTTAGTATACACAAAAGAAATAGACACTTAACAGGATCGAATGATGTATAACACTTACATGTAAGATCAAAATCAACAGAGTATTTTGAGTCTCTTTTGCACTGATAAGAAAAAAAGTGAGCTGGTATCGAGGGTTAAGCTACATTTGAAAACATAATTTTGTATAAAGAGGCATGCTGTTATGACCTCTATACTCTCTAGATTTAACATTAGTCAAATTAACTATAACAAACAGGTTAAACAAGCCAAAGCTTACTTTTAGAGGTGGTGAATGAAGTTAAAGGTTGTGATTGTCGTTTTCGATATTCCTTGCCAGTTATTATACATACAGCAAATCTCCTTTTATGAATATGGTCAATTTCGAACTGTTTATATCCAAAAAGAAACGATGCTGTGAGATGTTTTTGCATTTAGCATGGTCACTGCTCTGTATGTTTTTTTCTGTGCTTGTGCAGCATCAAGCAATCGCGCAGAATCTGATGACTGGTGACAGTGGTTCCGTTGCTTTCATTTGGTTCATCAATTGATGTTGCGATGATTTAAATAAAAATAATATAATTACTTTAGTTATTAGTTTATTACTTTAGCTAGAATAAAGTCATTCTCGAGTCATACAGTTCAAGTCAAGTCTCGAGTCATTGGATCTCAAGTCAAGTCATTTTCTCAATTTAGTCAAGCAAGTCCCAAGTCCTTAAATTTGCGACTCAAGTTAAGTCATGTGACTTGAGTCCCCCATCTCTGATTATTGCCCTATTGTTGGTTTGATTGCTTCTATTGTTGTCCTCAATTTGTAAGTAGCTTTGGATAAAAGTGTACTAAATGATTAAATGTTAAGTGTTAATTTAACTTAATAGCCACTTAATATCTACACTGCCTTTGTGACAAGGTTGAAGTTCGGGGGAAGAAGGACAGGGTCGGTGAATCAATGTAATAGACTTTTATTCAAAACTCAAAAATGTGTTCTGCACAATTAAATAACTCCAATAATTCAGAAGATCAGGGTTGAGAATGGTCCCGCTTTGTCTTTCCATGTCTGGCCACAGCTTTTTATTCATTCTCTCCACACCAGTAACTATACTTGTGGTCCAGGGTCACATATATTGTTTTATGATTTTCAAGAGCACTTTTCCAAATTTAATACCATAGCTGTAACATTAGATTTGTTATAACTGTGTGCTGGACTTGATACTTATTAAAAAAAATGATATTTTATAGGAATTGTGATATAACTTAAGTTGTTTCTATAATTTGTGTTTTTAGCTGTTGCCATTGAAAAGGTCTGAAGCTTGTCTGAAATGGAGTCAATTTAAAAAAATAATGTACAGTCACTTTATTTTCATGTCTTAACGATTTGTTTTTATTGCATGTCTAGGTTCTGAAAATGAGTTATAACAGAGTTGAGAAGCTTGAAAAGAACACATTTAGAGGCCTGGACAATCTTTTACGTCTTCATATGGACCATAATCACATTACCTTCATCCACCCAGAAAGTTTTTATGGATTGAAAATGCTGCAGTTGATCAACCTTGAGGGAAACCTACTCCAACAGCTTCATCCAGATACATTTATATCACTGCAGTTCAGCCAGATTTTGAAATGGTCATCTCTCAAGACCATTTACTTGTCAGACAATGCTTTAACCACATTGCCTGCAACTATATTTGCTGGCTGCTGCAATATTGAGAATGTCTTCCTTAGCGGAAACCCCTGGTCATGTGATTGTCGGATGGGTTGGCTTGTCCAGTGGATAGAGAAACACCCAGGTGAGATTGGCCTATATTGAACTTTTTCGCCTATATATAAGTGCCCCTATTATGTTTTTTTTCTCCAATATTCCCTTTCATGCAGTGTGTAATATAGCTGTATGTGAATGTAAACTGTGGTGGCAAACAATTCTGCAATTCTGGTTCCCCTTATGAGTCGTTTGTATTTCGAATCCTACTGCGTGACGGTTCTACGTCACTAGCAAATACACGGGACGGACAACAACAATAAGTCCTCAGAACGAAGACAATATCGTCCTGTGCCTTTCTTTTTAATATAAGATTGAAGGTATGGGGGAAGCAGACCAAGAATACCTTTATAAATAAGAATATGCCAGTGATTATGCCTACGGGTGGACGATGCCGACCAACCAACACGATCATACAGAGAGCAATGATGGGTAAGTGCTCTAAAGTTTGTGATGAACCTAAGGGCTCCATGGTAAACAGTATCCAACAATTTCAAGCATTGAATGGATGCATGCATGTATATAACATCACCGTAGTCCAGCACTGACATGAAAGTGGCAGCAACAAGCCTTCTTTTTGCCTCAAAAGAGAAACATGACTTGTTTCTAAAATAAAAACCCAGTCTTAACTTCAGTTTTTTCACCAACTGCTGGATGTGAGGTTTAAAAGAGAGAGAATCATCAATTAGAATACCAAGGTATTTGTATTGGGATACAGTCTCAATCTCGAAGCCCTGAGAAGTCGTAATGGATGGAAGGTTTTGTAGCTTAGATTTCGCATTGGAAAACAACATAAGTTTAGTTTTGTCATCATTCAAAACAAGTTTTAAGTCAAACAAGGTAAATTGTACAGTATCAAAAGCAAGTTGTAGCTGACAAAGAGCTTGGTATGGAGTGGCAGCAAAGCAGTATATCACAGTATCATCGGCATAGACCATCATGAAAGTTTGTGTTGGAGAAATTTCGATCAAGAATGTTGATGTATAAAATAAATAGGAGTGGTCCCAGCACTGACAGATAGGTCAGTACCCAGTTTATTTGGACCAGCTTGCGCCTCAGAATCACAACCTGTAAGTATGAATAATTATTGATGTATATATATTTTCTACCGGGTGTTCAAAATACATAGATTTGTGTTTTATATTGTGTTAGTTTTCAGCTAACAGGCTGTGGCGAGCAGGATGAGGCCGAGGGCCGTGAGAGAGCGGCACGAGGCCGGTGGCGTGATTACTGATGATGCGCGACGCACCGGTCTCCTATCTCTCATGGACGACTGCTGTCACATAATAAAACACAAACAAAACAAAAAACAGGTTCAGGCCTGTTCCTCTCTCGCTCTCCACTGTCGTCGCTCCACCTTTTATGCTTTTATGCGTCGCGCAGGTGACGCTCATCTGTAATCACGCCACTCTCTCACGGCCCTCGTCCTCGTCCTGCTTGCCACACCGGCTAACTCAAGTTATTACTGTCTAACTGAAATGCTTATGCTAATCAGTTGTGGGCCACTATTACCTAAAACTGTGTTTATTAATGCAGATTGTCTGTTGTTCTAAACTTTGAGTAAAGATAAAGGATGGAGCAAGATTTGTTTTTACAAACGTTTATGTTTCATTAGTCATTCACATTAGTGCTAGGCTAACGTATGCACCATTATTGATACAGTTCCTGCATGTGCACCGCAATAAATTAGAAATATAAACATTGGTTTGTTAATGGACATACTCTTTTTAATGCTGATGGTGAGGAATTGACCCTTCGCTAAGCCCCGCCCTCCCTCACGCCTTCCGTCACACCTGGCACGTCTATTACAGTGTGTATGCACCGGTGTCAGACATTCCCAATGAGATAATTAGTAATTTTTGGCGAACATGTGAAATATCTGAGAGAGCAAGACAAAAGGGACTGCAGTATGCATTCGAGGGATATATTCACAACATAATATGCAACCGATTAGCGAATAATTTCATAAAAATTGAAGCTAAAGCCTATAACTGTTAGTCCCAGCGCAAGCAGCAGCGCCTCATACGCTGACCATTCAAATGGGAAACACACAAATTATGCTCGTGCACAGCAGGGTAAGTGAAATGTGAAAATAATCGAATACTTATAAATCAAACAGTTTATCCATAAATCTTGTGGATTAACACTAACACCGGGAGAGCCACGATTGGATTGGGTTAAAGTTACTCAGTCAGGGGTAGTAACGTTAGGCCGTCGATTAACAAAATGCTGAAATACATTTTAAAGTATGTCAGTGAGCCTCCGTCTTGTCTTTAATTGTCTTATTTTACGTTAAAAGATATGCATTATGAACAAAGAACCGTCATTATTTCCAAGCAGTAGGTGTTTTTGTTAATCATGTGGACATGTAGGCCTAGTTGTGAATGGGGTCTCACACACTGCTGATCCACGCACATCATTTCTCCCCTTGGCTTTTAGATTTTCGGGAAGGAAAAAAAATCCACTCCAAACTTTTAGGATACCGGGTATCAGATTTGCACAATCCATACCCACAACGCTTCGGCATGTTTCCCTCGCTCGAAGCTTGTCAGACCTCCCGCGCCTAGTTACAGTTACAGTTACAGCTAAGACACGATTGGCCAGTAGCGGTTTTCGCGCGTGGCTTAGCGAAGGGTCAATTACAGTTAAAAACATCTCATAATGTACCTCAATATGAATAGCGTATCACTGAAAAACACTGAGTCCTGCTTGAGCAATCCTTGCGATGGAGGATCTGGTTGAATAACTAGTTCCTCCAATGTTTCATCGGCGGACTCGTGCTCGGAGTGATATGGTAAAATTGACATCATCGTTACTGTCTTTACACTGTGTACAGTCGCTGAGCTTTAGGACGCCTCCAGACGGAGCATAAGTACAGTTATGGTAATGGACGTTTAGCTTCCGAAACATGAGCTGTACGCAGTAGTCTGATCACAACAGACTGGGCCATTTGACCAATCAGCAGCTGATTCATCTGTCAAGTCGTTTGAGAATCATTGAAAAATGTGGTGATGTGCAATGTATATTATGATAAAATAAAAAACTGTTTTTTGACCTTTGATGCATGTAAACCTGTTGTAGGAGACCCCCCAAAACAAAATTAGGAGCCTTTAAAATTGCATAATAGGGGCACTTTAAAAAAACAGGACAAACACAAGTGTAAAAAATCAGGAACTGGACTTTTTCCAATGAATAAAATTGCATTTATTTATTTATAGATATACATATGCATATACATATAATGAGAATTCATTTTGCTTTTACAGGTGTTCTAAAATGCAAAAGAGACAGGAAGTTTATAAAAGAACAGTGCCCCATCTGTGAATTCCCAATTTCCTCCAGAGGAAGCAGCATTGTGCATTTGCAAAGTGATAGCTACACATGCACCAGACCATGGATTAATCCTCACTTAAAACCGAGGAATTTTACCTTGGGTGATGGTGACTATACCTTAGTCTCTCCTAAGGATTTTGTTGCACCCATTGGGATGTTGGAAATGAACATCACAGATCAATTCCACAATGATGCTAGGATAGCATGTGTTGTGCAGAGACCTACAGGAATGGAAAACTTAACTGCAACCTTTCGACAGAATGGCAAAGATTTAACTGCCCTGAGTGCAATTGTTTCTACATCGCTGATCTGCAACATTGATTATGACAATATACGCCAGATTTGGAACATTTTGGCTACCTATAGCGATTCCCCGATGAGACTTGAGCGAGAATTATTACTTTCTTTTAAGCCAGATACAGTTTACACATACAAACAAGTACTACCCACTGCAGATGATATTTTTACAGAAATTGAAGCAAAAATCAAAGCCAATCCTGAATGGTTAATGCAAGGTACAGTCCTGCTACAGCTGGACCGTGTTAAAACAACATTCCCGACCCTTACTGTGAAGTATTTATCCAATGTTCAAATAGATGTTGACAGCAACAAGGATAGTAGAGTCCAGTATAGCTGGGCAATGATAAGAAGGGACAACCAGACCAGAACTGAACACATTGTCCTTGCTGGTGGTGTGACTGAATTGAATTGCCAGACTGTTGGGGATCCTAAACCCATTGTTGAATGGATTCTACCAGATGGAAGTAAATTACGTGCACCATACAACAGTGAGGATCAAAGGATTGTAGTAACTTATGAAGGAAGGCTTACATTAAAATCGGTTGAAATCTTAGATGCAGGTGTCTATCAGTGCATTACAACTAACTACCATGAAGCAGATGTTCTTGCCTTCAGGGTAACTGTCCTGCCCCTGGATCCTGAAGAAGAAGAGATTAATGGTATCAGAGTTTCACATACCCTTGGTCAGAACCTACTTATTGATTGTACATCAGCCAGTAATCCACAGGCTTCCATTCAGTGGATACTTCCCGACCACACAGTTTTAGACAAATCCTATAGCAACAGAGAGCTCCACAAAAATGGGACTTTGGTAATACATGGACTGACATCCAGAGACACAGGGTTTTACAGATGTTTAGCTGGAAATTTTCTAGGAGCAGATATGACAGTTTCTCATGTAACTATTCTTGATGATTTGTCAAATAGCACAAGGTCAACTTATGTAAAGGAATCTAGTGATCATGTTGCACAAATTATTGATGATAGCCAGAAACTTGGAAGCAGGTATCTCTCACAAAGTGTTAGTGAGGAGTCAAGGAGCATTACCTCAGGGAGACCATACACTTGGCTACAGTCCAGATTTCATAAGGTTAGAACAAAGAATGGAGGGAACTCTAGAAGAGTCTTTAATAAAAAGTACAAGAAAGAAGGTACCACTTTCATAGATAATTCTGAAATTAAAAGAGGAATTAAAAAGACAGCCAGTTTAGATGTGTCTAAAACACACAGAAAAGAATCATCTGATGACAATGACACAACCTCAGGGGATGGTATATATGAAGATGAATTTATTGTAATGACAACTACTCAAACACTTGAGCATAAACCAGTTAGCACCATTACAACCACAGATATTACAATGCCAGAGACTTACAAAACTGTCAACAGTGCTGTCATTGAATTAATATCTAATAAAACTAAAAACATCTTAAGAGAAAAAGAAAAAAATAATTTGGTTGCTGCAACATCACACACTCAGACACCTGCCACCCCGATTACAGCCAGTTACACTTTGAGTAATTACGGGACTCAAAAAGAGGAGACAACCCTGAATACAACCAAGTCAGATTATATGTTAAGTCATATTGATGGTAAAACCCTCATATATGAGAGAGCAACAAATAGACCCTTAGGGAAACTCATTACTCTCAAACCTTTTCTGACAGAAGTTACAGAGCTTCTGTTCTCTGGGGACTCAGAAGATGTTACCAGTAGAGCTACACCACTTTACAACTTTCAGGGCCCAAATGTCACCTATTTTGAACCAAAGAGTCAGGCCATATTAACAGCAGTCACCACAACCGAGGAAGACAGAGAAAAGATCACATTTCAGACCACTCAAAGAATCAAGTCAGAGCTCCTTCCTGGGTCCACCATCATTTCCAAACACCAGATCCAAATTGTTCCATCCAAAAAGACGCAATCAGGAAAGAGACGTAAATTTCATGGCAGACGTAGGATCATTCGGCCTAGCAAAATTACAGACATACAATCTTTACTTGATAAATTTAAACATCTTTCTATAAACAAGGAATACAATCTCACATTTTCACACACTGTGGACAAAATCACAGATTGTGGCTATGGGAAAAGAGTTACATCTGGAGTGTCTACAAATAAATGCAAAACATATGTGGATCAAAGCCTGGTCAACCCTACATCTAGGCATCACATGCCAACTTCCTCTTTGAGAGTGACAGAAAAACCTGCCATGGCAACTGATTTATCAGTCTCTGGAAAGCCTTATACTGTCACTGATTCACAAACGCACACCATTTCTGAAGAGCCCAGTGATTATAAAAGTTATTTCAATTCAATAGAGAAAGAACTAACTTTCACAACTACAACCACATCCCTATCCATTATGTCTTCTAAAATTACACATGGGAAGATTCGATGGCATAGACCATTTGGACACAAGGGGGAACTGAAAGAAACCCTTAGCAAGCATCAAAACCCATTTACGTTGTCCACTAATGAGGAACAGATGACCTCAAGATCCAAAGCAGAAACTTACCAGGCAATAACTGCAGTACCTACTACAGAACTGCATGCTACACATATTATAGCCTCTCCTCCAGCGACAAGACACAATATCAATACTCCGGAGACATCATTTGATGACTCATCAGGTTCTTCCTCTTTTACAGAAACACATTTCTCTGACAATATCGTAGCACCATCTACAACACCTGAGTTTTTCAGTTTTCCAGCCTTCCATGTGCTTTCCACAACCACAGAGTCAATACGGGTTTCTCACACTCTAGCAGTCCCACCAACAATGAGGACTTCACTAAAGCATAACACTGGTCGAAATAACTTCTCAGGTTCTCAAACTGGATTGTGGGGAAACCAAAAGCCTGATTATTACAGACGAGGCTCCAGAGGGAGAAAGACCCCAAAAAAAGCAACCACAAAACCTCCAATCATCAAAGTGACTAAAACCGTTGACAAATTGGCCACAACCAGAGTGAACACAATTATGAGGAATTCCCCAGAAAGAGGTTGGAGATATACCACACAGAGCCCCACAATCAGAGTTCAGCCAACCATACATGAACAGAAATACAAGGATTGTTTAGAATGTCCCCAACCAAATGCCTCTGGTATTCCTCTGAGCAGAACAGTTACTTCAGACAAAATGACTGATTCAACTGCCAACATGTTCACTCCATTTCCATACAGCAGTAGTACTGAAAATGCACATGATAACAGAAGGTATGACACCTCATCTATTAGGGATATTACCTCCAAGCCAAGGATTAATGGTGGAAAAGCTGCCAGTTTTACTGTTCTGTCAAACTCTGATGCATTCCTCCCCTGCAAGTCCACTGGCAACCCTGAGCCCATCATCAGCTGGAACCGATTCTCATCTACTACAGGTACAAAATTAAAACCACAAAGACTACCCTGACAGAGAATTGTTTTTAAAGGATACTATTGTTATACCATGTACATTTTCATATTTATTTTATTTGAAATTTAGGTATGTCATAAGTCACAACATAAAATAAAAAAAAGCTTTTTATGTTTGGTGATCATTTTTTGTCATCTTTATATCATCAGGTAATATGTTGACCATCAAGGGGAAAATGGGTAAATTTGAAGTTTTGAAGAATGGAACATTGCTCATCCAAAGAACAAACATTAAAGATCATGGACAGTACATATGTTTTGCACAGAACGAGTATGGTTCTGACAAGCTTGTAGTTACATTGTCAGTTGTGGCCTATCCCACCCGGATTTTGGAGAAAAATATGAGAGAAATCAAGGTTATTGCTGGTAAAACTGTACACATGGATTGCAGATCAGAAGGCAGACCAGTGCCCACTGTGTCATGGATTCTACCTAATCACACTGAAGTTAAAGGTCTGAACACTGAGCATGACAGAATAACAGTAACCACAATGGGGACACTAACCATTCAAAAGGTGTCGGTTTTAGATCGGGGACATTATAAGTGTATTGCAAGTAATCCAGCTGGTACTGCCACTGCCACTGTCCATCTACAGGTGGTAGCAGCACCGCCGCCAGTAATACTGGAAGAGAAGCGACAGCTGGTGAAAGCTGTTACTGGGCAGAATCTCTTTTTTCCATGTACCACTTATGGTGACCCGCAACCCACAACACACTGGGTCTTACATGATGGAAGGATAATATGGCCTCTGACTTACTCACACAGCAAAGTTTCAGTTTTTGTAAATGGTACACTTTACCTCAGGAACGTAGAAATAACTGAAAGTGGAAAATATGAGTGTATTGCAACAAGCTCTACTGGATCTGAACGGCGTGTTGTCACACTTTCTGTGAAGACAACAGAAACTGCCCCTCAGATCATTGAGACATCCCAAAAGCGAAATGATGTGATATATGGTGATCAACTTCATCTGAACTGCTCTGCAGTTGGGAATCCAAAACCTCAAATTATTTGGAGGCTTCCTTCCAAGGCTCTTGTTGATCAATCGCACAGGTAGACTATAACAGACTTTATCATTAAAAACAATTGTTTGATTGCAAAAACAAAGCTGAAGTTTGTAATGTTTTAATTGCAAAATCTTGCTAGAGAGACCAATCTACTTCAAGTTAAACTAAACGAGCCAATGCACATTGACGTGCAATCATTTGCATCAGCTGTTCAGCCACGCAGCGCGGGTATATAATGAGCAGCAGGTGCGATTGCACTTCAGTTTTTTGCTGAGGAGCCGAGCCGATGGGCTGGCTGTCCCGGCGGGATGCAGCAGATGTGGCAACAGGACGCACGTCTCTGTTCCCTCCTAGATGTATGTCGTGACCGACAAATAGAAATCCCTACCAAAGCGCCACAGGTGCTGACCCCATCTAGCGCCCTGTGCGAGCCTCTTGTTCCTTCTTGCCTGGAAGGACGATAGGACAGGGCTTACACAGAGTGTATTTGTCACTGTTGTTCCGTGATAACCCAAACAGTGAAATTATTGGATAACAATGGGAAAGGGTGCCCTTTCTGTAAGGAAGGAGAACGCTGCAGAACCCACATTCTTCCCTGAAGGAGTTATGTGGAGATAAACACATGGACTAACCCGATGGTTGTACTGCATATGAAATACTGGGTGACTTAGCCCAAGGGAAAGAAACAAGCTTCCGTTTAGGGGCAACCGTGGAAGCAATACACATATGGGATCCCTGCAGGGCCAAACATATGGGACCCAGCCTAGACCCGGTTCTCAAGGATTCAACGAATAAAGGCCTGGCGTCGGACATCGCAAAGCATCAGTGCCGAGGGTGTTGGAGGAGTAAACAGGTTTTTCACTCTGTAGCAATAAGGGTGCACAGTAGGGTGCAGTAAGCCAACAGAGCCAGGCTTCTATGTGCTTCTACCCGTTTAGGGTGAGAACACGAGAGGAGACCGGCTCTACACGTAGGCTATAAAATCTAGCGAATGTGTTAGGTGTCGCCCAGCCCGCAGCTCTACAGATATCTGTTAGCGAGGAGCCACGTGCCAGCGCCCAGGAGGATGCAACGCCTCTCGTGGAGTGAGTAAGCAACATGAGCGGGCAGGGCACGCCTTGTGCTTGGTAAGCCAAGGCGATGGCATCCAGTATCCAGTGGGCCATCCTCTGCTTGGAGACAGCCTTTCCTTTCTGCTGGCCTCTGTAACAAACAAAGAGCTAGTCTGAGGTCCTGAGACTTTGAGTTCTGTCCACGTACAGACGCAGAGCGTGAATGGGAAAGAGCAAAGCCAGAGCTGTGTCAGCCTCCTCCAGGACCAGCGTTTGCAGAATCACCACCTGGTCCCTGAAGGGACCTTGGGCACATAGCCAGGCCGGGGTCTCAGTACAACATGGTTGTCACCCAGCCCAAACTCTTGGCATGATTCGTCCCCTACCCTTTTAACAGAGACCAGTACAACCAGCAGTGAAGTCTTCATGGAGAGAAGCTTTAAGTCTGCTGATTGCAAAGGCTCAAAGGGAGCATCCTGGAGTGCTCGAAGCACCAGGGAAAGGTCCCAAGTGGATATGGAGGGGGGTCGCGGAGGATTTAATGGTCTTGCCCCCCTAAGGAACTTGACGACCAGGTCATGCTTTCCTACTGTTTTGCCATCTATGTGGTCGTGATATGCTGAAATAGCGGCAGCATGTACTTTGAGGGTGGAGGGAGACAGCCTTCGCTCCAACCCTTGCTGCAAGAAGGAAAGCGTGGACCCTATCCCTAGAAGTGATGGTGTTCCTCTGGGAGTAAGTCACCTAGAACCTCCGCGTCCCGTCCAGGGACCACACATGGAGTTTCCAGAGGTCCGTACGTGGGTGCCATAGGGTGCCCCGTCTCTGAGTCAGAAGATCCTTCCTCAGAGGAATGAAGGGACTGTCACCAGGAGCATGAGTTCTGGGAACCAGGTCCGGGTGGGCCAATAGGGAGCCACCAGAAGGACCTGCTCCTCATCCTCCCTGACTCCCAGGGTCTGTGCAAGTAGGCACACTGGGGGAAACGCATATTTGGGGAGGCCCTGGGGCCAGCTGTGTGCCAGTGCGTTCATGCCGAGTATTCCCTCGGCCAGTGAGTAAAACAGCTGGCAATGGGAGGTCTCTGAGGAGGCAAACATGATAGCTTGTCGGCTACACGGTTGAGCACACCGGGGATATACAAGGCGCAAAGTGACCGAGAACTGTTGGGCAAAGTTTTCGACCGCGTCTTGGCCGGTCGAGGAGGCCAGTCTGGGACATGGGGGAGTTAAGGAACCTGACTTTGTCGGTCTCCCTCATGTCACCTAGAGATAGCGTCACCATCGTCGCACGAATCACGAGGTCTATCGCGGCACGAAGTTCTTGAAGAACTTGGGGATCATGACCACCCTTGTACAGGTGTTTCAGTGACTTGATCTGATGGACCTGCAAGAATGCCATGGCGTGTATGGCAGAGGCGGCTTCCCCACAGGCCTTGTAAGCCTTGCCAGTTAAGTCCGACAAGTACTTACAGGCCCGGAAAGGGAGACAAGGTTCTCCACGCCAAGTGGAGTTAGGGCACAGTTGCATAGCAACGGCCCACTCCCCTGGTGGGATACGCGTGTAACCCTTAGCCGCCCTGCCATCAAGAGTGGTGAGGGAGGAGCAGCCACCGGGATGGTTCCTGGCAGTAAAAGGTGCCGTCCACGCCCCAATGAGCTCCTCATGCACCTCCGGGAAGAAAGGCACCGGGGTTGGTTGCTGAGAACCAGTGTGCGCTACCGCGAGATACCAATCATCCAGCCTCGAGGGCTCGGGACGTGGTGGAGGGTTCTACACGAGCCAAACCTGTTGGTCGGCCCGGGAAAGCATGGCCATTTTCTCCTGGTCCGACTCGGGCACCGCTGTCAAACCCGAAGGGGGCAGAGGCGCTAATTCGTCATCCGCAGAGAAGTCTTACCCACCCTCCGATGCAGCGATTGACATCTGTTCATCATGGGGAGCGCTGAAGGAAACGACTGGTACACACCTCGTGGATGGTCCAGCATGTCCCGTTGGCGACTCTAATGGGTGCAGAGCGTGGGAGGGATGAAGGTTCCTAGGGGGTTGGTTCCCCGAAGGAACGGCGCTCACCGTGATCCTCAGGTCACCCGCACCACAGCCTGAAGAAACCCTCGGAGGGTTAGGTCGCAGGGACTCCACCCCTTTGCAGGAATGATTGTCACGACCGTAGCTCCGAGATGGTCATCTTCCCATAATGGATACATGACTCATCCATGAACGCTGCCTCAGCGTGTTTAATGCCCAGACACGTGATACAGCTCTTGTGACCATCCAGTGATCACAGGTAACGACCGCATCCAGAAACACACAGGTAGAGTAGCATCTTTAAAAAGACGAGCTCTACCCGTGTAAGCTCTTTTAGGGACTGCTCTCCTTGGTGCTGAAGCAGGCAGGGGAACGGTCGCAGCAAACACGGACAGGAATGTGCACCTGCCATGCGCCGTCTGTCTCGCTGGCGATCTTACCAGCCATTAAAACAGCCTTTCCGTGCTCTCACGGCGCACCTTACCAGCTGTAAACAGCTTTTTCATTTTTGCTCAAAAAACAAAAATGATAGAGAGAAAGAGAGAGAAGAAGAATTGGACCACACTGCCACACTGTATCGCCGGCACCAGACTGGAGAGGTCCCGTTGAGAGCTCGCTCGTCGTAACCGAAGCAAAAAGATGAAGTGCAATCGCACCTTCTGCTCATTATATACCCGTGCCACGTGCCCTGAACAGCTGATGCAAATGATTGCACGCCAATGTGCATTGGCTCGTTTGGTTTCACTCGAAGTAGATTGGCCTCTCTAGCGAGATTACTATTTGATCCACACTACGAGATTACACACACGACGTACGTAGAGAGTGACCAACTGATAGGGAACTCTGTATATTTGTGCAGTGTGCGCATGTGTAAAAAAAAATGAATCAATCAGAATGAATTAATTCTGATTGAAACAAAAGTTGTGCATGTAAACATAGCCACTGAAAGAGATTCCCCACAACTTTTGAGTATTCTTCTTATTTGTTAGTACTGGACAATGATTTTTTTTTTTTTTGCAATGACAATTTTATTTTCTGTTTTGCATAACTGATTAACCCTGGAATTAATGATTAGACTGTATCTCAATTAGGATAAAATAATGAAATATTAGCATATAAATGCATATCCTATATCAACAATTCTGTAAATGTTCTCAAACCAAATTCACGATGTAAACATGCATTTAAAACTTCACTATCACATTCTCATTTCAGAATGGGCAGTCGTATCAAAGTCCTGGAAAATGGTACCCTCTTCATTGAATCAGTCAATGAAAAAGATGCTGGGGACTTCCAATGTGTTGCACGCAACAAAATTGGGGATGATGCAAAGCAAATGGGGGTGTCAGTTTCTATGAAGCCAGCTCGGATTGATCCAAACATCTTTAGTAGGAAGCAAGTGCCTTATGGCAATGACCTAAAAGTGGACTGCATGGCTGCTGGCGTCCCCATGCCAGAGATATCTTGGGGACTTCCTGATGGTACCTTGGTGAATAGTGCCCTGCAAGCAGATGGAACAGAAGGGGATCAGTTCAAACGGTACATCTTGTTTAATAATGGAACACTGTACCTGAATAAAGTGGGTACTGATGAGGAAGGTGACTATACCTGTTATGC
Source organism: Siphateles boraxobius (assembly GCF_051911475.1). NCBI lineage: Eukaryota > Metazoa > Chordata > Actinopteri > Cypriniformes > Leuciscidae > Siphateles > Siphateles boraxobius. Next base: position 3,061,565 of record NW_027509019.1, on the reverse strand, counting down.
TGAAAACAAACTGGGAAAGGACAAAATGCATGTTCACATAAGTGTGGTAACTGCAGTGCCTCGCATTGAACGCCCTAAGCTCTCCTATGCCAAAGTGAAGCCAGGTGGAAACGTTCTATTTGACTGTAAGGCTATAGGTGAGCCCAAGCCAAAGGTCCTTTGGATGCTGCCTTCTAAAGACATGATTGCTGCATCTTATGAGCGTTACTTAGTGCATGCTAATGGGTCCCTTGATATACGAAATGTTAAATTAGTTGATTCTGGGGAGTATATCTGCATGGCTCGGAATGCTGCAGGTGAGGAGAATAAAGTATACAAGCTGGATATTGATGGTAACCCACCCATCATCAATGGCTTCAAACAAAATAAAACTGTGATGAAAGATACAGCAATCAAACATACTAGAAAGCTAATAAACTGCAAGGCTGAAGGGAATCCAGCACCAAAGATCACATGGATCATGCCTGACAATATATTTCTTAATGCTCCATATTATGGAAGCAGGATTAATGTCCATCACAATGGTACACTAGAGATCCGTAATGTCCGGCCGTCTGATACAGCAGAATTTATTTGTATGGCTCAGAACAATGGAGGTGAAGCAGTCATGGTGGTTCAACTGGAAGTGACCGACAAGCTCAGGAGGCCCATTTTTAAGAACCCATTTAATGAGAGAGTGGTAACTCGGGTAGGGAGAACTGCAATGCTAAACTGTTCTGCTGATGGGCAACCCACACCTGAGATCATATGGACACTTCCCAATAGAACTCGGTTCAGTGGAGGACCTGGGTTTGAGGGCTCACGGTATCATCTGGGTAAGGATGGCACGTTTGTTATTTATAACTCCAGCATAGAGGACACTGGTAAATACCGTTGTGCTGCAAAAAACAAAATGGGCTATATTGAGAAGCTGGTTGTTTTTGAGGTGATTCAACAGCCTTATATTCTAACACGGCCAAAGGGGGTTATTCAAGGTATTTCTGGAGAAACCCTCTTCCTACATTGCCTGACAGATGAAATCCAGCCTAGTGTTTCTTGGACCACACCAGGAGGTTTTGTTCTTGCACGTCCACAGGTGAGTGGACGCTACCATTTAATGGACAATGGAACACTTGTTGTACATGATGCAACAATTAATGATCGCGGAAATTATGTGTGCCGAGCAAAGAATGATGCTGGTGAGGCAGTTCTTGCTGTGCCTGTCATAATTATTGCATATCCACCCCGGATCACTAATGGGCCACCACTAACTATGAGAGGAGTGGCTGGAGTTCCTGTTCATCTTAAATGCATTGCTAATGGAATACCTACACCAGATATAACCTGGGAGCTGCCAGATGGGTCTGTTCTTTCTACGACTGGAAAGGAACGACCTGTAAGCAGTGAGCTTCTCCATGCACAAGGGACACTTATAATTCGAAATCCCACAAGAGCACATTCTGGTAATTACAAGTGTATAGCCTTTAATTACCTGGGCAGACATACCAGAACAACATCCATAACAATAATATAAGTAGGGTCATGACTTCATGACTTTACCACTGTGACTATTCAAAAGGAATAAACAAAGTAGACAAAACATGGGTAATTATGCTGTATGGGAGGAAAACAAAGAACTGTGAGGATTCCATTCTATAATATATATATATATATATATATATATATATATATATATATATATATATATATATATATAAATATATATATATATACACAGTCATGGTCAGAATTAATGGCACCCCTGGTAAATATGATCAAAATCTGCATCATTTATCCTTTTGATCTTTCATTCAAAAAATTTGCAAAATTCTAAACTTTCATGGAAGTAAATGAATTGAAAGTGGGGGGGAAATCACATTATGAAATAAATGTTTTTCTTCAAAACACGTTGGCCACAAATATTGGCACCCTTTTATTAAATACTTTTTGCAATCTCCTTTAGACAAGATAACAGCTCTGAGTCTTCTCCTCTAATGCCTGATGAGTTTGGAGAACACCTGACAAGAAATGCCATGTATCTGAACAAGAAGTCCAGGACCTCCAGCAGAAAAATATGCCCACAACATTAAAGATCCAGCGGTATTTTAAATTGTAAAATGTGGTACTCTTTATCCTTGTGTGCACCAAACCCATCTAGCGTGTTCGCTGCCAAAAAAGCTCTTTTTTTTTGTTTCATCTGACCACAGAAGCCGCCTGTGCCGTTTGAAGTTCCAGTCGTATCTGACAACTGAATTTTTTTTTTTTTTTTGGATGAGCAAGGAAGATTTTTCTTGAAACCCTCCCAAACAACATGAGGTGATATAGTTTTTTGGGGGGGGGGGGCTTTCTGACCCCCAAGACTCAAGTAATCTCTGCAATTCTCCATCTGTGATCCTTGAAGAGTCTCTGGCCACTCAAACTCTCCTCCTCACTGTGCATTAAGGCAATATAGACACACGTCCTCTTCCTGGCAGATTCATAACGTCTTTAGTTGATTGGAACTTCTTAATTATTGCCCTTATGGTCAAAATGGGGATTTTCAATTCTTTAGCTATTTTCTTACAGCCACTTTCTATTTGGTGATGGTCAACAATCTTTTAATGCACATCAGAACTATATTCTTTGGTTTTACTCATTGTGATGGATGATTAAGGGGATTTGGAGGTGGTGATGGCGCAGTGGATAAGACACATGCCTTTGGTGTGAGAGACCCGGGTTCGAATCCGCTGTGAGACACCAATGTGTCCCTGAGCAAGACACTTAACCCCTAGTTGCTCCAGAGGTGTGCGACCTCTGACATATATAGCAATTGTAAGTCGCTTTGGATAAAAGCGTCAGCTAAATGAATAAATGTAAATTTGGCATTTGTGTTTCCTCATATTTAAACTCCTGTGAAACAAGAAGTCATGGCTGGACAATGTCATGTTCCTAGTCACCCTGGTGTGCTAAAAAATGTAAATATTAATGGGAATATACTTCAAACATATTTTACACGTAAAAAAATTATAGGGGTGCCAATAATTGTAGCCAACGTGTTTTGGAGAGAAACATTTATTTAATAACGTGATTTCCCCCCCACTTTCAATTCTTTTACTTCAATGAAAGGTTAGAATTTTGCAATTTATTTGAATGAAAGATCAAAAGGATAAACAATGCAGATTTATTTTTTACAGCCAGTTTTGATCATATTTACCAGGGGTGCCATTAATTCTGACCATGTAATATATATATATATATATATATATATATATATAATGCATGTATGAAGACTTCAGATGCAAAAGCCTAGTACCGTCATTTCTGAATGTGCTGAGGCTGGGATTTAGTGAGTTTGAAGTGAAAGTATTTGATGAACTGTGCGGAGAGCATTCACTCAATATTATTATTTCATTTTTGACAGAGGTGGCTTTTAGAGGCTTTTGCATCGGAGGTCACACACACACACACACACACACACACACACACACACTACATTCATATTGAATTATTAAAATGTATTTTTATGTCATGAACAAGTAGAAGTGTATATCAGAGTGAATGTTATCAAATTATTATGTTTTGCCTAATTGATACGTTTTGTTTTTTTCTGAGACAAACTCAAATAAAAGTGTATAAGAGTAATAAGTAAATGATTACGCTTTTTATTGAAAGTTTGTAGTATTGTAACTCTGATGCCATTTGGTACAATTTTATTGGGACGTTTATTCATATGCCATTAAGTGTTACAATATGTTTTTTCTTTCTATATAGTTTTAGTGTTATTGTTGGCAAGATTATTAAGCCTGCCTTACTGTGGTTGTGGAACATATTTGTGAAAATGACAAACTTCTGTTCACAGCTTTGAGGTTTATTTACAATGGGACCTCAACATGCAATGATCCTATTACCCTTTTGAGAAGAGTCCTGGGGTCAAACAGCCAGGCTTGTCACAGAAAAATGTGTATGATGGCCCTCTTGGGTTAGCTTGAACTGCTTTCCTTTTGACTAATATTATTTCTTCATTTCTGTAGATTAATTTGTTCAGCCAAGTAGTGTTGAGTTTAAACTAAATGAATGAGTTTTCCTCTCTTGCTTTTAAGTTTAGAAACATTTATAAAGTTTGTGTTCTCACAAAAAGGTTATGAAAAGCAGATGGATGCGTGCACACATACGCATATTCACACACACACACACACACACACACACACACACACACACACACACACACACACACACACACACACACACACACACACACACACACACACACACACACACACAGGAGGAGAATGATTCCAAGAGCAGGAATGAAGCCCAAACTAAAGTAAAGGCACTCCAGGTTTTCCTCTCCCCAAGTCACATTCCATGGCTTCCCACTTTTCAACCTTTGCTTAGATCAACACATTTCACCACCATCCCTGGAATTTCACGATAGGATTTTAAAATCCACACCTCTGTTCTTCAGACACAAGGGATGGATTCATCTTTAACTCAGTACCTAATTCTTCCTACTTCATGAAGTCTAAGATCTAATATACATTTTAGAGTGGACTTACGAGTCAGGTCACTTTTTTGACTAACATAATCTCCCTGTGTGAGAAGGCATCCGTTTTGAATTAATTGTTTTCAGGGGTGTAGATAGATTTTCATGTCAAACCAGCAACACAATTACTGTTCCTTCATTAATGAATAACTACACAGGAACAAATTAGTCACACACTGTTAACCTGCTAGTAACTGCTATTAACTAACATAAACTCTGATTAATGAATTAGTAAGTAATAGTGTTCCGTTGAATGAGATTTTTTTTTTCATATCTCCAAGAGGAGTTCTAAGAATTACTATATAGAGGTTCACAATTAAAGTGAATAATGCATAAAGAATTAAAATAATTAATTCTAAAGTGAAGATCATGGTAACCCACTATTAATGACTCAAGTGTTCTCAAATTCTTCTAAAGGAATTACTAATTGTTTGGATCAATATTCTGAAGTGAAAAGCATGATAACTCTCTATTATCACATGGCTCTGTGGAATACTTGATTCTGATTGGTCAATCGGACACTCCAGCGGGATAACAACCTGTAAAAACTTATAACACAGGCACATCCGAATTACTGAAGTCCGCAGCCCTGGATGCTTGCTTGGAATGTTTTTTCTTCATAGAAGTTTTGTGTTTGGTGAGCTAATAAAATATTTAACCTCAAATCAATATTTTGTGTACAATTATTTAATGATGTCATCCGGGTATCGCTGACTCGCTCTCTTGTTTCATAAAAATGCAGCTGCTGCCATTTTGCAACGATTGTTTTGTGCACTGTATTTGATTATAAGATAACAAACAGGTACAATTTTAAAACGGTTCTCTTATCTCTTATTACCATATTTATTTATGTGGCAAAATGCAATTATAAATGGTATGACTATACCGTATCCCTTAAATGTTCGTTTAGTTTGAATTTGTCACTTGTTAGCAACTGCTCTCTCCATGGAAGCTTTGCGTTTAAAGACCTAATAAAATACTTCGACTTGAGTCAATATTTCATGTCTTATTATTTACACATGTGGGAAGTAGATGTGTAATAAGCAGAATAATGTACATCCAGCCGTTTGTTATCTCAGAATAAACCCCCTTCAGGCTGATGCAAGTCCTGATCCTGATCACCCTGTCGGGTTTATTCTGCGATAACAACTGACTGGATGTACATTATCCCTTACTTAATTACTGAAGTCAATTTTGGATAGTAATTCCTTCCGATGGATTTGGTAAGTAATTACTAGTGGGTTACCATCATCTTCATTTTTTAATTCTGATCCAAATAATTAGTAGTTCCTTCAGAAATACTCTATGTAGTAAAACTTGAGTTATTACTATCCAAAACCTTACAAAAACCTCAAAAGCTTACAATGACTTCTGTCAATATTAGAAAGTTATCATTCTTTTCATGTTAGAATACTGATCCAAAGTATTAGTAATTCCTTCTGAAGGATTCAGTAATAATTGAGTCATTACTAGTGGGTTACCATGATCTTCACTTTAGAATTAATTATACATTATTCATTATTCACTTTAATTACGAACCTGTACATAGACCCTAGTAATTCTTAGTAGTTGTTGATTAGCTAATAGTGAACCACCTCATTCAACTGAGTACTATTACTTACTGATTAGTATCATCAAGTATCTTGTTAGTTAATAGTAGTTACTAGAATGTTAACATTGCGTTACTCATTTGCTCTTGTGTAGTTATTTATTAAGGATGGAACAGTATTCTAAAGTATAACCCATACTGAAAACCTTTTTGTAGAGTACAAACTACTCCAGCAGTCTAATACAGTCGTTCACACTAGGAACATGTAATAAAATAGAGGAAAATAAGCTAATTATGCTGATTCTGTGTGTAGTCTATGTGATGTACCTATTTGGGATTAAACCTGCCAGTCCAGTTGTTATGATTTGGATGAGATGCTCTAAATAAAAATTTATAAATGTATCCTTAAAATGTATTTCCCATCAAGAGCTTAATCTTAAACTTCAAAAAAGTTCTCAAAAACCACAAGCAAGTATTATATAACAGACAGTCAACAAACATGTGTCCATGACAGACTTTATTGTTGGAGTGACCTGGTCCCCTTTAGAGCCGCAGTGGGTCGCTCAGGCTTTATGGTTGGACTAAAAGTGGTGTAGATTTATTGCCTGCCAAGGGAACCGGAGTCTTGACTTTCTAAATGTCTGGAAATTGGACAGTTGCATGGGTAAGCAGTAAGCACCACTCACATGTTCTGCGGCAAATGTAAAAATCGAGTTTGACTACAGCGATTTATCCGTCTACTTTTAAATACACTGCATGAATTTCATTATATCCTCTATGTTACTAGATCTGATAATGCTACTGGAAATATAGTGCTTTTAGAGCTTGAAAATGTTGTAGTTCAGGGTTTATTTGAGTGAAGAAGTATGCCTATCTTTGTTCATAGTTATGGCTCTGAGTATGTGTAACTTGCCATCTCCACTGAGGTTTGTCTTTGGTCACAGTTTGTGTTTACAGTAGTTGGAGGTCATGTTTTCACTCCATCTATCAGGCAGATGTTAACCACCCCACTTACGCATGTTAGGTTACTTGCATGTTACTGGACATTTGACAATTGAAGCTTCTCAAAGAAGTAAAAGTCAAAAGGTTCACAGAATGTATTTTGTGGTGGCGTGTGCAGTCTCTGTGTGTCAGTTTTTTGTAGGAAACATCCACTGGATAAGCTTCAATACTAATTACTTACTCAAGCTAGTATTGCCAGAGGAAGATGAATGATAATACGACTTGAAACTGCTATAGTGAGCAGAGCCTTCTCTCTGTAGAGCTGAATAGAACTTTTGATATCTGATATCTTAAACTTTCAATTACTTATAAATTCAGTGATTTGTCCACATGACAGAGTGACGATATGAATTTTCTGTAAACTCTGTAAAAAAAAGACAGCTGCAGAGCTACAGATGTGACCAACAGAAGTTTTTGCTTGATATAAGCAGTTTCAAGTCGTGTTATCATTCATCTTCCTCTGGCAATACTAGCATGAGCAAGTAATTAGTATTGAAAACAAGGCCAACGTGAAAAACCACAAGAGTATCATCATTTTGTCATAATTTCTTAAAGCTTCAATAATAACACATGGGTTTCTATGGATGAACATGGAGGGAATTAAAATTTTCAGGGGTTCAACCAAGATGGTGGTGTGAATGGACTGAATTTTCAAGCTCTCAGCACCAACTTTAGTTAGGGAGGATAGACTCAAATTTTGGAAAGATCTTTCGAGTTGGGAAAAATTGCACATCATTTTGACAGTTTTTTCTTTCTTTTTTGCTTTATATTGTTAATGCAAAATGCCCAAATCTATACAGAAACGCCCAAATGCAGTTAGCAAAGCAGCAAACATTGATGGCATGGAGGTTAATTATTAATTAATTAATAATAATAACACATAAAATCACAAATGCATTCAACCTTCTAACCCCTAACACTTTAATCTTACATGCAAGTGTTTCACATTGCGATTGAAAAAGGAAACATACAGAGAGTTCACACATGTCCAGTGTTGGAGCTTGAGGGAAATTTTGGGAAATGCTGATATGTAAATCAACATTGACCAAATTATTTACCAGTATTACTGATTATTAAAGTATTATTTATTAATTAATATTAAATTATTTCACGTTAACACAGAAACCTGCATTTGGACCGGTGTTTCCCAACCTAATTTTTTTGCCACAGCACAGTTTTGATAAGTAGAAAATCACACAGGACACCACTAAGCACTAAAATATAACAAAATTGCACGAACATGTATTGCTTTAAATGGCATATTAAAACTGGATATAATATTAAAAGTAGCACTCACATTTAATGTGAAACTTGAGTCAGGGAAATAATAAGGTATAGGTAGCTATGATGCTGGTGATTATAAAACAACATATCGCCGCTTTCAGGTGAAAACCTCATATTTTTTTCATTGGTTCAAAGTTGTTATTGTGGATTTATATATGGTCAGACACTTGCATGTGTCATTATAATAATACAAAGAAGTAAAGGATGACCAATAGCATTCATAAAAAAAGATAAAACAAAAATGACGAAATGTTGAGAGCTGTCCACCCGAAAGCTATGATATATTCTTATTTGTAGCATTTATTTTTATTTAACCCATCATGCAAATGTGCCTGTTAGATACAGTTGTAGCTCATGTGGAAAAACCTCTCACTTAGGGCGGTCCATTGCCTGTCACATCCCTAAATGCAGAAGGCCAAGGACTGAAAAACACACCGCGTAAAATACCGATAAGGTGTGAGGGATGTACGGCAACCTTTACAACGGTGAAAACAGGAGTATACATTAACTGCACATCCACCCGGATATTCGCAATAGGAAAATGATCAAAGAGTGCAAGATGAGGGATGGTTCTGCTTCACAGCAGACGGTAGAGGAGACAGGAGCTCAAACTGCCCTGATGGTCTCAGAGGAAGGGGCCTTGGACGGGGCAGCTCCTCCAGTATATGGAAGACCTGCAAGGATCAGTGGAGTACCGTCTGAGCCTGTTGCAAGTTCGTTGGTCCCTCCGAATAAACCCAACTCTTCTGCACCTTTTCCAGGAGATGGCCCGCAAAATGGTGAGCGAAGTGGAGGGCGATGGCCCGGATAACATCCACGTCCTGGCAGCCTGGTTGGAAGGCAACAACCAGTTACCTGAGCTGGTTGAGGCGGCAACGCATAGGATCCTCCAGGGATGCGTCCCTGGAGGGAGAGTAAATCCCACACGAAGGCGTCGAAGGGCAATAACAGCGCCATGTAATGGTAGGCTGCGCCGACAAAAACTGCTCATCAAACGTCGCGCATTCCACACCTGCCAATTCCTATTCAAAAAGGACTGGGCCCACTTTGTAAAAACAATATCGGATGGAGGAACAGTAGTGCGATGTCCGATATCTCGGGGAACAATTTACAGCACGTTTTAGGCTAAGTAGGAGACCCTGCTCCCTTGGGCGGGCTATGTCGATTTGGTGTAAAGGTGCGTGCTGACAACACACACCTAGTAGGGTGTATCTATCAAGGTGAGATCGGACAATGTCTCCAACTAGTTTTGAACGCATCCGCACCAGGCCCAAATGGGATTGGGAAGCAGGATATTCTCAATTGGGACCCTAGGTGTGAGCATGTGGTGGTTCACAGGTGTCATACCGACAAGCCTGAAGAAAAGTCGTACAGTGCTAATTCCCAAGACATCTGACCCAGGAGCGGTGATGGAGGTTGGCAACTGGAGGCCTATCACCATCGGGTCAATGATCTTAAGGCTCTTCACTAGACAAAGGGGGTTACGTCCTAGCCCCGAGTGTGCGGAGAACATCGAGGCACTGCAGGGCCTCATCCAACACTGCAAAGAAGAGCGCAGCCAACTTGCAGTGGTATTTGTCGACTTTGCACAGGCTTTTGATACCGTCTCCCATGAGCACATCCTGTCAGCTCTTGGGCAGATGATGATGCCCATATGATAGGTCTAGTCCAGCAGATCTACACGGACAGTATGACCCATGACAGGTCTGGGGTGAGATCAACCCTGATATTAAAGTGAGGGTTGGTGTCAATCAAGGAGACCCGTTGCCTCCCCTGCTTTTCAACCTGGCCATGGACCCTCTTATCCATGGTCTCGAACACTATGAAAAGGTACAGGTAGGCAGGTCGCTCAGTAACGACTCTTGCTTTCGCTGATGACCTGGTGCTGATTGGAGGATCTTTCAACCTACGTGTCAATCCGGGTAAGTGTCACAGCTTCCTGGTCAGCCCCTGCAGCGGTGCTTTCACTGTCAACGACTGCGCCCCATGGGTTCTGGGGGGCAAGGCCCTGCAGTAGACAAGTATCACAGACACGGTGAAATAATTAGGGGTCAAGTTCAACCCCTGGGGAGGGGGGGTTGACAAGCCTGACCTGGAGGTGGTTCTCGACAGGTGGTGCCAAAAGATCGGGAAATCGCTCCTTAAACCCTACCAAAGGGTGGTTCTCCTAAATCAGTACCATACCACGGCTATTCTACCAGGCTGACCTCTGTGAAGAGGCTTCACCTTCCACCGTCCACCTGTGATAGGCTACTATATGCAAGGAACTGGGATGGCGGCCTGGGGATCTGTAAGCTCACTCGACAAATCCCATCAATTCAAGTGAGGAAACTATTCAGTCTTTCCCACTCCTCGAACACTTTGGTACAGGCCTTGATGAATAACTCTCGCACACGAACCAAGTTTGAGGGGGCGTGGCGGAGAGGAAAAGCGGACAGCCTTCCATCTCTCGATGGGGAGGTTTCGAACGAAAGAGGAGACGCCACCGACTCGTTGACAAGCCACCACCAGGTGTGTCCGGTCCCAAGTGACTGGAGGAGGGACACATTCCTAACATGGGCAGGCCTACAGACTCAAGGGGTGGGGATACTTGGTTTCCACCGCTCACCAGAGAGCAACTCATGGCTGGGAAACCCTTTTTGTTTTACCGAGCGACATTACATTGCAGCTCTTCAGTTGCATGCATGCGTATACCCCACCCTAGAGTTTCAATACAGGGGCAGGTGCAAGACAGGTGCAGCCTGCAGGCGCTGCCCATACAGGTTGGAGTCCTGTTCACACATCCTTGGGCAATGCCCGGCTATGCAGGAAGATTGCACAAGAGCTTGGAGTGGGTGAGTTGGAGGTCTTTGGGTTCCCTTTGGGAGCCCGAGGGCCTGTGGCCTACCGGGAACTTCAGGATATTGACGGCAATTGGTCTCAATGGGGCAAGGGTTAACGCTCTGGGGTCGACAAACGCGCTGGCGCGTTTTGCCAATTTTTTTTCACATAGCAGGAAAATAGACTTCAAATACTCTGTCATTTTTGGTCATACACATTTAAGAAATATAAAAAAATAAACTGTTGAATGTCTATTTTTTTATGTGTCCACTTACAATCGAAATAAAACATTGTGCTTTTGTAAAATAAAGAAAATAAACAGGGTTGCTTTCTGTCTCTCCATCTCCGTTAACCATTATTCTGGAGCACGTCTCTAAACTTAAACAAAACTTAGCGAATACTATTCACCCAAGCATGAGCAATATATCTTTATAGTCAGTTAAGTTTGTACTTTTTAAATATCTAATTCAAAACTAAAATAAATATTCTCTGTTTATGTAATCTATAAAAAAGGAGGGGGGTGTCAGCCGATCTCATTATCGTTCTCTCAGCTCATTATTCTGCTAATGTGACACGCCCACGGAGAGCGTGCGGTATTCAAACGCAAATGATCTGAAGCGACACATTCAAAACGTGTCAACGCCCCTCATAAACGCGATAACACAAAAAATTTAATCATCAGATTAATGTACCTTTTCGTCTTGCGAGGATGTGACTGTGAGGAGTAATCCTGGGACATTTACCTCAGAACATGTGCTGGTTTATTTTCATTTCGAGGAGCGACGGATCTAGACGAGAATTGTGAGTAGCCTAAGTTTTTTATTCTTGTGCTTTATTCTAATGTCTGTAAATGCAAAAAGACTGTTTAAATTTGAATCATGTTTCTGTGTCTGAATGAATTAACAGCACAGATGGGCGCTGTTGTTTATGTTTAGCCCACTATGTTACAGATGAAATATGAAAGACAACATTTCGTAGTTTTGGATAGATTATAAAGTTTTTATTTTAAAATATCAAATAAGCTTTTGTCATCCAGTTTCTGCTCATATTTTAAATATATAGTAGGCTATTTTCTGTCAAAAATAAACTCATCAACTAGGATGTTATTATAGTGTTTGTTCCAATGTAAGCTATATCAAACTAAGGAATCCTTACCTTTAAAATGTGTATGATAATACTGTAGGATAATACTGAGGAATAATGTAGTAAGTTTTTTTCATTCTCAAGTGAATCGCGTTTCTGTGTGTGAATGAATGAACGGCAGAGATGCGCTGTTTACCACAACTCGCAAAAAGGCCGTTTAAATTTGAATCGTGTTTCTGTGTGAATGAATGATCCGCTTTTAGCAAACTATATTGCTTTACTGAGATGAGTAAAAATCGACTGAAATATGTTGAAATAAAATGTATTTGTATATGCAACGTATTAAACTGCAAATTAACATTTATATTTCTTATATAAACGAAAGATATTTTCGGATTATTCGAGGGTGCTGTGTTAATTGCTGGTCCAAGACAGCCACTGTAAACAGATATAAACTCGTGGAGATTCAGGACAAGGCCAGGACAGCGGTCAAGTCTGTGGAGTCGACAAGAGTGCGCAAGTAAGTTTTTTCTTAATATCCAGTTCTCCTGTTGTTTCAGTTTAGTATTTATCTCAAGCTAGGGCTATTTTCGATTCTGTGGTTATTACATTTTTTTACCTTCTTGCTACTTTTTATAAGAGCCGCGTCTGGATATTATTGCAGTTTAAATTGCATAGCACTTAAGTGAGTCACTGGCCAACAGCTAGTTTCGATCTCTGACATTTTCGGATTATTCGAGGGTGCTGTGTTAATTGCTGGTCCGAGACAGCTGTCCTCACTCAGTAATTTGAGCACATTATATCTATGTAGTGTGCACGCTGTCGCGGAAGAGGCGAGATATCCAAAGCACATCGACTGACCACAGGGGTTCCCCAGGGGTCAGTCCTTGGACCCCTCCTCTTCTCCATTTACACCACATCACTGGGACCCATCATACAGACACATGGTTTCTCTTACCACTGCTATGCTGATGACACCCAGCTCTACCTCTCATTTCAACCAGACGATCCCACAGTAGCTGCACGTATCTCTAACTGTCTGGCGGACATCTCAGCATGGATGAAGGAACATCACCTGCAGCTCAATCTGGCAAAGACTGAGCTTCTCGTCCTCCCTGCCAATCCGTCTCTACAGCATGACTTCACTATCCAGCTAGACTCATCCTCAATCACCCCATCAAGGTCAGTCAGAAATCTTGGAGTAATCTTTGATGACCAGCTAACCTTCACAGACCACATTTCAAAGACAGCTCGATCATGCAGGTTTGCAATGCACAACATCAGGAAGATCAGGCCTTTCCTAACTGAGCATGCAACACAACTTCTTGTCCAGGCCCTGGTTATTTCTAGGCTTGATTACTGCAATGCTCTTCTAGCTGGACTTCCATCATGTGCAACTAAACCCTTATAAATGATACAGAATGCTGCTGCTCGTCTTGTCTTCAACGAGCCCAAAAGAGCCCACGTCACTCCGCTGTTCATCTCCCTGCATTGGCTACCACTCGCTGCTCGAATCAAGTTCAAGGCACTGACACTTGCTTACAGATTGTCCACCGGCTCAGTTCCCTCCTACTTTCACTCGCTCCTACGGGTCTACATCCCTACCAGAAGCCTACAATCGGCCAAGGAGCGACGGCTCGTGGTGCCTTCACAGCGAGGCACAAACTCACTGTCCAGAACATTCTCATTCACGGTTCATGCTGGTGGAATGACCTACCCACCCTCGTCCGTAATGCAGAATCCCTGACAGCATTCAAAAGACAACTGAAAACTCATCTCTTCTGTCAGCACTTAACATAGAAAAAAAAAAAAACAATTTCTTGAAATCTTCGCTTGTCTGGTTTATGCTACTCTGAGCAATGTTTGAACTTTGTATTCTGAGCACTTCTTGCGTTGTTTTTGCCTTTCCATGATGACTCGCTTGGTTTAATCCTCAAATGTAAGTCGCTTTGGATAAAAGCGTCTGCTAAATGACTAAATGTAAATGTAAATGTAAATGTAAATGTAAATGTAAATGAAAGACCTATGTTACAGACATATGAAAGACAACATTTTGTTGACTAGTTTTGGATAGATTATACATTTTTACTGTAAAATATTTGCCACCTCAAATAAGCTTTTGTTTGCAAATTTTTGCTAATATGTTAAATAGCCTATAGTATGTTTTGTCAAAAATAAAGTGATCAAATAATATGTTATTATGTGTTTGTTCCAATGTAGCCTTATTTCAGAAACTTTTTTTTTTTCAATAACCATGCATAAACAATATTCCCTCAAAAATACAAACATGTACATACATCTTGCTCACATATTATGGTAGCCCTGTTTGTGCTAAATAGAGTGTAATTACACCTTTGCCATTAATATAGTTATAAGCAACTGAAAAAAAGCACAAATGTCAGGGCATGTCAGAACATCTCAAGGACCCAAAAAACCCCTTAGACCCCAGAGGGTTAAGTCCTTCAGTAGACTGATGAGTCGGAGGACCCTCCTCTACTCGTTGGACCTGCTGTGCACCTTTCAATTGTCTCTGAGAGCCTGAACAAGCAAGAGTGACAATAAGATAGTTAATTGAAGGTGCGGGCAAGGTTGGAAGGATCAATTGAGTAGGAGGATGGTACTAGGCCAGAAAGATCAACTTGGGAGGCAGTTTAGGATTGGTGCAGACTAGACCAGAAGGATCAATTGAGCGGGAAGGTGTGGATTAAACTAAAAGGATAAACTATCGTTCATACTCATGGGTAATGAGGTGGGTTTGGCGTCCAATTGTCATTACCATTCGAATGATGGTGCGGACAAGGCCGGGTTATTACGAAAGCCACCACTCTGTATACCATCAGTCTAAGAAGCCAGCCGGCCAGGCGCAATCAAAGAGCCGTGTGGGGGTTACTCCAAACCCCCCCAGTTCAACTTCGGTTCCGTATCTCGTTGTTCCGGCCTACCTTGATGTAACTGCAGCGGAATGGCGCTCCATTCCTCCACATGGTAGGTACCGTGCAATGGGTCTGGTTGGGCCCGAGGGGCGAGGGGAGGCCCATGGGAAGCTGATTAGTAGGAAGGTTGCCCTTCCAAACATCAGACATACTATGGAGCATTTCCTCGTCCACGGGGACTGTGAGGGCGGACAAGACGGCTGTTTGTGTTTATTGACCTGGAGCGGACAAGGGGTGCCATAATAGTTATGCTGATTGGATTAGGATTGGTAACACTCTAGAGTCTAGGGCGGTTTCCAATACCTGGATACTTGCTTTGTTTAAGGTCGTCACCCTGGTGCTTTGTCTCCATATCTAAGCAGTGCCCACTAAAATCTGACTAAAATCTATATAAACTACAATGTACACTGCCTTAGTTAGACTTGATGACTGCAGCCACCGACAGCTCATGTTCTCAATAAAGAATTCTGCTAAAGATACAACCGAGTCTCCTGGTCTTCGCTTCTGAGTTTCCCACACTCTTTGGAAACAGCACATCTTTTTTTTCAGAAATGTAATATATGTCAATATAAGTAAATTACATATATAATGTCAGTGCCCATGTATGTCTGCTGCCTATATGAGAATATATGCAAAATTCATATATATATATATATATATATATATATATAAAACACAGACATATATGAAACATATATTTCAAAATATAGCAAAAATGGCCGTTTTCATGTAAGTGCCATATATTTTCCCGTATATGCACATAAATGTTAAATATATGTAAGACGCATATATGTATATATGCATATATGTACTTATTTCAATGCATCAGTATCACATGCATGTATGTTTACATACATTTATATATAATATGTGGGAAAAAATATGTATGTCACATATTTATACTTAATGTTGTCCATATATGCGAGAAACCAATACTATACTGTAATATATGCAGATATATGGTATCATATATGGATGAACTCAAATATTTTCTTCACATGTTTGGACACATAAATGTTCATATATGTTGCAGGCATATATTGTGTTCTCAGATAAGTCAAATATATGTATAGATGTATGTCATGCTATTTAAAATATAAGTATATATATGGACATATGTTACATTTTTGTATGGGACGTGGAATAATTACACTGGAGAAATGGTGAGTCTCTTTAATTGCTCTTCACTTGTCCTCATATGATATTATAATGCCAGTATGCACTGTCCTGCCCTGTGTTAGCAGAGTACTGGCATATGTGAACCAGAATCACCAGGCTTCAGGAATCACACCAGTATTCAAACTGATTGCATTGACAAATTGCTCTCTGTGTTTCAGGATGTGTTCAGTCTTTTCAAGAGGAAAAAGAAATTGAGGTTTAGAAGCGAAAAGGAGTCACCAAAACAACATCAGAATCTGAATGCACCTATCAAATAGAAATATTTATGTCAAATGCCAACAATAGACTGAAAAAAATACAAAATAAAATAAGTAAACTACCTTTTGAAATACTTTGTTAATGGAAATAAAATATGAATTTCAACATGTTTGTGATATAACTGACCGATAGTTGAGAAATGTTAGATCACAGTGAACTAACACTAAACTAACAGAATGAGAGTTTAACAATGATATCACAGTGGTCTCACATGGTGAACTCACAGTATGAGCACACAGTAGTGAACTGTGAACTCACATTGACTTTAGCATGAGCACACAGCGAGTGCGCTGTGAGGTTACACTTTTAGCTCACTGTGACCTCCAGTCCGTTTTTTACCAGGAGTCGCCCGTATTTCACATCCATCTCCCCTTGATATCTGCACAGGTAGTAGACGCGGGATCAGGCAGTTGAATCAAGCATCACTGGTAGAAATCAGAGGAGAAGATTCAGGAGGTGCTCTGGCGAAAATACTAAATTTAAATTTAACAACAGCTGAACAGAAGAATTTCATTTAATTTCTTGAAGCCATAACAACAAAGCCTTTTGCAAATTGTGTCGCACAGATTTTAATATCGGACACGGTGGGAAAATCACGCTACTCATCAGCACATTAAATCACAACGGCACGATTGCACAGAAGGGCCATCCGAGCCGGGTTTCTGTTTATGTAATAAAATTTGTAATAATAATAAAAAGAAACATGAATAAGTCACGTTATAATAACGTGACTTATTCATGTTTATTTTTATTTTTATCAACTATTATATATTATGTATTTATTTATGTGTATTTAGCCTGCCTCTGCCATCCATGCCGGAAGTATTCATATAAGGTGTTGAAATGGTATGTCCAAAGATTTGGGCTTCTTCCTGTGTGATTGAGGAGTTCTGCACCACAACTCGACAGGACGCTTATTTGAAGAGCAAGATGATGCACCTCCATTATTCCTGCATTGTTTTGAAAGCCTCTTCACGTACGTGGGTATGCCTACCAGGGTTGTACATTTTTAAAAATCAAATTTAAGACTTTTTTTTTTTTTTTTTAGACCTGAAGAAAGGAAAATTAGTACTGTATGCACATAAAGAATAAACGTACCGATTCTCAAAATGCATTGTATTATATGCATTTGTATTATATGTAACATGTAAACAGTATTCAACTCAGTACTTCATACTAAAAATATAAAAATAGCAAACACATGACAACATGTAACATCTTAAAACATGTAACAGTGCTTAGTAAAACTTCAAATCTAACATGCATAACTGTATGTGACTGATCAAATGACTGAATAGCTGTTTGAAACATTTACATAGCCTACTGTTCATAAACAGAAAGTAGCACAGTTGCTTTGTTTATGGGTTACTGGCTGAATTTCTGCTGTTCCTTCAGTGTCATCTACTTTCAGAGAGTGAATGTGCGTTTTCATTCAGCGCATCTCCTTCACTCGTTCATGCTTCTCCTCCATGTTGGCTTGTTTATCTCTCTTGCCTCTTTGAGGAAGAGCACACGCTATGTTGTAAATTTTAACCGGCTGATGGAAAAGTATTCTAAAAATGCATTTTAAAGTCCTAAATAATTTGTAATTCACCTTCATTCCCATATAACCCAATTTAAATGTCTTGTGGCATAAATTGCACTTGGCTTCCTTGCTGTCATTATATGTTGCCAACCATCTCCGAAACCCATCATCTTTGAGCTCAAATTTGCCCGCTCTCTTCTCTCAAGCGACTGGCCCTTCCGAACTCATCTCTGGTGAAGCGTGCACTGTAACTTCACTACGGAAAAAAAGATGCAACACAGTCAAGTTGCGAACTGGGTACGCTACTACACAAGATTTACATTTACATTTAAACATTGTTATAGAGAACATGTTGAAAGTCGCTACGTCATTGGCATTGAAACCAATGCAGATATTCTGGAAAACTTAAGATTGGCATGGACACACAAATCGGATCTGAACAGTTGCAATACACAGTGCATGCGTCAATAATTTTAGATCTGATTCCAATCGGATACACAAATAATCGGATTTGGATTGACAGTCTGAACGTAGCCTTAATTGTAAGTGATCAAATAAGATTTGTGTGTCCAGACATAACCAACGTATCTGCATGGGTTGCTTTGGCAATGACGTAGGCCAGGATTCCGGTGGGGCATAACAATTCTTAAAAGTGTAAAATCAGAATATCCTGTTTTTTATTAGTATTTTTTCTGCTAGGGATTACATTTTAAAATGAAAAATATATGCTTTTAGTTTTACGCTGTGTAGCGTCAAGTCTCTCATTCCAGCCTGATGATCCGACGGTAGCTGCTCGCATCTCAGCCTGCGTGACAGATTAGCTTTATACAACATTAGGAGGATCAGGCCCTTCCTATCAGAGCTAAACAACTCCCTGTCCAAGCGCTTGTTCTATCCAGACTGGACTATTGTAATGCTCTCTTGGCTGGTCTTCCAGCTTGCTCTGTCAAACCTCTGTAACTTATCCAGAATGCTGCAGCGAGAGTGGTCTTTAACGAGCCGAAGAGACACACGTCACTCCTCTCCTCACAAAACTGCTAGTTGCCGCTCGCATCAAATTCAAGTCAAGTTGCCTACAGAACAACCGCTGGCTCTGCTCCCTTTTACCGAAACTCATTACTTCAGACGTACGTGCCATCCAGAAACTTGCGCTCTGCAAGTAACCGTCGTCTTGTAGTGCATTATCTCACAGAGGCACAAAATCTCTTTCTCTGTTCCTGCTGGAGGAATGATCTGCCTAACTCAACCAGAGCTGCCGAGTCCGTGACCATTTTCAAGAAGCGGCTGAAGGCACATCTTTTTGCCAACACTTGATCCATTAATTCTAACACTTTCTCTTATATTCTATATCTATTTATAAAAAAAATTAATTAAACAAAAAGTACATGTACTGCGTTAGAGTAAACTGATATGGGTCATAGAACTTGGACTTTGTTGTCCTATTGTTAGTTTAACTAACAAGCTGATTAGTTGAATCAGGTGTGTTTGATTAGAAAGAGTTCAAAAATGTGTGCTGTTTGGTGTGCCTTCAGGAACAGGACTGGGAAACACTGGTGTTTGTCAGTGAACTTATACTGTTAAATAAGCTAGATAACATGTAAATATAATAGCCATAGAAGTGAGATATGCATTGTGACTGACAGAAGTCAGTGTACATGCTCTGAGCTGCATGTGTTGTCACTATGCTCAGCTCAACTCTACATAACTCTACAAGTAGTCTGAGCAGCCATATGTATGGATTTCAGCCAAAAGGAGGTTTGGTGGGTTTCATATGTGCAAAGCTGGAAAGATTTAGTTTGAGCTCTACCTTCAGTTTTTAGTTGGACTGAGACTCTTCTTCAATAATATATGTAGCACAACACCCCAGCCTGTGTTGAGGAAAAGAAAAGCATCAATGGAAAAATAAATCTGTTCATAGATTGAGCTGCCAACATTTTTGCAGAAGCAGTAACCCTACACTGAACAAACACAGACCTGCGTACTCATTCAGCTGTCCATGTGCCTTTACTAGTCTGAGTGTCTGCCAGAGAAAATGTGCTCTTAAAACTGCACAGTTATTTCTCAAAGTCGTTTCTGAACATTGTTGATGTTTGAAATCAACCCAAACAAACACACCCCTCCCTTCATTGCTCCGCCTCCAAAACACACCCTCCAATCCTAACCACCTAAATGTTTCCTTTCTGTTCAAACTTTAAAACAATTAATCTGGCAGATTATGTTTGTTTAAAGGAACACGCCACCGTTTTTTGAAATAGGTTATTCACCGTCTCCCCTACATTTAGATAGGTGGGCAAACGCATTTTTGTCTCAGTGCATGCATTGTCTTAGTCTGGTAGCGCCGCAGCTAGCTTAGCTTAGCATAATGAATGGAATCCTTTGTTGCCGGATAGCATGTTGTGAGCAGTTTTGGGAGTAACGCGTTACAAAAGTAATGCATTACAGTAGCGTATTACTTTTTGTTGTAACGCCCGTTTCACACATACTCCGTTTGCATTGCGTATGCGGTGCGTATTTTTTTACGTACCCATGTTAACAGGTTAGAGCTTTCACACTGCACGCGGGTGCGGTCCGGCGATCCGTTTCAGGTGCGGTGCGTATACAGCAGTGCAGAGATCGTTTCCGCACCGAGTCTATTTTTGCTGTGCTGCACCGCACTGAATTAAAGTGGCAGCGCATTGTTCACATTAAAATAGACATAGATTGACAAGAAACTGTAATAATTTAATCATATATGCATAATTACAGTTAATGTGTTCTATAGTTACTAGATTACAGGGTCAAGAAAAACTTAAAAGTATGATTATAGTCCCAAAAGTTGCAAAATGCCATCATATATGATTTCTTCCCCCTCAAAAAAAAAACATGATATATATTTTGGGGAGGGGGTGGGGGGAATTACTTAGCCATTTTTGATTTTGTGGCACACAGAAACTGCAGATCAGTAGCGCACTGCAAACGCAGCATATGTGAAAGGACTATAGCGCGTGCTGCTCCTGTACCGTTTACGCACCGCAACACGCACCGCATACACACTGCACACGGAGTATGTGTGAAACGGGCGTAAGGCATTACTAATCAATTATCAGTAATATTTTACTCGGTAACGCTTGCGTTACAACACACTTTTAGACATTTTATTTTGTGATTTAACCGGAATGAACAGAGAGTCTCCACAACGGCGATAGATTGAAGCGCGCGTCCGAGTGAAGACTGCGCGAGCCACAGAGAACACTGTATCCATGACACCGATCGCTGCGGACACGAGCGCTCAGCTTGATTTCAAAAACAACACATTTACATTTTATTAATGTATTTATTTTTTTTACCAAAAAATACCCCCCTGGCCGGTGGTCTACGAAATTTTATACTTCCCGAGAAAGCATAAGCTATATGTTCATCGTGCGCAGTTTTGTGTTGTGAACCTCTTGAGAATAAAATAATGGCAACAATAAGAAAAGATACAGAATGAAATGTTTATATATTCAAAGTGAAGGAATAATATAGAGCGTCCTGCCTTTTTAGCTTGTTTATTGTGTCCAAGAGCATAAGCTGTCAGTCCATGTTATATTTTGCACAGGCCACTCACATTTTCTTCAGAAAATCTAAAAATCTATGTAACTATTATTATTATTTTCTTTTTTTGACATTTGTTTTGTAGGGTAAATCAAAAAGCCTTTAATGGATACCAGCTGACTGTCATGCCAAAATTGAAGGGAAGCTACAATACAATAGACATCCATCTAATACATCCCCATTTTGATGCACATGTTGATTAATAGAAGATGATGTAAGAAACACTTGCACTGGTGAGTACACGCAATAAAAAAAAAATGCAGCTCAATTTTCATAAACAAAATGACAAAGATTTTGGAAAGATTGATAAATCAAATTTGTGAGAGATATTATTTTATTATAATTTTATAATACAGATTTGTGACAATGACATCGGTTTAAATAGAAACTGCACATGTTTGGGATGGTAATACTGTCTTAGGAAGTCTGAGAACCATTAGGAAACTGGTTTCCTAGCAAAATCGGACTGTTTACTGCTTTGTCAGCAGTTTAATGATTTGGCTTCATTTTTTTTTTTAAGTAACATTGTGATTTAAGAGAGAGTGGAAAAGCATGTGTGAACAGTTAGTTAATTAAACTGTAGTTGCCGTTAGTATACAGTAATGCATACCATGTAGTCACTAGATATCAAACAATGGCTCGGTTGTGCCCATAACAAAAATTATAAACCAAACAAATAATTTTGATGAGACTTCCAGTGTAAGAATGTACACAAACTCAGATGGACTTGTGATGAACAATGACAATGGTCCCAGACAGCCACGGTTAAACTGTGTGTGTGTGTGTGTGTGTGTGTGTGTGTGTGTGTGTGTGTGTGTGTGTGTGTGTGTGTGTGTGTGTGTGTGTGTGTGTGTGTGTGTGTACCTACTTAACCATATTTTGGGGACAAATTTGTACCCAGAAGTGAGCTGAACCTGTCAACCCCCTATATAACAGGTAAAAACACATCAAATCTCAAATTTCACATACTCTATATATTCTATATTCTTAAATACCAATAAATAAATACATATGGAAATAGACATATCTAATCAAAACACTTCACAATGCACATGAATCTCTTTTCACTTCTATGTCGTCTTCCAAGGGCAAAGAAACTCTTGCACGGGACCAGAGGGAGGACATTCATATATAATATATATTAATAATTTTATATATACTTTTATATAAAATAGAAACATTTTATGTAAGATTGACTTCAAAGAAGGATTACATTTCTCAATTTCATTCACACTTCACAGTGATAACAAGAAAAACATGCCATGGTTTAGTGGACGATTGCTGCCATCTACTGGAAAACTAACAGATTACAATAACATATTTCAGCCACTCTATATGGCTGCAGAGCATCACTCAACGGATCATTGCCTTTTCCATATAGGTACACATCTTTCCACACACTGTTCCATTTATGTATAGACCTAATAAAACCATTATTATAACAATAAAAATGACTATCTGTCAGTGTTTAGAATTTTTTGTACTGAAGTATATTTTTTTGTAAGTATGTGTCAGTCAAACCTGAACATGGCGTGTTGAGTGTGTGTGTGTGTGTGTGTGTGTGTGTGTGTGTGTGTGTGTGTGTGTGTGTGTGTGTGTGTGTGTGTAGTATGTTGACAAATTATGTGTGATAAGGTGATCTTCACCACTAAGGACATCAGGGACGCGCAGATAGTTCCTCAGGGGCAGGGGCTCAAATGTAAAAAAGGGGTATATATATATATAAGTATATACTACTATTTTTAATGTTTTTTAAAGAAGCCTTTTATGCTCACCAAGGCTGCATTTATTTGATCTAAAATACAGAAAAAAACAGTAATATTGTGAAACATTACTACAATTTGAAATAATAGTTTTCTATTATAATATACTGTATAATACTATTATAATAAACTAATCTTTGATACTTTTTTCAGGATTCTTACTTAAAAAAAGAACAGCATCTTAAAATAGAAATATTTTGTACCAATATACACTACCGTTCAAAAGTTTGGGGTCAGTCATTTTCTTTCTTTTTTTTTATAAAAGAAATTAATACTTTTATTCAGCAAGGATGTGCTAAATTGATATAAAAAAATGACAATTAAGACTTATAAAATAATTTATATTTTAATTTAATGTTGTTCTATTTACCTTTTTATTCATCAATGAATCCTGATCCTGAAAGTACAGGTTCAATAAAAAAATGGTTTCCAACCTTGATAATAAATCAGCATATTAGAATAATTTCTGAAGAATCATGTGACACTAAATACTGGAGTTATGGCTGTTGAAAATCCAGCTTTGCATCACAGAAATAAATTATATATATTTTTAAAGTATATTAAAATAGAAAACTATTATTTTAAATTGCAATATTTTTTTTTAATTGAAGTAATTTTTACTACTTACCATTAAGGCTACTTTTGGTGCTGTTTTGTGCAGTGCTTTGTAGTCGATTAGCATCCACTGTTTCAACGACGCAGATTCAGATCGCTTCATAAATGTAATTTTCAAACGATTTATGAATGACCAGAAAATTACCGCTCCACTTCACATTGTCCAATGAAATTTGAACTTCTCGTGCCCTGCATGTGCCCGATGACGATTGGTCAGTGTATTATACATGACACACAGGCTTCAATGAATTATGTAATATTTTAAAATATGTGATGTGTTGATTTTTAATTGAATTGACACACTACCTTTTATTATTGAAAAAAAAAAAAGTTTAAAAATGGCCGTCGTGCCATATAGGCCTACTCTCTGAAATAACCATATTTGGCTCGAGAGCATCGGTTCCCGAGCAGTCTGTGGAATACGTTTTACACAGTGCATTTTCATTTTAAAACGCATAACCTTCGCTACGGTTGCGCCTGCTGTCCACACACACACACACACACACACACACACACACACACACACACACACACACACACACACACACTACTCCGGAGTTTTCGACCCCCGAAGGGAGACTGACCTCTTCAGTCAAGTCGCAAGCGATGCAACCCATAGCAACGCGTTATGGCAACGACACCTCAGACTGGCAGAAACGTAAAAATATACGAGTGCGCCGCTGCGCAGAGACGCAGAGGAGAGAGAGAGAGAGAGAGAGAGAGAGAGAGAGAGAGAGAGAGAGAGAGAGAGAGAGAGAGAGAGAGAGCTTCAGAACTCCTGACCTGATATTTAGATACACTATTCAATAAATGTATTTGTTTGACAGGGAAGCTCTGCGCAAACAGGAATTTTTTTCAAAAATAAAAAAAGCACCCCAGAAAAAAGGGCACTTTCTCTCCAGGAATAAAAAGGGCAGGTGCTCAAGCCCCTTTTGATGTCTATGTGTGCACGTGCCTGAAGCACATACACTGGGAACAACTCCAAATACCTTTTCAGCTCTTGCATTTGGTATTTCTGGTAGGTTAGGCAGTAATTATTCAGTTTGGCTCAAATAGATTCAATTAGATTGATAACCTTAAAGAGACATTTCTTACGAACACACAAGACTTCATCATGCACTTAAATAACAAACACAGCATAACACAAGTCATATGCTCTCCTCCATATTATATATTATTATAATCAAATAACATAGATTTACGTGACAATCAGTCCTTCATATAACAAAAAAAAAAAAAGATCTTACCATCAGTGTCTCTGAGATAACCAATTGCTGATGCGTTCCCCGTCTTGTGCGTTACTCACTGCAGTCTTTTAACTTTTCTGTATAAATCATCTTCATACAGAAAGTCCTTGTGCATTAAATCCGCATCGGTTACTCACGGAAACGATCGCATTTCCAACTTTCTCTGCACGCATGCATCTTCCATATTTCTTCCAGGGGCGTGTCTAGGGGAGGCTGGGGAAAGCAGTGCCTCCCCTAGGATAAGCCCTGCCTCCCGTGAGAATTTGAGAAATGATCTGTCCATCTGATGATAAATAAAAATGTAAGGCCCCGTTTACATGAAGGGAAGACGCAGATATTTCCCTGCGGTTTGGCCTCTCGTTTACACGAAAACCCAGTTTTTATCACAGAAAACGATTATTTCTAAAAACTTCGGCCAAAGTGGAGATTTCTGAAAACGGCGGTTATGTGTTGTCGTGTCAACTGGGAGAAACGGGGTTTTAGGTTCTCAAACGTCACAATATGCGCCAGAAAATGATTAACGTCATGTGAGCGCCCATAGGTTTGGCATAGTTATGATGGCGCTCGACGGCGTATTTATGTGGGTTGATGTAAACGACAACTTTTTTGAAAACGATGTTGTGTGCACACGATGTTATTATTGAAAACGGAGGGGGGGGAATATTCTTTCTCTAAATACCCGGCTATGTGTAAACGTGGCCTAAAAGTGGATTGTTTTGTGCATATTTTTCCATCGCTAGCAGATGGGTCTGACCCAAGAAAAATCCAGTTTGGCGCTGTTTGATAGTGCACGCGAGCTTCGGGCATACGCGCTCAGAAAAAGTGCATCATGTCAGAACAGAACGCCAATGAAATGTTTACCTGGCAGAGCTTTAAAGCACGAGCAAACAATGAACTTTTGTGATTGCGAATAAGTGCAGTGTCCTGTGAGTGTAACTCTACCGCTGCATTAACATGTGATGTGAATGTACGTTGAGTTTTACAGTATTGGGACTGAGGCGCCAGAACTGCAGCTGATAGAATGCGCGCTGTAGCATGATACTAACATATTTTAGTTTCCATGTTTAATGTGTTTCCACAACAATGTTAGTGAGTAAATCTACTGAAATGGCCACCATAACAGTGGAGTGTGAATGATGTGTAAGATGAGAAAGCCGTGTGCAGTGCGTATGCGGTACAGGAGCAGCACATGCTATAGTGCTTTCACATATGCTGAGTTTGCAGTTTGTAGGCTAACTGATCCACGGCTGTACCAGAAACACATACTCACTATTTTTTTATTTCAAATCCAGAAGTTATCAGCAACTTTTATTTAAAAAAAAGTTGTCAGCATTGTGATTCTCTTTGTACACATATACACTCTTTAATAGACGTATTCACGTTTAAACCCAATTTAATCAACGTATTATTCAATGCATATGTCACGGGGTGACGAAGAGGCAAGGTGGAACCTTCAAGGAGGGGCGTTTCCCCGTCGGAGCACGGGGCCGGTTTCCGGTTTTACCTGTAATGGCCGATCGCGGGATAATGGAGGAAATGAGCGACAGCTGCGACGAGTGAGGGAGACAATCAGCGATTGGGACACGCGGCTCAATAAGGGATATAAAAAGGCATCTTGGTGTGAGGGAAGGGGGGAACACAAAAGGACAGAGGGAGAGAGGCACAGAAAGGCAGCGGAGGGAATCCGTGAAAGAAGAGAAGTTGAGGTATGTTTATTCCTCACAAAGTCTGGAGAACCCCAAGCCAGGGGCATGAAGGATCCCGGCGGAGATATGAGTGGAGGCTTAATTCACTGGGAGGTATTCTGGATTGCAGTGTCTAGTGTGGAAACAAGCACGTTTGAAGTTTCGAGTGTGTTGCCGATTGCACGAGTGTGGGAAATTCTAAATTCTACTTCCACTCGTAGTCCCAGCTGTTAATGATCCTCTGCTGTTCAGTCACTGTTGCCAGGAATGAAGAATCACTGAGCCGGTGAGCGAATGTGAAGCTAAGAGCTGGTATTGACCCTCTGCTTTTCAGTCTCTGTCGCCAGGAATGAAGAATCACTGAGCCGGTGAGCGAATGAGAAGCTATGAGCTGTTACTTACCCTCTAATGTTCAGAGCTGAAGGAACCATTGAGCCGGTGAGCGAATGAGAAGCTAAAAGCTGTTGCTGATCCCCTGTTGTTCAGTCTCTGTCGCCAGGAATGAAGAATCACTGAGCCGGTGAGCGAATGAGAAGCTATGAGCTGTTACTGACCCTCTAATGTTCAGAGCTGGAGGAACCATTGAGCCGGTGAGCGAATGAGAAGCTAAAAGCTGTTGCTGATCCCCTGTTGTTCAGTCTCTGTCGCCAGGAATGAAGAATCACTGAGCCGGTGAGTGAATGAGAAGCTGGAAGCTGCTATTGATCCTCTGCTGTTCAGCTACTGTCACCAGAAAAGGAGAACCACGAGGCCAACTTTTAAGACTTCTAATAATTCCAATAAAGAAACATTGTTATTTATTTTTAACCCTGTCTGCCTCATGTGTTCCACGGTATGCTCCTCGGGGCGGTGTTGCAGTTTAGGGGTGGGCGGCCCGCTGGAGCTCACCCCGACCTGTGACAATTACTTCTATATAGATTTATATATTAAGTTGCTCAAGCAAGTGGTAAAATATTTAACCATGTATCTATATTAAAGGGGTGGTAAAACACGATTTCACTTTTCTAACTTTAGCTAGTGTGTAATGTTGCTGTTTGAGCATAAACAACATCTGCAAAGTTACAGCGCTCAAAGTTCAAAGCAAAGGAAGATATTTGCTTTTAAAAAATTCAATTTCTAAGGACTACAGCAAACGACCGGTTTACGAATTCTTGTTTACGAATTATTACACAGGGCATGCTGTTATCAATGAGGAGACGTACAGCGAGTACCGAACAAACTTTTTATTAGCTAACGTGAAGCCGTCTTTTACATGTCAACTCCAACCAACCATCCTGGCGCCCATCTGCTATCACCCAGCAACCATGCTGAGGCGCCGTAAACCAGTGTCGCAAATATTCAGTGTTTACTTGAATATTACACCGGGTTTGCTGACGTCAGCATATCCCATTATTTACATAAC
Source organism: Siphateles boraxobius (assembly GCF_051911475.1). Taxonomy (NCBI): domain Eukaryota; kingdom Metazoa; phylum Chordata; class Actinopteri; order Cypriniformes; family Leuciscidae; genus Siphateles; species Siphateles boraxobius. The sequence continues at coordinate 3,033,146 of NW_027509019.1, read as the reverse complement.
CCCCTCCTCCGAGAATACTTAATAAGCGGGGCGAGGCCATTTTATATTGCTGTTTTGGAGATGAGTTGTCGCAATGCCGTCGAAACGCTGCTGTTATTTTCATCCGGATTGCAGGTCCACTGTGTTCAGCCTTCCTAGGGACGAGGGAGTTAGGGATCAATGGTTAAAATTTATTTTTAACTCGGTCCCTCATAATTATGACCCAAATCTCGCTCTCTGTGCTGCACACGGAGGACAGCTTTCACAATCGTGGCGAGTTCAATGCAGGATTCGCACATCGGCTTGTTCTGAAAGATGGAGCAGTTCCAACTTTAAAAACAGAAGCTGTTGTTTACAAGCCACAACCTGTAAGTATGATTAATTTTTCGTCGATGTGTTTTCCTGTAATAGTTTGTATTGTTAATTGTACGTTGTAGCAAGGAAGTAAACAAATGACAACGCTGTTTGGCTCTGCTGGTTTGTTAAATGCTCATTCATACTTAACGTTATCTGACAAACACCTAGCGTTACAAACTTGTTTTTAATCTCAACAGCGAACTTGGAATTAGTGTAAATTATTCTTTGATTAGAGCTTTTATGTTTATCTACATGCTTGTTTATCTACAGGCATGCTAAACGGTTCTGTGTTTGATTTGGCAGCCGATGTTAAGTGTTCGTTTTGGGTTAATGGTTCTGTCGACAGATATTTGTCTACAATCGTTCTAAAAATACAAAAGTAACGGTGGCATACAGTCAGAAACGATCACTATAGATCCGCAGTCTTTACTCAAAAAAATCCCTTTGTGGACTGTAGTATAATTTGTTAGAACAATTATATGAAATTCTTGTTTATGAAGCTTATTTTTTTGTAATTCTATAATAATTAGTACAATTAAATAACAGCATATCTAAAAAGTAATGAGAGAACAACAAAAAACAAACCTTTCTGAAACGTCGTTTAACAGCCATTCTTGAACAGGTTCTGCTCGATCATCTTCACTAACGTTTCCCCGGGTCCGATTGGTTTTATTGACGCCATTGTTTATAATACACCAAAGCACAAACTACCATAGCAAAGTACCGGTAAAGGTATGGGGCGTGACGTTTCCGGGAGACGTGCACTAGTCAGTTAGTGAATCACAACACACTGGGCCAGCTGACCAATCTGAGCCCATTGCGTAGTTTTGAGGGACTGGCTTCACAGAACCAGGAAACCATCAGACCGTTTTTACAAGGAGGGACAGAGCAGTGTAGAATAAAGGTAAAATATATGAAAAATAATGCAATTTTTAAAAAACGAAGCATGAACACATGTTATAGTGCACCCCACAAACACAATAAAGCCTTCGAAAAAATGCGTTTTACCACCCATTTAAAATCGCAAACATTTTAAATTAAAACTTAAAATTGACAAAAACAGCAGACTCATACCTTTTCTTTTGCATTTAAATTTTAATACAATAAATGTTGCATTTCACAAAGAACTTGTTTTTCCACCTCCACAAATGAGACTAGAGTCGTTCATTATCCCGCCTTGTTGAGGTAAATTGTAGTTCCCTTTCAGTTGATAACGTCAGACGTAGTCGACGGTCGACTGAATGGGGCTCCCTGGCGTGATCCCCATTCAGTCGACCGTCGACTACGTCCTCTGTTCCCTCCTTCAGGGAACGGTGGGTTGCATACGCAACCAGGACGTTTTCCTTGCTTTACCCAGGTCTTAAAGTAAAAATATGACTGTGAAAAATAGTAGTATTTAAATACATGTATCTAAGTCTATTTTGACTATAGCTCTCAAAACTCATCCAGTAGCCCCTTAAATAAAAAACGAACAGTCCTAGCCAGAACGTTCATTCAAAAAAATGTAGCCTATTGCTTTTCTATTGGCCGTTATTGGGGGTGTGTCAGTCTGCTGCCGGATCACATTAACAACCAGAGAGTGCAGCAGTCACAGTCACTCTGCACACAGACGATAGTAGATTTTGAATCTGTTGGCAGCTCGTGTTAAAAGGCTCACTGCTCACAACTTTGTTATTTTCTCATTTAATGTACTTATAAGCTTTTCCTGAAAGTCTTGTAGTTGAACAGTTAAGTTTTTGTCATTTTTTTTGTCATCACAAACAAAGATGGCCACCTTGTTCCGGACTACAGTTACCAGGTTCCTCAGCGGTGGGGACACAGCTGTTGTGATTGAAGGAGAAAAGCTGTTAATGAGCTGAGAACAGAGAGACTGGCTGTTTTTTTTTTTTTGAGAGCATAAAGTGAAGCTGGAAGAGTTTTTTGGTTTATAAAAAGAACGCTTTGGAGTTTTGAGTTGATTTATTAAAAGAAACCAGTGACTTGATCTCTGCCTGGACTCGATTTGTGAACCAACCCACACTTTGGTGATACCCTACCTCTCACGATGCCACAGCTAATAAAATTATTAAGCCTATTTGGAGAGAGAGATGTTTATAATGTGACAAATATGTCAGTCGTCATGTGATAACGAAAATATGACTAGGCTGTAAAACTGTTGAAAAGGCTGTAAAATGAAACTTTCGGAAGATGTTGTAGCAGAATCACGTGAACAATTCCAGGATATGCTTTTTTTTTCATTGGTTGTTGTGTTAAATCTTACCCAGATACAATAGTGCTATTTTCTGATTGGCTATTGTGTAGCCCCTTTATTTTTTTTTGATTGGGCATGCTCGACTAAGAACTCCAGGGGAGACGCGCTTGATTCCTGCTGGTTCCATAGTGAGAGCGGCGCGGATATTAAATATATTATTAAATAGTTTTTCCACGTGAGAAATACAATGTGTGGCGGGAGTGCGTGACTAAAGACCGAAATGAGTGACTGTCACTGCGTGACATTTGAGAGCACCAATAGGGCATGGTGGTGACTGATGACTAAACTGCTCCTAATCAGACTTTTAAAAGGGCTATGTTCAACATCCTTGATAGGGCTACCGTGGAAATGGAGACAAGATTCTCTCAAAGAAATGTTGATTTAATGAGGGCAACATCATTTCTCCTACCAAAATCAGCGTCTTTTCTTGACCCTTCTCTCCTGAAGCCACTTCAAGTGCTTGCAGGCACAGAGCAAAATAGTATGACCTTGCAAAATGAAATTGCTGTGGCAAAAGCAATGTTGCTCAATAAACTGTCCACTGATGCTAACCTCTCTGAAGTATGCAAGTGCATTCAGCAGTACAAAGAGGCCTTCCCCATTTTGCATAAGCTGTATGTCACAGCACTCATCATAGGTGTGTCCTCAGCTGCATGTGAAAGTCTTTTTTCTACCTTGAGCCGCATTCTCACCCCTCTCCGAAGATCAATGCTGCATTCAAGGAAGAGAGATTTGGTCATTTTGGCACACGGAAAAAAAAAAATCACAAAAGGTCTGGACATGAATCAATTTGTTTCTGAATTTGCCTAGACTAGCCGCAGACTGGTCCTGTAGATGGGATACACTGGATGTATCAGGGACCTGATGAAATCCATGAATAAGTACTACAATAGTTCACAAAAAGGGTAAAATTATAATAATAATAATATTTTTTTTTAAATGAAAAAAATAAAACTATATTTAAAAAAGTTATGTTGCCTCTGCTAATCATATCATAATTTCAATTCTTGTAGTTTCACAAAAATATATTTTATTTCAACTCTCTAGGTCTCCTGACCCCCTGTAGCCTAATATGTTTCCTTTTATCTAGGCCTACATGTTTACATTTACATGTATTCATTTAGCAGACACTTTTATCCAAAGCCACTTACAACCAGAGAATAACATTCAAATACTGTTCTCATACTGTTCAAATGAGCTTATCAATTTTTTTTTACCTGGGGCCGCATTCACAAAGAATCTTATAAAAGGCTACAAGTAGCTCCTGGCGAATTTAAGAGAAACTCCTAAAAATAATGGGCGTCACTCATAACTTTAGACTCCTAATGTGTTTTACTAAGAGTAATTCACGAAGCATTTTAGCCCTAAAAGTAGCACCTACGTCTGGAACAGCTTAGAAGAAGAAACAAATTAATTTACCTCTTGTCTATATAAACGTGACTTCAGATTCATTTAAAAAACTCTCTCGTCCTTCACGGTAGCCTACTCGTGTAGCACGTCTTCTCACAAGGAAACACCTGTCACTCATCATCAGGCAATCACCGTGATCTGATATATATATATATATATATATGAATCTGTCAATAATAATAATTCCATCATCATATTATTAATGTTGACCTGGTTTAACTAATTTATGTGATAGCCCTATAGTCTAATAGGGGCCCAGTGCCTATCTCTGGGCTCCTGGTGTAGCGTCTGGACCAATCACACACACACAGATTGTTGGTTTTGTCTAGTGAATGGTCCGGCAAACTCACTCTCCCAGCAAGGATCTGTCTAACTTCCCCGGAAGCTAACACCACTGGCAGAACTCGGACACTCACAGTATCCTGTTACATAGATAAGGATTTTTACGACCCCAAAAAGGGATTCCTGAGAGATGCGACTCTTAATGAATTCTTACTGAGAAGGAGAAATAAGCCCTGCTAATCCTATATACTCCATATATATATAACCACTTGAGAAATGTATAAACATGTATCTAATTTTCCCATCTCATGATTTTCCTTTTATGTTGTTTTTTTTTCTTGTAAACTCTAATGGGTTAATGTTTCAGACTTTGCATACAAATATGTGAACCATATTTGGTCTCTATAAACTCCAATATTCGTTCCCCATTTGGTAATTTACATTACATTTTGTTAACTTTGTGACGCATGGGTATTATAAGAATCTTGAAGATTCTTTCTCTTAAACACCCAATGAAATTACAGATTCAAATGTGCAGCCTGAACACAAAGAGTCATAAAATCTCCCTCCAAAGGGACAACTTCTAATTGGCTCACATACCCCCATGTGGTGTGACATCTTCACCCTTTTAAAAATCACTGATCAAGATCAGTCTCGCTCTCTCTTGGTTTTTGGACTCTCTGGACGCTCTTGGCTCTCCGAGCCCCCGTTGACTTTCTCTTGGTCCTTCCTGAGAAGTCCTGATGTGAAGATGATGCTAAACTAGAAGTGTTCTAAGGACCTCCCCAAGCTTTTTGCGCAAGCAAGGCTGCGGCCTTGTCTTTCCATTCACCAAAGATCCTCTGACTCCAACTGGTTCTCTCTCTCATCAAGACAACATCAGCAAAGATCAACTGGAGCCTCAACAAATTGCATCAGGACAGTTTAATTAAAATGGGTGAGACATGCAAGTATCAAACTTACGCCCGTTTCACACATACTCCGTGTGCAGTGCGTATGCGGTGCGTATTGCGGTGCGTATACGGTACAGGAGCAGCACGCACTATAGTCCTTTCACATATGCTGCGTTTGCAGTGCGCTACTGATCTGCAGTTTCTGTGTGCCACAAAATCAAAAATGGCTAAGTAATTTTGATTTTAAATCCAAACGTTAAATTTGACATTGTTTAACCCATACAAAAATGTAATATATGGCCATATATGTACTTATATTTTAAATAGCATGACATATATCTATAGGCTTCATATATTTGACTTATCTGAGAACACAATATATGCCTGCAACATATATGAACATTTATGTGTCCAAACTTGTGAAGAAAATATTTGAGTTCATCCATATATGATACCATATATCTGCTTATATTAGCCTACAGTAGGCTATAGTATTGGTTTCTCGCACATACATATTCGTTTCCCACATATATAATAAATGTATGTAAACATACATGCATGTCATACTGAAATAAGTACATATATGCGTCTTACATATATTTAACATTTACGTACATATACGGGAAAATATATGGCACTTACATGAAAACGTCCATTTTTGCTATATTTTTAAATATATGTTTTAATAAATTCATATGCATGAATTTTGCATAATATATTCTCATATAGGCAGCAGACATACATGGGCACTGACATTTATATATGTAATTTACTTATATTGACATATATTACATTTCTGTATGGGAAGACATTGAAACAGTATGAAAATCAATTTTAATCATGATTCTTTGTTTTACAAGTAGTTTCCCCCGATCCCCTCCCCAAAATATATATCATGTATGATGGCATTTTGCAACTTTTGAGACTATAATCTTACTTTTTTGTTTTTCTTGACCCTGTAATCTAGTAACTATAGAACACATTAACTGTAATTATGCATATATGATTAAATTATTACAGTTTCTTGTCAATCTATGTCTATTTTAATGTGAACAATGCGCTGCCACTTTAATTCAGTGCGGTGCAGCACAGCAAAAATAGACTCGGTGCGGAAACGATCTCTGCACTGCTGTATACGCACCGCACCTGGAACGGATCGCCGGACCGCACCCGCGTGCAGTGTGAAAGCTCTAACCTGTTAACATGGGTACGTAAAAAAATACGCACCGCATACGCAATGCAAACGGAGTATGTGTGAAACGGGCGTTAGTCTCATTATTCGATACATTAAGTATCCTTACCCCTTTTAAAGAAGGGTGTGTTAGAGCTAAACTGGTGGTTTGCTCAAGGCTGTTGATCTGCTGAACTTCAAACAATGCTATAACTTCTTGCTTTCCTGTATTCTGCTTCGGCTCTCTTTCCCTTGGGAAACTGCATGCATGCATGTATGTGTATGTTAGAGTAGTTCAAATGTTTAGTCTAGTTAATAAAGTCTTGTTCATATCACACGTAAAGTTGTCCGTGTCTGAAGCTCATATCTGGAAGTCAATAATCATATCGATCTTGACTATTTGCTCTTAGTAGTACTTAGTAAGAAAAACATTTCCCATGTCCCGGAAATGGACATTTCTATTAATTAATTAATTAATAACCAATATTGAGGGTTCACAGAATGAACTGAGTAATTGGTTGTAATGTTAATGTAGCTACATCAAGTTAACCCGATTAACTGACACAAATATGCATAATCAATTATAACAAGTTATGATTGGTTATTAATATTTCATAGAGCTAATTCGCTACACTAGTTTAGAAACAGATATGCAATAAAACAGATTCTGTGTAGTATAGCTTAAATTTGTGCTGATTTTTTACAATCGTTTAGATGTTGACCCCCCAAACATGACATAACCCCTCTGATTTCTTCCCCATTCACTCACTTTCTGTTGCTCTTCGTCACTCAGTTGATTTTCTCCGCCAAATGAAGTCAGCTTCTCCATTTAGCTTATTTTCTTTGACAGTGCATCAATCTCAAATTCACATCTGTGTTTAAGCCTCCTTTAGTCTCCTGAAGGAGACTTTGAATCTTAGATCTGATGTTGCAATTAGGGGCTGTTTACACCTGGCCACTTCATGCGTTTGCTCAGATCTGATAGCTATCGGATTTGTTCAAACGGTTCCATTTACACTTGGTCACATGAATGCGTCTCAGCCAAACGGATATGAATCCGATCTTCTAATTCCCGCAAAAAATGCAAATATACATTTTCGCTGAACTGAAATGGGAGCCATGCTAATGTTGCTCTATTTGTGTTTGCGAATGCAGTCAAAATGAAAACGAAAAAACTTGCTTACAACACTTACGCAACAAAAGGCAGCACTTATTATGTGCAGCATTTTTGCTGTCAGCAGTACTACACTTTAAAAACCAGAGAGATACCTGGATGAAAGCTCAGAGTCAACACTATATTGGGAAGATATAGACAGGCTCCTTTTTCGGAACAAGACTGGCAAACCAGTTTTCGAATGGGGCACCGGACCTTCGATTACCTTTGTGTCTGCCTGCAAAGTTAATGAGGAGGCACAGTTACTCCATCAGGCTATACCGGTGGATAAGCGCGTCGCCGTGGCCCTGTGGAATCTCGCTACAGGCAGCGGGTATAACACCATCTCTCACCTCTTTGGGCTGAGCCGGTCCACAGTATGCATCTGCGTTTGGGAAATATGCAGTGCGCTGGTGTCCTGCATGCAGAAATGCATTCAATTGCCCACAGGCCAGAGGCTCCTGGACATCAGGGATGGGTTTGAGAGAAGATGGGCTTTCCCTCACTGTGCAGGTGCCATTGACGGGTCGCACATCCCGATAACGGCTCCACAAAACAACGCAAAGGACTATTTTAATCGCAAAGGACATTGTTCCATAATCCTGCAAGCAGTTGTAGATTATCAGTCACAGTAAGTAACCATTAACATTTTTATTTTTTTATTACAAATTTTTGCTAATGGACAAAGTCCTTACATGGACACAAACCACTTTGGCCCAATTTCATAAGATTTTTTTTCATTAAGTATATTATATAATTGTGTAGTTTATGTATAGTATTTTTTATACAATAAATGTCAAATTAACTATCTGCATTAGGTTTACCGATATCAATGTCGGTTGGCGGGTGTCAGTGATCATGACGCCAGAGTTCTCCGCAATTCAGAGATCTTTGACCTGAAAGAGAGAGGTGCTCTTTTTCCAGAGGTAAAAACATGATCATTCATTGTTGTCCCAAGAATAACAGAAAAGCTAGCAAAAGAGGTTGTCTATAAAAATGTTGGAATAAAGATGAGGTAAATGTGTGAATTTGTAAAAGCAGCCTTTAGTATAATTTTTTTAGTAAACAAAATATACATAGGTAGTATGTGCTTATTACACCAAGATATACATTTGTGTTATCACCATACATCTTGATTTTATGGACAAATTATTTGCAAATGGGAAAAACATAAGCAATTAATATATATATATATATATATATATATATATATATATATATATATATATATATATATATATATATATATAATGTGCAAGCAATGCCACAATAATAATTTATCACAATTGATTTGTCTTTTTACAGCTTACACGCAACATTGAGGTGCCGATTACAGTCCAGGGGGACGCAGCCTACCCACTCATGTCTTGGGTGATGAAGCCCTACAGTTAGCATGGCCAGTTGACGGTGGAACAGCAACATTTTAACTACCGCCTAAGCAGAGCACGAATGACGGTACAGTATGCATTTAGGAAGCTGAAGGGCCAGTGGAGGTGCCTCCTCAAGCAGTCTGAGCTTCAACTGAAAATAATGCCAGTGGTCGTCACAGCATGCTGCATTGACATTCTACATAATCTGTGCGAGCGGAATGGAAAAAATTGACAATCTGTGCGAGCGGAATGGAGAAAATTGACAACGAGTGGCTATTTTATTCGGGGTTATCAGATGGCAAGTCAAACTAATAGTGAAACTGCACCTGAGTGGTGATTCGAGGGTTTCCCAGGTTGCCCCTGCCCTACATATCACCGAAATGCATCCAAGGGACGCTAACAATGATAAAGATGATTTTTCCCTGAATTATGCCAGAGTCATTTTACTCAGTTGTCCATAATACAACATTACCTAGTTCCACGCATGTATAGATCATAACATTTAAGCGATCCAATAATAGCTATGAGGCACAAATCCGAGATGTCTCTTTTTGTGAAACCAATCCCTCTAAGCCCCCTCCCAGATGGTCCATTCATCAGTCCTTTTGACGAGATTATCACTGGCAGATGTTTCAGAGTGGTTGATTCCTCCCTCCAATTCAGAATAGAGGTAGTATTTTCAGAAGAACTGTACTTAGTTTTTTTAATTCGCCAGGATCCTATGCCCGGTCACAATTGAAACATCCATAATGTACGTGATTTTACCTTTTTCCATGACTAAGTCCGGTTTAATGAATGAGAGTGTCATTGGAATAATAGGCTCAACCCAGATCTTCTGGGATTCTCCTCTTATTACCTTCCAGCTTCTTAACTCGGTTATGGTGAGCGCATCTTCCATCATGCGTTATTTCACAGATCTGAAGAACATGATTCAGGGTCTCCCTCGCCCGGCATCCCCCTCTACATTTGATGTCATCTGGAGAGAGGTTCCTTCCTCTTGATTTTGTCGACAGTACTCCTCCAGGAAGTTTAATTCCACACATATGTAACCTTGAGAACACCCTTTCGGGACTCTTCAACCACAGGTTACTTATCTGCGTCGATATCCAAAGCAGTCGGATCTCTCCCATCTAATGATTTTGACAGCAAATTCGTCCAAGCTGATTTAGCCTCCAAAGCTAATGTAACCACTTCAACCCCCACTTTACATGGTCTATTTGCTGAAGTTATGAACTTCTTAAACAATGGGAGGGTTTGAATAGCTTTGTCTATTGAGTTGGTACTATTCAAAAGCCCTCATAGCTCTTGACTTTTGGAGGATAGGAATCCAGGAAGATAGGCACGGTATATGTAAGCCACCCGAGTTGATTGGAGCGTGGAGAAATGCCAATGGAGTATCTTTAGGTAGGCGTAGCCAAGCATGAACTGCAACCCGAACCATCCTATCAGGAGGGTTTTACGATGAGCTCCTATCAGTAGGGTTTTATGATGAGCTCCCCCAAGAACGAGCGAATGGACCAGTTTCGGAGCAAGGAAAACTCTCAGGATTTCTAGTCGTTTGTAAGGTTTCAAAGGTGCAGATGTCAATTCCCAAAGCATCCTTTCCAGGTCCCCCGTTTGTTTTGGGACTACACTCCCTTTCCAGTTGAAATTGAGTCCCAAGTAAGTTTAATTGTCGTGAATCCCCAGAACAGAAACCCACTCCTCCTTTATATTATATTGGTGAGGGATCAGAACCACACACCTCTTCCTTCCGTCCTTGGCGATTGTAATTCCTTTACATTTTTTCATGTTAAGGGACATTCCCATTGCTTCCAAAGATCTACACAGAACTTCCAGTTTCAATTGGAGATCAGAGCTATTCTCTGCTAACAATACCAGATCATCTGCATAAGCAATCGCATCAATGGTTTCTCTCTGGACTTTCACTCCCAGGTCTGGGCGAGCTTTCTGCACTCCGATGTTCATTGATAGAATGAACAATAACGGGACAGGGGATCCCCCTGTTTCACTCCCCTTCCACAGATCGTAGTTTTAGTTCCAACATGCAGAATGGACTTTGCATATAGATGGCGAAGATAATTCAGGAATGGTTGCGGAGTACCAGCTCCCCTGGTTGATATCAAAATCGCTAAATTATAAATTGTATCAAATGCTTTAGACATGTCCAAAAATAGCATTGCCATCTGGGAAATATCATCATGTGCTTTCCTTAAAATGGCATGGAGTAGGGTAGAAGCCTCAAGGCAACCATCTCTCTCCAGAAAGGCATATTGAAGTTTGGAAAATTCAAAGGTGTCCCTCATCCTTCTAGCCAAAATCTAATGAAATACTCGTGACATGACTGATATAATCGAGATTGGACGAAAGTCGCTAGGCCCTTGAGGTCTTGCTACTTTGGGTATAAAGGTCACTCTGGCTGTGAAAAGAGTAGATGGCATCACTTCTAAGGCCAGGAAAAGATTGTTCAGACCAGCGATGGACTGGATCATCTCCAGACCTCCAAGATGTCCTTAATCAAGTTCCTTATTACGAGTGCCCCCAGCCGAGGATCTTCCAACTGTTGGAGAGCCTGTTCAAACAGCCCTCTCCTCCATTCTGCGACAGGATAGATAATACCTGTTGTTAAATGTTGGGCGTTGATCTAGATTTGTTGCACCGAGCGGCTGGATAGCAGGTGTAGTAGTACTTGAGTGTCCTCTCTGACCGCTAACATCTGGCTTCCAGCCCAGCTTCGTCAGATGTTTTTGCATAGCCTCAGCTGTCTATCCAGCCATACATGAACGTAAGTTGTCTATCAGTTCGTTCTTTGTCATATCCGCTCTCCATGCAGCATCCGCTGTCATTAGCAACTTGATTTCCTCCTCCTCAGTCCACGCCCTCGGGTTTAATGCTCGGGGCAATGGTAATATGTTTATTAAAGTATATCGGTTTCGATTGGGAGGGTCTGACTTAACTCGATGTTCACTTTTTGTGGGTCCCACTTGATGACTTGAAGTCTCTTCTTTAGAGCTTCAGTGGACCGATGTTGAAAGATTTCATGGATGAGGATGAGTAGATCTTTCTTCCTCATCCCCTCCTCCCACTAAGAATCTGCGCATCTCCTTAGATCAGAATCCTCACCCTCTGTCCATCCTTGACGTTTAGACTGAAGGGATACAATCCTTTCTTGGTTCACTTCCATGGCATGATGGTGGTGCCATGGCATTTTCCCTACAGCATTCAAGCAGGCTCGGGTAACTCCACTGCTTAAAAAACAACAACATTAGACACATCACTTTTAGAGAATTACAGACCTGTCTCTCTCCTACCATTCATTGCGAAAACACTTGAACGAGTTGCTTTCAACCAGGTGTCATCTTTCCTGTCTCTGACCAACCAGCTAGATGTCAACCAATCTGGCTTCAAGAAATGCCATTCAACAGAGACTGCACTATGGTCGGTCACAGAAGCCCTGCGGATCGTAAAAGCTGCTTCCAAATCTTCAGTTCTCATTCTGCTGGATCTTTCTGCTGCCTTCGACACTGTGAATCATCAGATCCTTCCATCCACCCTCTCATCACTGGGCATCCAAGGAACTTCCCTCCACTGGTTTGAGTCCTATCTCACAGGTAGGTCCTTCAGGGTTACATGGAGAGGCGAGGTATCCAAAGCACATCAACTGAACATAGGAGTTCCTCAGGGTCCAGTTCTTGGACCGCTCCTCTTCTCCATCTACACCACATCATTGGGACCCATCATACAGGCACATGGTGTCTCTTACCATTGCTATGCTGATGACACACAGCTCCACCTCTCATTTCAACCAGATGATCCCACAGTAGCTGCACGTATCTCAGGCTATCTGGCGGACATCTCGGCATGGATGAAGGAACATCACCTGCAGCTCAACCGGGCAAAGACTGAGCTTCTCATCCTCCCTGCCAATCCGTCTCTTCAGCATGACTTCACTATCCAGCTAGATACATCCTCAATCACCCCATCAAGGTCGGTCAGAAATCTTGGAGTAATATTTGATGACCAGCTGACCTTCACAGACCACATTACAAAGACAGCTCGATCATTCAGGTTTGCAGGAAGATCAGGCCTTTCCTAACTGAGCATGCTTCAGTCCAGGCCCTGGTTATTTATAGGCTTGATTACTGCAATGCTCTTCTGGCTGGACTTCCATCATGTGTAACTAAACCTCTACAAATGATCCAGAATGCTGCAGCCCGCCTTGTCTTCAACGAGCCCAAAAGGGCTCGTGTCACTCCTCTGTTCATCTCACTGCATTGGCTATCACTCGCTGCTCGCATCAAATTCAAAGCTTTGACGTTTGCTTACAGATCGACCACAGACTCAGCTCCGTCCTACTTTCACTCCCTACTACAAATCTACATTCCTACCAGAAGCCTACAATCGGCCAAGGAGCGACAGCTCGTGGTGCCATCACAGCGAGGCACTAAATCACCCTCCAGAACATTCTCATTCATGGTTTCATGCTGGTGGAATGATCTACCCACCCTCGTCCGTAATGCAGAATCCCTGACAGCATTCAAAAGTCAACTGAAAACTCATCTCTTCCGTGAGTACTTAACATAAAAAAAAATAAAAAAAACTTTCCTTCTCTTTTAAATCTTTCCTTCCCTTTTAAATCTTCCCTTGTCTGGCTTTTGCAACTCTGAGCAATGCTTGAACTTTGTATTTTGAGCACTTCTTGCGTTGTCCTTGCCTCTTCACGATGACTCGCTTGCTTTAGTCCTCAGTTGTAAGTCGCTTTGGATAAAAGCGTCTGCTAAATGACTAAATGTAAAATGTAAATGTATGCATCCCTAAGCTTCTCGTCGATGGAAAGGATCTACCACACTCCAGACAGTCATGTTTCTTGGCCAGCTCAACTTCGGTTGCATTTCCACTTCTACTGTTGCCCTGGATTCCAGAGGGACCAGGGACTTCTTTTTCATTATTTTTTAACGCAACCAGTAGAACAATCCCACACGGGTGGTTAGCCCATGAGGGGCTGGCCCGGATCTTAGCTCGGGTGGGAACCATTAATGGATAAAACATCCATACAAAAGGAAACCCACCCTACCCAGCGGTCACCACGAGGAGGCGCCCAGGCCTTGTAACAGTCATAGGTACTCCCGCCAAAAGAAGGCACGCAAGAAGAAACACAACCCCAGAAAATTTGCATCGCTTTGACCAGTTTTTTCTCTGAGCAGGGACAACAGGAGTAGTAAGCACCTTTCCATTTGCGACATGTTCTAGCTGAAATTAAGATGCAGCTCATCTATTTCTAAAGATTTGTTTTTCTGTTTTCTACCAAGTGATGTGTTTGTCAGAGTGTTAAAAACCAAACTGAAGATGGTGGACATTTGAAACTTTTATTTATTTTCCAAAAAAAAAAGGCATGTGCCTGGCTGTATCAAGTTAAGTATATAGCAGCATAAACCAGACTTTAATAATTTACACATGCAATATTAGAAAATAAAGTGCTACACCCAAAGGCAAAATTATTTGTTCTGTTTAACAATAGCCAAAAGCTCAACTGAGTGCAAAGGTAAACTGAAATGTATATGGCTCACAATAACATGCATTTAACAGGCAAAAACAACTTGAATTTGTTTTTTATATTACCAAAAGTGTGTTAACTTGGGGAAAATTGTTTAAATTAGTTTTTCAAAAACAAGAAGTGGTGCCAAAGGAAGAATTGCAGTGGAGTGAATGTATGACTGTGAGCCATGGGACCAGGTGAGTTAGTGTGGGTATGATGCAAGTATGGAATTTGTGCAGGAAATGTTATGCTACACGGGGGGCCTTGGGGTGGCATAGGGTGTGTATTTGTTATGGCTTGGATCATCATACCAAATATTCTTGCCTCATGTTCATTCTGGGCTGCCTGCATTTGCATAGTAAGCTGCATCTCTCTTGAAAGATTTTCGGACAGGGCCTTTGCAAAGCATTCAACTGTGGCTTCTAGTTTTGTCTTCCTTTTCGGTAATCCTAAAAAAGTGGAGTCAGGAGTGGGTTCAGAAGAGGGTCTATCGGTTGAATAAATCTCCTCCACATCTGTTAAAAAATTGAAAAGGTTAATATGTTAAAGTGACACTATTTTTGATTACTACTACTACTTTGAATACTACATTTACTATTATCACTTGTATGAGTTAAAGTTAACTGTTTTTCTGTCTATTTATTTATTATCTTTAGCTTTGCAGTAAATTATTTTAAGACTTTTTATTTTCCTTTGGCACTGTTGCCATGTTCTGCTGTAACCGTGTTCTCTAATTTTGTTTGTTCCAATAAGTTCTTGATAATTTTTGCTGAATGCCTTCGTCGCTCCATAAAGAAAATACGTTTCCAAGTTTCGCCACTGCTCCATCTCTGAGTATTATCCATGTTTGAACTGCTTCTGGCACGGCTAAAGCGTGTGACGTATTCTGTTTGGGAGGAGAGAAGCGCTGAGGTATGTGGTTTCAACAACTAGATGCATTTACACTTGTCCAGTTTGGTCTGGAATGTGGCCCTGACCTCGTCCTGAAGTGGTTTGAGCGATCGGATTCAAACCCGTCTCGTATGCGTTTCGGAGGGCATTTACACCTGGTCATTTTACGATCGGATAGCTATCCGATCTGAGAAAACGCATGGAGTGGCCAGGTGTAAACAGCCCCTTAAAGAAGTTCCCTTTCAAGGGAACTCGCGCTGCGTAGAAATGACGCTGTGTGACCGCTCTGCATGATTGCATAGTAAAACACTTGTGAAATCAGTCCAAAGGTGTAATGAGACGTCAGAGGAGATTGACGTCATGACCAGGAAACTATAAAGCCTGCCCAAACAGTGCAACGCTATCTTCTGTGTCTTCAGTAAGCACTTTATGTGATCTCATTTGTCTTATTTGGTGTTGTCTGCCCCAGTACATCCACAGTATTATATTATGGCGAGCAAATAACAATTCAGATTGTGTATTCATCCCTTTCCACGCTACATCACAGGTGTGGATACACATGATTTGTGTGTTTGGTAGTGGAGCATGCACAGTCAGCTCTCGAGGGATTTAGCAGAGGCGTTTGAGACGGACCCAGCTTTATATCTGTCTTTATATCTGTTATATAGTCAGGCAATAAACAGCTCAGTGCAGACATGAGGTGAACTGAAAAACAGTATGTTATCGTAGATTAAGGACCATGTATTATAAAATGAAAAGATTTGTAGTTATGGAAGTTAATTAAAATACTACTGATTAAAACGTAAATGTAATGGTATATTTTTTCTGGTTTATTTATTGTGCTCTCTTGCGTTTGGGGACAATTAATATGTTAGGAGATAATTATTACTAGGCCTGGTTCTGTCGGAGTCCACAGACCAACCGTTTAAATCAATCTAAACTGAATTTATTCATATATTCAGTCAAGATTTATTTGAAATGTTTGTAAATTATCAACGGATATTTACTAGATGTATTGATTTTTTTAAAGCATAGAAAAATGCTTTAAAAGTTCCACTAACTTGCAAAATGTGTCCTAATTTAGATATGCAGCATTCTGCTTTCATTATCTCCGGTGTATTGGCTACACGAGTCCCTGTTAATTAACTCCATCAATAGCGCATTATGAATTCGTCAGCTGGCCTGTTGGTTTTCAATTTGGCTTCAGGAGAAAACAGACCACACTAGAATGTCTTTCAGGAAATAAACCTAATTATTAAAATAAATTAAAATAAACTTGCAACGCGGAAACCGACTTTGAACGAAATTTGATCTAATACTTCTTACACTGGACTGACATTTTTGCTAGCCTTCGATCCAGCGACATCACGGCAGTTCACGCAGTGTGGACAATTATTATGCAAGTGACATTATAAGTAGTATATCAATATACAAATTCTGATTTGAGTTTTCTTCAATAAAGTGTTTGTTTCATTTTTCATTTGTTTTTAGATAACTCTAAATCTCAGACAGGTTTTTCCAGTAGTTTGCCAAGTCTTCTAGGGTAAATGGAAAACCTACTTGAAGTTGTTCCACATTGTTAAGGACGTCACATTTATCATGCAACATGGAGGAAGACAGAGCACAGAAGAAAAGCATTAAGGAAAGCTTTTGTCAAACAAAGGAATTGCATTAAAAGGGCAGCTTTAAAAAAAAAAAGCCACTGTTTTGTGGCAAACAGGTATTTGAAGATACTGGAGTCTCAAAGGCTGGCAGTTGTGTGTAAAGTTGCACTTTAGCCAAAGCTCACAAAGAGATGTTTACAGTGGCTGTAGAAATACATTTCCAAACAGTTATATTGCTGTGGTGTTTTTTGTGCGTTAACCTAAGTGAAAATCATTTTATTTCAGAAGGCACTATCCTCCTTTTTATACCATAGCAGTAAACCATATTAAACTTACTACATATCTTGCAGAAGTCATTTTGACCATCTCACTCCCCAATATTTGACCGTCATTTCCATCTCACTCCCCAATATTCCAGCCCAAATCATCACCCGCTATCTCCTTGCTGACGTCACAGGCTTGTTGGGATAGGATGAGGATGGCTACTCGCCATCCATCCAGGCAGCTAGACCATCCATTGTAGTATGGCATTGATCAGTAAATTAAATTGTTTACCAATGAGTCTTCATTCATTTTTCAGACCACTCTAAAAATGTCTCTTTGTGAGCTGGTTAGAGGTGGCTGAATTGCATCTTCACACACAGCTGCCAGCCTGCATGAAGAGGTTACTGAGAATCCAGAGACACAAGCAGCTTCAAATACATGTTTGCTGTTTTAATGCAATTCATTAGTTTGACAGTAAATCCTTAATTGGCATTTATCTTCTGTGCTCCAAGTCAATCAGGGTGGGAAATTAACTTTTTTGCTCACCAGCCACAGTGGCTGCTGGATGCCCAATTTTACCAGCCACTTGTATTATCTACCAGCCACTTTTTCTGGAATTCAAATTTATGAATGAGTACTGTGACTTTGATAACACTGACGTCCATTACAAATATGTAATTCGTTTTATCCATTTAACAATATGAGTTATGCTGCACTCAGGCGCCAATTTATGTTTTCCTCCGTGGATGCTCATGGGCGCACGCCCTTTAAAAAATAAATTTAAAAAAAGCACTATTTAGCACAAACAGGGCTACCATAATATGTGAGCTACATGTATGTACATGTTTGTATTTTTGAGAGAATTTTAAGCATGGTTATTTTACAGTTTAGTTTTTAATATTAGTTAAGTCTGTATGACCATAAATGATGGAGTATTTAAATGTATTTTGCTGCTATTTGAAAAAAAATTCAGCAAAACGCGCCAGCGTGTTTGTCGACCCCAGAAACTTAACTCGATAATAAAGCCGTAAAGTAGGCTATATTTCAACTCAGGACAGCACCACTTCTTACAAATACAGATAGGATTGGAGATGAAAAGTTTAACTGACACATAATCGAGCTCCAGAGCACCCACGGGATCGGCTCCTATCCTCGCGGCTGCTAAAACGATAGCTAAACTAAAAAAACGATAGCTATCTAGCCATCACAAAACACAACTTCAAGTTAGTAATTTACTTACTTGCACATCCAAACGTAGTCCCGAAAAGGTCTGCCCTTTTTGCCGATCGCATGGACGTTTCTGAATAGAATTGATCATATTCATTATTGACTCTATTTTAAGGTTAGTTGTTCCTCTAATGAACAAATTGTTTGCATTTTCGGACGACGCATAGGTTTGACAGTAAGTACAGTGCATGGACTGTTCAACGGGAAGGTAGGCTAACCATTCCCTCGTTTTCCCTTCGTCATCAATGCGCCACTTGTTCGAAAAGTACCTTCACTTTTTATTTACTTCGCCCTCAATAGTTTGTACATTCATATACTGCTGACTCCGCGGCGGGCCTCTTAACACCGGGTATATGTCGCCACATTTTTTTAATTTTCCTTTCGTCTGTAGGCTACCTCAGCTCAGCTATATGTGTCACGGTCCGTTCAGTGCCGTGTCCGTGGCCGTGCGCTGTGTCCGTGACGCACAGCACTGAAAACCAATCAAATTAGTTACTCGACAAAAGTGCATTATTTTTACTTAGCAACAGCATTCTTTGACAAAAGATGTCCAAATCCGTTACAAGGAATGTTTTAAATAGTAACCAATAAAAATATGTTTTACAATCTCCCCGCCACTGTGGCTGGTAAACAAGGCAAAGTCACCCGCCACTTTGAAAAAGTACCAGCCATTGGCTGGTGGCGGGTGCTAATTTCCCACCCTGAAGTCAATCACACATCTTTTGACAGTTCAATAATCTCTGTTCAGTTTTCACAAAGTATTAGTTGTTGTCATGCCTTTTGCAAGACATTACACTGTTTCATGTTTTTCATCTTCACAGAGATCTTTCTTCCTCCCCATGTTGCATGAGAACTTTTACTTGCTTAACAATGTGGAACAAACTCTTTAAGTAGGCTTTCTATTATTTATCTAAGAAGACCTGGCAAACTACTGAACAAACCTGTCAGAGATTGATAGGTTTCTAAAAAGAAATGAGAAATAAAACAATCACTTTATTTAAAAAACTAAAATCTGAATTTTTATTTTCCTGAAATCCTACAGATATGTCACTTGCACAATAATTTGGAAAACAGTGTATAATAGAGATGTAATGATACAGATAAAAGATTCAGACACATAAAAGTTTGTTTCATCTTTTTTTAGATGTTACAAGTCGAAAAGAAAGTAACCAATCAGGTATTATTAAAGAAATGGTTTTATATCAAAATAAATTATTTGCAAAGATCGCAAGCCCAGTTAGAGTGTTTTGCCTTCTCAAAGTCAGGAGGACTCATGTTAAGGCATTTCACATGAAACCAGCATTGGCATGCATGACATTCAATCTATAAAAAAAATGTATATATATATATATATATATATATATATACACACACACACACACACACACACACATTTAAGTTGAAAGTACTTACCCAGTCAGTTGTTGGATCACCTCCAAGGGGTTGTGTCAAACCGCATAAACCACAAAAATGATCCTTTCTGAACACTAAAAAATGTATTGATATTAAAATGGTAACAGGGTCACAGAAGACAATACCAGTTTCACAATGTCATGTCCATCACCTGAGGCTGTCAGGATTTCCTCAGCCATCTTCTGGCGCAGTTCCTTCATGTTGGTCATAGAAGGATTGATGTCCAAGTGGGAGGGAACTTCAGGGAAACTATTGACAAACTCCCTTGCCATCTTTGAAAAATAGTTGTAAGTGTAAGAATGAATGGTATTTAGTGTCTCAACTATAAGGTTTTACCTACCATTTTAGAAAAAAATACCTGCATAACAAACACACCGCAGCTGTATGAATCCTGCTGGATTGTATGCTTAATTGTGGCCCCTCTCCACTCAATCTCCACCCATTCTTTTTTTCCAAGCCTTATTTTGAAGTATTGATAAATATATGACACAGTTAATACAGTTAAAGTGATTGGAAGTAATTAGACCTGGGCTTAATGCTTTTATTTAAGCATTGTATGTTTACCTAAATCTGATTAAAGCTTGCTCAGAGTCCTTCTCTTCATCAGTTCCTTGTGGATTAATAAGACAAATCTGACTGGAAGATGGATGTAGATACTGGAGAAAAAAAAAGAGAGAAACCCATTTAAAATTTCAGTTCAGACTTATTGGTATTTTGAAAGCTTTCACCAAAAACTTCCAGTGGTTTTCATCCACATTCAGGAAACGAATAGCTCGTCACACATTTCAAAGTCCACCTGCAATGTTTGATAATTTCACATTAGTAAATCTTTTTAAACTTGTGTTTTCAAATCTTCAATGTATAACAATACAATGATAGGCTCGCACCCACTGTGAAATCTGGTGGAGGATCTGTGATGATCCGGTGGTGCTTCTGCAAGGCTGGAATCAGGCAGATTTGTCTTTGAGAAGGACACATAAATCAAGCCACGTACAAGGTTGTCCTGGAATGCCATCCCAGATAGCAAACAGTCATTGAAACCATGTTAAATCAACATTCGGTTGTCAACATTAAGTCATTGAATCAACAGCAAACTCTGATGTTGATTCTACATCATTTTGCACCCTGTTTTAATATTGAAACAACGTTGAAATCCTGTCCATAGATCAATGGAATTTCAATTATCAGGAATATTGAAACAATGTTGAAATCCTGTCCATAGATCAATGGAATTTCAATTATCAGGAATATTGAAACAATGTTGAAATTCCAACTGAACTAAGGATCAACGTGTTTTCAATCGTTATTAAGCCATAGAAAATGATTGCTAGGGGTACGAAAATAGGCAGCCACTTTAGCACAGCCTGGGCAGAAGTAAATTGGGTGACGCGACTGTCCCAATCTGCTGTGTAAGAGCATCTAAAACATAAAATACAAGCACAGTGCAAAAAATTAGCCATTAAGTTAAACAGAACACCCACATATTTGCACACATGTGAACAAATTCATTAGCCTAGACCTAGGATTTTTCAATAATCAGATAAGACAATTTGTCCAGTGTTGTAGGCTAGCCTATCATGTTTTCCCTACATTCAAATCACTTTTCAAAATTGCCCAATATGTGCATGGGTTTATTCTAATTTGAGGAGGCAAAAAGGATCAGCCCCGAGGAAAGTTACCGTTAATATATACCATTAATATTGCTAACGTTACTTGGGCTGTAGGATAGACCAGTTAGCTGTGGTAGTTCCCAAAGTTTCTAAAAAAAATAAATAATAATAATAAAAACCCAGATGGTCAGGTAGGCGACGTGCTCCAATTCCTGACCTGACCATAATAGTGGCAGCTGTTAACATAATGGTGACCTGGTGCTGGGTGGTATATGGTATTATGAGAACTCATAACCTTGTTATATACATAACTTTATACCAATATATTTTAGAAAGATATGTATTTTGAGACAATCATAGTCATTCATGCCATTCTAAAGTGAATGTAGGCAAGGATAAAGTTGGCTAGCCTTTCGTGTGCATGCGGAGATAGCTATTCCAGCTAGTGATGTGAGCCGACCAGGAGAGATGAGTTTGACAGGTGGGCTAGTTCAAACTTTGAGAATTCAATATTCAAATTCTTTTAAGAAAAAACATTGAGTAAATTAGTGCAGCAATGTAGAAACATGTAACTAAGTTTTCATAAATTTCAAGAGCAATGGCATTTTTACGGACTACTGGGCCAGCAGAAAGCATGAAATATCGAAACTCTCTAGCCTTCCACCGATCTATTTCAAAGAGGTGCCTGGGTTTCCGGCTGAATTTAGAAGGGGTTGTAAGGTCTAGTCCCTTCAAATTAATAGATATGTCTTCGATTGATTTACTGGACCACCTAGTTGCCAGATATATAGCACTTCCTATACTAACACTTCCTGGTTACTCCAAGACAGCACAAATGCATCTAATTTAATGGGAGCATTGTCACCATTTTGACCAGACTAGCTAGCAGGGAAAGTGTTTGGTTTAAGTGGTGTTCATCATCAGTCATAGAGTTGAAGTCTGTGTCTGTGTCTGTCCTCAATCTAACATTAAATTCCGGATATGTCATCTTGTTGTGCCATTCACCCACTGGAAAACACTTGTCGCAGCCTGAATAACTGCTGTGGCTTTTTATATTTTTAACAAAAGCTTGTGCTGGGCATCATATATAAACGAGCAGACTTCTGCCATTATCTGTTGCCCATTGTGAGCAATGACATTTTTTAGAATGCCAATAACGTCCTTAATAAATGGGCCCAAGAACTCAAAGACAGCCATTAATCAGCATTAATGGTAGCCAGAATGGGCCAGAACTTTAAGTAAGAAAAGAGTTATACTGCTTCGGAATAGTGGTAAACCATCTATACTGAACTGCAGCTTAATTGTGGTCAAATTACCAGGCAGCTTCAAAGATTTAAGTTGACATCAACCCTGTGGCTAGGCCAAAGTGATAATATTCCCCACCCTCCATTTTCTTAGTTTTTATTTTACCTTGCGTCTTGAGAACTGTCAAGAGCATCTCTTAGCAATTCTGGATGAAACACTTGCAAAATGCTCAAAGGTGCAGTCATTGCTGCTAATGAGACCCAAAGGCCCAAAATCTTGGACTCGTCACAAACTCTGATGTTGGAGCTTCAGTATCAGAATCATCTAATTCTGAATAAACAGGTCTAGCTGATGGACAGTCATAAACAGTGTCCAATGACAGATGGGTCTCACTGAATGTTGTCCTCTGCTCATGTTCTCCTATACCTGGTTGGTCCACAACTGAGTTTTCAATTCATTCAACACGGTCCAGTTCTGCGTCAGAGTTGCCTTGCAGATCAGAATAAGTTTTTTCAAACTGCTGCAGGATTTCTGACTCTGTGGCCCTAAGCATTAATTTAATTTTCCTCCTCTTTGACCAGCGTGATGTCATTGTGCAAGTGAAAGTGGGGCAATTTATTTGCAGAAATGAAATAAAAACAATTTGTTTTGCTTACTTGGTGTGCAATAGTGATCTGTAAGAGAACAGAAAAGACAAAAGTCAGTGTTAACAAACACCAATTTTAAATTCACAATCACACAGTGTGTTCTCTTACGAGAGGTTCTCTCGTACTGCGTAATATCTTACGCTATGGGGAAAACCTCTTTTCCACGAGATATTGAAGCCAATAATTATCCTTAATTTTGAATCAATGTAAAACGCGTTGCAGCAGCATGCAGACATAAGGCAAGACGGCTCGCGTGCATATCGGCAGATCTGCGGCAACAGCAGCAGCCTATCGAGAGAGGCCCTGCGTGACGCCTTATCCAATGGGGGGGCGCTTCGAAATAGACGTGGCCTTGACCTACATATGTAGCTCGATAGGCTGATACAAACTGATTTTCATCTCTTCACCGAAGCTCACGCATCGAGCCTTCAGGGAAACGGGCTGGCATCGAGTCAGAGCTGATGCGTCTGCTCTCACAGGCCGTCGACAACCTCTGCCTCGAGTGGGAGGCGCCCGCGCAGCCTGCGCGCAACCGGCTGGACGGATGCTTCTTGAAGAAGGACCACGCCCCATCACAGTCTAGGCCCGGGCCTTTTTCTTCCTGAGCTTCATGAAGAAGTCGCAAAGTCCTGGAACACCCCCTTCTCGGCCAGAATGCGTACCTCTGTCTCTGCAGCATTCTCCACGGTGGACTGTGCGAAAGATAGAGGGTACCTTTCTCTTCCTCCAGTGGAAGCAGCGGTAGCAGCCCATCTTTGCCCGCCCTCAGCTGGACGGTGTGCTCAGACGGTGCTACCCTCTAAAGCCTGCCGTGTGACTTCCCAGGGTTTTTCCTGCATAGACAATTATGAGGCGGCCGCCTCCGTCAAATTTCGTGCCGCCTCCGCCTCTCGACAAAACTCGGACAGACAGTCACGTGCTCATATACACTTTTTCCACCGTGACAGTTCTGTCGCGATTCCCGCTTGTGTCCATTCCCTAACCGTGTAGTTTGCCGATAGTGCTGTACGGATCATCCGCGGGCCGAGTAATAAAAACATTCCATTCAACCGAGGGTGGATGACAGCTAAATGAGTGTAATAAAGACACGGAACTCCCATCATGGTACCTAATGTACGGACGGTAACAAAGTCGCGCTGTTGAGTCTCGCGCAGTTATTTATAACATTAATTATAGTTAAGAAACCTACACACGACCAGAGTGCTGTTTTCCTGAATGCCATCACGATTGAAACCGAGATATTAATTTCATAACAGTTCAATAAACAAATAGTTTAAATTAAGTTACTTACATTTTTAGACTGTTTTTATTCTGTTTTAGCAGCGAAAATAGTTCCAAACAACAGAACCATATCGCGTCTCACAGCAACACTCATCCATGATTCATTACTGAATCATTCAGCGTTTTGAACTAATCGCTTGAATCAAAGATTCAATTGCCCATTATTAAACCGCCTCATTCTGAATCAATCAGCCGTTTGAACGAATCGTTTACATTAATGATTCAATGACTCGCTCATTAAGATGGCCGCCTGCCGCCTCCTACTGGCGGTTTAGTTTCAAAGTATCATTCTTTTCAACATTCCTTGTATATTCAAAAAATATTCAAAATAATCTCATTTAATACAGTTATAATTTTTCAATGTAAATTATTTAATTTGATTGGTAACAGCCTAGTGTCTTATTATTTTAATTGAATGTATTGATAAAATGTAAGAATTTTAAATGAAATTTAGAGTATACATTAAATAAAATTAGGGGGAAAATGCCCTTTATAAAGGTACAAAAAATTGTTCTGATAAGAGTGTTTTCAAAAATGAAACATTGACAATAAGTTTAAAGGGAGTAAAGCTAAACTAAAGTTTAGGCTATAAAGAAAATGTAATTTTGCCAAAAGAAGAACTTTTAATTTAAATAAATGTTAATTGTGTGATATGTTACCATATTATCATGCTTAATTGAATAATTGTAATGTGATGATCAGATGCAGATATCTAAATCAAAGAATATGGGTGGTTGGCGGGTGGATTATTATTTATTTTTAACAACAGATTCGAGTGACTCAAAGTGCACCAGATTAATGAATTTATCTTTCAAATGTACAAAATTTTCTCCCGGGGGAGCATGCCCCCCGACCCCCCTAGTGTTACCATTTTACCACCTCCGCCTCATTTTGAGCCAGGAAAAACCCTGCTTCCGCCATGCACAGTCGCGCTTACACCGCCGCTGGGTAGGCTGTGTCAGCGCTAGGGATGCAACGATTACAGATTTTGAAAGTACGATTATTGTCTGAGAAATAATCACGATTTAACGATTATTATGCATCAATTAATTTCACAACACTACTAATGTATAATATCACATGAACACTCAACACTAGATTTTAATGAGTTATTTATTGCTGCCACAACACAGTACAAAATTATAAAATGACAAACAATAATCAATCTCTTTCTTTGGAATTAA
Organism: Siphateles boraxobius; assembly: GCF_051911475.1. Classification (NCBI taxonomy): domain Eukaryota; kingdom Metazoa; phylum Chordata; class Actinopteri; order Cypriniformes; family Leuciscidae; genus Siphateles; species Siphateles boraxobius. Next base: position 3,007,378 of record NW_027509019.1, on the reverse strand, counting down.
AGAGGAGTGCTTTGTAAACATCCAGTATTTTCCTTTTAAAAATAACTAATTAAGTCAAAGGCAGCAGGGCTCTTTGATTGAAATAGATCACAAAATTATTAAGCGTTTAGTTTGTTCTAAATTTATTTTCAACCTGAGGTAGAAAACTTGAAAACAATATCTTGTTGGTATTTGACTTAAAAACATAAATAATACTATAAAGAGATAATAAATCCCAATGAAAATAAGAATAAAAAGTATTTGGATCTATTGAATTAAATGTAAGCTAAATATTAACCATGTATTTATTTTAAAAGAAAACAAATGTAAAAAATTAAAACCAGTATCCTAAAGTAAAACACAGTCTTATTTTCAATGAATGATATATGCATTCTTTATAACTACTTGCATACATCATTCTTTCAAGCAGATATATTTATTTGTATGAATATAATTAATCCTTATTAAAGCTATTAACAAACAGTGAATGCTTTTCTATTTTTCTTTTGTTGCTTGATCAATATAAGGACACAGACCGCATTAGGTTTATTATCCACTATCACTTTAAGACGTCGGATCATGTCCAATGACATGCGGATCCAATTGCACTGATGCACATCCGATACACTCACACCTGTTTAAGACATAGCCGACATAGTTTACATGAATACTCTCCAAAACGGACATGACCTGCAGGGTGCTATAATATAATAATATAATAATAGTATGCTATATAATAGTACTAGTAGGGGAGATGTTCACAGAGGCTTCTGCACACAAAACATAAGATATTGGTAAGCCTATGTGATAATAAGCCTAAACTCTCACCAGATTTGTGATGATAATTTTTATGGCACTATACGTTTTTTAAATAAATACTGTAATAATAATAATAATAGTTTGAAGTAAAAATAATAGTTTTTAGTCAAATAACATAAAAAGACCAGACCCCTCGACGCCCGTGAAACTTTTCTCCCTCAAACAGCAAGCTAACGTTACTTCTACAGCCTACACACAGCAATATAAACAACATCTCAGAATGCTCTTCACGTCGTTCTTGTAAAATAATAATAATAATAATAAGTAAACAAACATCAAAATCACTTCGCTGAGAATAAAACACCACTTACCAGCAGCCGCAGAGTTGAAGATATCCTCTGGTAGTGCGCGTAGCGCGAAATTAAAAATGCGCGTGCAGCGTGAGGAATCGTCCCGGATGAGTTCGTCAGGTGAAAGGTCATCATGTGGGTCATTTTATTTACGGCTAAATTATTATTCATTAATTTAACTAATAGTAAGATTGGGCAGACATCCACAAAAGGGCCTTTAATTACAAAAAAAGAGAGGAAATTTTGCCTTGACAAATGGGCACTTTGGGCACCAAGGGGCAAAAGGGCAGGTGCGCGAGCACCCAAACGTTGCACTGAAAGCTTAACTCTCACCGCTACTGTGTGGATTGTAAGTGAAACGTTTATATTTAATACCAGATCACTGTTTTATTAATTATCTAGCAACGTAAATTAACTCGGTTATTATTTATTACCTTGAGCGTTCAAATCTGGGTGGTGATGATCCCACAGGTGCTGCATCAAATTAGATGTATTGGCTCCTTTAGCGGAAACTTTTTTATGGCAAGTTTTGCAGACAGGCGATCCTTCTTCTTCAATTACACCCTTGTCATTTTTCGTGTAACCAAAATGCTCCCACACTGCTGACTAAAGACGTTTTTTCGTTGGAAATAGAGCGTCGCTGCTTAGTCCCTCTGCCATAGTGACTGATGAGCACGTCAAAAACGTCCACGTTTAAGCTGGTGCACCGCTGGTGTAGTTGCAAAATTTCCATTCCGTGCAGAACACTCGGTGTAGCATAGTCTTTACGATTAATTAACCGTGACGTTTTAAAGCGCGGTTAATTGTGAAATCCGGTAATTGCTGCATCCCTTGTCAGCACTGCACACTATGGCCATACTGCAGATCTTCCAGGCCGACCTTCTCCATAAAATGGACGAGGAAGGACCGGAAGCTATCAGCGTGGATTTAAGAAGCGCTACAGACCTGGCTCTACGTGCTGCGAAATCTGCTGCACAGGCCATTGGGCGAAACATGGCTTCTCTCACCGTGGCCCCGGGCCCCGGCCAAGGATTGAGATAAAGCCCAAGGTCTCAAAAACTTCCTAGCCTCCATAGGAAAACGACGGTGTTCAAATCTCGCTGCGGCCGGATTTTCACCACAACTTCTCGCTCGTTCAGTTCCAAACAATGTGACTGTTCCAGTGTATTTCGCAGTACACAAGCCGGTACCACAGCCCGCTTGCCGGCACACAAACGCCATTTTTACGGCGACCCAGATAAATCTCAAAAAGAGAGTATTTTCGGGTATTCCGGCCACGGCCAATGGTGTTATGAGTGTTATAAGAATGCCCACGACTCAGTGCCCATTCCTACACACAGACACAGTCCGCCACAGTACAGAGCTCGCACAAATAAAATCGACTCATGTCGATTGTGCATTAAACGTAGTGTATGTGCCCACGACACAGTGCCCACAAACACTACACGATGCATGTCCCATGGTTTCTGTAAAAACGAAACCAACACACATTCAGTCAGCTCAGGCCGACGGTGTTCTCAGTGCAGTGAGTGTGCCCGCTGTCCCGCGCCCACATTCCCTCACAGACATGCTAGACCCCACGGGGTTCGCCCCGCTCGCCCTCTCTCCACAAACTGTCATAGAGAACCAGAGCGCGGCCAGGCTGCCCGCTGTTATCACAGTGCGCCTCCCGCCTCGAACACTGCAAACACAGTGTTTACTTTTCAGCACACCGGAGCTCTCCGGCCGCCACTATGTTGCGGCCAGAGCCCAGATTTCATTCTACCTCTAGCTATTCATGCAGATGCGTGGGCAAAGCTTCCCAGGGTATGAACACTATAAAAAGAGGCTATTCGCTGCAGTTCGCTCGACGTCCCCGCTGTAGAGTATGAGCGCAGAATCATGGAGTCAGCATTCCTTAACACAATAAACACACGTTAACAGGGGTTTCTAAAGCCCCAACCTATGACTCTTCCAATTCTAAATCTTCCGTTAGCGCCAGCCAGTCTGGAGGGTAGATTAGTTTGTGACACCTTTACAGCGTAATGAGTCCCCTCAGAGATCCTCGCGGGATCCTGATTTGTTCGCGAGCCAACATCCAAGAAGACCGTTATCTCCAAACCCCCCCCCCCCAGCGAGGGAGGAATGCCAGATGCGCAAATGGACAACACACACACACACACACACACATATATGCATCTCTAACATTAAAACCCAGAAATGAGTGATTATGAAATGTAAACATGATGTATTCCTGTATGTTTGAAGCTTATACTGTATCGAGTCTATCTAGGACTGTTAGTTATGTAGTTGAACCTTGCGGACCTCTATAAAGGTCTAAGAGTTTATATATATATCCCTGTATGCGTAACAAACACAGAGTGATTGGTATTAAACGAAATCGCTCAACTTGCTCGAGCCAAATATATGTAAGAAGCTAATGAAAAAAATATTCTACTATGTTTTTCCCATCTTTGTAAGTGAAAGTCCAAATGCTCATCCTCATAAAACACGCTAATGAGGTCATCAGATTAAGACAAAGGGAATATCTGGCGCCAAAATCTGTGAGTTGCTATTGGACTGTGCTTCCACAGAAAGGGGGGGCTTAGTTTCACTTTAAAAGATCGCGACACGGCTCAGCTCTCTCTCTTCTTCGTGCTACTCTTCCTGTGTATGTCCTGCGACCTAGTCGCCTTATTTTATCTTCGGTTTTATTTTACGTTTAACTCAGTCTTTTATTTGATGCTCAGTTCTTGTCGGCAGACCGAACACAGTATTTTACGTTTTGATAGAAGTCCTATATCCTCCGGGTGAAAGGACTCCTCCACAGCATACCTTTAAGACTTTCGAATTTCCCGCAAGCAAAACACGCCCTCGAAACACCGAAAGGACGCTTCCAGCTCACCAACTACGAGGACACCCACACACGCCGGCTTGTCTAGCGACATAAAGGTCCAGTGCAAGTATAATTCAATCCAGATTCCAGCGCGTTAAAGTGTGTATTTTTCCTTGTTGGTTCTTAAGGTTTAACTGTGGTAACAATCTTTGTTTTCCTGTCTTCTACTTTTCTTTCTTACTGTTTTGTTTTATTTGTTCGATATATTCATTTTTAAATGTAGTTATATTGTCTAGTTCATTTTTATTAAACCCATTATACTCTTGATTGTCTCTGTTTGTTGGTCACGGAACAAAGCCTCTTTAATGTACGATCTAAAGCTACGAGCTGATACTGATAAAGTTAACTAATTTGATTAGTAAACTGATACTAAGGATAAACCTTTTTGAGAATTGGTAACGAATATCGAACAAGCAGCTCGGTGGACGAACTGATTAGTTGGGATAACAGTTGCAGTAACTCTATTAAGGTATTCTGAAAATTAATATAGCCCGCCTGCATATGAATTATATACTTAATTAATTACAATTCGTTGAGTTAATTAACTATATATTCTTTGAAGCAGACGCGTGAGCTATATAATCCCTATTTGGGTGATTTTTATGTATGGTGATCTAGTTCAGGCCCGTATTCAATCACTGTTGATTCTAAATTAATAATTGTTGAATATTTGTTCCCCAAACCTGAGCTAGATTCTTTACATAGTTGGTGGAGAAATATGCGAGCACATTTTAAGCTTTGTTTTGTGAACAACTAATGCAGTGTCAATTTTGTGTATTGTGTTGTTAATTTTGTATTCGAGCGCGCCGCCGCAGCGCGACCTCCCTAACGAACTACTAAGGCACAAGCCGATTGCCAGTTCAGCATTCACGGCTGCTAAATATATGTTAACATTTATTTTGCCGCTGTGAATTACTAAAGTAAACTGCAGTTCCATAATATTGGAATTTGTTCCTGTAAAGACAGAAGTTCTTTACCAATTTTGATATCAAAACCGCCTGTTAGAATTGAACATTCTCTCAGCGCGAGAGTAAACCTGACCAGAGCGAAGTTCCTCTCGTCAATAGTAAAAAGGCCTGATATTATAATCGTTAAATAAACGATAACTCTTGGTTGAATATTGACTTAGCTAATCAATCGAAACCTAAAACATTTAAATCAGAGTGCTATTGTGATTAAATGTTTACGAGAGACGGACAACAGAAGTAGAATTCCTGTGTCCATATTTATGCGTAGTGCAAACCTGCCCATAAAACCTGCCTTTGTGCAGTAGGGACACCTATATAGCACCGAAAATCCGCCGAGATTTGAAATTGTATCTTTGTGATTTGTGCAGAAAGCCTAAGAGTGAAAACTCTCCCAAAACTGAAATCACACCGAATGCCATTCCGCTGACAAACACTGGAGGGCAACCTTTAAGTGCTTGGCAGCGTGAACAACCCACACCATATGACGTCATTTTGCGTGAGCACCAGTACGCCGTCGTGTGGAAGTCAGCAGTTTCTCAATTCATTTGCCCGCAACTTACTTTCCTTGTGATTTGAAACCGTGCGGTCTAGTTCCCAATAGTTAGTTGCATTTACAGCTCGCTTGTACTAGCATTATGGGATATTAGATTCCTTGTTTTCTTTACACTCGACTCTACATTGTAACGTTACATTTATTTGAAGTTTGGTGCAAACAAGATTTGAATTAAAACTTCAACTTAAAGTTTCAGTTCATCCACTGATATCCATTTTAAGAAGGGAGTGCGCACCCTGCTAAGTCTGCTTACCACCCTTCTTGCTTTCATTCCTGTTTTGAACTTGGTCTATATCCCTCTGTCCTTGTGGTTCTCATTGTTATTTTTAACCGTTAATTTCTCTCTTATCACTGATATCTTACAGTAATCTGCTATTATCAAGATATAATTCTGATCTGTAACTCCTTTTTACACGCTTATTTAAGATTGGTTCAAACAACTTTGAATCTAAGTTTAAATTAAGGTGTCTAAGTCGCGTGATTTTTTTTCCCAAACCACTTCAGCGGAAATCCCGCCCTGCAGCCGATTCTAAAGTTTTCATTGGTCATGTCAATCACTGTACTGATTGCCTACACCAAACACTGATCCCTAAACCTACCCGTCACTGTAACCTAAACCAATGAAATCGGCTGCAGGGCGGGATTTCCTCTGAAGTGGTTTGGGAAAAAAAATCACGCGTCTAAGTCAACCCGGTTAACCACAGGAAGGAAGTGCGCCCCTTGTGGCGAGACCCACTCCTACGGTCTGCCTCCTCCTGTGTTTCATCCTGCTTGGCTTATTTCTACTTTTCTCTCTTGATAATTTCATAATTATTAATGATACCTTACTGTTATCATTGGTAGTTAGCGGATATTATTCTGATTTTCCTTGATTCTTCTTGCATGCTAATTTAAATTTGATTTAAACTCCTTTGAATTTAATTTGAATTAAGTTTGTCTGTTCAGTCAGGTGCACCACCACTGAGGAAGAACGCACCCTGGTGGCACCAACATCTGGTTTTCTTTCTTTATTTATTGATTTTTATATATTATTATTTTATTTTATTTTTCCTCCTCTTCTTTCTTTTTCTTGTTTTTTTTTTTAGGGTTGGGTTATTTTGGTAAAATACCATCATTATCATAATTTCCCTTTGTTTATTATTATTTAGTAAAACCTGTGACTCTTATTGCTACATAAACAAACAAAAAAAATCAATCCATTTGGTTTAAACAAGAAATCCTTAGTCCACTTTAAGTTTCACTTGTTTAACCTTTGTGTATTTATAGGTGGCATTGACTAGAGCACCGTGGTGAGTTGCGGCATTCTCTGATTGATATCCCGCAGGTGAGGTTACCCGACCAGCGGTACTGACGCTGGCCGTGTGTGAGTTTCGGACACTCCCAAGTCCCGTACCATTGCTGCGGCACGCAACTGCGACATCAGCAATTTGGCACTCCAATAGGTACGTCAACCACGTCAGTCGACACACAAGGCAATTTTGGAATAATTACCTAAACCGGGGCCTAAAGAGGGGCCACTCTTTTTGAGGGTTCTAGGGAAAATCCACTTTGCCGTGCCGTCTGGCGGTTGACCACTTCGGGGTGCCGGTTGTGTTTAAAGTCAGGTTGTTTGAGGGGGCGCAGCAGGGTACAGGGAGACAACGGAGTTGCCCGAGAACACGGCGGTCAAGTGTTGGGAACCGTCGGAGGGGTGACTGAGCCACGGGGTCCCACCAGAGCGGCCTCAATTCGCCGCAGGTAAACTAAATTTAGTAAAACCCATTCCGCTTACTATAAGCCACAGAATACTAGATATCTCCTGGATAGTTTAAGTGTTTGACCCATCTTTTCTCCAAGCCACACCATCGTCCTAGGGTTTCTACCCCGATAGACCCCACTCACCTGTTGGCCCTATCTTAAACCCTAGCAGCAGGCTCAGGCCTCCTTATCCCCGGTAACACTTTGTGTGATATCATCTGCTCCATGTCATTATAGACCTATTTAATTTCTCTTTTTGTTATTTTATTTCAACTGTCTATCTCACTATTTTTCCCGTTCTGCTGTGATTTGTTCCTTTCAGTTCATCTAGACACAGAACCTTTGAGAGACACCAAGGAGAAAGCTAAATCATAGATCAACAATCTTGATTTAGCCCCTGCGCTGACCCGCACAAATTGTCCCCACCTAACTGTCTGCATCAGTTAGCTAAAATTTTCATAGACGGCATAAGCCTTATTAGCATAATTCATTAACCATAGAACAAACTTGCATTGGTCTCTTTGTGTTTGTGTGTGTTCTGTATTCCTCTCGCCTACAGTGAGCAGCATGTCCTGTGCCTCCAGTCCCGCAGCCCACTGGGACAACCTCAACGCATGGCTGACAGCCATGACAGCTACTTTCCTGCCCAAGGACGCCGGCGACTCAGAGCCCCAGAGCCAAGAGCAGCTGGACGGCAACTTGGACAAACTGATGACACACGATCCCACCCAGAGCTACAGCTACAAAGACTGGGCAAAAATCGTGAGAAACCTCGCTCACACCCTCGTCGCCCAGGCACGACTCAGCGAAAGAAACGTCATCGACCTGGAACAGGAGGCAGCAACGCTAAGGCTCCAAGCGGAAGAGGCCCGGAATGACCAAGCCAAGACCCAGAGTCAGCTAGATCAGCTCCTACTCGAGACCGAGCAGCAGCGCAAGCAAAAAGAGGAAACGGACCCAGAGCTACAAAAGGAAGTGGAAAGACTTCAAAAGGCCCTGTCTGACCTTCGTCGGGACACAGACCAAAGAGAGAAGTTGGAGAGGAAAACCAGAGAGGAACTCGATGGACAAATCCAACAAGGTGAAGCTCTTCTTGAAAGAGCAAAGATTGAACTGAAAGAAAGAGACGCTAAGGCCAAGGCCTGTGAAAAACATTTGAAAGCGGCCCGAGTCGAAATCCATGAGCTTCGCCAGCACAGAGAGGATCTAAAAGATGAACTTGACATTGTTCACAGAGAGTTAAAACACTCTTATAGACTGCAGACTGAAAGGGAAGAGGAAACGCACACCACTGAGTTTCCCCTGACCTACCGGCCCACACTTTTCAGCCAAGAACCCAGAGCTGAAAAGGGGGGCGAGAGCCCACTGTTCAAGACATCACCAGCCAGCCCACGAGGACCCTCGTCAGTAGCAAGGGAGGGGGGGCCTCTCCAGCCAGCCACTGACCACGGCCTGGCCCCAAAAGAACTTGACAAGCTCGCCCGAAACATCCCTACGTTCACTCCGAACCCTGCAGGAGGCCACGACGTGCATGCCTACTTACAAGATATAGACTTTCACTTGCGCACTGTTCCCAATGTGACCACATGGGACAGATTGTACCTGCTCAGAATTACGTCTAGTCGTGACGTCCGCAGCTTCCTAGATCGTCAACCAGAGAATGTCAAATCTGATTACCAGCAACTGCGGCAGGCTTTTATCAGGGAATTCTCTGACCCAGAAACTGATCAGGGACTCATTACTGCCATGGACCTCAAACAGGCCCGACAAGAAACGCCACAGGCCTACTACAGCCGCATCCGACGAGCCTACTTCGGTGCGCGGAACGAACCCGGGATGGAAGAAGATTTCAATTTTCGAACTCTATTCCTCCGTAACCTGCATCCCACGGTGAGCCATCACTTAGGGGTCCTGGCCTGTCCTCGGAGCATGAGTACCCAACAGCTGCGAGACTTGGCCCATAAAGCTTTTATCAAGCAAAAGATTGCTTCTGAAAAGACTGTAAAAAATCCATCCATTTGCCCTGTCACTGATCAGCGCTCCGAGCTGGCACTAGAGGGCGCCCAGCAGCACCACAACAACAGACCTTTTAACAACGAGTCAAGACCGTTCCAGGCCAACAGAGGGCAGCACAACCGGGATGGTGCTCGTCCTAAGCACCAGGGCGGGCGCTCTGAAAGATTCTACGGCAGCCCACGGCCCTCCCACAACCAAAAGGGGGGAGCCACGTGGCAAGCCAGCCGACGGCCCAGACCAAGCCGAACCCCATCAACTAGAACGTCCAGCCCAGACAGCCCACAGCGGAACACCTCTCGGCATGCCCCAGGCAAGTCCAAGTCCGAGCCTACCTTAAAGAAGAAAAGTGACGCCATGTCAGAATCCGCAGAGATCCTGAAAATTCTGAAAGAACTTATCCAGAAGAAACCTCACAAGGAAGACAAAGAGGACAGGCCAGACTCCTCATGACTAACAGTAAGGCCTGAAACCAACACCCTTCCTGACCACCCTCCTACCGAACCAAGCACCCAAAGCCCCGCTTTTCAGACACAGACTACAGAACCAGCTGTCACATCACCAAGGGACGGCGTCATCCACTCAGTGCAGTTAACAACTGCACCCCCTGAAGCGGACAACACAATTCGTCACACCAGTGACCAAACCCCTCAGATACCAGAAAGTGCTGTGTTGGTTGTGTGTCTCTGCAACGAACCACAAGAGACCGACACTAACTGCTTATCGATCACCACACAAGCCCAGACACCAAAACTCCTGGGTAATCTGATCGAAAAGGGCGTGGCACGCAAACTATACCTGGCCATCACTTTGGAAAATGAGGTGAGACTCGAAGCCCTGGTGGACACCGGCGCAGACCTCACTTTGATATCAGCTGAACTTTTTAAAAGACTCAGATTTGAAGCTAAGAGACAAAACCGAACTCTAAAATCTCAGAATTGTGTGCTGAATGTGCAGTCATACAGCCAAAATGACATCCGTATTGAGCAAGTAGCTCCGATTCATCTGACAATTGGTCCTATGAGTCTGGTGCACCCTGTGTACATCTCACCGATGGACACATATCCCCTCCTCATCGGCAAAGATCTGCTAGATCGTTTCGAGCCCCTGCTGGACTTCAGACAGCTGAAGATTTGGGCTCAAGTGCGGGAACCTCTCCCCTTCCAGCCACCCAGGTCACCTGAGCCAGACTGCCAGGTCACAGAGGTCACGGGAACTCTTGCAGCCTGCAGCACAGATACAGCCTCAGCACCAAAGCCAGATTCAAGTTCGCTAATCTGCACATTCCAGCTCACCAAAGACACTGAGCCCTTCTGCCCCAAGGTCAAAGGCGACCTGCAGTGGAATGAAGTAACCACTACTGACATTATACTTGCATTATGGGCAGACAACTCAGCCATCAGTGTCTCACTATTCAATGCCCTCACTGAACATACACCGGACCTTCCGTCTGCCAGCAAGCGCACCCGTTTTCCTTTGAACTCATGCCCATCAAACCTGGTGACTGCCAAAGGCATCTGCGCTTTGAACTTGCAATGGAAGCACCGGTGCTTGAACCATTACTTCCTGGTCCTTCCGGACCCGCCCCATGATGTCTACATCGGTGCAGACCTTCTGATTCGCCTCCAGGCTCATATAGACATTATTAATGAGGTGTTGTGGGCCCCACTGACTTTACAGCCAGCCATTGTTCCAACCAACACTGAGAACCTCCTGTCAGGCCAGACCATTCCAGAGGTCTGCACCTTAGTCAACGAACAGGAAACCGTCGTACCAGCGTACACCAAAGGGGTCGCTGTACGGCTCATCATGCGATGTGGCCAAACCCTAAACCACACGCTGGGTTTCTTTCAACCTTCACCCGAATGCATTGAACTTGGACTCACGCTAGAGGCCACACCCCTCATCGAAGTGTCCTCCCGTGCAGTCTACATCCTTTTCAACAACTGCATGGCAATGGACATCGCCATTCCAAAAGCCTATCGGGTGGGATGGCTAGTGAGCCACGACTTTCCTGATTTTGAACTCAAATTACCAATCATTGGGCCCATCCCATCTTCAATGATGCTCGAAGGGAACACAGACCTCACAGTGTTCACAGCACCCTTCAAGATAATCTCCATCACCTCAGTCATGCCGGAGGACAAAGACCAGGTATGCAGAACAGAACTGACAGATGACCAACACCTTGCAGTATACACTGTCTCCAAACAGCCCGCCTGCGAGACTGATGAAACTGCTGCACCTCTGCCTGCCAACACGACAGACGACACACCAACAGAGGAGCCATACCCAGGATTTGAATCTCAAGTTCAACAAATTCTAAAAGACACTGATGCAATTAAAGATGATGCAGATCTACAAAGGCTCAGACAAGTCCTTTACAAGTTCAAAGCATCCTTTGCCAAAGACTCTTTAGATTGTGGTCTCACCAAACTCCACACCGTGCGCATCCCAACGCACCCTCAGGCTCCTCCCACTTTTGTCAGGCAGTACAAGATCCCCATCGCATCACACGAACCGGTGCAAGAGATCATCGATTCCATGCTTGAAAAAGGTGTCATCCGTCCATGCAACAGCACCTATTCTGCCCCGATCTGGCCCGTAATCAAACCAAACGGCAAGTGGCGACCCACCATTGACTACAGGAAACTGAATCAACAGGTGCCACTATCACGATGGCCCATGACCCAGCTGGAGCAAGAAATACCCAGAATCAGAGGTGCCACAATCTTCTCTACACTTGATGTGGCCTCTGGATTCTGGACCATACCCGTGCACCCAGAAGACCAGCACAAGCTAGCTTTCACTTTCGGCAACAGACAATTCACTTTCACCAGGTGTCCGTTCGGCTATGCCAACTCGCCTGCTGAGTTCAACATCTTCCTGAACAAAGCATGCCCAGATGCCAGAATGAGAGGTAACCTCATCTACGTAGACGATGTTCTAATGAAAAGCAAAACAGTGGCTGGCCACTTAAAAGAGATAGACTATGTTTTGAACCAATTGTCAACTGCCGGCGCCAAGATCGCTCTCCACAAAGGACAGTGGTGTCGAACCAAGGTCAACTACGTAGGCCTACTGATTGGGTCACAGGGCATCGAACCGCAGTCCAATCGCATTCAAGCCGTCCAAAACATCAAACCACCCACCAACATCTCAGAACTGCGAAGTTTTCTTGGGGTGTGTAATTACTCACGGCAGTTCATCGAAAGCTACTCAGACATTGCAAAACCTCTGACAGCCCTTCTAAAAAAAGACTACCCATTTGTCTGGACTGAAGTTCAAGACAATGCCATGAATGAGCTGAAACATCACCTGTGCACAGCTCCATGTCTGGCTTACCCTGATCCACAAAGAGAGTTCTACTTAGAAGCTGGATTCTCCAGCCACTGTCTCAGTGCTGGCCTATACCAACGCCACGATCAAGACAAAAGAGTAGTCGCGTATGCCAGCAAGACACTCCTGCCACCAGAGACTAAATTCTCAGATTGTGAAAAAGCTCTGCTCTGCACCGTATGGGCCATCCAAAGATTCTCCAACTACATTGGAGCCCAGAAGGTTATTATAGAGACCTGCCACCAGCCTGTCATGTTCCTCAACAGCCAACGTGTCAGAGATGGCGTGGTCACCAATTCACGCATTGCCACGTGGTTAATGGCCCTCCAGGGGCGCAATGTCGAGGCACGATATGCTCAGAACCACAAATCTGCGCTAGGCAACGGCCTGGCAGCCTGCCAAAACTGCTCTGATAACACACCAGCTGCGACGGTGGCTGTACAAGAACCCCAACAGCAACAACTAACCTGTCACAGGTATTTTGAAGAAAAGGCGTGCCAAGGTATGCCCACAGCCTATGTCGATGGATGCTCCTACAACCAAGAGGGCATTCGTCAAGCAGGAGCGGGTGTGCTATGGATAAATGACTGCCCGTGCCCACCTCAACACTTCAAGTTGGGCCCCCAGTCATCACAATATGCTGAGGTAGCAGCCATTCTCATAACGCTGCAGATCGCATCGACACATAACATCAGAGAACTCCTTATCTGCACAGACTCTAACTATGCCAGACTCAGCCACCTCGCACCTTTCACATGCCACCTTCCAGGCTGGAAACAAAATGGCTTTAAGACTTCAAATAACAAGCCTGTCACACACCAACACCTGTTCCAGGCATGTGATGACATCACAAGCACACACAACATGATTGTCTACTGGAAAAAGGTGAAAGGACACTCGAGGCAACCAGGCCTTGACAAAGACTTGAATGATAAAACTGATGCCCTCGCCAAGACTGGCCCACTACACGGTAATCTGTGGTCACCACCAATCCAACCACCTACCTCTAACGTGGCAGTGCTAACCCGCAGCAAAAGAACATTCCCTGCAGCAGTGCCCACCTCTCAGCCTCTAACGCTGGCTCCGCAGATGTCAAACAACGACACAGCCGACATGCAAACCTCTGACACATCTATAAAGACCTTGCTAAACCACCTCTCAGACCCCTCCAACCACCCAATCACACCGTCTGACCTCACTGACAACCCGTGCCTAAGACGACTGCATGACATCAAGCACATGCTGCGCGTGATCGAAAACATTCTGTGGTATGCACCTGATGGCATCACAGCGCCAAGGCTTGTGGTGCCACAATGCCTAAGGGGGGTCATGCTAATGTATGCCCACGACGCGCCATGTGCCGGACACCACGGCATCAGAGCCACTTATAAGACACTGAAGCAAGTGGCATACTGGCCATGCATGCAGGAACATGTGGCAGAATATGTCAGAGAATGCTTGGTCTGCTGCCAGTTTCAACCGGCAAACCCAAACCACATAGCTCCACTGCAACGCAGAAGACTCACATTCCCATGGTCAGACCTCCAAATCGACTGGGTAGGACCTCTGCCCAGGTCGACGAGGGGCAACAAATACTTTCTCACGGTTGTGTGCCAGTTCACAAAGTGGGTAGAGTGCCTTCCAGCAGCCAACGATACTGCCCAGACCACGGCATACCTCCTGATGAACCACATCTTCTCCAGGTTCGGACTGCCACTGACAGTCAACTCAGATAGAGGCACTCACTTCACAGCTGAGATTATGCAGCAGATCTGGAAACTCCTGGGAGTTCAAGTTCAACTACACGTCAGCCATCATCCGATCTCATCTGGCCAAGTGGAACGTTCAAACCGGACCGTGGTCAGTATGCTGAAAAAGTATGTGTCTGCCAATCAGAAAGACTGGAATGTGAAACTCCCGCTGGTGTTAATGGCCCTCAGGGCCACCCCGCAGGACTCAACTCACGTGTCTCCCTTCGAACTAATGACTGGGCGGCAAATGACACTGCCACTGCATCTGTTGTATCAGCCAGGAGACTCCAACCTAGTGACAGCCTGCACCACTCACCAGTACCTCGACGAGCTACACCAGCACCTGAAAGCCACCTTTGCCTTCGCCCAACAACAGCTTCAAAAGAGTGCCGAAGGCCAGAAAGCATACTATGACCAGAAAGCGTCAAACAAGGAACTGGACGTGGGTGACAGGGTCTGGTATTATAGCTTCACACAACCATCCCACACAGCCTCCCATCGGCTGTCAAAGAAATTCCTGCCCCACTGGACAGGACCTCATGAGATCGTTGACAAACTCTCCCCGGTGGCGTACCGAATCCAACTAAGCCGGGGACAGAAAGATCCAGTTTTCAAATGGGTCCACCGCAATCAAATTAAAAGACATGTGGCTGCGGGAAGGGAAAGGCGGGGAGGGGCCAATGCAAACTAACCTGATTACCGTCCTAGGAGCGAAAAGACTGTCCTGTCCAACCAAGGACAACCCTCGCTGACCTACTCCCTCTCTCTCTCCCCCTTTCTCTCCCCCTCTACCCTTTTTGCTCTCACCAGGATGCTGCTGTGGTTTGCCATCCTGTGCCTTCAGTCGACCAGAGGCCAGCCGCAATCGGAGATCATCTCACCAGGTCCGGCATCAGGCATCGTCCTGAGGGAACAACCGGGACTCCTGATCACCAACTGCCGGACCCACACCCAGAAAGTATATGTTCGACTAGACCCGCGTAATGTTTACAGAGCACATTACCCCAGCGCAGTGGCCCAATACAGTTGGGCCGGTGCCCGATGGACAGAGGACTCCCTCACTCACGCTGAGGCCGATGTCAGGCACATGCTCAACCAACTTGAGAAAATGACTGTCACACAAGCGGAGCTAAGTGGACACAACCGCCGCTCCAAACGGTTCCTTGGAGCTTTGCTCGGAGCCGCCGCTGCCGTCGGAACTCTGTTTAACATCGGTATGTCTAGTGTCAACTCAGTGAACTTAGCCACCGTGAAACGGCACGTGGCCGAAATTCGGACTGAAATCCCACAGATAAAAGAGCAACTCAACACACAAAGTGCCTCCCTTCAGACCATCGGCAAGACTTTGAGGGGAACTGTGGTGGTTCTCAACACTCACAGCGTCCTGCTGAACCAGACCGTGAACTCTATGAAACAGCTGTTTACGGTTTTCCAGAATGACTTTGCTCAAACTCAGCTGGTCACAGCCCTGATGGCAGACATGCTGCGGGAGGTGAGCTCTTCCATTGACAGCCTAGCCATGGGAAGGATTCCACCGTACCTGATACCCTTAAGCCTTGTCCAAACGGTGCTGGCTTCCGCCGTCACCACGCCAAATGACCCTCTACAAATACACCTCGCCTACTCTCTGGGCAGCGCCATCCCCCTCTACGTCGACCCCGAGCAAAGGGAAGTGGGTTTTCTCCTGAACCTGCCCATCATAGAGTCAAGCCGAATTTACAGACTCAAGGACATTGTCAATGTCGGGTTTTGGAAAGATAACACCCACGTCAAGATCCGCACTCCCGACGTAGTGGCCTATCACGACAGTGACCCACAGCTGTACCTGGCCCCGAACCTGCACATGTGCACGTTGACTAAAGACATTCACTATCTCTGCCCTAGCAAACCCTTCCTCAGAGACAACACTGATGGAATCTGCGGATTGCAACCCATGGCCAGCGACACCCGGTGTCCTGCCGAAGCCAAGTCACGCACTCAAGTCACAGAGACGCAAGCAGAAATTGTAGGTGACAGATGGCTCGTTAACACTCCAGTGCGCACGGCTACGCTCACCTACGACCAGCACGACACTGCCACCCGTGTCACCCTGCTCGACCAGAGCATGTGGATTCAGGTACCAAAAGGTGCCATCCTCCATCTAGATGATCTAGCTTTGTACCATCTTCCAAGCAACGAGTACGAATCAGAACTGGAAATCCCCTCCTTTTTCAAGAACCGTAACTTCACCCTGGATCCAGAACTGAAATTGGGGATTGAAGAAGGGGGATCCCAGCTAATTGACATTGCCCCCATCGATACCGCCCTCCAAGCGCTGTCTCGACTGCCCATCCTGACCACCTCACCTGTTGTCCAAGCCTGGACCGCAGCCGACACCGCGCTGTGTATCTCTATGGTAGTCAGCCACATCCTGTCACTAGGCCTGGCCTTCATCCTGTATAGGAGGCTCAACGAGATGCGAACATCGACAGCCAAGCTCACGAAAGCCGTGTCTGGAGGTTTCCGACGGAACCCCCGGAAAGAGGGGATCACACCAGACACCGCTTTGAATCTCATCGAGCTGAGCCCTCAGCCTCAATAACCACCTGCTACAAAACCCTCATGATTCACCTGCCATCCGCCATTGTGATGATTGTCGTCCGATGATGTCTCCACAGAGACGTCATCCGACGAAAAGGGGGACTGTAGAGTATGAGCGCAGAATCATGGAGTCAGCATTCCTTAACACAATAAACACACGTTAACAGGGGTTTCTAAAGCCCCAACCTATGACTCTTCCAATTCTAAATCTTCCGTTAGCGCCAGCCAGTCTGGAGGGTAGATTAGTTTGTGACACCTTTACAGCGTAATGAGTCCCCACAGAGATCCTCGCGCGATCCTGATTTGTTCGCGAGCCAACATCCAAGAAGACCGTTATCTCCAAACCCCCCCCCCAGCGAGGGAGGAATGCCAGATGCGCAAATGGACAACACACACACACACACATATATGCATCTCTAACATTAAAACCCAGAAATGAGTGATTATGAAATGTAAACATGATGTATTCCTGTATGTTTGAAGCTTATACTGTATCGAGTCTATCTAGGACTGTTAGTTATGTGGTTGAACCTTGCGGACCTCTATAAAGGTCTAAGAGTTTATATATATATCCCTGTATGCGTAACAAACACAGAGTGATTGGTATTAAACGAAATCGCTCAACTTGCTCGAGCCAAATATATGTAAGAAGCTAATGAAAAAAATATTCTACTATGTTTTTCCCATCTTTGTAAGTGAAAGTCCAAATGCTCATCCTCATAAAACACGCGAATCAGGTCATCAGATTAAGACAAAGGGAATATCTGGCGCCAAAATCTGTGAGTTGCTATTGGACTGTGCTTCCACAGAAAGGGGGGGCTTAGTTTCACTTTAAAAGATCGCGACACGGCTCAGCTCTCTCTCTTCTTCGTGCTACTCTTCCTGTGTATGTCCTGCGACCTAGTCGCCTTATTTTATCTTCGGTTTTATTTTACGTTTAACTCAGTCTTTTATTTGATGCTCAGTTCTTGTCGGCAGACCGAACACAGTATTTTACGTTTTGATAGAAGTCCTATATCCTCCGGGTGAAAGGACTCCTCCACAGCATACCTTTAAGACTTTCGAATTTCCCGCGAGCAAAACACGCCCTCGAAACACCGAAAGGACGCTTCCAGCTCACCAACTACGAGGACACCCACACACGCCGGCTTGTCTAGCGACATAAAGGTCCAGTGCAAGTATAATTCAATCCAGATTCCAGCGCGTTAAAGTGTGTATTTTTCCTTGTTGGTTCTTAAGGTTCAACTGTGGTAACAATCTTTGTTTTCCTGTCTTCTACTTTTCTTTCTTACTGTTTTGTTTTATTTGTTCGATATATTCATTTTTAAATGTAGTTATATTGTCTAGTTCATTTTTATTAAACCCATTATACTCTTGATTGTCTCTGTTTGTTGGTCACGGAACAAAGCCTCTTTAATGTACGATCTAAAGCTACGAGCTGATACTGATAAAGTTAACTAATTTGATTAGTAAACTGATACTAAGGATAAACCTTTTTGAGAATTGGTAACGAATATCGAACAAGCAGCTCGGTGGACGAACTGATTAGTTGGGATAACAGTTGCAGTAACTCTATTAAGGTATTCTGAAAATTAATATAGCCCGCCTGCATATGAATTATATACTTAATTAATTACAATTCGTTGAGTTAATTAACTATATATTCTTTGAAGCAGACGCGTGAGCTATATAATCCCTATTTGGGTGATTTTTATGTATGGTGATCTAGTTCAGGCCCGTATTCAATCACTGTTGATTCTAAATTAATAATTAAGCGAGTCGAAATAAGCGAGTCGAAACTACAGTAAAGAACGAGGTAGCTCATCTAATTCGAGCCAAGATAGCGAAACTACTGAGCAAAGGGGCCATAGAACCTTTATCTCAGAGCGAAGGGGGTGTATACAGTCCTGCTGTTCGGCCTGTCCCTGGCACCCCGTACATTTACGATGTGCATGGACTCGGCTCTCGCACCCCTGAGACTTCGGGTCATGCGAGTTTTGAACTACTTGGACGATTGGCTGATTCTAGCTCGATCACACTCAGAGCTCATAGAGCACAGGACCATATTACTCGAGCATCTCGAGAATCTGGGTCTCACAGTCAATTGGGCGAAAACTTCGCTGTCTCCCAGTCAGAAAATGTATTTTCTGGGTACAGTACTGGACTTGCTGTCCATGACAGCACGTCTGTCGCCGGAGCGCGAACTGGACATTCAGCACGCTGCGAAATCCTTCCGCCGCGGCTCTATAGTCCCGCTCAAAAGGTGACAGAAAATCCTGGTCCTTATGGCCTCAGCATCTTCGGTACTTCTGCTGGGTCTGCTTCGCATGTGCCCACTGCAGTTATGGCTGAAAGCACGAGTTCCAACCCGGGCATGGACCTCTGGTCTGTTTCGCTTCAAGGTCGATCTAAAATGCGTCTCAGCTCTGGAACCTTGGAAAGCAACCGACTGGTATCAGTCGAGTGTGAGCCTGGGGACTTTCTCGAGTGTGAAGGTGGTGTCCACGGACGCCTCCACCTCGGGATGGGGAGCGCTGCTCGAGGGCAGACCATTCTTTGACCAGTGGTCAGAACGGGAAAAGCTTCTACACATAAACTGTCTTGAAATGATGGCAGTCGACAACACGCTAAGTCGCTTCTGTCCCCAGATAAAACGTCACCACGTCTTGGTCCGGTCAGACAACATGTCAGTGGTGGCATAAATAACTCATCAGGGTGGCATCAGTTCCCGAAACCTTTGGCTTGGTACCAGGCTTGGTTCCCAGTCCTGATGGAGCTGACCAGCACTGCCCCGTGGCCTATACCGTTGAGGAAAGACCTCCTCTCTCAGGCCAAGGGCTCGATTTGGCATCCTCGCCCGGATCTATGGTCCCTACATGTATGGACCATCAACGGGTACCCGATAACCTCCCGGAGGGTGTGTTAAACACGATCACGCAGGCTAGGGCCTCGTCTACTAGACGGCTCTATTCCTCAAAATGGTCTGTGTTCTCTGGCTGGTGTCAAGCTCAGGGCTTTTCACCCCCAGACTGCGGGGTTACGGAAGTTATCTCCTTCCTTCAAGAGCTACTGGATAAGGGCAGAACCCCATCCACGCTCAAAGTTTATGTGGCGGCGTTTACTAAACCGGCGTCTGGCCAGTCACTGGGGAAAAACGACCTGGTCACGCGAAGCCCCCCCATTGGATATGGCGTCACGCAGGGCCTCTCTCGATAGGCTGCTGCTGTTGCTGCAGGGCAGCCAATAATGTCTGCATGCTGCTGCAACGTGTTTTACATTGATTCAAAATTAAGGATAATTTTTGGCTTCAATATCTCGTGGAAAAGAGGTTTTCCCCATAGCGTAAGATATTACGCAGTACTCGTTCCCTCTTCTAGAGAGAACGTCCTGGTTGCGTATGCAACCCACCATTCCCTGAAGGAGGGAACGGAGGACGTAGTCGACGTCGACTGAATGGGGATCGCGTCAAAGAGCCTATCATCTTCGAGTACTATTGAACGAGCCAATGTAATTGGCGTGCGTGATTCGCATCATACACTCCGCCCCCGCGGCGCGGTTATAAATACGGAAGTAGATGCACGCACTAGTTGCTTTTTCGCTGAGGAGCCGAGCGTAACCCGGAGTCAGCGGTGGTCCAGCGGTAGTGGCAAGGGGACTACGAAATGCTCCTGTTACTCAGTGAAGTTCTTCGCACTCAAGTGTTGAGCAGAAATACTCCTGTAGCTCAGTGAGTTTATCACACTCAGATGTTGAGCAGAAATGATCCTGAAGCTCTGTGAAAATATCACACTCAAGTGCTGAGCAGAAAATGCTCCTGAAGCTCAGTGATCTTCACATGTCGTGTTGAGCAATGCTCCTGTCTTTGCGCCAGTTGCTTGCACCTACGGTGCCAAGTCAGGAGGAGCAGGTCTTCATAGTTGCCCCTTATTGGCTCAACCAAGACCTGGTTCCCATCGACAGTCTTCCTGACTTCCCCTGAACACTTTTTCAGGGACAGGGCACGATGGCACCCGCATTCTACCCCTGGACATTCCGGCACGTCCTGATCGTCAGGTACCTGAGGAGAAAGGTAATGTAGATCCTTGCGTCCCTCTTTATCCTCTTGGGCCTTAACTCTGGTGCATCTACACTGCAGAGAAAATTCTGTTATATCAGTTCTCCTGCTCGCTCGTCGCGAATGACGCAAATTGGGCGACGCGTTTGCCGCGAACGTCTTCCGTGCAAGTTGAAAAATTTGAACTCGAGCGAATGTTCAAGCGTCTAACTAGACGCGATAGACGCGTATTTGACGCTCTATTCGCGTTCGGTGTGAACACACCATTACTACCTCTACAATCTGGAACTGGTACACACAGATAGATTTTCACCCGCCCATCTCGCCGAACACTGATTGAGCGCTTGAGAGTTTCGCTCTCCGTCAAGTGATCCGTAAAGCCCACTATATCAGTTCATCTCAATGAATACACAGTGTATTTGACGTGCAGTAAACACTAGTGTGAGGCGCACGACTTGCTGTCACTTTGCTAAGAGCGCTCAGTGTTTCTCACACACTCAATGAGTGAGAGAGTCTTACATACCACGCAGAATTGAAGTGTACATGACGTCTACATGATATTATTTGTTGTATTTTCCTGTAAAAATAATGGAGTTCATTTGGAATTATTCAGCTTTTATGAGCTAACAGAAACTAATGTGCAAACGCAGACGTGATAATATTCATGAACCCAGCAGCTCATCAATCCTAAGTGCGAGTTTATATTGTTATTAGTATCAGAATTCGTAGTAGTATTAGTAGCTATAACTATTTGTTGTTGGTTTTTTTACATTTCAAACTTGTAAATGATTTGAACTGTGTGATGTTTGTCAGTATAGTAGCACTATTTAAACATTATCTTCACTTTTACAGAAGAAACGTATATATGCAACTTTTCCATTTCTGCAAGTGATGGTGTTTGGATTTTTACTGTTTTTTTAAATAATTTTATGTACGGTGATTGGTATTTAATAGGAGCCTATTTGATGAAGGGTACATTTTACTTTGCATGCAGCTATCACTTGTAGCCGAAAACAGTGGTGAATATGGAATTATATTTGTATCGTCATCAGGGGCGTCACTAGGATTTTCATTTTAGGGGGGCTAAGCCCCCAATGAGGGTATGATTTTTTTTTTCAATAACTTTAAAGTTAACACTTTAGTTTAGGATCTAATGCTCACTATTAATTTCATTACCATGCAAAGGCAGGGTTTTATAATCACTGTGGTCCCAAATGTGAGGTAGGGCAGATAGGGGGGTTCAAATTTTGATTTCTCTGATCTACATATGTGCATTTTAAGATGTTTTGAAGGCCAAACAAATTGGATAACAGCTTTAAAACCATGTCAGTGGGCAGCTGATTATTTTTCACTCCTCATCAGCATCACACTCTTTTTCTCTTTGTTTTTATCTTGCCCTGTCTCTTCCCCTCCTAAAGCTGAGCTTTGACTGATATAGGCTTTTCATTGTTGTCTGTCAGTGAAGAAAGTAAACATAGAGTCAACTGATAGGTTGCATTCACAATATGTAGGCTACACATTCATTATTGATCTTATGCCTAATACAGGGCCGTAGACAGGGCTTTATAATCAAAGAGGTCCTAAATTTGAGTTGGTAGGGGGTTCAACTTTTTTATTTCTCTGATATGTGCATTTCAAGACGTTTTTAAGACCAAAAAAAGGATAAGAAATAGCTTTAAAACCATGTCAGTGGGCAGTGGATTATTTGACAATACCTGCTCTCTCCTCATCTCCATCACTCTTTCTTTTTTACTCAGTCTCCTCATCCCTTTCTCTTCCCCTCCTAAAGCTGAGCTTTTTTAATTTACTAAAGACTACAATTTGTATTATATTCTCAATATGTACACATTCATTATTAATCTTGTGCCTAACATGATGAAAACGGCTTTGTTAATCTTTCTTGTCCCCTCACAATGACAACTAATTATTACATTACACGTTACATAGGCCTATTTTCAGTTCAAAATAGCAAAATTAGACAAACCTATATTAGTTTGCCTGATTGTTTTTTTTTTCATTCGTTTAACATTTATGACCTAAAAAAATGTCAAATATAAAATGTTACGTTTAGCTACTTACATCTTGACCATACACGTCGAGTCGCACTGTTAAAATTCGCGCCCAGCAGCGTCTGTGAACATAAAGCCCGCCTACTTTGATTTGATTGGTCATCTCAAATATTCTGACATTGACGAGCAGTGACAGACCAATGAGGCTCAGATGAACACACACACACACACACACCCTGTCCTCTGTTTCTGACGTGCTCTCTGCTCGGCGCCGGTGCGGATTGAAGATGAACGCGCTGAATCTGATTATAACAAGACTGAAGCGAACACGAATTTGTGTAGCCTACATTAATCACACATTTTTAGGGGGGCTAGGCAGAAGTTTAGGGCTGAAGCCCCCCTAAAAAGGGCCTAGCGACGCCCCTGATCGTCATTGATATCGTTATCGCAATAAATGGCAGAAAATATCGTGATATATTTTTAAGTCCATATCGCCCATCCCTACCGTTCAGTCGAAGTCGACTACGTCCTCCGTTCCCTCCTTCAGGGAACGGTGGGTTGTATTCGCAACCAGGACGTTCTTCAGTTAAGAGCAGTGAGTGATTTTCACTTTTGTTGTTTTATTAAAACAGGATAGTTCACCTAAATGAAAATGCTGTCACCATTTATTCACTCTCAAGTTGTTTTAAACCTGCTGTTTATGTTGAACATAAAAGTTATTTTGAAGAATTAATAAGAATTAACTCCATTGACTTCCATAGTATTTTTTTTTTCCTACTATGAAAGCCATTAGGGACCAGCAACTGTTTGGTTACCCACATTCTTCAAAATGTCTTCTTTTGAGTTCAGTACAAGACAGAATAACATTAGAGTGAATAAATCATGTCTCATTTTATGGAGGGTCAACTATCCGTCTAAGGACAAGCGGCAGCATGTTTACTAGGTGCTGTCACTTTAAGACCTGCACGCATCTAGAGGCAGACACGCATCCAATTTTCTCTCAACTGTTTTCGTTCACTTTAGACATAACTAACTGTGTTTAGTAAACCTTGTGTGTATTTGGCAGTATTAGCACAATCAGACGCGAAAGATAAAGTCCATTTATCAGGCGCTGTTTGACAGTGCGTGTGCTTCGGGCGTCGGCTACGCGCTCAGAAAAAGTGCATCATGTCAGAACAGAACAGCAATGAAATGTCTAACCGGCAAAGCTTTAAAGCTCGAGCTAATTATAAACTTTTGTAATAGCAAATAAGTGCAGTGTCCTGTGAGTGTAACTCTACCGCTACGTTAACGTGTGATGTGAATGTACGTCGAGTTGTACATTGTGGGGACGGAGCGCCAGAACTGCAGCTGATAGAATGCACTGTAGGACGATACTACCATATTTCTTCAAAAGCAGATCGTGGAGACATTTTAATCCACAATCTAAAATCGTAATATCGCATGACGCATTCTCCCAGGGTTGCCAACTTTGGCTGGAGTGAGACTGTAAAATTTAAGTGCGTGCGTGGAGAACATTTTAGGTAACCCTAATTTTAAAAATGTCAGTCCTTGTTTACTTAGTATAAACCCTGATTTACGCAAAAAAAAAAAAAAAAAAAAAAAAAACACGAATAGAATGTAAACGCTTATTCAAAATGTACAATTAATTTATTGAATGCACTATAAAAAAAATAAAGATAGAAGAAAGCCACCGCTGGTCACATCTATGATTTGTTTGGATCCAGTGAAGTCGTGTCATAGGCGTAATTTGGGACGGATGGGACATGTCCCCACCACTTTTTCTCAGATCGATATTGTCCCCCACCACTTTTTCTCAGGATGTACCTAATACAAATAAATAAAACATCTCCAGTTAACTAGCAGAGCATTCATTTAGTTCGCTATTAAATAAGAGATCTAGCGCTTAAATCTTTATTTTTTATTTTTTTTATCAAGCTGAGCGCTCGTTTATACAGTTTTCTCATGTGACTCACACAGTCTTCACTCGGAAGTGCTCTTCAATCTATCGCCGTTGTGGAGACTCTTTATTCGTTCCGGTCAAATCACAAAACAAAATGCACACAAACGTGCCCCTTCTTGATATAGACTGTAACCGTTGATGAACATATTCAGTTTGGATGAGAGAGAGAAAAAAACTATACGAGTGCGGCTTAGAGCCCGTAACATCTGACACACTTGGCAAAAGATCTACCACTAGACCATTTAAGAGCACAAACAAAATCTGCAGATCGATGCATTTATTTACAGGTTGAGCAGAGAGGCTACACAGTTTGACCAGCGGGCAGCGGCCATACACCAGGCCGCCGGATGGTGTTGCTAAGAACTTGCAATGTATAATCAGACCGGCCCTCGTGCCTCGAAACAATACCGGCCCACCGGGAAAACTCTCCCGATTGCCACTCCGCCCCTAATACGCTGTGGTAGTCTAGTCATCAACAGAATATTAACGGATTCTATTGAGAAGGGAGACAATTGGATTTTGGCGTGACAATGGTCTAATCGGCATTTCCAGTTACAACTCGAGACAGTTCTGCATTGAATAAAGATAAGTCAGGTTTTCGTTGTAATTCTGGCCTGCTGCGGTCACATCTGTGGGTAGCACTAGGTGCTATAGGTGCAGTACTGTGCTAGCTTTGGTGCCGGTGTTCACTGGCGGTCAGAAGAAATAGCGGTGCTGTGTTAATAGATTTCACAACAAACATCCTCGCCTAATGTATCTGCAATTGGTACAGACATGTATTTCGAGCTAGCTATCACACAAATAAACTGGACTCTGAGCTTTTGCTAATATTGTAACCTGTTGGAAGCGAATAGCCATCAGCACGAAGTTATAATAACTTTGGCAGATTTTGACATTGGTTTCACAAAATCTATTTCAATGACTACAGCACTGCACCAGTTACTACACTAACCATCATGTTAATGAGTAACAGTATTTGATTTGGTACAATTCATTCATATTGAGCATTAAAGGAAAAGTTCAGTATTTTACACTTAAAGCCCTGTTTTAAGATCGTTTTTGATGAAATAGAACGGTTAAGATTGAAATGTGGACAAATGCTGCTGTCCCGAGAATTTTCGGTTTCTGTATTATGCATATATATTTGTAGTCATTCCACAGCACACTCAATTCCAAGTATTTTCAAATACAAACTTTATCGCATTTTTTTCAGTACAGACTTGACAAGTACAAACAAGTACAAACTTTTCAAGTAAAAACTTTAACTTCATTTAACTTCAACTTCAGACTTTAATTTCTTTTTAAAGCCTTTTCAAAACGCTTTAACAAAATCATAGTGCCAAACACCACCACCACCTCTCATCGAAACTAACTTTTTTTTTTTTGGAACGCCAAATGGTAACCACTTTTAAAGTTGACTTCGCTCAGCGTTGGAAAATGGCTGTCATCCTGCTACACAGAAAATTAATCATGTACATTCATGTACAGCCCTGTGCACAGGATTTTAAAATGTCAGCCCAGTAGCTGATTTGATAGTGTCATGGTTCTGCCATCATGTCCTTGATTTTTTCAAATATTGTGGCAGGATCATGACAGACCAATGTTTTGTGTACAAGCACATGGCCTTTTGTTTGGGCCATGTGCTTGTGTTGTCTCGTTATGTAACTCCGCCCCCTTGTTACCCTCTTCTTGTCATTATTGTCTAGTCAGTTTCACCTGTCTTCGTCATTAGTGTTCCCTATTTAATCCCCTTGTGTTTGCTGTCTTGTGCCGGTTCATTGTTTGATATAGTGACATGTGTTGTGTAAATCTAGCTGTCAGTAACTTGTTGGAAGTCTTGTTTAAGAGAAATGTTTGTTCCCGTCTTAGTTGTTAGTTTTTTGTCTGAGTCTTAGTCTAGTCTATCCTGTCTTGTTTTGCCCCATCGTCGGTTTTGTTTTCTGTTTTTGTCATTAATAAACCCCTGTTTGTATTATTTGCTGTCTGCGATTGGGTTCATCCTTCATCCACATAACAGAATGAACCGGCCAAGAAAGAACCCAGCAGACAGCGCGCCTATTTTCCCTACTCTGCAGCCGTCTGACCCCGAACGATGGTGGCAGTCGGCCATCGCTGACAGCCTGGAAGGCAAGCTTCCTTTCCCTCATCAAGGTAAGTTGACCCTGAGGAAACACGCCCAGGTCGTGGAGGAGAGAAGGTTCTTCTTGCCGGAGATCCTGGTAAATCGCTACCTCATCGCAGGTCTCAACGTCCCCCCTCTCGCTGAACGAGAGACTGGTCAGCCGCCCGTTCCACAGTATGGTTGACAGTCTGTCTCGGAGGGAGCTGCAGGGTGCTACAAGGTCTTCATCTCCTGCTACACTTCCTGTGATCCCTGAGGGTCGTCTGCTAGCCGTTGCTACACTTGGGGACCAACCCAGTCTCGCCGCGACTCCTGCGACACCTTCCACGTCCATCAATCTTCATGGTAAGCGTGGAAGGCACCCTTCATGGAAGTCGGCATCGGAGTCTTCCTGCCCGGAATCCTCCTCGCCTGCTGTGAGTTTCCCAGTTCCTGTCACGGTTCCTGCTTCACCTCCCTCTCCGTTCCCCAGTCTGGCCACGATCTCCGCTCTGCGACCCAGGAAGAAGAGGAGGAGGAGGAGGGGAGCTTCTGGTTCTCCATCTCTACCTCCCCCTAAGTCCGCGATGGCTCGCCAACCCGCTGCGAGTCAGTCCTGCCTTGTCCCTAGTCCCTGTTCCAAATGATCCAGAGAGCACCGTTCCCAGTCCAGTTACGGTAAGCACTGATCCCATGTCTGCACCGAGCACCGATCTCAAACCAGCCGCCGAGAGCACAGCACCCTCGCCTGCAACATTCAACGCCTCTCCAGAGTCTGAGGTGATGAGTGTCGCTTCTTCTTGGGGTAGCCTTGGCTCCGATACAGCCTCTAAGAACTGTTCCCGTTCCTGCTTCCTTTCCGCCTGTCAATCCCCTTGTCTCCGTTCCGTTGCCAGCTATTATTAATTCTGATGTTTCACCCTAACCCTGTCATAGTGTATTCTTGTATGCCCTTGTTGTTATTTGTCATGTTTTGTTGGTTCATGTCTATGTCTCAGTCAGTCTTGTCCTGTGTTTGATGTCTCCTTGAGGAGCGTCTGGAAGCCGCTCCTTAAGGTGGGGGTTTTGTCATGGTTCTGCTATCATATCCTTGATTTTTCCTAATCTTGTGGCAGGATCATGTTTTGTGTACAAGCACATGGCCTTTTGTTTGGGCCATGTGCTTGTGTTGTCTCGTTATGTAACTCCGCCCCCTTGTTACCCTTGTCTTGTCATTATTGTCTAGTCAGTTTTCACCTGTCTTCATCATTAGTGTTCCCTATTTAATTCCCTTGAGTTTGCTGTCTTGTGCTGGTTCATTCATTTTCTGTTTTTGTCATTAATAAACCCCTGTTTGTATTATTTGCTGTCTGCGATTGGGTTCATCCACATAACAGATAGTCTAGGCTCAGTCATCACTTTAAATACAGACCTGTGGCAGATGTCAAATAGCAAAATCATACTTACCCATCAACTTAACCATTATAGCTTTTACTTTTATTTCATCCAGGCCGCTTCTTCTCTCCCCATCTCCCCCCTTTGAAACCTTGGATTCCCCTCCTGAGGGAAAAAAGTTGTTTTTCTGTATGAAAAATAACCAGTATACAGTTTAAGTTTTCATTATCAGCAGCATGACAATCAAAATGGTTGAAAACCGACACATATACACAGTCGGTCCATTTACATGCACAGCTTAAACAAGCGTGATTGAGGTGCTTCCAGTCCCAGTCTAGCTAAATTTCTCCTCCCTGCGCCGATCACCAAAGTGCCTGCACATCTTACAGAAGACTGCATCCTTCCTAATGCTGTATCTGCTATACCAGTTTGTGGAGAAACTCCTTGCTTTCTCACCTATCACTGTGACCGGGTACTTCAGCACTGGTTGAATTGCGGGCTCATCCACGGAAGACAGATCCACAGGGCTATCATCCACTCGTGAGGCAGAGGCGCTGAGAGGCAGAGGCGCTGGTGCCCTCCTAGCAACGGCGCTAGCTGCGCTAGTCGCACTAGCATCCTGGGGTGGCAGAGACGAAGATGTTCTAGGTGATGTGGATATCAGCTCTCCTTCATCTCCTAGTTGCAGCGATGACTCAGAGGTTGTACGTGCGCGTTTAAGGTACCTAAATAACGACTGTTGCAACATTGTCCTTTACTGAAAATTATTTTCACACTATCGCAAGCTAATGATAAGCGCTGAAGCTGTTTCATGCGGCAGGGGCTGAGGGCTGGGTTGGAAAATATGTGACGTCACTATGTTTTTTAATTTAATCAATGTTGATTATGAAAGTGAGCATGCAGCATGAGAGAGATGATACATCATGAGATGCGCAATATTTCTGGAGACATGGAGTGGGTAAAAAATTATTTTGACCACTTAATTGAGTTTTGTTTTGTAGAAATTGTATCTCAATTTTGATCAATGTTTTATCAACCAATTGCCTGTATTTAATAAATAGTAATATATTATAAAACAGTAATATATGAATTTATGACAAGAGTGCGCCTCAAAAAAATCGACGTCATTACAGGAGTTTCGGACCTTTGTTACAAAAAGTTGACGCACACACTTTTAATAATTGAAACTTTGGTTTTTAATGCTAAAAGTTCATAAAACAATCTAGTATTTGTCAATAAAAAAGATACAATTATATTGTAAAAAGTAATGTAAGAAGTCCTCTAAAAAGTATTATATATATATATATAAATATTTTTTTTTATTATATCACATAATTTAGTAGTTATCATAAATTAGGTATCATTTGAAAGCTTACGAACTCATAATTCATCCTGTGAAAACTGTTTTGAAATTGGATGTTGCGTTACCATAGAAATGGTATTTTTTTATAAGGCCCCTCCCCTTTTGGGCATCATCTTTCATAATTTAATATCAAAACCTTTTCTAATATTGACAAAACACATATTGTCAGAAAGGTCTGAGTCTCAAGGTTCCATATTTAGTGACAGAAGTGATATTTGGATAGACATTTATGAATTTGTTACAGCAGATTGCATACAATTAAATGCAAAGGCACCCGGTGGCTATTTCTGGTACTACGCCTAAAAAAAATCTGATGTGAACTTCAATTTTTGTGTAATCAACTTGAAATTTGGAACACAACTTGGTTAGATATATAGCTTTCATTTTATAGTAAAAAATATTTTGTAAAATATTTATTTTATATTAAAAAAATATATATTAATAAAGTATATTTGATTTACTGTAAATTATAACTTTCATAACTTTTTCATACTTTAATTTATTGAAGTGCTTTCACTACAGTAATAATCTGCTGATTGTTTTCTTTAAAACAAGACCAGACTTAGGTCTGTATTCCAAAGCATTCCTTAATTACAACCATTTAAGTTTGTATAGTGCATTTTAATGTCAATTATCAAAATGGGGTGTGACAGCTAAGGGGTTAATCTCACAATTCTGACTTTTTATCTTAGAATTACGTGATATAAAGTGGCAATTGTATGTTATTAAGTCAAAATTTGCATGATATAAAGTGCGAGAAATACAGCTTGAAATTCTGACTTTTTTTCACAGAAATACATGTTTATATGGTAACACTTTAGAATACGGTTCCTTCGTTAATGAATAACTACACAAGAACCAATGAGTAACACAATATTAACAATCTAGTAACTATTATTAACTAACAAGAAACTCTGATTAACGAACTAGTAAGTAATAGCGCACAGATGAAAGTGGTAGTTCACTATTAACTAATCAATAACTACTATTTTTTTAATGCTTCCCAGAGAACTACTGAAAAAGTTTATTAACAATCTAGTAACTACTATTAACTAAAAAGAAACACTGATTAACAGTAGTTACTAATGAAAAGCCAATAAAGTGTAGAATCTTCTCACTCACAAGAGACACACACACACACACACATATATATGTATGTATGTGTATATATATATATATATATATATATATATATATATATATATATATATATATATATATATATATGTCCAAAGGAATGCCAGAAAATTGACCACAGGACAAGTAAGGTCCTGAGTCCCGACAACTGCATTTAAAAATCCATTTCTTTAAAATTATTCAGTTGATAAATAGACAGCATAGGCCAATTATTAACAGCTTACATATTGATAATTTAAACAACCTTGTGTATTCGTTTACGGTAGCAGTTCAAATGTTAATGTAGTGCTAGTCATTTATCCTGCATTGGTTATTGATTACTTTTGTATGAATTATGAACATTTTCAGTAGTTATCTGGGAAGCATAAAATAATATAGTAGTTATTGAAGTACCACTTTCATCTGTGCACTATAACTTGTTCGTTAATCAGAGTTTCTTGTTAGTTAATAATAGTTACTAGATTGTTAATATTGTGTTACTCATTGGTTCTTGTGTAGTATTGTAGTATTGGTTCTTGTCTACACAAGAACCAATGAGTAACACAATATTAACAATCTAGTAACTATTATTAACTAACAAGAAACTCTGTGGAAAGTGGTAGTTCACTATTAACTAATCAATAACTACTATTTTTTTATGCTTCCCAGAGAACTACTGAAAAAGTTTAATAACAATC
Source organism: Siphateles boraxobius (assembly GCF_051911475.1). Lineage (NCBI taxonomy): Eukaryota > Metazoa > Chordata > Actinopteri > Cypriniformes > Leuciscidae > Siphateles > Siphateles boraxobius. The sequence goes on along the minus strand of NW_027509019.1, from coordinate 2,975,796 downwards.
TAGTAACTACTATTAACTAAAAATAAACTCTGATTAACGAATTAGGAAGTAATAGTGCACAGATGAAAGTGATACTTCAATTCATTAACGAAGGAACCGTATTCTAAAGTGTTACCGTTTATATCTCGCAATTCTGACTTTATAATACGCAATTGGGAGATATAAAGTCGCAATTGCGTGTTAAAAAGTCAAAATTTTGAGATATAAAAATATTTGCGTGAAATAAAGCCGCAATTGCTTCTTCATTTTTTTACTCATAATAGTTTATATCTCGCAATTCTGAGAAATAGTCAGAATTGCGAGATGTAAACTCGCAATTGTGAGATAAAAAGTCGCAATTATCTTTTAAAATGTTTTATTCTATGGCGGAAACAAGCTTTCATACTAGGCTATAGCCTGCCCTATTTAAGTAGCCTAATTAAATTAATATAAAGGGCCGATTTGTCCACTAATGGCTTAAATGAACAACTAGTCGACTAGGAAAAAAAAAATTAGTCGGAAGCCTTATTCCACATAACTTCACAGTTCGAACCAGCAGGCCATTCTGGCTTGAGCGAGCAGAGCGGAATATTCAGAAATTCACTCTCCGCTCACATGCTCTGATCGTAACCCAAAAACTGTCTGCTGAACTTGCGCAGAAACATCAAAATAGACATAACCAGCTTTTTAAAATTGTTTTTGAAAATAACTAAACATTTAGACTATTTTAGCACAAATTATGAGCTTATTAGTGATTTTTTTTTTATAATTCTTGACAAAAAAAATTTGAAGAAAAGTTTTGCCCGTAACGCCGTCCCTGTTCTACACCCCCCCCCCCCCCCCCCCCCCCCCACTCATTCAGGATCGTAGCAGCTACATCAGTAAGAATCCTACATTCATTCTTCTCCCCAGGATATATCTTTAGATCACCAGTCTATCGTTAGTATGTCTGGAGTAGGGATGACCTTTCCGCCGGGACTATTGAAGGTTTCCTCCTAAATATGAATTGTTAAAATTTAAAGGGGGTTTTTCCTTCCCACTGTGTAAAGGGTCTACACATAGTCCAGCCACTAGCTTCCTCAGCATCTCTAGTTATGTGTTCGACTCCTGCAACTCTCTCGATGGTGGTCTTCAATCGACTGCAGCTAGTTTAGAATGCCACTGCCAGGATCCTTACCGGACGCAAAGAATGTGAATACACCACCCTCCATCTTGCCCAGCTGCACAGGCTACTTGGAAAGTTCAGGATTACTTTCAAAACCCTCCCGCTCACCAACAAAGCCCTTCATCACACAGGTCCTGAGTACCTCTCACACTTGGAGAAAACTCATTTATCTTCATGGCTCCGACTCTCTGGAACTCTCTCCCAGCTTTGGTGTGTGATGCTCCCACTATTGCTCACTTTAAATTATCTCTCAAGACCCACTAGTTCTCTCTTGCTTTGCATTCTCTTTAAATATGTTATTAGCTGTTGTGTCTTTGCTACTGATTTTTCACTGGATCTTATCCTCATGATTCTATATGATATGCGCATGCTGTTGTGTCTCCGCTGCTTCTCATCTTTCACTGGATCTTATGCTTCTATATGACACACCCAGCCACAATGTTTCAGAATTTTAGCCTTGTATTTAATGCATTGTCTTTCACTGTATTTAATGCATTATGCATTGTTTTTCACTATATTTATTGTAGTATGTACTGTTTTTTACTGTATCTTGTAAAGTGTTTTGTTATGGTTATCCACTATGAAAGGAACTATATACAATAAAGACTGATTGATGGATTGATTGGTTTTGCTGTTATCTTACAAGGCCCTGAATGGATTAGCACCCAGTTGTTTGCAGGAGTTACTGCCCTGATCTTTGAAACCACACTGAGATCACAGGATGCGGCGCTGCTGGTTATTCCGAGGTTCAACAAAAGCAACAATGGAGATTTTTTTCTTGACGAGCTGTTTTCATTTGTCAGGGAAGCTGAGGCCGTTACAGTTTTCAAGTCAAAACTAAAAACATATTTTTATAAAGTGGCTTTCTTGTCTTAGTGGATTTTAATATAACTTTAACACATAGTGATACAAAAACAGCAACTTTACTGTTATTTAATTATGTTATTTAAATGTTCTGATCGTGGCAGTTGTATGTGTGACATGCTAAATAAATATATTGTAGTTTGTTCTTGTTTTCTGCTATGTGCTGGACAGAGCCTTGTGATTCAAAAAAACACTATATAAATGCAATAAATAAATAAAGTACTATCATTTTATGAGTCACATGGCAGTAATTTTAAACATTGAATAAATGATGTCGAATAAAAAAGAAAATATACTGAATGAAGTGGTCTCTAAACCCCTTCTGTTGTTGCACGTTTTACTATTTGGTCGGAGAACCTCTAAGGGAACCTTGCCATGGCTAATTCCAGCAGCCCTTCGATAATAAAGGATTGTTTGGTGGTATGGCCTGTACGAATAGTAGAAAGCTGTGCAAGGTTATGTCACAAACAGGAGGTTCGGTGCTGAAGTGCCATAAGCATAATGTTTTGCGATATTTTTTCATGCAAAATAACCACTTTTTGGTCAACTCCACAATGACCGTGGAGAGAATGATGCAAACAACACACTGTAACTGCTGCAATAATATCACTTGGTACAGTAAATGTCTCTTAAGCAAAATAACTGTCTACTGTTTTATAAATTTTTGAATGTTTTTTTTTGGTTTTTAAAGCTTGTAACATCAATAACTAGATGGATATTTGAATTCACCTTCATGTTGTTGGAGGAACTACACATGCATCAGTGCAGACTGATATCACAAGAGTTACCCCAAAAAATCCACCCAATGGCCATTGGTGGAACAGTGAGCATGAACATTAGAAGAAAACATGTTTCTAGTTGTGAATCTTTTTTAATAAGACAAGCAGAGTGAAGGTTCACCATCTTTAACATCCTTACAAGATTGTATGCAAACTGCAACTGTATTTGTAATAAACCTAATGCCTGAATGTTTTTTAAAGCATCTGCTACTGATTGACATACAGAAACTGTTTCACTGAAATGGTAAAATTTACTTATTTGATATTTTGTTATTTTCTAAGTTCATCTTTTTCTGTCGTACCCCCACTGCTAACAGTAAATTTGCAGAAGACATCCGGAGCATCTTTAGCAGGCTCTATGTTCTGTATCCCATTACGGTACACTCTGCTTAGCATCTTTCCATTATCAGCTTTAAAGAGGACTTTCTCATCCTCAATGGAGACTTGGAATTCGCAGAATACATCAGGTACATGCTTAGCAGCCCAAATATAGTCAATCCCATTCCAGCGAATTCTACTGAGGTATACGCCCCGCTTGTCCCTCAGCAGGATATTGGCATTGTGAGCCCTGGACACCTTGAACTTGCACCAGTCATCATTGTAGATCTCGGCAGCCTCAATGTTGTAGATGTCAGCCTCAGTTTTGTAGATGTTCCTATTACGATAAGTGCTGCACCAGAACATGCCATTGTCTGCTATTAAAGCGACCCCCTTCTCTGTATCAATGTAACTCTCCAAAGGACCCAGACTCTCCACTGAGACTACAAAAGAATTACAATTATTCATTCACGTCCATTCATTCTATACATTGTAAAGATCCTACTGGTAAACTCTTGAATACAGTATTATAATTATATTTACACGTTTCCTTCAGCCAGTGGTATTATGTGAGCTAATACACTGTTTTATACATTATTGAATGTGTTTTTTTTTTTTTTTTTAAGCTTGTAACTGTAATAACTAGTTGGATATTTGAATTCACCTTCACCTTCATGTTGTTGGAGGAACTACACATGCATCAGTGCAAACTGATATCACAAGAGTTACCCCAAAAACATCCACCCACTGGCCATTCGTGGAACAGTGAGAATGAACATTAGAAGATCTAGGAGTTTATGTTGACTCAGAAATCTCTTCATCTAGACAAAGGAGGCACTTTTTTTACACAGAGAATTGTGGGAATCTGGAACCAGCTCCTCAGTAACGTTGTTGAAGCTAACACCCTGGGATCCTTCAAGAAGCTGCTTGATGAGATTCTGGGATCAATAAGCTACTAACAACTAAACAAGCAAGATGGGCTGAATGGATTTCTCTCGTTTGTAACCTTTCTTGTGTTCTCACGCAGACACAAGACAAACAGTTTTTTTTTTTTTCCTAAATGGATAAAATAAAACAAATGACAGAAAATAGAACATAACAGCGTTTCTCAGAATTTACACTAAGAGGTAAGGAACACAGTTCTTGTGTGAATAATGCATGCTCACTTAGTGTGCTGCTTAAGCTGTAAATTGCAGTAAGAAAAAGAAAAAGGACAAGTCAGGTAAGAACTGTTTGTAAATCGCCTAATATTATTTTACAACACTTTGTTTTGCAATCATTGTTACTGGTTTTCTTTGTGAGTACCGTATTTTGGCATATTAGAAACATTGATGTACCTGACGTTAATTAAACAGCAACAATATAGTATAAAGACTTGATACAGGATATTTCTACATATCCGATGGCCTCCTGGAACCAGTCAAATCAGATATAAGAACATAAGAAAGGTTACAAACGAAAGAAAGCCATTCGGCCCATCTTGCTCGTTTAGTTGTTAGTAGCTTATTGATCCCAGAATCTCATCAAGCAGCTTCTTGAAGGATCCCAGGCTATCAGCTTCAACAACGTTACTGAGGAGCTGGTTCCAGATTCCCACAATTCTCTGTGTAAAAAAGTGCCTCTGATTTTTTTGTTCTGAATGCGCTTTTATCTAATCTCCATTTGTGACAGGCTTTACTGGAATGTTGTTTTTTATCACATGTGTTTCTGTCATAATATAAAACAAGTGGAGCAGTGTGATTGATGGTTAACCTTATTTTATTTTGGGAATTGTTATTGATTGATATAGTGATTGTTTTCCTTAACTTTTATATTTGTTTGCTGTGAGTTTTTCCTTATGGTTTGCTGTGGATTAATTTATATTGTTTGTGGTGATGTTGCTGGACATTTGATAGTACTGTTTCCCTCTTTCACAAACTGCAACAACAAACACTAATTGACACACCTGTAGAACCCCGTTCACATCAGCGATCTAATTTGCCAGCTGATCAGATCACTCCCAATAAAAGGAGGTTAGATCTCTTACCGAGGAGAGGGACGCTCGGGGCGAATGGACGTGCCGTGTCCTGTGGTAAACTGGCGTGCGAATCTCCTTTTCTCTCGGTGTTGCTGCTGACTGTATCTCCGGTGCCTTGGTGGAGCCGACTCTCGGACTCTGCAGTGTCAACGCTCACAAAACTTCGACTAAAGGGAAGTGGTCCTTTTTTTTCCCACACTGATGTGTGTTAATTTGGTATTCGAGCTAAAGGAGTCGTTTAGTTGTTGTTCATTTCTGTGAAGGTGCCAGATCCAGCGGCCGACGGCCGAGCAGCGGATACCGCAGTATTGTTGATGAGCCCACATGAAGTACAGGAAAGGAAAGTTGTCACTCTAGTCACCCGAGACTGTTTTGAGGTTGCCGGCTAACGTTACGTGCAGGCTGTCCGTTGATTTTACGATTTCTCCACTGACAGAAGCGGAGCGGTACCGCGGAATTCCTGGTTCTGAATTGGTGGATTGGAATAGGCTATTCGAAGCCCCGCTGACGCAAGATATTCTTTGCCGGCGACAGGGGAAAAGAGCTGACTCCAGGCTGGACTGGACTTGAGTATTGTTTCACCCTGGGACAGAACATTAGACAATCCATGGTTTTATTGTCTCCTTGCGTTTTTTTGAGAAGATGTTATTTTAATATGGTTATTAGAAACTTTAACTTTTAAAAATAATAAAATACTATTTTTATATATTTCTTGTGTCTTTCTCGCTGTGTTGGTGTGGCTGGGAATCTAAATTTAGATTTATTTAAAATTAACAGACCTCTAATCTGTTACATTACCTGTTCCAAAAGGTGGATCGCAGAAATCCATGTGCGTGCCTTCGGTATAACACCAGTATTTCATTTCTCCGTATAAACCACACTCATGGTCTTTTCTGCAAGATTTTCCTGACTTTGTTATAGTTGAATACTGGGGGGAGCATTGCATATTTTGGTCTCCTGAAGCACATGTGTATGACTTGCTGTCAGGATTATACAGGCAAGATGTTGTACAGCAAAGTTTTGATCCTTTCGCAGTTTTACATGAACCAGAACATGTTTCCCCCTCCAGGCATCGTGTACCATCAGCAGTAATAACTGATTCCGGGCTAGACTTTTCTGAGACAAGCGTGCAGGTATGATCATTGATGTTTTTAACAGAACGGACTTCAATGTGGTGGTGGGATGGCAAGTGAGTCTCCGAAGTAAATACACAGGATGTATTAGTATAGGACTTGAATATTTCATTACTTTCAAACCATTCAGACATTTTACTGTATTCTATTTTCACCACCATTTCCATTATTTCCACATTGTCAAGTGGTTGTTGGCTTGAGGATCTCCTTCTCTTGTTCAAAATGAGAGTGTTTAATGTATTTCTTGCTTTTGTACTAAGATTATTATCTAAGGCTCCTGCTTTACGATTTTGAGGGATATAGATTTTATGTAAAAGGCGTTTCAAATATTGTTTTGATTTTTCATTTGAAGAACCACAGTCATCGTCAAAGATTCTGAAGTTTGGGCTTCCATATAACCTTATTAACTGCTGCTCAAGTTCAGGGATTGACACTGCGTTAATTATAGCATCAGGTTTATTTTCACCTATGTAACCTAATGAAAAAGATTCCTGTTTATTGTTGGCGTCAAAACAGAGAGCAGTCCATATATGACTGGGAACAGTTACCATGCTGAAATCTCTATCATCTTCAACTCTGTCTAAGATTGGTACAGGTATCTTTTCACTAGAAGGAACAACACCAGTCACAAAGTAAGGTAGTCCTTCATAATGAGATCTCACTATACTTTTCATCTCGTCCTCATACTGTTTCCAGTGAAGTCGGTTGAAACACGCGTCCATAGGCACAGCATTCGTGAGAGTGAAAGTTGCAAGTCTTCCACGTCCGCACTGGTAGTTATTTGGATTCAAATGACCACGGTCGTAATTTGTGTCTTTATAAAAATTATCAATTGCTTGATCACTTTTAAAGACATTTCTGTCGTTTCCAGGGAGAGCCATATTATCAGTCCGATGGCCGTCAGAAAGCTAAAAACACACACACAAATACATTAGTCATAAACATGTTATACAACAACTCCCACATTTTAAAATAACAGTAAACTGTTGTAATGCAATTTTAAAGGATGTATATACAATAAAAAAATAAACTGCCCTTGCAAATAAAATTTGAGTGATCAATTATTATTTTTATTTGTTTCCCCTGAAATGGCAAATTATGAAGGAATGAAGCAGAGACTGACAGAAGTAGATTGGAGTAAAATATAGAAAATATCAGCAGAAAAAAGGATGGCTGCTTTTCAAAAATGTATTGCTAGAGGCTCAAAACAATTACATCCCAAAAGTAGACTAATCAAAATCTAAAACAAAATTGTCAAAATGGTTTAATAGATTAATTTAAAAAAAATATTCAGAGAAAAAAGACACTCTACAGAGCATCTAAAAAGTACCAAGAACGCTGGAGAGCTGTTTTAATAAAAAACAAAGTAACAAAACAAAATACAAGCACAAAGTAACAAATAAATTTCACGTACCTACCCAAAGTGATAAGATAAAATAAAATTCTGCATCAAAATTTATAGACAAGTAGTTTGTTTAGGCATGGTTTGTAAGGAATTACAAACCTGCGCACATATATTCAAACGCACATAACTATAGAATCAATTCTTAATGCGCATGTGAACGCCATCAGCGTCTATCACAGGTTCACGTTTAAAGTCTGTTTAGAGAGAACGATGTCGTCTTAGCGGCCCCTAATTTAATAACAAATGATCATTTAGACGGAAGTGAATCAATCAAAACTAACTTTAGCTGGAAAAAACATTTTTCAAGAACCACTATAAAACCAAACCAATCTCTGTTACCTTAAATTATATGTTTATCTCTGTAAAGCTGCTTTGAAACAATCTACATTGTAAGATATAAATGTATATAAATGAGGATGACTTGACTTGACAAGGGCCAAACAAAACTCATACAAAACAAAAACATTCAGGCCAGGCATACACTGAACACATAGACTTACAATTGCAGAGACACGCAGCACACATCCTTACTCTCCAACCTCCTCTCCCAAATGAGCTGAAGCTCTATATTTAGAAGGCGTGGCTTCCCCTAGTTAGCACTCAATTAGGCTTAACTAGGAACAGTAACATTCTCAGGTTTTGGCAGGGAGGATTTTAAACCCGTCCCTGCCAACCTCCACCAAGCACCAACATTAAACACATAGGCAGAGCAGTTGCTCTGCCATAAAAGGCCAACACTGAAAAGTGTTGAATTTAAATCAAGGGAATTAATGTTAAAACTTTACAATGCATTAGTATGACCTCGTTTAGAATATTGTGTTCCGTTCTGGTTACCCTACATAAGAAGACTGCGCAGTCATCTGATTCAAGCATTCAAAATTATGAAAGATATTGACAATGTCGACCCAGGCACTTTTTTAACCTGAAGAAAGAAACAAGGACCAGAGGTCACAAGTGGAGATTAGATAAGATAAATTAGCTCTTTTTTACACTTTCTAGAGCAGCAATTGATCTTATCTAATTTCCACTTGGGGTGGGGAGAGAGAGTGTTAAACATGGTGGGTTTGTGTGATGGAGGAAGAGAGAGTGTTAAACATGGTGGGTTTGTGTGATGGAGGAAGAGAGTGTTAAACATGGTGGGGTTTTGTGATGGAGGAAGAGAGAGTGTTAAACATGGTGGGGTTGTGTGATGGAGGAAGAGAGAGTGTTAAACATGGTGGGGTTGTGTGATGGAGGAAGAGAGAGAGTGTTAAACATGGTGGGGTTGTGTGATGGAGGAAGAGAGAGAGTGTTAAACATGGTGGGGTTGTGTGATGGAGGAAGAGAGAGAGTCTTAAACATGGTGGGTTTGTGTGATGGAGGAAGAGAGAGCGTTAAACATGGTGGGTTTGTGTGATGGAGGAAGAGAGTGTTAAACATGGTGGGGTTTTGTGATGGAGGAAGAGAGAGTGTTAAACATGGTGGGGTTGTGTGATGGAGGAAGAGAGAGTGTTAAACATGGTGGGGTTGTGTGATGGAGGAAGAGAGAGAGTGTTAAACATGGTGGGGTTGTGTGATGGAGGAAGAGAGAGAGTGTTAAACATGGTGGGGTTGTGTGATGGAGGAAGAGAGAGAGTGTTAAACATGGTGGGGTTGTGTGATGGAGGAAGAGAGAGTGTTAAACATGGTGGGGTTGTGTGATGGAGGAAGAGAGTGTTAAACATGGTGGGGTTGTGTGATGGAGGAAGAGAGAGTGTTAAACATGGTGGGGTTGTGTGATGGAGGAAGAGAGAGTGTTAAACATGGTGGGGTTGTGTGATGGAGGAAGAGAGAGTGTTAAACATGGTGGGGTTGTGTGATGGAGGAAGAGAGAGTGTTAAACATGGTGGGGTTGTGTGATGGAGGAAGAGAGTGTTAAACATGGTGGGTTTGTGTGATGGAGGAAGAGAGAGCGTTAAACATGGTGGGGTTGTGTGATGGAGGAAGAGAGAGCGTTAAACATGGTGGGGTTGTGTGATGGAGGAAGAGAGAGTGTTAAACATGGTGGGGTTGTGTGATGGAGGAAGAGAGAGCGTTAAACATGGTGGGGTTGTGTGATGGAGGAAGAGAGAGCGTTAAACATGGTGGGTTTGTGTGATGGAGGAAGAGAGAGCGTTAAACATGGTGGGGTTGTGTGATGGAGGAAGAGAGAGCGTTAAACATGGTGGGGTTGTGTGATGGAGGAAGAGAGAGTGTTAAACATGGTGGGGTTGTGTGATGGAGGAAGAGAGAGTGTTAAACATGGTGGGGTTGTGTGATGGAGGAAGAGAGAGTGTTAAACATGGTGGGGTTGTGTGATGGAGGAAGAGAGAGTGTTAAACATGGTGGGGTTGTGTGATGGAGGAAGAGAGAGTGTTAAACATGGTGGGGTTGTGTGATGGAGGAAGAGAGAGTGTTAAACATGGTGGGGTTGTGTGATGGAGGAAGAGAGAGTGTTAAACATGGTGGGGTTGTGTGATGGAGGAAGAGAGTGTTAAACATGGTGGGTTTGTGTGATGGAGGAAGAGAGAGTGTTAAACATGGTGGGGTTGTGTGATGGAGGAAGAGAGAGCGTTAAACAAGGTGGGTTTGTGTGATGGAGGAAGAGAGAGTGTTAAACATGGTGGGGTTGTGTGATGGAGGAAGAGAGAGTGTTAAACATGGTGGGGTTGTGTGATGGAGGAAGAGAGAGCGTTAAACATGGTGGGGTTGTGTGATGGAGGAAGAGAGAGCGTTAAACATGGTGGGGTTGTGTGATGGAGGAAGAGAGAGTGTTAAACATGGTGGGGTTGTGTGATGGAGGAAGAGAGAGTGTTAAACATGGTGGGGTTGTGTGATGGAGGAAGAGAGAGAGTGTTAAACATGGTGGGGTTGTGTGATGGAGGAAGAGAGAGTGTTAAACATGGTGGGGTTGTGTGATGGAGGAAGAGAGAGCGTTAAACATGGTGGGGTTGTGTGATGGAGGAAGAGAGAGTGTTAAACATGGTGGGGTTGTGTGATGGAGGAAGAGAGAGTGTTAAACATGGTGGGGTTGTGTGATGGAGGAATAGAGAGCGTTAAACATGGTGGGTTTGTGTGATGGAGGAAGAGAGTGTTAAACATGGTGGGGTTGTGTGATGGAGGAAGAGAGAGCGTTAAACATGGGTTTGTGTGATGGAGGAAGAGAGAGCGTTAAACATGGTGGGTTTGTGTGATGGAGGAAGAGAGAGTGTTAAACATGGTGGGTTTGTGTGATGGAGGAAGAGAGAGTGTTAAACATGGTGGGTTTGTGTGATGGAGGAAGAGAGTGTTAAACATGGTGGGGTTTTGTGATGGAGGAAGAGAGAGTGTTAAACATGGTGGGGTTGTGTGATGGAGGAAGAGAGAGTGTTAAACATGGTGGGGTTGTGTGATGGAGGAAGAGAGAGAGTGTTAAACATGGTGGGTTTGTGTGATGGAGGAAGAGAGAGTGTTAAACATGGTGGGTTTGTGTGATGGAGGAAGAGAGTGTTAAACATGGTGGGGTTTTGTGATGGAGGAAGAGAGAGTGTTAAAGATGGTGGGGTTGTGTGATGGAGGAAGAGAGAGTGTTAAACATGGTGGGGTTGTGTGATGGAGGAAGAGAGAGAGTGTTAAACATGGTGGGGTTGTGTGATGGAGGAAGAGAGAGAGTGTTAAACATGGTGGGGTTGTGTGATGGAGGAAGAGAGAGAGTGTTAAACATGGTGGGGTTGTGTGATGGAGGAAGAGAGAGTGTTAAACATGGTGGGGTTGTGTGATGGAGGAAGAGAGTGTTAAACATGGTGGGGTTGTGTGATGGAGGAAGAGAGAGTGTTAAACATGGTGGGGTTGTGTGATGGAGGAAGAGAGAGTGTTAAACATGGTGGGGTTGTGTGATGGAGGAAGAGAGAGTGTTAAACATGGTGGGGTTGTGTGATGGAGGAAGAGAGAGTGTTAAACATGGTGGGGTTGTGTGATGGAGGAAGAGAGAGTGTTAAACATGGTGGGAATGTGTGATGGAGGAAGAGAGTGTTAAACATGGTGGGTTTGTGTGATGGAGGAAGAGAGAGCGTTAAACATGGTGGGGTTGTGTGATGGAGGAAGAGAGAGCGTTAAACATGGTGGGGTTGTGTGATGGAGGAAGAGAGAGTGTTAAACATGGTGGGGTTGTGTGATGGAGGAAGAGAGAGCGTTAAACATGGTGGGGTTGTGTGATGGAGGAAGAGAGAGCGTTAAACATGGTGGGTTTGTGTGATGGAGGAAGAGAGAGCGTTAAACATGGTGGGGTTGTGTGATGGAGGAAGAGAGAGCGTTAAACATGGTGGGGTTGTGTGATGGAGGAAGAGAGAGTGTTAAACATGGTGGGGTTGTGTGATGGAGGAAGAGAGAGTGTTAAACATGGTGGGGTTGTGTGATGGAGGAAGAGAGAGTGTTAAACATGGTGGGGTTTGTGTGATGGAGGAAGAGAGAGTGTTAAACATGGTGGGGTTGTGTGATGGAGGAAGAGAGTGTTAAACATGGTGGGTTTGTGTGATGGAGGAAGAGAGAGTGTTAAACATGGTGGGGTTGTGTGATGGAGGAAGAGAGAGCGTTAAACATGGTGGGTTTGTGTGATGGAGGAAGAGAGAGTGTTAAACATGGTGGGGTTGTGTGATGGAGGAAGAGAGAGTCTTAAACATGGTGGGGTTGTGTGATGGAGGAAGAGAGAGCGTTAAACATGGTGGGGTTGTGTGATGGAGGAAGAGAGAGCGTTAAACATGGTGGGGTTGTGTGATGGAGGAAGAGAGAGTGTTAAACATGGTGGGGTTGTGTGATGGAGGAAGAGAGAGTGTTAAACATGGTGGGGTTGTGTGATGGAGGAAGAGAGAGAGTGTTAAACATGGTGGGGTTGTGTGATGGAGGAAGAGAGAGTGTTAAACATGGTGGGGTTGTGTGATGGAGGAAGAGAGAGCGTTAAACATGGTGGGGTTGTGTGATGGAGGAAGAGAGAGTGTTAAACATGGTGGGGTTGTGTGATGGAGGAAGAGAGAGTGTTAAACATGGTGGGGTTGTGTGATGGAGGAATAGAGAGTGTTAAACATGGTGGGTTTGTGTGATGGAGGAAGAGAGTGTTAAACATGGTGGGATTGTGTGATGGAGGAAGAGAGAGCGTTAAACATGGGTTTGTGTGATGGAGGAAGAGAGAGCGTTAAACATGGTGGGTTTGTGTGATGGAGGAAGAGAGAGTGTTAAACATGGTGGGGTTGTGTGATGGAGGAAGAGAGAGAGTGTTAAACATGGTGGGGTTGTGTGATGGAGGAAGAGAGAGAGTGTTAAACATGGTGGGGTTGTGTGATGGAGGAAGAGAGAGTGTTAAACATGGTGGGGTTGTGTGATGGAGGAAGAGAGAGCGTTAAACATGGTGGGGTTGTGTGATGTAGGAAGAGAGAGTGTTAAACATGGTGGGGTTGTGTGATGGAGGAAGAGAGAGTGTTAAACATGGTGGGGTTGTGTGATGGAGGAATAGAGAGCGTTAAACATGGTGGGTTTGTGTGATGGAGGAAGAGAGTGTTAAACATGGTGGGGTTGTGTGATGGAGGAAGAGAGAGCGTTAAACATGGGTTTGTGTGATGGAGGAAGAGAGAGCGTTAAACATGGTGGGTTTGTGTGATGGAGGAAGAGAGAGTGTTAAACATGGTGGGGTTGTGTGATGGAGGAAGAGAGAGAGTGTTAAACATGGTGGGGTTGTGTGATGGAGGAAGAGAGAGAGTGTTAAACATGGTGGGGCTGTGTGATGGAGGAAGAGAGAGTGTTAAACATGGTGGGGTTGTGTGATGGAGGAAGAGAGAGAGTGTTAAACATGGTGGGGTTGTGTGATGGAGGAAGAGAGTGTTAAACATGGTGGGTTTGTGTGATGGAGGAAGAGAGAGTGTTAAACATGGTGGGGTTGTGTGATGGAGGAAGAGAGAGTGTTAAACATGGTGGGGTTGTGTGATGGAGGAAGAGAGAGTGTTAAACATGGTGGGGTTGTGTGATGGAGGAAGAGAGAGTGTTAAACATGGTGGGTTTGTGTGATGGAGGAAGAGAGAGCGTTAAACATGGTGGGTTTGTGTGATGGAGGAAGAGAGAGTGTTAAACATGGTGGGGTTGTGTGATGGAGGAAGAGAGAGTGTTAAACATGGTGGGTTTGTGTGATGGAGGAAGAGAGAGCGTTAAACATGGTGGGGTTGTGTGATGGAGGAAGAGAGAGTGTTAAACATGGTGGGGTTGTGTGATGGAGGAAGAGAGAGTGTTAAACATGGTGGGGTTGTGTGATGGAGGAAGAGAGAGTGTTAAACATGGTGGGGTTGTGTGATGGAGGAAGAGAGTGTTAAACATGGTGGGGTTGTGTGATGGAGGAAGAGAGAGTGTTAAACAATGTGGGGTTGTGTGATGGAGGAAGAGAGAGTGTTAAACATGGTGGGGTTGTGTGATGGAGGAAGAGAGAGTGTTAAACATGGTGGGGTTGTGTGATGGAGGAAGAGAGAGTGTTAAACATGGTGGGGTTGTGTGATGGAGGAAGAGAGAGCGTTAAACATGGTGGGGTTGTGTGATAGTATGGGCTTGGTTTTCTTCCTCAGGCACTGTCGACCTTTGTGTTACATAAGAACATAAGAAAGGTTACAAACGAGAGGAGGCCATTCGGCCCATCTTGCTGAACAAGGATCCATTAATGATGCAGAATATCAAGATAGTTTGCACTCTTATTGTTATCCAGTGCTAGAAGGCTTATTGGACTTTGCTAGAAGTCATATAGACAGAGCAATTATATAAGCACAATAAACCAACTCTGAGGCAAGACTAGGACCTTGTGCCTCACAACTTACACCCAAGCACGTGATGTGATGTCGTGGGTTATTGCACACATAACAAGCTAGTTTGATTATTGTTTAAAGTCAGGAAATTGATTTAAAAAAAACTTTTGTTAAAAATATGTATGGGTCAAGGTTGATACCACAAGAGTCCGGAAATTCCTTGCAAATCATGGCAATTAAATTAACTTCAATGGTAATTGCTTGAAGCCACAAAGGTCAAGAAAAGCCACATCACCCATAACTCAGCTTAATCCAGGTTAGGCTTCTAGCAGAGATACTGAGGTGTGACTAGCATTCAATGATAAAGAGGAGCAGAAGAAAATGTATGTTAACACTAGAAGCACCAAGCCGGTCAATTTGACCGTTTGGGTTTTAAAACGATAATTACTCTGCATTCAAGACTGTAATGTGCTGTAATGACTGTAATTGAATGACTGCATTCTAGAATGTAATGCGCTGCCCATTTGTGACTCTTCCTGAATACATGTATTTGATGTACTGACAGCATTTGAGCCACATCAAGAAACTGATAATTACAAGTGTGCTTACCTAGAAGCGCCGGAACCGGCCATTTTAACCGGTTATTTCAATACATATTTATTTATCAAATATTGCCAATGATCCTGCCTGCCCTTTTCAATACAATCAGTCCCGTGATTAGGGGGAGTCTAGTTGTCTACATTCTTTGAGTGCTTGAAAGACTGTGCACAGCATCGCAAGTTCATCAGCTGTATGGATAAAACAGTGGCGATCGGCTGTGTTGATGGCAGCCATCAATGCGTATGTTTTCTACAAGGAATGTACCAGGGAAAACTGCAGCAAGAGGTTGTGGAAGGGAAAGTGGAAAAGCATGTATTGTGTGTGGACTGTACAGGTTAGAAAGCTGCCAGGTATGTAGGAGAAATAAATATGTTATGTAAATAGTTTATTGTATTATAGTTAATTATGTTTTTAAAGGGATAGTTCACCCAAAAAAATTCAAATTCTGTCAGTAATTACTCTCCCTCATGTTGTTCAACCCCGTAAGACCTTCGTTCATCTTCGGAAGGCAAGGCAAGGCAAGGCAAGTTTATTTATATAGCACATTTCATACACAATGGTAATTCAAAGTGCTTTACATAGAAGAAATTAAAATAATCAAAAGAAATCAGAATAATTAAAACAGTTTAGAATAAAAGATAAAATACAGAAATAATCACATGAAATGAAGCTGGTTCCAGCTGCGGCTGGCATAATAGCTAAAAGCAGACTCGCCATGCTTAGAGTGAACCCTTGGTATTTCTAGCCGATTTGATCCTAATGATCTGAGTGATCTGTTGGGTTTATATTCAGTGAGCATATCTGCAATGTATTGAGGTCCTAGGCCATTGAATGATTTATATACCAGTAATAATACTTTAAAATCAATCCTAAATGTAACTGGCAGCCAGTGTAAAGACCTGAGGACTGGTGTGATGTGTTCATATTTTCTTGTTCTGCTCAGAATCCTGGCAGCAGCGTTCTGTATGAGCTGCAACTGTCTTATGGTCTTTTTGGGAAGGCCAGTGAGAAGTCCATTACAATAATCCACCCTACTGGTGATGAAAGCATGCACAAGTTTTTCTAAGTCTTGACTGGAAACAAAGCATCTAATTCTTGCAATATTTTTCAGGTGATAGTATGCTGATTTAGTTATTGCTTTGACATGACTACTGAAACTAAGGTCTGACTCTAGAGACACACCCAGATTCCTGACTTGATTTTTAGTTGTTTGACCCCTAGACTGAAGGTATGCATTCACATTGAGAACTTCATCTTTGTTTCCAAACGCAATGACTTCAGTTTTGTCTTTGTTTAACTGAAGAAAGTTTTGGCACATGCAATTGTTTACTTCATCAATGCATTGGCAAAGGGAGTCAATGGGGCTGTAATCGTTAGGCGATAGGGATAAGTAGAGCTGTGTGTCGTCTGCATAGCTATGGTAAGCGATTTGGTTCTTTCTCATTATTTGGCTCATTGGGAGCATGTACAGGTTGAATAGGAGTGGCGCAAGAATTGAGCCTTGAGGGACTCCGCATGTCATGGATGTCCACTCAGACTTATGGTCTCCTATACTCACATAATAACCTCTGCCTCCTAAGTATGACCTGAACCATTTCAGGACTATCCCAGAAAGCCTGACCCAGTTTTCCAGCCTGTCAAGAAGTATTTTGTGATCGACAGTGTCAAATGCAGCACTGAGGTCGAGTAGTACCAGCACTGATAATTTGCCTGTATCAGTATTTAAGCGAATATCATTTATTATCTTTATGAGCGCGGTCTCTGTGCTGTGGTGCGATCGGAAACCAGATTGAAAATGGTCAAAGTATCCATTCGAGCTTAAGAAATTGTTCAGCTGATTGAAGACAACTTTTTCAATGATCTTGCCTATGAAAGGAAGATTTGAGATCGGTCTATAGTTGTTTAATATGGTCTTATCCAGATTGCTCTTTTTAAGGAGGGGCTTGACAACAGCAGTTTTCAGGGAGGTCGAAAAACTCCCAGAGAGAAGTGAGGCATTTACCACTTCCAGGAGATCTGCTTCTAAGCTGTGTAACACATTTTTGAAAAAAGATGTGGGAAGTGCGTCAAGGGCGCAGGTTGATGTTTTTAGGTGCTGTACGGTTTCTTCCAAAATTTTGCCATCAATTTCTTCGAAATCAGACATAGTGGCTACTTTCTCAGGCTGTTGTCTGATCTGCCTGACCCCAGCGCAACTCAAGGATGAGCTGATCACCTTTCTGATATTATTGATTTTCTCAGAGAAGAAAGAAGCAAACTCACTGCACTTTCTCACTGAGAGCATTTCACTGGGAATCTGGCTTGGGGGGTTTGTCAGTCTCTCTACAGTAGCAAAAAGAGTGCGCGTGTTGTTTATATTGTTGTTTATAATATTCGAGAAGAAAGTCTGTCTAGCTTTGCCTAGTTCCTTATTGAAAGCATGGATGCTGTCTTTGTAGATGTTATAATGGACTACAAGTTTTGTCTTCCGCGCTCTGCTTTTCTGCATTGTCTTTTCATATTTTGCACTGCTGTTGAGTTTCTCCAAGGTGCTTTTTGTCTGCCACTCTTCTTCCTGACTTTCACAGGAGCAATATCATCAATTACACTCTTAACTTTTGAGTTAAAAGAATCAAGGAGAAAATCAACAGAGTCAGCAGATAAGCTTGGTGTTAAAGATATAGCCTTCGTAAATAGTACACTAGTGTTCTCATTTAAGCATCTCTTCTTGACAGACACAGATCTAGCTTCAATGGCAGGAGAGATCAATATATCAAAGAAAATACAAAAATGATCAGACAGTGCTACATCCTTAATAACAATTGATGAAATGTTTAGACCCTTACTGATAAGTAAATCTAGAGTGTGTCCACGATTATGTGTGGGTCCATGTACATGCTGAGTCAGATCAAAAGTTTTTAAAACAGTTTTGATTTCTTTTGCCATATTGTTTTCTGCATTATCTATGTGAATGTTAAAATCTCCAGCAATGGCAAAGCAGTCAAACTCTGAGGAAATTGTTGATAGCAGTTCTGTTAAGTTCTCAGCAAAAGCTGGAGAGTATTTTGGAGGCCTGTAAACAATGATAAGTAAAATGCGTGGATCACCTTTTAACACAATACCCAGATATTCGAAAGACGGGTATTTCCCAAATGATATTTGCTTACATTGATAGACATCTTTATAAAGAGCAGCTAAACCTCCGCCTCTTCTGACAGCTCTGCAGACACTCATAAAAGTAAAGTTAGGAGGGGCTGTTTCATTGAGGACTGTTGCACTGCAACTTTCTTCTAGCCAAGTTTCATTTAGCAACATAAAATCCAGGTTGTATGTGGTTATTAAGTCGTTGACTATAAGTGATTTATTTTTAAGTGAGCGGATGTTTAAAAGTGCTAACTTAACAGTCTTACTTTTTGTCCCCACAGCAATCTTAGTATGTCGTGTAATAGGCACCAAATTAGATGGGTTTGCTGTACGGCTTTTGAAGGCCTTAGACTTTCTATCATGTAATCGAACAGCAATAGAAAAAGATACAGGCACACTGGGTTCCCGCTTGTTCTGTAAACATTTGAGAAAGTTATTGTTATCCGACACATATCACTGAGAGCTGGTATCAGTTGTTTTTGGTTCACCTCGAGCCGCCGGAGGAGGGTGTGGGCCCTGGCGCTGTGGCAGAGGCCGAAGAGCTCTCACAGGAGGAGGGGAGGGCGAGCTGGGCCCGCAGGATTTGGTGGTTGTGGGGCCTGGCGTTTTTTGGTTGGTATCTGGGGGCTCGCAGCAAAAGAGTGGGGTAGTCTAGTTCCAGCATGCACCAGTTGTTCCATTTTCTCTGAGAAGCACAGAAGTGGAGATGCTGGAGAGAGTGATAACGTTTCCGGTGAGAGGTGTTTTTGCTCTGGTGTTATTGGAGGCTGTAATATGCTGTCCTGGTTTCCCTGGCTGTTTTCCAGAAAGTCGTCCTTGGGTGCTGTATCTTGGAGAAGTGCTAGTAAGTCACAATCTGTCTGTGGTGAGCTCTGTGGGCAGGGGTCAGCTGAGATTGTGTCCGTGAGCAGAGGTTGTTTGGCTGAGTGGTGTTATCACTGTCCTTGTGTGATGTGTCAACCGCATGTCCATTCAGGTGCTGAAGTGAAATCCTGTGGTCATTCATACTGTATCCAGGTGTGTGTGTGCCATTCAGGTTGAGTGGATTGGCACACATTGCAGAAGGATGACGGAGGGAGAAGTAGATATTGTCCTTTAGCACTCTTGAACCAAGTTTGTTTGGGTGGTGGCCATCCTGTTGAAACAGTTGCCTCTGACTCCAGAAAAGATTGAAGTTGTCAATAAAGTTCACTCCTTTTATATTGCAGGTTTTTTGCAGCCATGTATTAAGCCCAAGCAACTGTGAAAACCTGTTTGTTCCTCTTGCTGGGAGTGGTCCACTGATGAATGTCTGAACTTTCAGTCTTTTAAGTGTTTCAAAAAGTTCATTGAAATCCTTTTTAAGAAGTTCCGACTGCTCTTTATGAATATCATTCTTCCCCACATGAATGAAGAGTCGATTTGCAGTCTTATGTTTCATCAGAATGTTCTGAAGTTCCCTGTTTACATCAGATGTTGTTGCTTGTGGAAGGCAGCAGGTTGTTGTATCCCTGCTATTAATGTTTCTGATTACGGAGTCGCCAACTATCAGAGTCCTGGGCCCGGCTGCGCTCTGAGCTGAGTGCCGCTGTCTGCTCGACCTTGAGCCCCAGTTAGCATCAGTGTTAGCTACTGGCTGATTCAGTCTGTGTTCGATCACATTCATCAAATTTGGGGATTCCTCATTCATTAATACTTCAAATCTGTTCTCAAGATGTATAGGCGGTGGTAGGAGACCAGTGTTTGCAGTCCTTGTCAGAGCCGTATCTGGGGTAGAGGATGCTACTGCAGTAATATGTGATGCTCGTGACAATCTGATGCCTCGAGTGCCTTTGGGTCTCGCACCCTGTTTGTGCCATCGATTAGTAAGTCGATTGGCTTGTTTCTCTACACTCAGTATGGCCTGTCGAGAAGCACTAGATTCATGGGACTCACCGGCTGTATGCTGAGGACATCCATGACGAAGCTCTGTTGTGTGTTCCGTCTGGTTTGGTGGTCCCGAAATTAACTTTGTTTCAAGAATTGCAATCCTTTGTAAAAGTCTGTGGCAGTTGGAGCAGCAAGTAGATTCCAGATGAGGCATTTTCTTATCCTTATGAATGTAGGCAGTTGTGTTTTCTCTTCCCCGGAATGTAAGCTTTCAGTGGGAGGCTGGTCGAATAAAATAATTCTGCTTTTTTTTTAGTAATCTAAGCGTTTGAGCACTGTGCTGATTTGCTGAAGTTAAAATTAGGTGATAAAAGGAGATAAAATATAGAAATATAAAAGCGATAGAGCAAAGTGCGGAGCAGTAAGCGAGAGCGTCCGAACAGTAGCTGAGCAGGAAGCAGCCTGGAACACAAATTAAGATATTTTTGATTAAATCTGAGAGCTGGATCACTCCTCCATAGGCTTCTTAAGGGATTGAAACTTGTTCCCCGAAAAGTTATTAAAGACATTGTTAAAATAGTCCTAGTGACTACAGTGGCTCAATCTTAAGTTTCTCAAGCGACTAGAACACTTTTTGTGCGCAAAAACAAACAAAAATAACGACTTTATTTCAACTATTCATTTCCTTCTCAATGGGCCTCTAGTCAGTGAACTTAGTGTGATTGCGTAAAGCTTCGTCACATGCAGGCTCCAGGGCTCAATTTCGGTGCGGGATTGCGGGTATTGCGCATCATTTTAATCATTCCCGCAGGTTTTGCGTTTATAATGCGGGAAATTCCCGCAAACATTCATTCAATCTAGCATGGAGTCCTATGAGTAAATTTAACCTAACAGATTATAAGATCAAATCAGTCATTTTAAAACTTTCTGCGAGACGCAATTTCACAAACAGCGTGAGTGATTCTGCCAATGCCGCGTCTTCTCTGTCTCTTAAAATAGGTTACACAAGGCAAGCCAATCGCGCTGCAGCTGCAGGCGCCGACTCTAGACTCTCGCGTTTCAGGAGTCAGGACATTTGATGGAAATGTCACTTGCACAATCGGGCCATTGCATCGTCACTAATGTTTATAATTTGTGCGTCTTTTTAAGTCTTACCTATTTAAACATTCAAGCGATTTTAACCCGCATAACAAACAGCTTGTGAGTAACAAAACTGAGTTATTTTTCTTGAATTATAGCGCTTTAACGGTCAAAAGCACACAACATTGTCTAAATTCCAGTCTTGGGGAGTATCCTCTCAAACACAATCGGTTATGTCTTAAAAAAATAATACTAAAAGAAAATGCATGTGACACTGTAATGAAAACAGTATGGGCCGTTCACGTTACGTCTTTTGCGCGCTCATCCTTTGCTGAAACGTCTTCGTCTTCATGGAGAACATGGCTCATGATTGCTTAGCAACAGGGAGCCCTTTTTAAAAGAGGAGAAAGTGGCGCGGACTGCACTTTACACGCAACATGTGAACGTGGATCCGTGCACTAGCTCTTAAAGTGAGAGTAGCCTAAAATGTGTCTGTCATTATTGTATATAAAACAACAAAAGATAGCATTAATTGTAAGGAATCAGGATTAATAGCCTATGTATTCAAATTATACAGGACTAAAAGACTATTCCGTGTTATTTTACATTTGATTACTTTTTTCCGTTTCTAGCATTTCTGAATACTAGTGTTAGACCCAAACTTTTCTCTTTATTTCATGTATTTATTTGTGCTACTTTTTTCAATTTAATTCAAAGATTGAAATCAAGCTTCCTTTTGTTGTGTAAACTAATCAAATGACCCCATTGTAAAAACACAAATACAATGAGTGAGCAAACATTTAGCTGAACTTATTTTTTAAAAATTGTCTAAAAAAAACCTCCCCCCCATAAGAATGACCTAAAGGGGTATTTCACACCTATTTTCCAAAACGAAATGCAGGCCCTGGGCTCACTATTGGCCGCTGGTCACGTGTGTGATGCGTGTGACGTACAACACAGAAGCGCTGCGCTGTTACACTAGTGAACTCACTAGAGGCCCCACAGAGAAGGAAATTAATAGTTGAAATAAAGTCTTTATCTTTTTTTTTGGCGTAAAAAACTGTTGAGCTAGATTTTCAACCAATCAGCATCGAAAATGTAAGTAGGTCCGAGCCTAAATCAAGCCAATATCACTACGCACATGTAAACATGGAGGAGGACGTAAGTAGCGCATCTTCATCTGATAGCGGCGATCAAGCTCGATTAACACTCGTAAAGTGTATTCTTCATGTCGGAAAAGATGGTGGGAAAGGTCCGAAGCCCTTACTGAAGTCCGATGGGGAAAAAAAAAATCAAGCAATGTGCGAAGGAATGGCTCAAAACGTCGGACACTACGGAGCTAGCTATTGATCCCATGCTGCAGGTAAGTTACTTTCATAACGTATGAATATTTTTTCATTATTTTTGGGTGATGCTAATTTACAAACTTTTGTCACATCAGAATCTCGATAAAAACATCGACATGATGAGAGACGTTGTCCTCTATTGCTTGATCTGTTATCTGGGCGAAAAAGAGGATGACCTCATCCAAGAGTACAATGTAAGTGACTAGAATTATTCTATATATTTATGGTGCTTTGAGAAATATATTTGTACATTGTTTTTATTTATAAAAAAAGAAATGCAACTTAATGATCTTTATTCCAATTAAATTCTATAAAGCTTATTTGAAAATATTTAACGCAAAATAGGGTAAGTGTACCCATTAAGCCCACCAAAATCTAAGTCTAGGTTTTTTTCATATATATTGACAAGGTTTATAAGGAAAATAATTAGTTAAAATGCAATATTTATCTCTCATTTAAAAATTTATTAATTAGTCGATGTACATTTTTGAATATAAAATGAAGATAATTTAAGAATAAAGTCAGAAGTCTGGCATGGGCTTAATTGGTACTTTTGGCACCATTTAAGCCTGTGTGTGTTCCAAATTATTCACAAAATGTAAAAAATGTATTGATTTTAAAGAAGGAGAACATCAATATATTTATTCAGTGACAGGGATGTATTTAAAAAAATCCTTTTGCTAATGTTTGATTAGAGCCCTGGGTGGGATGGGTGGGTGTTAGTGGCCGGTGGTCTGGAGCCTAAAGTCGGCTTGACTGGAGTTGTAGCTGTAAGTTTGACCAGGTGTATCTCGGAAGCCTAGCAAAGTTTGGGCTCCATACTCAGGGCTTAGGGGGGCCTCCTAGTGGGCCCCAGACACCGGGAGTCTGGAGCCTTAAGTCGACATGGCTCCCGAGTTATTCCTGGTCAAAGGTGGAAGTTTGACCGGGTGTATCTCGGTAAGGAAGCCGAGTTGGAGTTGGTGCTCCAGACTCTGGGGTTTTGGGGGGGGGGGGCCCACACCGGTCCACTGAAACATAATATTTTCATAATAGCTATTATATAACATAATAGTTTCAGTGATTACAAAGAAAATAAACTATATGGTTTACTTGTAGTTGTCTTAGCATTTTAAGCTGTTTTAAGAAATTTTTATTTTCACATAATGAAAATTGCCATCTGCAAGAGGGATTATCAGGAGGATTTCAGCATCATCTTGGAGGGGATGCAAGTCATGGCATGGCTTGGAAAATCTGGCAAGAGCCTGTGCTGTTCTTCTTGGACTCACGTATGCACTAAACCTCACCTACCCGAAAGAACTGAGGCACACTTTTGAGGCCTTTCAGAAGCTCTTCTTGGAACTAGATGTTTGCAAGTCATGACTTAGATTGAGACAATGCATTATGAACAAGTTCTGCTGAAAAAAAACCCCTGCATTTTTTGTAAACTCCATATTAATTTCCAGACAACTCTTTACTGCACGAAGCCAGGAAGCGCGATTTTTAAAAATGACGGCTAAAATAAAATGCTGCGTGGAGTCAACGAATCAAATGTGACGTGAGCTCAACCAATCAGCATGTTCAGCGCAAAGTCCCACCCCGAAAGTTCCTGAATGCTGAAAAAGTACTACCTCACCAGCAGGGACTTTCTGGGGAGGAAATTTTTACCCGGAACTTCATTTAGACCCTGGTTCCTGTGGTGTAAACACACCGAGTACCACCCCAAAGTTCCTAGTTCCTGGGGAAAGTTCCTGCGGTGGAAACGCGGCTATAGACTAAATAATTTAGGAAATTTTACTTAATTTATTCGGCTACATTTCACTAAAAAAACAAACCTTAAAATCTACTCAAATATAATACGAGTAATATTGTTACCATCATTTTATTAAGTATAGCATGTAATATTTTTTACAGTGTACATGTAGTGCACTTCCTGCTCGTGTATGCGAATTGACAATTCACCATTAAATGTGTTATTTTGAAAACTGTTTTTTTTATATATATTATATTTTGGCTTAATTCTATTTGGTACTGCTACAGTAGAAGTTTTCTTGATAATCTTATCATGTTTACTGTGCCTAGATAGCAACTTCAGGTATATCACACATTTCAAACAGGTTTATTTTGTACTTCAAGTGGTAATTCGGCATTTTTGGGTTTATATGATAAACAGGTTTGAAAGTGAAAAAAATCCCTATGTTTTCCCTTTTTTTCAAAATGGGCACCTTTAGCATAATTTTTCTCAAAAACTGCAAGGTTGTGTGCGGAGAAATTTTTCCTAAGGAATCTCTATATATTTCTGATGTTAAATATAAAAAAAGTAGGTAGTGCCCCACTTGGTGGAACGAAACCCTATTTCTAGGCCTCTTCTAGGCTACCGACAGCAGCCTAGGTGGTAAAAAGCATTTTTTCGAAGGCTTGATTGTGGGCTGCACTGTAAAATGTGTTCATGCTTTGTTTTTTTAAAATTGCATTATTTTTCATATATTTTACCTTTATTCTACAATGGGCTCAGATTGGTCAGCTGGCCCAGTGTGTTGTGATTCGTTTTGCGGAAACGTCACACCCCTTACCTTTACCGTAGTTTGTACTTTGGTGTATTATAAACAATGGCGTCAATAAAACCAATCGGACCCGGGGAAACGTTAGTGAAGATGATCGAGCAGAACCTGTTCAAGAACGGCTGTTAAACAACGTTTCAGAAAGGTTTGTTTTTTGTTGTTCTCTCATTACTTTTTAGATATGCTGTTATTTAATTGTACTAATTATTATAGAATTACAAAAAATAAGCTTCATAAACAAGAATTTCATATAATTGTTCTAACAAATTATACTACAGTCCACAAAGGGATTTTTTTGAGTAAAGACTGCGGATCTATAGTGATCGTTTCTGACTGTATGCCACCGTTACTTTTGTATTTTTAGAACGATTGTTAGACAAATATCTGTCGACAGAACCATTAACCCAAAACAAACACTTAACATCGGCTGCCAAATCAAACACAGAACCGTTTAGCATGCCTGTAGATAAACAAGCATGTAGATAAACATAAAAGCTCTAATCAAAGAATAATTTACACTAATTCCAAGATCGCTGTTGAGATTAAAAAAAAGTTTGTAACGTTAGGTGTTTGTCGGATAACGTTAAGTATGAATGAGCATTTAACAAACCAGCAGAGCCAAACAGCGTTGTCATTTGTTTACTTCCTTGCTACAACGTACAATTAACAATACGAACTATTACAGGAAAACACATCAACGAAAAATTAATCATACTTACAGGTTGTGGCTCGTAAACAAAAGCTTCTGTTTTTAAAGTTGGAACTGCTCCATCTTTCAGCACAAGCCGATGTGCGAATCCTGCATTGAGCTCGCGAAGATTGTGGAAGCTTTCCTCCGTAACATGTGCAGCACAGAGAGCGAGATTTGGGTCACAATTATGAGGGACCGAGTTAAAAATAAATTTTAACCATTGATCCCTAACTCCCTCGTCCCTAGGAAGGCTGAACAAAGCGGACCTGCAATCCGGATGAAAATAACAGCAGCGTTTCGACGGCATTGCGACAACTCATCTCCAAAACAGCAATATAAAATGGCCTCGCCCCGCTTATTAAGTATTCTCAGAGGAGGGGGTTATGTAAATAATGGGATATGCTGACGTCAGCAAACCCGGAGGAATGTCGTGTAGTCCAAAGCCGGTCGTTTGCTGTAGTCCTTATAAATTGAATTTTTTTAAAAGCAAATATCTCCCTTTGCTTTGAACTTTGAGCGCTGTAACTTTGCAGATGTTGTTTATGCTCAAACAGCAACATTACTAGCTAAAGTTAGAAAAGTGAAATCGTGTTTTACCACCCCTTTAACAAAGAAGACTACGCAGCGATCTGATTCAAGCATTCAAAATTCTGAAAGGTATTGACAGAGAATCGTGGGAATCTGGAACCAACTCCCCAGTAACGTTGTTGACGCTGACACCCTGGGATCAATAAGCTACTAACAACCAAACGAGCAAGATGGCCGAATGGCCTCCTCTCTAGGAATGCACCGAATGTTCGGCAACCGAAATTATTCGGCCGAAAATAGCAAAAAAAGCACTTTCGGTGTTCGGCCGAATAAGTTAAAAGACCGAATAAATTTGACCGAACAATGACGTTTTTGATGACGCGATCAAATAGTAACCAGCATAGAGTGAGAGGCGCGCGCTTTATAAATGCAGCAAACATGCCCCCTTTGAGCAGATAACAAAAGAGAAGCTCATCAGACGCATCTGTGGCAGACGTTGTACCCTTACTTGCAGCGCTAAAGCGTCTTTTAACCCTTTTGCTGTAGTTGACAAACGTGCCGCCGCGTTTTGCTGGATTTTTTTCACATAGCAGCGAAATAGACTTAAATACTCTGTCATTTATGGTCACTTAAATGCAGACTTAAGAAATATGAAAAAATAAACTGTTAAATGTCTACTTGTGTCCACTTACAATCGAAATAAAACTGTTATTTTGTAAAATAAAGAAAATAAACAGGGTGTGATTTCTGCCTCTCTGTCTCCGTTAACTTTTTTCCTGGAGCACGTCTCTAAACTTAAAACTCAGCCAATACTAGTCACACAGGCAAAGGCAATTTATCTTTAATTGTCTACTTTTAAATGATCTAATTCAAAACGAAAACAAATATTCTCTGTTTATGTAATCTGTATGAAAAGAGAGAGATGTCAGTCATTCTCATGGCAACTCCTTATCGTCCCGGATTACGTATGTAACCCTAGTTCCCCGAAGGGACGGACGCTGGGTGAAATCGCAGTGGGAACGCCCTCAGCGTGACGCGTCTGAAGCATGAATGAAATCAGTCAATGGAGAGAATGAGCGTACGGCGAGTGACGTCATCGACCAGGAAGCTATAAATATCCCCTGAGTACACAATACGCCAGCTTAAAAGTTACTGAAGCAGCGACCCAAGGGGATGCCGAGAGTATGGCAGGACACGCAGCGTCCGTCCCTTCGGGGAACTAGGGTTACATACGTAACCCGGGACGTTCCCCTTCAGGGACTACCGCTGCGTGAAATCGCAGTGGGAACGCAATACCCACATCCCCATACGACCAAATCCCCGTCGTGTGTCATTAGGAGACACAAACCGACGAGAGAACCTGAGCCCCGGGAGTGGAGCTAAGATCGAGGGAATAAAATCTAACGAAAGTGTGCGGTGAGGACCAGCCTGCCGCATCACAAACGTCCTGAAGAGAAGCTCCTGAAAGAAGAGCTGTAGAAGCAGCCATACTCCGGGTGGAATGAGCCCTTACAGCCAAAGGTGAAGGCTGATGGGCCGAACCATAAGCAAGTGGGATGGCCTCGACCACCCACTTGCTCATCCTTTTTCTAGATGCAGGACACCCTTTCTTAGGTGACCCAAACAGACGAACAGTTGTTCCGATCTCCTCCACAGGGCAGCTCTGTGGACGTAAGCATCAAAACCCAAACTGGGGACAGCAAATTAATTTTCTCCTGGTCTGACGTCAGAAAAGGCGGAGGACAGAAAACCTGCAGAACTATAGGTCTAACTGAAACAGTTGGAACCTTATGAACATAACCTGGTCTCGGAAAGAGAAAGGCCTTAACCAACCAGGAGCAAATTCCAGGCACGAGGGAGCCACCGAAAGTGCTTGAATATCTCCAATTCTTTTTAGAGATGAGATAGCGAGAAGAAGGATAGTCTTTAGAGTAAGAAACTTTTCCGAAACGTCCTCAATGGGCTCGAAAGGAGCAAGGGAGAGACCTTCTAAGATGACGGCCAGATCCCAAGCTGGTACCCTTGTGCGAACTGCAGGCCTCAGCCTCAAGGTGACACGAAGGAAGCGAGACATAAGCGGGTGTTTCCCGAGGGAACCTCCACTTGAAGGGGTGTGGTAAGCAGCTAAGGCCGCCACATACACCTTCAGTGTGGAGTGGGATAACCCTGTGGAGAGACGGTCCTGCAGGAAATCCAGGACTGTACCAACAGGGCAGTTAACTGGGTCCTGCTGGCGCTCTCCACACCAAGAGGTGAAAAGTTTCCACCTCGCGGCATATAACTTCCTCGTGGAGGGAGCTCTGGATCGGAGGATGGTCTCAACGACCTCAGCCGAGAGACCAGAATCTATGAGCTGGGCCCCCTCAGAGGCCAAGCCCACAGCCTCCATAGCTCTAGACGGGGGTGAAAGATCGACCCACTCGCCTGAGAGAGCAGATCTCTACTGATCGGTATCTCTAGGGGAGAGCCGTTGAGGAGAGACACTAGGTCCGCAAACCATACCCGGGCCGACCAGAACGGGGCTATTAGCAGGAGACTGAGCCCGTCCCGGCGAACCCTCTCCAGAACTCCTGGGAGCAGAGCGATCGGGGGAAAAGCGTACAAGCGTGACCTCGGCCACGGATGTACCATCGCATCCAACCCCAGCGGGGCTGGATGGCTGAGAGAGAACCACAGCGGGCAGTGTGATGTTTCTCGAGAAGCAAATAGGTCTACCTCGGCAAGACCGAAATGTTTCCATAGGAGTTCCACCACCTCGGGGTGAAGACTCCATTCCCCGGGCCTCGGCCCCTGTCTTAACAGGATGTCTGCCCCCTGATTTAAATACCCCGGGAGATAAAAGCTCTCAGAGAAAGAATTTTCCCCTGGGACCATAGAAGGATCTGACGTGCCAGTTTGTAAAGCGGGCGAGAACGCAAACCCCCCTGATGGTTGATATAAGAAACCACCGATGTGTTGTCTGTCTGGACAAGAACATGGTGGCCCCTTAGGTCTGGGAGGAAGTGTTTCAGAGCCTGAAACACCGCCAACATCTCTAGTCAGTTTAAGTGCCACAGACGATGATGGTCCTCCCACAGACCCTGAGCCCACCCGTGAGAGAGGCATCTGTCATTAGCATAACGCGACGACAAGGAGCTCCTAACACAGGGCCTTGGGACAGAAACCAAGGATCTTTCCACATGATCAGGGCGTGATGACACCGTCGCAAACTCACGATCATGCGAAGCGGATTTCCCCTCGGGGAGAATCCCTTGGTCCTGAGCCACCACTGTAACAGTCTCATGTGCAAGAGGCCAAGAGGTATCACGTTGGACGCAGCTGCCATGAGACCTAGCAGTCTCTGGAACTGTTTTACAGTGGATGACTGGCCTAGCTTGACCTGATCTACTGCAGCGAGAATCATAGCAATACGAGCAGGTGACAATCGTGCCTGCATCGTCGTTGAATCCCACACTACACCTAGAAAAGTGGTTCTCTGTAATGGAGAAAGAACACTCTTTTTGGCGTTGAGCCTCAGCCCCAGTCACTTGATATGAGCAAGAACGACATCTCGGTGCCGAACCGCCTGTTGTTCCGATTGAGCTAGAATCAAGCAATCGTCTATATAGTACAGAAAGCGGATGCCCTGTAACCTCAGCGGGGCTATAGCAGCATCCGTACACTTCGTGAATGTTCGGGGTGACAGTGCTAGGCCGGACGGAAGAACCCGATATTGGTACGCTTCGCCCCCGAAAGCGAACCTCAGGAACTTCCTGTGTTGAGGGAGGATAGATACATGGAAGTAAACGTCCTTTAGATCTATCATGACAAACCAGTCCCCGGATCTGATTTGAACATCCCCAGTGACAGACACAGCGCCCTGTAACGTACTGGCAGGGAACAGCTGGTCTGGGCACTCCACAACCCTCCTCGGAGGGGGCGAGCGTCCCTCGGGAAATCGCTCGCCGAGTCTCTCTACGCCCTGTGAAGGCAGGGTTAGTAGAGCAGACCACTGAGGGCATCGGAAAAGACAGGGCACCGTGTTCTTGTGCAGTGAACTCAGGTCTTTCACGATAGGGACCACCCTCAGAACCCTGACGTTCAGCACGTCAGGATTTTTTTTTTTTCGATGAAGTAGTATCCTAACTCCCTGCTGGGTGGGGGACCCATTCCGCCAGGAACTCTACTAAGGGAACCAGCCTCTCGAGGCTGGCCTCCGGATGAACATCCCGAGTGACAGACACAGCGCCCTGTAACATATTGGCAGGAAACAGCTGGTCTGAGCACTCCACAACCCTCCTTGGAGGGGGCGAGCGTCCCTCGGGAAATCGCTCGCCGAGTCTCTCTACGCCCTGTATAGGCAGGGTTAGTAGAACAGACCCCTGAGGGCATCGAGAAAGACAGGGCACCGTGTTTTTGTCCGGTGAACTCAAGTTTTTCCCGATGGGGACCACCCTCAGAGTCTTGACGTTCAGCCCGTCAGGACTTTTTCGACGCGGCCTTTCTGGCGACAATGACTGTCCTCAGATCAGTCCTGCCCCGAGAAGGCCGTGCCGGAGAGCACCCCGCCTCGTCCCTCCAGTTCCTCTGCAGGGGGGCACGAGACGTGACACTCCGCTTCTGCTGTGCTCTTTTTGAAGACAAACTCGACGAAAGACTTTGCTCTGGTTGAACATTCTGCGTGACAGACACAGTGCCCTGTAACGGCGCACCGGCAGGGAACGACTGATCTGAACACACTAGAACCATCCTTAGAGGCGGCGAGCGTCCCTCGGGAAAGCACTCGCCAGACCCTTCTACGCCCTGTTTCGGCAGGGTTAGTAGGACGGGCCCCTGAGGGCGCCGGGAGAGACAGGGCACCCTTAAGGGAGGTGAACGCAAGTCTCTCTCGGCGGGGACCCCCCTCAGATTTCCTTTGAGCAGGTCGGCCTGAAAAGCCTGCATAAAAGACATCGTATGCAAACATGCAGCCGCCTGCCGAGCCACCGAGTAAGCCTTCCCCACCAGCACAGAGGTATATATATTTATTTATTTATTTATTTTTTGGTGGAAGAGCCGGTGCTTTAAGTGAAGACGATGAAGCAGGAGAGAGATAGCTCGCAAGCGTCTCCTCCGCCTACAGTATCGTCACATAACCAGCAGATTTAGCACCAACAATGTTACCATAAGCATTGGACTGATTTGTGTAAATTCTGCTTGAAACCGGTCTAACCCAGGTCTTTGAAAACTCAGCATGAAGATCTGGGAAGAACGGTAAGCACCGGCTAGAAGGTTGAGGTCGTGCAGACAGAAATCTATCATCTAGATTGCTTTTAATTCTAGAAACCTGTCTATCAGCTGGCCACTCGATACTGTTATTTTATTTTTTTTATTTTTTTTAGCTTTTCAACAGCCCGAGATAATACATCCATCAAACCTTCTTCATTTGCAGTATAATGTGATAAACTAGTTTTCTCTGATAATAAACTTTCGACATCCAGCTCCTCAGAACTGGAAAATCTCAATTCAACATCATCATGTGCCTCCACCCGGGCAGAAGTAACCGCCGCAGCGCGTGCTTCCAGAGCCGGGTGAGAGGCACTAGATCTCGTCGGAGATAGCTGAGATAGGGCGGAGCCCGTCTCAACGTCGCCAGCGAGATCCATCTGCGAGCCCCAAGACAAGCGCCGCCGCTCTGCCTCAACAGAAGCGGGACCCGAGCCTCGGGGAGCTCGCAGCAAATCACTCTCCTCGAAGAGCGATCGCCGCGAGCGCAGAGTTCTCAAGGGAAAACGCTCGCAATGCTGACAATCGACTCCCTCGAGAGCCGACTGGGTATTGCTGCACTCCCAAACAAGCCACACTTAGCTCGTGTGAATCCCCACCCGTGATGTGCCGAGTACAGGGGGGAACACACTTCTTATACTGCTCGCTCATATTGGTTTTTTTATATAAAATATATATAGTGAAAACTCCTGACAAAACAGACAAACACAATCGACAGATTCAGACACACACAGAGCTGCTGAAGTAACTAAAAGCTGGCGTGTTGTGTACTCAGGGGATATTTATAGCTTCCTGGTCGATGACGTCACTCGCCGTACGCTCATTCTCTCCATTGACTGATTTCATTCATGCTTCAGACACGTCACGCTGAGGGCGTTCCCACTGCGATTTCACGCAGCGGTAGTCCCTGAAGGGGAACCACTTTTTGCTCCAGGCTGTAAACATATTTTTTTCTGCTGTAAAGTTGGGGATTTTAACATGGGGGAGATACAGATTTGACTCACTTTTGCAGCCTGCCTCAAGCGGTCAGTCGATGAATTGCAGTTTAATTCACTTCCGTGTTGGTTTCAAGAGAGAGACGGGGAGGTTGCCGCTTGATGCAAACTCAACATTTGTATGTGAAGTGTGCCTCGTCAACGACAATGGAGACGAGGTTGTCTTGATATAGGGTTGATGCTAACATAGCTCGCCATTTTGGATTGAGAATCCAGGATTCGGGGCTACCAAAAATAAGGCTGAAATTCCCCTCCATGATTTCTCGATCATTGTGCACGCCGAGCTGTGCAGCAAACAGACCGTCTTTTGCTGCCTCCTAAACCTGATCCTCCATGTATGCAACCAAGGGGGACACAATCACAACTATCGCACGTCATAATACGAATCGTATACATCAATGGTAGACATCAACGAAATACAAACTAAATACAAATGGTATACAGGTGCTGGTCATATAATTAGAATATCATCAAAAATGTGATTTATTTCAAGAATTCAACTTAACAGGTGAAACTAATATATTATACAGACTCATTACATGCAAAGTGAGATATTTCAAGACTACTTGTTATAATTTTGATGATTAATTTAATTAATTCTTTCAAGTTAATTTATTTTGATGAGGCCGGTGGATTAACCTGTTAACCGTTTCCAGAGCGTCGGCGCACTGAAGCGGTTTTTTTTTTATTTAGTTCGAATTTACTATCAGATTTAATGTTATACCTTGACAAACTATACATCATTAAAAAGATATAATACTCAAGATTCAGTATTTGACCACTATTGTATTCTGAGAAACTTATAGTGACAGTTATGTCTTAATTTGTGTCAGGAGTTATGAAATGAAAAAATGAGTCGATACCTTTAATATGAATTATGAGCGTCAGCTGGTCCATTCATAAAAAACACTCCAAGCTGTCGTCATGACAGCGATTCACAAAACATCGTCCCTCAGGGCTTTAGCTCAAAAATGTGCAGACTTGGAGAACTATTGATATATTCTCATAGATTCACATCATATTTCTATAGACAGGAATAATATTTGTTGAATTTATACCCAAATGCGTCGATGTAATCATTATGATCGCTTCTTACTGAGATGTGCTGTGTTTTCAATTCATACCAATAGCCTGAGGGCGCTATATGCACAATAACAGTCCATATATGGATCACGAAGAAGACCCATAGTCATGTGACATTCCAGGACGTCACTGATACAGAAAGTAGCTGACAGAGATCGCTGTAACATGCAGATAAAGATGTTTTGAAGACAATAAACATGATTGCATTGATATTTGAGTTACCTGTGTTCTTCAAGCCATGCCAGGTATTTCATAATAATAGATTATATTTATAATGCAATGCTAATCGATATAGATTTCATCATCGTGCAGAACACTATAAATAATAAATTTTCTGTCGGATTTTTTTTTATCTGAAGCCAAATTAGATCACAGAAGATTATTTAAAACACTCGACTTGCGTTATAAAGTAAGTTTGGAGCACAAACATGGTTTCAATCTCATAAATGGTCGTGTATTGATGGTGTGCTAAGCTAACATGCTAGCTAGCCCAGGTGCACCTGCCACCAGCAGTTATTGTTTTATGATTTTTTTCTAAATAGGAATGCTTACTGAAATGTTTCAGTGCATTTGATACCAGTTTCAAATATTTAGTGAGAACTTTGATAAAAGAAATTAGGGTTTGAAACCATATGAATAGCCTGTGAATAGCCAGTCGTTAGTAGCTATAATGCAGACAAAAGAAATGCATATTTAGAGCCATAACCAGTCTGGAGAGGTGTAAATGTGTGTAAGGAGAGACTGACTCTGAATGGGGCTCGTTTGCACCACAAAATAATAGAGACAATAGACTGATTAGATGACTCAGAAGATGACTAAACATCAGTTTGCATTTTAGAGTCTAATCAAAATAAAGTAATTTGACATGATCTTGAAAAACATTTAACTAAATACAGAGTTTTAGACTTATCATTTTCAGATTTTAAATATAAAATGGTCACACATATGGCTTTAGCTGCAGTGCATTTCTAGATTGCTCCAGGGCCAACTTCAATTTTATTTTTATGAAGATGTTTCATGAAAGTAAATTTCTAATAACTTTACAAAACTTTGAAGCTATTTAAACATTTTTTTTTCATTATGACAATAATTATTTCTACATTTACAATAAACTACTAGGTGTCAGCTTTCAAATGAGATCATACTTGTGCTTTTAGTGCAAAGGGTTCATGAACTGTATCTGTTTAAGTTTGGGTATGCCATTTCTGGGGATTTTTCAAAAGTGGCCTTGAAGGTTAACAGGTTAAGGTGAGAATGAAATACAGGTTTCAATTTGGAAACATGAAAGGCGGGATGAATTCTCCTGTACGCCGGAGGAAGTTTGAGTCGGACTGCCACCGGACTAAGGATTTTGGTGACAGGAAACAGGCCAATGAATTTGGGAGTGAGTTTATTAGACACGGAGCGGAGCGGAATGTTTTTGGTTGAAAGCCACACCTTTTGACCCACGACGTATACGGGAGGTTTTGACCGGTGGCGATCGGCCTTAGCCTTGGTGCGCGCCCCCACCTGGAGCAGAGTCTCACGGGCTCTGGTCCATGTACAGTGGCACCTCTGGACGAAGGCGTGAGCGGAAGGGACCGTGACTTAGGATTCCAGACTGGGAAAAATTGGTGGCTGGTACCCTAGACTACACTCAAACGGAGAGAGGCCCGTGGATGACACTGGTAACGAGTTGTGAGCGTTCTTAACCATAGACAGTTGTTGGCTCCAGGAAGAAGGATTCTTTGAAACCAAACATCGCAACACTCTTTCCAAATCTTGGTTGGCTCGCTCGGTTTGACCATTGCTCTGGGGATGATAACCCGAAGACAGACTGACAGTAGCTCCCAGTAATCTACAAAACTCCTGCCAGAATTTGGAAACAAATTGGGGGCCCCTGTCGGAAACCACGTCCATCGGGAGGCCATGTAAACGAAAGACGTGATCTACGACAGTCACCGCTGTCTCCTTGGCAGAGGGTAATTTAGGCAAGGGAATGAAATGTGTCGCCTTCGAGAACCGGTCCACTACAGTTAAAACAACTGTCATGCCATTAGAAGGCGGGAGGGTGGTGACAAAATCTAGCGCTATGTGGGACCAGGGTCTCGAAGGGACAGACAGCGGTTGGAGCAGCCCATCAGGAGGACGGTTAGACGTCTTACCAACGGCACAAACCGAACACGCCAGCACAAAACTGTGAATGTCGCGAGCCATTAATGGCCACCAGAATCGTTGCTTTACTAAACAGCTGGTGCGGTTTACTCCTGGATGACAAGCCACGTTGGAGCAATGACCCCATCGAATAACGTCGGACCGTAACCCCTCCAGCACAAATAAACGACTCGGTGGGCACCTGGGAGGAGGCGTTACCCCTTCTAAGGCCGTCTTGACCTCCGTTTCGATCTCCCATGTGAGTGTGGAGATAACTATTTTCTCGGGTAAAATACACTCAGGAGTAGCTGGGCGTTCGGATGGATCAAAAATACGAGATAAGGAATCGGGCTTGATGTTTTTGGAGCCCGGGCGGTACGAGAGAGAAAAGTCAAAACGTCCGAAAAAAAGTGCCCATCGAGCCTGCCTGGAGTTGAGTCTTTTAGCAGATCTAATATATTCAAGGTTCTTGTGATCGGTCCAAACGATAAAAGGTACCCCCGACCCTTCAAACCAATGACGCCATTCCTCCAACGCCAACTTGACTGCCAACAACTCTCGGTTACCAATGTCATAGTTACGTTCGGCAGGCGATAGACGATGGGAGACTGCGGAAGAGCGTTGAGAAAGCACTGCACCTACCCCCACCTCTGACGCGTCGACCTCTACCACGAACTGACGTGAGGAATCAGGGGCGACTAAGATAGGAGCCGAAACGAAGCGGCTTTTGAGTTTAGTGAACACAGACTCGGCTGTGTCAGACCACCTGAACATCACCCTGGGAGAGGTCAAGGCGGTCAGCGGTGCGGCTAGTTGGCTGAAATTGCGAATGAAACGCCGATTGAAGTTGGCGAATCCCAGAAACCTCTGTAGGGGTTTACGGGAATCTGGACTTGGCCAATCCATCACAGCCTTAACCCTGTCAGGATCCATACACACTCCCTCAGACGAGACGATGTACCCTAGGAAGGAAACAGACTGTGCATGAAACGCGCATTTCTCCGCCTTGACAAAAAGCCCATTCTCTAGCAACCTCTGAAGCACTCGTCTGACGTTTTGAACATGTTCCTGGAGAGACGATGAAAAAATCAATATGTCATCCAGGTAAACATATATGAACTGGTCTACCATGTCTCTCAACACGTCATTGACGAGTGCCTGGAAAACCGCTGGGGAGTTGGACAGCCCGAACGGCATGACCAGATATTCAAAGTGACCCCTGGGGGTGTTGAACGCGGTTTTCCATTCATCCCCCTCCCTGATGCGAACCAAATGATATGCGTTACGTAAATCCAGTTTTGTGAATATAGATGCTCCCTGCAACCGCTCGAAAGCTGAAGACATCAGCGGCAAAGGATAAGTATTCTTTACCGTGATGTTGTTCAACCCTCGGTAATCAATACACGGTCGCAGAGAGCCATCCTTCTTACCCACAAAAAAGAATCCCGCCCCCGCTGGAGAAGAGGAAGGACGGATGAATTTGGAAGCTAGAGAATCAGAAATATATTTCTCCATGGCCTCCCTCTCTGGGACAGAAAGTGAGTAGAGTTTGCCTTTAGGCGGAGACTTACCTGGGACTAAATCTATGGCACAGTCATAGGGACGATGCGGAGGAAGAGAAGCAGCACGGGACTTACTAAACACCTCCTGCAGGTCGTGGTACTCCGCGGGCACGTTTGACAAATTCGCCCCGCCTCCTTCTGAAAGACAGAACTGGACACAGACGAACAGGCAGACAAAAGACAAGATTTATGACACGAAGTGCTCCAGGCTGAAACGGAGTTGTGTCCCCAGTCAACCCTCGGGCTATGCTGTATGATTCAGGGGTAACCGAGGACAATGGGTACCATGGGTGAGTCCAGAAGAAGAAATGAAATCTGTTCGGTGTGATTGCCGGAAGTGATCAGTGTCAGGGTGTGAGTGCAGTGAGTTATAGCAGGGAGTTCACGCAATATACACAGGAACGTAATGACTGTAAATACTATGCAACCTATACAAATAACCTACAGACTCTTCAAGTTTTATAATATTAAATGCATTTGATCTGATTCAGCAGTGGTATAAAAGGTAAGCATTATGTAAATGCTTGGCTAAAGAGATGCGTCTTTAATCTAGTTTTAAACTGGGACAGCGAGTCAGAGCCTCGAACAATATCAGGAAGGCTATTCCAGAGTTTTGGAGCTAAATGTGAGAACGCCCTTCCTCCTTTAGTGGACTTAGATATCCTAGGAATGACCAGAAGCCTCGAATTTAGTGATCTTAAAGAACGCGATGGATTGTAGGGCGATAGAAGGTCCATTAAATACACAGGAGCTAAACCAACCATTACTAAACCACCTAGGTCAGTAATAGTACTTTGTAATTGATACGGAATTTGATAGGTAACCAGTGTAGAGATGATAAAATTGGTGTTATATGATCATATTTTCTTGACCTAGTAAGAACTCTAGCAGCTGCATTTTGCACTAACTGTAGCTTGTTTATTGAGGATGCAGGACATTACATGATCGATTACGCCATCGATTTCCGAACCCTGGCTGCCGAGTGTCACTGGAACGAGGAAGCGCGGTGGGACATGTTCCTGCATGGGTTGGCTGACCGCATCCAGGAACAGATCTTCACGCTGGACCTGCCTGGGAGTTTTGACGGACTCGTTGAGCTAGCGTTAAGGGTGGACGCCCGCTTACACCAACTGGAGCAACGTAACAGAACGACTCAGCGTCCCGCGAGCGTCAGGGAATTTCCGTCCAGCGGCAGTGATGCGGTCAGCTCAGTCTGCGATCCCGAGCCCATGCAGGTGGGTAGAGCTCGGCTTTCCCGGGAGGAGGGAGAGCGTAGAAGATCCCGAGGTCTTTGCCTCTATTGCGGTGGAGCCGGGCATTACCTGAACACCTGCCCGGTAAAAGACCGAGCCCGGCAGTGAAAGAGAGGCTACTGTCGGGCGGAATCACCGTAAGCAAGACCTCGTCCTCTACTCTCCTCCCGGTAAGACTGCTGGGGGGAGTCCGGTCCCATCCCACTCAAGCCCTTCTGGACTCTGGAGCGGAGGGTAACTTTTTAGACTTAACCTTGGCACACACACTTGGATTACCCATCACCACTCTTAAGAACACCATTGCAGTCAGTGCACTCAATGGACAAGAACTCCCTGCTATAACTCACTGCACTCACACCCTGACACTGGTCACTTCCGGCAATCACACCGAACAGATTTCATTTCTTCTTCTGGACTCACCCATGGCACCCATTGTCCTCGGTCACCCCTGGCTCATACAGCATAGCCCGAGGGTTGACTGGGGACACAACTCCGTTTCAGCCTGGAGCACTTCGTGTCATAAATCTTGTCTTGTGTCTGCTTGTTCATCTGTGTCCAGTTCTGTCTTTCAGAAGGAGGCGGCGAATTTGTCAAACGTGCCCGCGGAGTACCACGACCTGCAGGAGGTGTTTAGTAAGTCCCGCGCTGCTTCTCTTCCTCCGCATCGTCCCTATGACTGTGCCATAGATTTAGTCCCAGGTAAGTCTCCGCCTAAAGGCAAACTCTACTCACTTTCTGTCCCAGAGAGGGAGGCCATGGAGAAATATATTTCTGATTCTCTAGCTTCCAAATTCATCCGTCCTTCCTCTTCTCCAGCGGGGGCGGGATTCTTTTTTGTGGGTAAGAAGGATGGCCCCCACCCCCAGGGGTCACTTTGAATATCTGGTCATGCCGTTCGGGCTGTCCAACTCCCCAGCGGTTTTCCAGGCACTCGTCAATGACGTGTTGAGAGACATGGTAGACCAGTTCATATATGTTTACCTGGATGACATATTGATTTTTTCATCGTCTCTCCAGGAACATGTTCAACACGTCAGACGAGTGCTTCAGAGGTTGCTAGAGAATGGGCTTTTTGTCAAGGCGGAGAAATGCGCGTTTCATGCACAGTCTGTTTCCTTCCTAGGGTATATCGTCTCCCTGAGGGAGTGTGTATGGATCCTGACAGGGTTAAGGCTGTGATGGATTGGCCAAGTCCAGATTCCCGTAAGGCCCTACTGAGGTTTCTGGGATTCGCCAACTTCTATCGGCGTTTCATTCGCAATTTCAGCCAACTAGCCGCACCGCTGACCGCCTTGACCTCTCCCAGGGTGATGTTCAGGTGGTCTGACACAGCCGAGTCTATGTTCACTAAACTCAAAAGCCGCTTCGTTCCGGCTCCTATCTTAGTCGCCCCTGATTCCTCACGTCAGTTCATGGTAGAGGTCGACGCGTCAGAGGTGGGGGTAGGTGCAGTGCTTTCTCAACGCTCTTCCACAGACGACAAGATGCATCCTTGCGCGTTTTTGTCCCATCGTCTATCGCCTGCCGAACGTAACTATGACATTGGTAACCGAGAGTTGTTGGCAGTCAAGTTGGCGTTGGAGGAATGGCGTCATTGGTTAGAAGGGTCGGGGGTACCTTTTATCGTTTGGACCGATCACCAGAACCTTGAATATATTAGATCTGCTAAAAGACTCAACTCCAGGCAGGCTCGATGGGCACTTTTTTTCGGACGTTTTGACTTTTCTCTCCCGTACCGCCCGGACTCCAAAAACATCAAGCCCGATTCCTTATCTCGTATTTTTGATCCATCCGAACGCCCAGCTACTCCCGAGTGTATTTTACCCGAGAAAATAGTTATCTCCACACTCACATGGGAGATCGAAACGAAGGTCAAGACGGCCTTAGAAGGGGTAACGCCTCCGCCCAGGTGCCCACCGAGTCGTTTATTTGTGCCGGAGGGGTTACGGTCCGACGTTATTCGATGGGGTCATTGCTCCAACGTGGCTTGTCATCCAGGAGTAAACCGCACCAGCTGTTTAGTAAAGCAACGATTCTGGTGGCCATTAATGGCTCGCGACATTCACAGTTTTGTGCTGGCGTGTTCGGTTTGTGCCGTTGGTAAGACGTCTAACCGTCCTCCTGATGGGCTGCTCCAACCGCTGTCTGTCCCTTCGAGACCCTGGTCCCACATAGCGCTAGATTTTGTCACCGCCCTCCCGCCTTCTAATGGCATGACAGTTGTTTTAACTGTAGTGGACCGGTTCTCGAAGGCGACACATTTCATTCCCTTGCCTAAATTACCCTCTGCCAAGGAGACAGCGGTGACTGTCGTAGATCACGTCTTTCGTTTATATGGCCTCCCGATGGACGTGGTTTCCGACAGGGGCCCCCAATTTGTGTCCAAATTCTGGCAGGAGTTTTGTAGATTACTGGGAGCTACTTTCAGTCTGTCTTCGGGTTATCATCCCCAGAGCAATGGTCAAACCGAGCGAGCCAACCAAGATTTGGAAAGAGTGTTGCGATGTTTGGTGTCCAAGAATCCTTCTTCCTGGAGCCAAC
The DNA here is from genome assembly GCF_051911475.1 of Siphateles boraxobius. Taxonomy (NCBI): domain Eukaryota; kingdom Metazoa; phylum Chordata; class Actinopteri; order Cypriniformes; family Leuciscidae; genus Siphateles; species Siphateles boraxobius. The sequence goes on along the minus strand of NW_027509019.1, from coordinate 2,934,820 downwards.
AACTGTCTATGGTTGAGAACGCTCACAACTCGTTACCAGTGTCATCCACGGGCCTCTCTCCGTTTGAGTGTAGTCTAGGGTACCAGCCACCAATTTTTCCCAGTCTGGAATCCCAAGTCGCGGTCCCCTCCGCTCATGCCTTCGTCCAGAGGTGCCACTGTACATGGACCAGAGCCTGCGAGACTCTGCTCCAGGTGGGGGCGCGCACCAAGGCTAAGGCCGATCGCCACCGGTCAAAGCCTCCCGTATACGTCGTGGGTCAAAAGGTGTGGCTTTCAACCAAAAACATTCCATTCCGCTCCGCTCCGTGTCTAATAAACTCGCTCCCAAATTCATTGGCCCGTTTCCTGTCACAAAATCCTTAGTCCGGTGGCAGTCCGACTCAAACTTCCTCCGGCGTACAGGAGAATTCATCCCGCCTTTCATGTTTCCAAATTGAAACCTGTATTTCATTCTCACCTTAATCCGCCGGCCCCGGTTCCTCCACCGCCGCGACTCGTAGATGGGGAACCCACGTATTCGGTCAATCGTATTCTGGACTCGAGACAAAGGGGACGCGGATTTCAGTATTTGGTGGACTGTGAGGGTTACGGTCCGGAGGAGAGAAGTTGGGTTCCTGCTAGGGACATACTGGATCACTCCCTGATTGATGATTACAATCAGCAGGTAAGGAGTTCTGGGAGCGCCAGGAGGCGCTCCTAGAGGGAGGGGTACTGTCACGGTTGATGAAATCGCTATTTCCTTCTTGTCTCGTGTATATGTTGTGGGTGTGTGTTTATGCGTGTGGGCGGCAGCGCTGATCACTACCTCTGATCTTCACCAGCTGCGGCTCATCAGCACGCCAGCTGTAGTCGATCAGCGCGCCCTATTTAATCCCTCTGTTTTTACCTTGTCTTTGTCAGTTCGTTGTTGGATGTACCAGTGTTCCCGCCTGTCCCTTGTTCTCCGTGTTTCCGGTTGTTCCAGTCCTGTTGGTTTTTCGCTCGTCTTGGCACCCTGGTTGTCTCAGCGATTCCTTCATTCTTCCTGTCACTTGGATTTACTGCACGCTCTTCAATTCAACCCGTCTACCGTTTGTGGCGGACTCACCCAGAGCGTCCCTGTGCTACCTTGTGCCTTCTACTAGAGACTTCCATCAGCCTTCTGTGTTCCTTAAATAAAACCACTTTTACTTGCACTTGAATCCTTTGCCTCTTTATCGTTGCACTCGTTTGTCCTCAGTTAATTCACCTGTGTTTAGTTAATTATCTTCATCCATGTCACCTGTCTCCTATTCATTATTGTCATCAGTCTCTGTATTTAGTTTCCCTCAGTTGATGTACAGGTGCTGGTCATATAATTAGAATATCATCAAAAAGTTGATTTATTTCAAGAATTCAACTTAACAGGTGAAACTAATATATTATATAGACTCATTACATGCAAAGTGAGATATTTCAAGACTTTATTTGTTATAATTTTGATGATTATGGTTTACAGCTTATGAACTCCCAGAAAATTAGGATATTACATGAAATCACACAGTAATTACACAGGAATACCATGGTCATTGAACCAGCTTTTGGTTCTTTTGGCAGTGTGGGCAGGTGCAAATCCTGCTGGAAAATGAAGGAAGCATGAAGTGCTCTGAAAATGACCTGGTAGACGGCTGCGTTGACTCTGGATTTAATAAAGCACAGTGGACCAAAGTCCTCTTTTCTGATGAGAGCAAATTTTGCATCTCATTTGGAAACCAAGGTCCCAGAGTCTGGAGGAAGAACGGAGAGGCACACAATCCAAGTTGCTTGAAGTCCAGTGTGAAGTTTCCACAGTCTGTGTTGGTTTGGGGTGCCATGTCATCTGCTGGAGTTGGTCCACTGTGCTGTTCACACAACGCAGCCGTCTACCAGGACATTTTCAGAGCACTTCCTGCTTCCTTCTGCAGACAAGCTTTATGGAGATGCTTCCTTCATTTTCCAGCAGGATTTGCACCTGCCCACACTGCCAAAATGACCAAAACCTGGTTCAATGACCATGGTGTTCCTGTGTAATTACTGTGTGATTTCATGTAATATACTAATTTTCTGGGATTTTGATTTTGTGAGTTTCATAAGCTGTAAGCCATAATCATCAAAATTATAACAAATAAAGTCTTGAAATATCTCACTTTGCATGTAATGAGTCTATATAATATATTAGTTTCACCTGTTAAGTTGAATTCTTGAAATAAATCAACTTTTTGATGATATTCTAATTATATGACCAGCACCTGTATACCATTTGTATTTAGTTTGTATTTCGTTGATGTATACCATTGATGTATACGATTCGTATTATGACGTGCGATAGTTGTGATTGTGTCCCCCTTGGTTGCATACATGGAGGATCAGGTTTAGGAGGCAGCAAAAGACGGTCTGTGTGCTGCACAGCTCGGCGTGCACAATGATCGAGAAATCATGGAGGGGAATTTCAGCCTTATTTTTGGTAGCCCCAAATCCTGGATTCTCAATCCAAAATGGCGAGCTATGTTAGCATCAACCCTATATCAAGACAACCTCGTCTCCATTGTCGTTGACGAGGCACACTTCACATACAAATGGTGAGTTTGCATACACGGGTTTGGTAATTAACTTAAACAAGTTAATTTATTTTGACATCAGCTCAGGCCAACTCTGTAATTTGTTGTTTTTTGTTGCATGTTTCACAATGTTGATTCTCGTTACCTTTCGCCCAGGGGTGAAGCGTCTAAAGGTGACTCCCCTTTCCGAGAATGTTTTTCCAAGTTGGGTGAACTAAGATCGATCGTGAAAGAAGGTACGTTTAGTGTGTGTGTGTGTGTTTGTGTGTGTGTGTGTGTGTGTGTGTGTGTCGCACAAGCTTCCCAAATGGGGCATGTTACATAGTAACACAACACAACAAATGGTGTCAGATCTACTATCAATTACATGTATGCCTAGATGTGTAAATATGTTGTATGTGCAGATACAGCATGTTTGGCATGAAATAATTTGTAAACAAATGAGATGTTGCCTAGTTTAACACACTGACGTCCAGGGTCAGTTAAGCTGCCTCAATCTGTCCAATTCTTTTAAAGCCTGAACCTTGTAAACACACATATTGGCTACATTAAAGGTGCATAGCGCCAGTCTCTGAGTTTTTGCAAAGCTATGCCCCCCTCTGGCAACAAGCGAAACTGCAACCAGAGGTGTGTTTTCTTTGTCTTACGTGGAGTTTGCGTTGGGGTTTGGCAGTGGTGGACGAAGTACACATACCATGTACTTGAGTTAAAGTACAGATACTCAAGGTAAAACATTACTCAAGTAAAAGTAGAAGTGCTGCCTTTAAACATTCACTCGAGTAAAAGTACAAAAGTATTTGCCTTCAAATGTACTTAAGTATCCAAGTACTATGATTTTTTTTATGGTTATAATGTCCTATTATAATTTGACAAAAGACTCTTGCTTAACTCAGCCTACGTGAAGACTAACGTCACTCTTGGCACAGCAATCTATTAACAAAATGACATTAATTTTCAGATATATATATTTGAATTGAATACATTTTTGTGTGTTTAATTTTGGAGGGAAGGGGACTGTTCCCATAAGGTATAATACATTTACAGTATTTATTTACAGAGAATCATTTTATAAAGTCAAAAATGTTCACCATTAATGTTTTGTGTGTAAATAAAATTGAAATGATGTGAGACCCACTGAAATGTAAAAACAACATAAAGACAGTATATTTTAAATAATTGTTTAATAGGATATTTTTATGAATGAAGGCCAGTATCACTGATATTAATATAGCTACTGATGTCCGCCCCCCCCCCCCCCCCATTAAACATTAATTAGGCTTCAAAAATACAACTTTTAATTTAAGTTAACTTTAAACAATCCTCACATAAACCCATAATAAATGTCATATTTACCTGTGCACTTCCTGTCCAACAGGTATGAAATATACAGAAATTGAATAAGGTTATCAAATATTCTAATTTATAAATTATAAATTAAATATGTTGTTTGTATTTACGTTTGTTTTTAGGACCCCCTCGAAAACGAGTTGTTACATCTCAAGGGGCTATCCTTCAAATAAATAAATTTCAAATTTCAATAATAAATATAGATTAATCCTTATTAAAGCTACAAACGTTCTTTAGACAAGACCAGTGAGTAATTTGCTCTGTTCCCCTTTGTTCTTTGGGTAACTTTACTGATAGACAGAATTGGCTGCTGTCCCTTTAAGACCTGCCGCTGATGACAGGATCTTATGCATTTAATTTTCTCATTTACTTTTGACTTTCATTTAAGATTTTATTTAACTCATTTAAGACTGTTCTTGTGAGGATACATTAGACAAAACGGACATTTTGGCATAAATGTGTGTGTTATTATTCAAGCGCGAAAGAAAACTGGATTGAGAACTGGATTGTCCTGACGCACACGCACACGACGCACAGACAGCGCGCCAAAATACAGTTCTCTTTCGCGCTTGAATAACGATACCTTGAATACCAGCGCGATACCTGCTCATTAGAACTTTCAGTGAGCTATTTTTAGAGTGTGGACGTGGACGTTTAAAGTATGGTGTGGACACTGCATACCTGGACGCGTACACGCGCATCGGCTCAGGCTATCTCCTGCTCCTCCGTGGCGATGACGGCGTGCGGTTAAATAAATCATAACAAACTTACTTGAAAGTGGGGGACACACAAACGGGATTTTGAAAAGTGGGGGGGACATGTGACGAAGCATTTTCTGCGACAGCTCCAGCTCTCCGACCTACTGTGTAAACGTCAGCGTCCGAATTCCCTCACTTCATTTTGTTCACTCCTTGCAGATATAGTGCACTCAAATGCCATACACTATATAGGGATTAGTGAATGAGTGAACGAGTGAGCGTTTTCGGACACAGTTACTGTGTCGCAACCATCTATGTTACAACTCTCATAACGGCACTGGTTCGCAATTAGTAGATACCGCCAGTTCAAGTTCAAAACAAAGTGCGCGCTGTACTGTGATTGGTGGCTCGTTTGACCAGTTACGTTTTTATCCACTAATAAATAAAAAGGAACGACTGATTTTGAAAATGTAGTAGAGTAAAAAGTAAGATATTTGACTTTGAAATGTAGTGGAGTAAAAGTAAAAGTCTCCCCAAATTTAAATACTTCAGTAAAGTACAGATACGCAAAAAAGCTACTCAAGTACAGTAACGAATTACATTTACTTCGTTACTGTCCACCACTGGGGTTTGGAACGGACTACGAGCCGGTCTCTTTGATTGAATCCATCTTCTACTTTTGTCACTCGAGTTGTCTTGTCTGATACGGAGAATGGCGGCGAATACACAAACCTGCCAGACATAGCCAGGTGAGCATGAATGCGCATGACGTCACGCCCAGTCTCAAATTCCGTCCCGAATCCCTCTTATTTATTTTACTGTACAGGATTATAGAGGCAATTGCAGTGATCAGAGAAGGGCTCATTCAGCCAATCAGGCAATTGTTTATGCATGTATGGAAAAAACGGGTATTTTTAACATGAAATGTTGCGCAATGCACCTTTAAAGAGCAGCAGTCAGAAATGTTTTGTAGTTTCAATAGTAATTGTAAAAACTTAAAACTTTGTTTCATCCACATTTCAAATGAAAATGTATTGGATAATTTTTGTTCTCTTACGAGAGTTTCTCTCGTACTGCGTAATATCTTACGCTATGGGGAAAACCTCTTTTCCACGAGATATTGAAGCCAAAAATTATCCTTAATTTTGAATTAATGTAAAACGCATTGCGGCAGCATGCAGACATAGGCAAGGCGGCTTGCGTGCCTATTGGCTGACCTGCGGCAACAGCAGCAGCCTATCGAGAGAGGCCCTGCGTGACGCCATATCCAATGGGGATGCTTCGCGCCACTACGTCACGTCCCGCCGAAATAGGCATGGCCTTGACCTATAAGTATAGCTCGATAGGCTGATACAAACTGATTTTCATCTCTTCAGCGAAGCTCTCGCATCGCTGGATCCAGAGTGAGAAGCCGCGCCGTTGAGAACAAGCCTTCTGCGGGACGAGCCTTGAACCTGAAGTCACTGGCCTTCACCTCGCCGCCTTCAGTCGCCGTACCTGCTACGCTTTCCGGCGTCTATATCCTTTTACCTCTGCTGAGAGTGTGTGTTCGCCGCCGCGACTCACACTCTCTCTCTCTTATCTAAAAGAGCAAGCGTCGTTTTAAAGATGCCTCATTCCTGTGGCTCGTGCCAAGCCGCACTCAGCGACGGGGACAGCCATGTCATCTGCGTTTCCTGCCTTGGTGAGGATCATGCAACTCTCGCGCTCGCTGACGGCGGCTGCCATCATTGCGAGCCATTGCCATGGCGACTCTGAGGACTCGCCTGCCATTTTTTTCTCTGAGTCTGCACTTCCACCCGCTATAGTGGTGTATATATACATATAAAGCGCCTTACTCAACGGGTCCCCGAGCCTTCTCCAGCCTGCGAAAGCTCGCCAGTTCGCACGCCAGCTTTGCCAGCTTCACTCGAGTCGCTCACCGACGGACAGTGGCCGCCGTCCGCCGCTTCCCCCATTGGTGACGAAGAGATAGCTGCTTCTGTGGAGGAGGACAGCTGCTCTATCCTGGCGTCAGACAGTGAGGATTGGGCGAGCTCTGTGGACCTCCCCCCCTGCCCGCTAGTCATCATGGAAACGGGCCAGCATCAAATCCGGGCTGATACATCTGCTCTCACAGGCCACGGCGAGCCTCGGCCTTGAGTGGAAGGCGCCCGCGCAGCCCACTCTCACGCGCTCTCGCTCTGCCGGACGCCGCCCCTCTCCGCGTGGGCCCCGGTCGAAGACTGAGATAAAGCCTGAGGCCTCAAAGTCTTCCTAGCCCTCCTAGGTAAGCTACGGTTTTTAAGTCTCGCCGCGGACAGACGCGCACCGTAAATGTTCGCTCGTTCAGTTCCAGAAAATGCGACTGTTCCAGTGTATTCTGCAGTAAACAAGCCGGTACCACGGCCGCTTGCCTGCACACAAAAGCCGTTTTACGGCGACCCAGATAAATCACATGAAGTGTATTTTCTGTATTCCGGCCACGGCCGATGGTGTCATTTGTGCATTACATGTAGTGAATGTGCCCACAACTCAGTGCCCACAAATGCTACACAATGCATGTCCCACGGTTTCTGTAAAAACGAAACCAACACACATTCTGTCAGCTCAGGCCGACGGTGTTTTCAGTGCAGTAAATGTGCCCGCTGTCCCGCTCCCACATTATCTCACAGACATGTTGAACCCCAGGGGTTTTGTCCCGCTTGCTCTCTCTCCGCAAACTGCCTTAGAGAAATCGAGCGCGGCCAGCGACTCATGTCGATTGTGCATTACATGTAGTGAATGTGCCCACAACCCAGTGCCCACAAACACTAACACTACACTACACGGTTTCTGTAAAAACAAAACCAACATACATTCAGTAAGCTCAGGCAGACGGTGTTTTGAGTGTAGTAAATGTGCCCGCTGTCACGCGCCCACATTCACTCACAGACCACAGACTCACACCCCACTCATTTCCTCTTCGCAACCGCCCACTGTGATCAGCGCGCTCCCCGCCTCAGATTCTGCAAGCACAGTGTTCACTTTACAGCACACCAGAGCTCTCCGGTCGCCACTACGTTGCGGCCAGAGCCCAGATTTCATTCTACTTCTAGCTATTCATGCAAATGCATGGGCAAAGCTTCCCGGGGTGTCAGAATGGGTGCTGAACACTATAAAAAGAGGCTATTCGCTGCAGTTCACTCGACGTCCCCGCCGTTACACGGCGTGAGACGAAACTACGGTAAAGAACGAGGTAGCTCATCTACTTCGAGCCGAAATAGCGAAACTACTGAGCAAAGGGGCCATAGAACCTTTATATCAGGCTCAGAGCGAAGGGGGTCTATACGGCAGATATCTTCTGGTACCGAAAAAAGACGGGGGTCTCAGACCCATTCTAGATCTGCGACAGCTGAACAGAGTGTTTGTGAAACGCCAGTTCAGAATGCTTACAACAAGGAAAATCCTTGCGCAAGTTTGCCAAGAGGACTGGTTTTTGTCAATAGATCTGAAAGACGCTTATTTCCAAGTACAAATAGCGTCACGTCACAGGCGATTCTTAAGATTCGCCTTCGAGGGCCGGGAATATCAATACACAGTCCTGCCGTTCGGCCTGTCCCTGGCACCCCGTACATGTACGATGTGCATGGACGCGGCTCTCGCACCCCTGAGATTTCGGGGCATGCGAGTTTTGAAATACTTGGACGATTCGCTGATTCTAGCTCGATCACACTCAGAGCTCATAGAACACAGGACCACATTACTCGAGCATCTCGAGAACCTGGTTCTAACAGTCAATTGGGCGAAAAGTTGGCTGTCTCCCAGTCAGAAAATGTTCTTTTCTGGGCACAGAACTGGACTCGCTGTCTATGACAGCGCGCCTGTCGCCGGAGCGCGGACTGAACTTTCAGCGCGCCGCGAAATCCTTCCACTGCGGCACTATAGTCCCGCACAAAAGGTTTCAGAAAATGCTGGGCCTTATGGCCTCAGCATCCTCAGTACTCCAGCTGGGTCTGCTTCGCATACGCCCACTGCAGTCATGGCTGAAAGCGCGAGTTCCACCTCGGGCATGGGCCTCCGGTCTGTTTCGCCTCAAGGTCGATCTGAAATGTGTCTCAGCTTGGAAGGCGATCAACTGGTACCAGTCAGGCGTGAGTCTGGGGACTTCCTCGAGTGTGAAGGCGGTGTCCATGGACGCCTCCACCTCGGGATGGGGAGCGCTGCTCGAGGGCAGACCGTTCTTTGGCCATTGGTCAGAACAGGAAAAGCTTCTACACATAAACTGTCTGGAAATGATGGCAGTCGACAACACGCTGAGACGTTTTTGTCCCCGAATAAAAGGTCACCACGTCCTGGTCCGATCGGACAACATGTCAGTGGTGGCCTATATAAATCATCAGGGTGGCGTCAGGTCCCGAAACCTTTACAGGCTGACGGAACGCCTCCTGGTCTGGGCTCAGCACAACCCACAAAAAGCAGCACATGTGCCTGGTCACCTGAATCTGGGACCAGACAGACTGTCCAGAAACAATGTTCCAGCAGGAGAATGGTCGCTGCACCCGCTGACGATCCGACTGCTGTGGGAGACATTCGGCAGAGCGCATGTGCACCTGTTCGCCTCCCAGGAAAACGCTCACTGTCCGAAGGTTTTCTCCAAAAGCAGGGATGCGCTGGCCCACATCTGGCCCCGCTAACCTCTTTATGCTTTTCCCCCCGTCTCGTTCCTGCCTCAGGTGTTGGAACGAATCAGGGAAAACGGATGCTCAGTGCTACTTCTGCCTCCGCTCTGGACGAACCAGGCTTGGTTCCCAGTCCTGATGCAGCTGACCAGCACTGCCCCGTGGCCAATACCGATGAGGAAAGACCTCTCTCAGGCCAAGGGCTCAATCTGGCTTCCTCTCCCGGAGCTATGGTCCCTGCATGCATGGGCCATCAACGGGTAGCCGCTAGCCTCCCGGAGGGAGTGTTAAACACGATCACACAGGCTAGAGCCCCGTCTACTAGAGGGCTCTATTCCTCAAATGGTTTGTGTTCTCTCGCTGGTGCGAAGCTCAGGGCTTTTCACCCCTAGACTGCGGGGTTACGGAAGTTCTTTCCTTCCTTCAAGAGCTACTGGATGAGGGCAGAACCCCATCCACGGTCAAAGTTTATATGGCGGCCATAGTAGCGTTTACTAAACCGGCGTCTGGACAGTCACTGGGGAGAAACGATCTGGTCATACGATTCCTCAAAGGAGCTAGGAGGCTGAACCCTCCCAGACCTCCTTCAGTCCCCGTGTGGGACCTTTCTACGGTTTTGGAAGCCATGAAAGGTGCCCCATTCGAGCCAATTCATTTGCATGAAACATTAGTCTTTCAAAACAGTGTTTCTTGTGGCTCTCGCTTCAGTGAAGCGCATTGGGGATTTACAAGCGCTCTCGGTGAGCGCGACATGTATGGAATTCGGGCCTAATGACTCGAAAGTCATTCTCAAACCAAGGCACGGGTACGTGCCCAAATCCCTCAACACACCGTTCAGGGCCCGGGTGACTTCCCTGTCCACCCTTCCGGTTCTTGATGAGGAGGAGGATACGAGTCTCCTATGCCCTGTCTGAGAACTTGTGTCCCGCTCGTTTGCTTTCAGACAGACTGAGCAGCTCTTTTGTTTTGTTTGGCGGGCGTTCTAAGGGACTAGCCGCGTCAAAACAGAGCTTATCCAGATGGATAGTCGAGGCCATAGTGCTGGCTTACACTTCTAAGGGCCTGCAGTGTCCTTTGGGTGTCAGAGCGCACTCCACGAGAGGTGTGGCCTCTTCGTGGGCGTGGTCTAGCGGGATTATCTTGCAGGATATCTGTACGGCGGCAGGCTGGGCCTCGCCGTCTACATTTATAAGGTTTTATAACCTAGAGGTTCCCGCCTTACAGGCTAAGCTTCTGTCGGTCTAGTAATCAGCTCTGTCTGCCCCCTTGCTCCGGCTCAGAAGGCTGAATTTTGCTTGTGCATCGTTCACTGATCGATAGAACAGCTCCATGGGTGTTGAAAGACCCGTACTGCTACCCAGTTCAGGCTGAACGCTGTTCACCCTGACTGCGTGGTACACTATTAACATGATTAGCTCCTGTAGGATGCTATTTATGGGGAATGATGCTTACAGCCTCTCTTCTCCGACTCTCTGTGAGTCTATGGTTATTATGCACTATATGAGCCCCGGGTTGCTGCCCTTGGGACTTTGATGTCGGATCCCAGTACGCACGGCGTTTTACACTGTGTTCCCCATAGCGTAAGATATTACGCAGTACGAGATAAACTCTTGTAAGAGAACGTACTCGGTTACTAACGTAACCTCGGTTCTCTCTAGAGAGGGAACGAGTACTGCGTATCTTGCCGTGCTTACAACATGCTCTTGTTCGCTTCGGCGATGAAAACCAGTTTGTATCAGCCTGTCGAGCTATATTTATAGGTCAAGGCCACGCCTATTTCGGAGGGACGTGACGTAGTGGCGCGAAGCGCCCACATTGGATATGGCGTCACGCAGGGCCTCTCTCGATAGGCTGCTACTGTTGCCACAGGTCAGCCAATAGGCACGCAAGCCGCCTTGCCTATGTCTGCATGCTGCCGCAATGCTTTTTACATTAATTCAAAATTAAGGATAATTTTTGGCTTCAATATCTCGTGGAAAAGAGGTTTTCCCCATAGCGTAAGATATTACTCAGTACTCACTCGCTCTCTAGAGAGAACCGAGGTTACGTTAGTAACCGAGTACGTTTTTATTCACTTTCTAAAAAACTAGAAGATTCAATGTTTCCAGTGGTGATACTTTTGTTTCAAAAACTCGCAAAGTTTTAGATTTATTTTTAAAACAACCCAAAAATACCCTATAGTAGTCTAATAGTCTAGCGGGGCCGTGACCTCGTTTAATTACTTTGTCACACCACATCACATAGTAGTGATTCCCTGAAGCATGTGCATTTTAAGGTTCTTCTATCCATTTACCCTAGTCATAGTTCTATGACACACAGTGTTACAATGCTATTTCAGTTTGTGAGCGATGTCCTTGACAATGTATTTAAGTTGTATGTTCTTTTGTTAATTATTTGTAGGGATCTCTTTTTTGGCGCTGACTGCTTCAGCAGATATGCGGTCCAGACACCGGGTGACCAGAATTCTCCATATAGATAATCCAGTCAACATCACAGCAAGCCCCAACAAGACAAACATCCGTCTTGGAGTGTCCCAGGTTCCAAGGAACAACATGAGCTGCCTAGACTGGATTGTTGTGGAAGTTAAAGACAAGGGCACATCCATGCAACCAATTCTTATTTACTGCCCAGCCATGAAGACAGTAGGAAAGGTTTCGGATACCTAAAGGCTGAACTGCAAAGTCAGGTCTGGGTTGATGGAGATCCTGAGCAGAAAATCGACAACCCCCTTATTGGAATTTTCCACAGCAAGACACTTCCACAGAACAAGGAATGAGTGCTCTCTTCGTTGAGAGGCGAAGGTAATTGTTGCATAGTTGTGGCTACTACAGCTTTGGGAATGGGTCTAACATTTCCCAATGTGTCCCATATTGTGATGTTCGGTGCTCCTGGGGACCTTGAAGCTATTGTTCAACAAGTGGGCAGGGCCGGAAGGCATGGTCAGCCAGCACATGCCATCATATACAAAACAGTACAGTATTTTAAGGTGGACAAAGATGTGAAGGAACTGCTCTCTGTTTTCAAGAAGACCTGTATAAGAAAATTTCTTTATGCCCATTTTGAGACAGAACCCAGCCACGTTGAGCCAGGCCATCAGTGTTGTACATTCTGTCACACTGTCTGTTCTTGTACCTCAGGCACATGTACTGAACCAACTCCAAATTACGAACAAAATTCTAGACCAACCAGTTTGCGTGATATCCAGGCAGGTGGATGAGAAGGACCGATCTTTCATTGCAGATTTGCTCAATGATTACAGAAATAGTTTAATCAATTCTTCCACACATCTCTTCACATCTCATGTAGCTTGTACTGGATTCAGCACAGAACTGGTGGATTCAGTGTTGGCCAATTGTGAAAATATTTTCGATCTCTCATACATCATTAATAATCTACCTGTTTTCCAATTGGACCATGCAAAGACATTTTATACATCATAGCTGATGTTTTTAGAGATGTTGATGTGGATGTGCAGTCTGACTTGGATGAGAGTTTCAGTTGCCCAGACCAGCAACTAATTTGATGATGATGACTTTGTTGATGATGCACAAAGAAGCCATGTCAGTACTTCGGAGTCTGACCAGTAATACATCTAAACATTGCCTATTTTTTTTTTTAACCCTATACATTTGTGTAAAAAAATATCATGGAGTAAAGTGGTTTTACTGTCACTAAGACATAGTTTTTAAGTTTGGACTTAACTTACCCCTGCCCAGTTGTATATAATGTGATAATGGATGAACATGGTCGCACTGTCGCTATTAATATTACATTTTGGGTCTGTTTTCCTCCTGTAATTTGGATATTATCATGGAGGAACATGACTGCACTGTCACTAATACGCCGATCACAGTGAAATATGTATGACAATGTCTCTTCTCCAAACAGTATGATAACAAATAAAGGTGGACATAGTTCTGCACAAAATTAGTTTTGTTGTTGTTGTGAGGCTCTTTTAACTGCATATAAAATGAAGTATAGAATCACAAAAAAAATTATTTATTTCTATTTGTGAAATGCCATGGTAAATAGTTGTACTACACACACACACACAGTATATTTACAACATAATTTCTGCCAATAGTCAAGAGGTGCCAATGAAACACTCTAGTGTCTGCGTGTTGGTTACATTGACGAACACACTGAATAGCTTAACCATTTACAGTGGTAATGCCCTAAACTCCTTAAGCTTGGACCACATCCACTGCCACAATTCCTTGAAATTTAGAATGTGTATAATGTTACGTTCAAAATCAGGGAACGCTGAAAAGTGTCTTCCTGGTTGGTGCTGGAACAGTTCTGCCCTCTTGAACACATCAAGCAAGGTTAGGATATCCCTTTCCATGTCAGCTGGATAATGGATGCCACTAGGGCGATACACCTGCAGCTCTTTATCAGTCGTGTCCATTACTGTCTTCAAGACACCAACAGATCTGCTTACCCTGTCAGAGGCTGCTTCTTTCAAGTTTGAGCTTTTGTTCTTCACAAATGTCTTAAGGAAATTAAGATGTTCAAGGTGAAGGTCTAATGGGATATTCCTCCCCTTCCCACCCCTTCTATTCCAGAAATGGTTCCATGTCAGACTATGAGCCAGCCGAGGGGACAGGGTTGCATTGATTTGGACCGTTAACAGCAAGGTGCTGTAAGCATACTGACTATGGCCATAAGTCTTAAAGATTAAGAGTGCAACCTTGTACAACCTCATTAGGCGCTCTCCATCTCCCTCTTTCACTGCGTCCAAGAAATTCAAAAGCAAAAAATGTTTCTTGTAGTCTGCACTAACACTGAGGGAAGTAGGCTCAGTAGCTGATGAAGCAGACGAATCAAGACTGTGGACATTGGCTTCATGATTGTCTATGGCTTTTATATAGATAAACATTCTTGCACAGCCAAGCTCACGGCAAGGAAACTTCTGCTTCTCAGAAGGTTCGGCCTTTGCTAAATTGTTGATATTAGTTGACAGTTCCGTAATGTCGTCAGACATGACAAACTTGTCAATGACCTCAGCCGTAGCATCATGCAGCCAAGTCCTCCTCTGGTCTGCAGACCCTTGAAGAATTTGGTCTGGTATGAAGCCATCAAGAGTGTCTGTGACATGACAGGAAAAAAGACAAAACATTTTTTACCTTTTTGACCGTTACAATTATGAATGTGTAAACAAGTAAGGTGTTTGGTTCAAACCTGTAAGTGCCTCCAAGTGGAAATGCTCCATTGCTGCTTTCAGGAAAAGTGCTGTCGTCTCCAATACCACAAACTGTTTGTATGCATTGTACGCTGAATGTGGACCTTGTTTTGCATTGCTGCATCTGTAAATCAAAGTACAGATTAGCATATAAAAAATATTTGCTAATTAAATCAAATTCATATTTTGATAAATTCATGGCGGCAATAGTGTTGTTAGTAGTACCAGTCATAGAGCAGCCAATTCATGTTGCCACTCCCCTTACAGCCCCCGATATGAATCAGCCAATTCATGTTGCCACTGCCATTACAGCCCCCGATATGAAGCAGCCAATTCATGTTGCCACTGCCCTTACAGCCCCCGATATGAATCAGCCAATTCATGTTGCCACTGCCCTTACAGCCCTCGATATGAAGCAGCCAATTCATGTTGGCACATATGGCACAGGCAGCGAGGCGGCTTTTGTCCGCCTCGCTGCCTGCTGTGAGCTGTGAGTTTGTTTGCGTCGTGGCTGTCTAAGCCTCGTATTAGCTTCGTATTTCTTTCTGTTTTTCCGTATTTCTCTCTTTATTCTGTTCTGAACCATCATTTAACTCATAATTACAACTCGGACTGTTGGCCATTATACGGCTGGAACCGCAAATACGGTTTGAACATTGATTATTGGTCGTAGAGCGAGACACTGCTTCACTGCTTCACTGCTGCTCGCCCTGCGATCGACTGCTTTTGTCAGCCTTGTTGCCTGCTGTGAGTTTGTTTGTTTTCCCGTCTATCGTGCGTCACTGTTACAACTCGGACTGTTGGCCATTATACGGCTGGAACCGCAAATACGGTTTGAACATTGGTTGTTGGTCGTAGAGCAAGACACTGCTTCACTGCTGCTTGCCCTGCAATCGACTGCTTTTGTCAGCCTCGTTGCCTGCTGTGAGTTTGTTTGTTTTCCCGTCTATCGTGCGTCTACATTACACCCATACCACTAAAGAGACGGTTTTTACCCAAGACTTGAGTCATAAATTAGTATAAATATTAATAGCATCACTGGTTGCATCATTGCTAACTTACTGTCCATCTCTTAAAAATGGCGAATATATCAGGTGTATGTTATTTACCTTTTGGTGCAGATGAGAACAAATCTGAATTGCTCGCGGTGCAGTCTGAATTAGAAGCTGTAGAAAAGCAGATCCGTGCCCTTCTAGAGAGACAAGCTGAGCTGAGAGACCGGCGTTTAGCTCTTGAAACATCACGCGCTGATGCACACGGATCAGTGATTAACGTTAGTAACCCGCTGACGCTGACCTCGTCTACTCCGTGCGTTTCTCAGCATTGGTCCCGAGCGTCCAGGTCACGATCAGCCATGGTTTCATTCACTCCGGCTCCAACACACCACCACGAAGCCTGGGTGGTTCCGCGGAACCCGCGAGCCAGGACAAGAATCTTTTCGCCCCTCCCGGTTTTCGAGATCTCCACTCAGAACCGATTCTCCCCTCTTCGTGAAACGGAACGCGATGCTGTGATCATCGGCGATTCCACCGTCCGACACGTCCACGCTACGTTAGGTAAAAGTAAGGTGCACAGTCACTGCTTTCCTGGTGCTCGTGTTCTCGATATCACTGCGCGGGTAACTGAGATCTTGAACAGTGACGAGCGCGTCGGAGCTGTTGTGGGAGCTAACGACATTAGGCTGCGACAGACGGAGGTTCTGAAGAAAGACTTCAGGAGCCTTATCGATACGGTACGCAGCACATCGCCTGAAACATCGATTATTGTGTCTGGACCGCTTCCTACGTACCGACGAGGGCATGAAAAGTTCAGTAGATTATTCGCGCTAAATGAATGGTTATTGTCATGGTGCAATGAGCAGAAACTGATTTTTGTAAATAATTGGAATCTGTTTTGGGAGCGACCAAGGCTCTTCCGCGCTGATGGCTTACACCCAAGTAGAATCGGGGCAGATCTTCTGTCGGATAACATCTCAAAGATGTTAAATACCGTTTGACTAGTAACCAAAAATCCAAATCACAGCCTCTACTGCACCAATTTAATTGATATTAATACTAGTGTAGAACATTGCATAGAAACTGTGTCTATTCCTCGTTTACTAAGATCAAATAATAAATCTACTGCGGGATCTAGAAAAAATCTAATTGTTATTAAAACAAAAAATCTCGCTAGTAGTGAACAAAAACAATTTCTAAAGCTAGGTCTCCTAAACATTAGATCGCTCACACCTAAGGCGGTTATTGTAAATGAAATGGTCACAGATAATAATAGCGATGTTCTGTGCCTTACTGAAACCTGGCTTAAACCAAATGATTATTTCGGTCTAAATGAGTCTACTCCGCCAGGATACTGTTATAAGCATGAGCCCCGTCTGATCGGTCGTGGCGGCGGTGTTGCAACAATTTACAGAGATACCCTTAATGTTACTCAGAAAACTCGTCATAGGTTTAATTCGTTTGAAGTGCTTGTGCTAAATGTTACGCTCTTAGATGTAAGAAAAAAAAACACATTATCTCTAGCATTGGCTACCGTATATAGACCTCCAGGGCCTTACGCCAATTTCCTAAAAGAGTTTGCTGAATTTCTATCAGATCTTTTGGTCAACGTCGATAAAGCATTAATTGTTGGAGATTTTAACATACACGTAGATAATTTAAATGATGCGTTAGGGGTTGCGTTTAAAGATTTATTAAACTCCTTCGGGGTCAAGCAAAACGTCACCGGACCAACTCATCGTCTTAATCATACACTCGATTTAATTATATCATATGGAACCGATGTCACTGACCACTACTTGGTAACTTGCATATTACGCACTGCTATAATATGTCATGCTGCGCCACGTTATCGACCAGGTAGAACAATTAGTCCATCCTGTCATGATTCTGCCATCATGTCCTTTTATTCTTCTAGTATTGTGGCAGGATCATGACAGACCCATGTTTTATGTACAGGCGCATGGTCTGTTGTTTGGGCCATGTGCTTGTGTTGTCTCGTCTTGCTACCCCGCCCCCTTGTTATCCTTGTTTAGTCATGATTACCTTGTTAGCGTCACCTGTTCCCCTCGTTAGTTTCTTGGTATTTAGTCCCCTTGTGTTTGCTGTCTTGTGTCGGTTCATTGCCTAATTTATGCTGAATGTTGTCGAATCTGTCTATGTTGCTATACCTTGCCATTTCTTACCCGTGAGTACTTTGTGTAGAGCCTTGTCTTTGTGAATGTTTATTTGAAGAATTGTCAGTTTATTGTACAGTCATTGTCTAGTCTGCCATCCATTCCTTGTCCTAGTCGTGTTTTGCCCCCTCGTGGGTTTTGTTTTCCTGTTTTCTGTCTACAATAAACGTTCTGTGATTGCATACTGTCTGCGCCTGGGTTCATCCGCCATCTACATGACAGAATGAACCGACCAAAGAAGAACCCAGCAGACCGTTTGTCCTTCTCTGCCAAGCATCGTCTGGACCCCCTTGAAGAAGTCTGGTTGTCATCCCCCCTCAACAAGAAGAGTGTCACCCTTCCATAATCACCCGAGGGTGAGTGGATCTTGTCAAACTTCTCCCGGTTATATGACCACTTCTCCCGGGAGGAATCTGGGGCGGCGTCCTCGAGGTCTTTACCTTCTGCCTGTCTTCCTGTCATCCCGGAGGGTCGTATGATAGGCGTTGCGAGGCTTGGGGACCAGGCTGGTTCCCCCACGACTCCAGAGGCGTCTTCCACACCCACTGACCTCCGTGGTAAACGAGGGAGACGGGTTTTGTGGGATTCCTCTTCGGAATCATCGTCATCTGAGCTCACCCTACCAGAAGTGGTCTTCCCAGTTCCTGTTTTGTTTTCCGCTGAGCCCATCCAGCCGATCACGAGTCCTGTTGTGACCATTGCTTCCCGACCTAGGAGAAAGAGGAGGAAGAGGGGAGCCTCCCATCCTTCATCAAGCGCTACTCCAGACCCCGCTACTGCAAGCGCTACTGCAAGCGCTGCTCCAGAGCCCGCTACTGCAAGCGCTACTGCAAGCGCTGCTCCAGAGCCCGCTACTGCAAGCGCTGCTCCAGAGCCCGCTACTGCAAGCGCTGCTCCAGAGCCCGCTACTGCAAGCGCTGCTCCAGAGCCCGCTACTGCAAGCGCTGCTCCAGAGCCCGCTACTGCAAGCGCTGCTCCAGAGCCCGCTACTGCAAGCGCTGCTCCAGAGCCCGCTACTGCAAGCGCTGCTCCAGAGCCCGCTACTGCAAGCGCTGCTCCAGAGCCCGCTACTGCAAGCGCTGCTCCAGAGCCCGCTACTGCAAGCGCTGCTCCAGAGCCCGCTACTGCAAGCGCTGCTCCAGAGCCCGCTACTGCAAGCGCTGCTCCAGAGCCCGCTACTGCAAGCGCTGCTCCAGAGCCCGCTACTGCAAGCGCTGCTCCAGAGCCCGCTACTGCAAGCGCTGCTCCAGAGCCCGCTACTGCAAGCGCTGCTCCAGAGCCCGCTACTGCAAGCGCTGTTCCAGAGCCCGCTACTGCAAGCGCTGTTCCAGAGCCCGCTACTGCAAGCGCTGTTCCAGAGCCCGCTACTGCAAGCGCTGTTCCAGAGCCCGCTACTGCAAGCGCTGTTCCAGAGCCCGCTACTGCAAGCGCTGTTCCAGAGCCCGCTACTGCAAGCGCTGTTCCAGAGCCCGCTACTGCAAGCGCTGTTCCAGAGCCCGCTACTGCAAGCGCTGTTCCAGAGCCCGCTACTGCAAGCGCTGTTCCAGAGCCCGCTACTGCAAGCGCTGTTCCAGAGCCCGCTACTGCAAGCGCTGTTCCAGAGCCCGCTACTGCAAGCGCTGTTCCAGAGCCCGCTACTGCAAGCGCTGTTCCAGAGCCCGCTACTGCAAGCGCTGTTCCAGAGCCCGCTACTGCAAGCGCTGTTCCAGAGCCCGCTACTGCAAGCGCTTCGGACCAAGGCTGTATCTCAGTACTAGTTTTACTTGATCTTAGTGCTGCGTTCGATACTATAGATCACACAATACTCTTAGATCGACTACAACATTACACTGGTGTTCAAGGACAAGCATTAAGCTGGTTCAGGTCATACTTATCTGACCGCTACCATTTCGTCTACTTAAATGGAGAAAAATCGATTATAACTTAGGCAAACTATGGAGTGCCGCAGGGATCTGTGTTAGGCCCTTTATTATTCTCAATATATATGCTGCCACTTGGTAATATTCTAAGGAAACATGGAATTAGTTTCCATTGTTATGCTGATGACACTCAAATATATATTTCATCACGGCCAGATGAATACGCTAAATTATCCAAATTGACAGATTGTGTTAATGATATAAAAGATTGGATGACGCGTAATTTTCTTTTATTAAATCCAGACAAGACAGAGGTAATACTTATCGGTTCTAAAAACCGTCCACAAAACCCTTCACAGCACGACTTTAACATAGTAGGATGCCCTGTTACTTTATCCGCTACAGTAAAAGACCTGGGTGTTATACTAGACCGCAACCTGTCTTTTGAAAAGCATATTTCATATGCTACAAAAACAGCCTTTTTCCACCTTAGAAACATTGCTAAGCTACTTAATATGCTATCAGTCTCTGATGCAGAAAAGTTAGTTCATGCATTCATGACCTCGAGACTAGATTACTGTAATGCTTTATTAGCTGGTTGTCCTGCATCTTCAATAAACAAGCTACAGTTAGTCCAAAATGCAGTCGCTAGAGTTCTTACTAGATCAAGAAAATATGATCATATAACACCGATTTTATCATCACTTCATTGGTTACCTATAAAGTTCCGTATTAAATACAAGGTATTGCTTTTGACTTATAAAGCTCTAAATGGTTTAGCTCCAGTCTATTTAACGGATCTTCTATCGCCTTACAATCCATCGCGCTCTTTAAGATCACTAGATTCAAGGCTTCTGGTCATTCCTAGGATATCCAGATCCACCAAAGGAGGCAGAGCATTTTCACATTTAGCTCCGAAGCTCTGGAATAGCCTTCCTGATATTGTTCGTAGCTCAGACTCTCTCTCCCAGTTTAAAACTAGACTGAAGACGCATCTATTTAGCCAGGCATTCATATACATTTTTTATCTTACAGTTACTGTTAATTCGGCCTCTAGCTCATAAACGCCAGAGGAGAACTGGCCCCCGACTGAGCCTGGGTTCTCCCAAGGTTTTTTTTTCTCCATTGGGTCATTTGATGGGGTGTTAGGACACCATTAGGTCACTGGATGGAGTTTTTCGGTTCCTTGCCACTGTTGCCTTTGGCTTGCTCAGTTGGGGATATTCAAATTAATTAACCAATCATACCATTGATTAGCTTTACCAAAACGTAACGTCTTTGGACGTCTTTTTTCCAGTAATAAACAAACATTGTTAAGTTGTTTTGATTGATACTGTGAAGCAGCTTTGATACAATCTGTATTGTGAAAAGCGCTATATAAATATATTTGACTTGACTTGACATATGAAGCAGCCAATTTATGTTGGCACTGATTTCATGAAAACATGAATAACAGTTCATACATCCAAGCCGACTTCATGGTAGGCAAAGATCCTCTGTTGGTCATCTCCTTGATAAATATGTAGGGAGAAAAGAATCGATATAATTTACACATAGGACCCTTACATATAAGGTCTTGTATGCACATATGAAATTTGTTTGACAGATGGCGAGACAATTTGTGTACTTCAATGATTACCTCAACAGATTCATATTGGCAAGTAGTGTTCCATGGTCTTTGGCTGAATTCTCATTAAAGAAGATTTGATGGTGAATCTGTAATCGTAAAAACCCTTTTGAAGTTTATCAAGAAGCACAAACAAGCTGTGCAATAAATTTTTAAGAGTGTTTAGGGTTAATTGCTATATCAGTATAGGTGTTATCAAATCAATAAGTTTTAGCTTTAAACCAGACAGAAATGTTAATCCACACCAACAAAGTACATTTAAGACATAACCTCAGTAGATTTAATTCTAAATGTAGATCACGCATAATAAGTATAGACCAGAAGTTATTTTGAAAAGTAAAAAAAAATAAAGAAATAATAATACCTTAAAAAGATTCCTGATAGCGTACCAGTCTTCGAACTTAAAAACTAAGCCTTCCAGACGTTCTTCCTCTGTCTCCCCATCGGCAAAGGCCCATTGGACATTTCGGCTGTTACCTTCCGTTAGCCTATCACCCCCGACCAAAATCTTCTCCAACTCATCAGGAGATCTTGCTACATACCTTTAGGAAATGTACAAACTATCAATTTCAGCATATTGGGCCTGTTCCTGTTATGTGAGGTGCAGCATTCCAAGATTAAAAGTTCAGAAGAACTTTCAGAAATAAAGGATATAGTTTCCACATAAAGGAAATAGTCACAATATATCACAAAGCAATTATTCCTCTCTCCCAATACTTACTCCGTTTGAATGTGCTGGAGCACATCCACCGAGTCACCAGTTTGGTTTTCATTTTTAAAGAGAAGTCCTAGCGGGAACTGTATTGGAAAATTAAAATGTAACAAATGTGTGTTAAAAAATAAGCATCATCACAACTACTTTCATGTAAAACATTTTTGATTTTGATCAAATCTTCCTGTACTTGAGAGCTGAGGTAAGATTCCAGGTCTCTTTTTAAAGAGAACACAGGAGGCCTGCAGTTCTGTGCCAACGCTTTCTGTTTGCCAACTGAACTCTGATGATTTGTAGATATGCCCAGTTTGGAAAACAGCCTTTTTTGCCCCACCATACAACAAGACAGTGTCAACATAATAGGCCAGTGCCGACAATCGGGGGTCTCTTCCTTTTAGAGCTACTGAGGCCGCAGTGCAGATGTGGGGAAGTGAGTATTTGGCCATTTTTGCAATTATGCTGAATATAAATGGGGACAGTCTCTTCAGATCTTCCAACAACTCAGTGAATGAGAATGTTTGTAAGTCATGAGCACTTGCCCTCCACAGCATGTAGTGATGTTGGGGGTTACACAGCATCTTACATTCACCCTCCACAATATTCAAAACACTGGATTTTAAGTCCTCCATTAACTCTCTGTGTCGAGATTTAAGGTTGCCAGCTCTGCCAAAATTTATTTTGGCCAAGTTTTCTACAATGCCAGAAACACCAGATTGGCAAATGATGCGTATGTCCTTGCTTTCGTAATTGATTATGACCTAAAAACAACAATAAACACAGATCATAGGTGAAAATGTCATTGAAAAAACGTAAAAATATATGACATAGATGATAGATGAAAACTAGAAATATAAAATAGAAGAACATTTCTTTGTAAAAACATGAAACACTACCCTGATAAAGATGTGCTTTGCAATAGCCTATGTAGAAAATTAATGTTGATGAGACTCCTAACTGACTATGGTCTCAGCAGTTTGCTTGTGCCTTCTTATTAAATGCTTGCTTCATCTTTCCTTTTTAATTTTTAATTTAATTTTTTGACAAGCAATGAAAAAAAAACAAGGCCTGCCGTGTTTTTCCTCGCAGACTTAAACGTGCCTAGTCTTCATGTCTCTTTAACATTCTTAGAGGAAAAAGAGTGGTGATTTTAAATTTAGTACATTTGCAAACAGGTAAAAGTACTGGACCTATTTCAAACCTAGCATTGTAGTGTTTAACCCACCTCGGTGACACTGCTCCGTGATGGCAAGTCCATGTGTCACGGTTTGGGTTTTGTTTCTTGTCCCTTGTTCTTGTCTGTCATGTGATCCCCTGTTCTAGTCATGTGATCTTGCCTTGTGTTCCCCTGTCTGTTGTGTCATTGGTTGATTGTTTAAGTCTTCCCAGGTGTTTCCCGTTAACCACGCCCCCTTGTTATCCTGTTTAGATCGTTTGCCCCTGTATTTAGCCCTGTGTTTCAGTCCAGTCTTTGTGAGTTCTTGTATTGTTGTAATGCTGTATGCACGCTGTCCTGTTCCTGAGTCTGGTTACCAAGTCTGTTTAGTTTTGAGTTTATTTAAATAAAACACTGCTGCACGTGGATCCTGCTTTTGCCTCTGCTTCAGCTGCATGTAACAGAAGAACTCACCGCACCGAGATCCAGCAGCAGCCATGCCAACCCTGAGTCCAGATATCCAAATCTTGCGTCTCTGTCAGGGTGATCGATCCATTGAGGACTACGTGGCAGATTTTGTCGAACTGGCACATCTCGTGCAAATGAGCACCGAATGCCTGATGATCTTTTTCCGTGGAGGATTATCAGAACCACTCTGGTCTGTGATGCCTGCCCATGATCCACACGGCTCGTTGGAAGAATATATCGACCTGGCTCTTTTGCTGAGCGGTTCTCCGTTTACTGTGGGCGTGGAGTAAAATGAGCTCCGTGAGCCCGTAGTACCCCCTCAGCCTGTTCTTCTCATCACTTCAGCCATCAAGCTAGCCATGGCATCAGTCTATGGGCGTCCAGGACTGATGTCCACCGTGGCACAGCCACCGCTGATGTCAGTGTTGAGGGCCAAGAGGACCGTCGTTCAAGGGGCCAGTCTTCCAGAGACCGTCCAGCCAGAGACCGTCCAGCCAGAGACCGTCCAGCCAGAGACCGTCCAGCCAGAGACCGTCCAGCCAGAGACCGTCCAGCCAGAGACCGTCCAGCCAGAGACCGTCCAGCCAGAGACCGTCCAGCCAGAGACCGTCCAGCCAGAGACCGTCCAGCCAGAGACCGTCCAGCCAGAGACCGTCCAGCCAGAGCCTTCACCGCTGGTCCCGCCCAGCACAGAGCCTTCACCGTTGGTCCCGCCCAGCACAGCGCCCTCACCGTTGGTCCCGCCCAGCACAGCGCCCTCACCGCTGGTCCCGCCCAGCACAGCGCCCTCACCGCTGGTCCCGCCCCGCACAGCGCCCTCACCGCTGGTCCCGCCCCGCACAGCGCCCTCACCGCTGGTCCCGCCCCGCACAGCGCCCTCACCGCTGGTCCCGCCCCGCACAGCGCCCTCACCGCTGGTCCCGCCCCGCACAGCGCCTTCACCGGCGGTCCCGTCCAGCCAGAGCCTTCACTGCTGGTCCCGTCCAGCACAGAGCCTTCACCGCTGGTCCCGTCCAGCACAGCGCCCTCACCGCTGGTCCCGCCCCGCACAGCGCCCTCACCGCTGGTCCCGCCCCGCACAGCGCCCTCACCGCTGGTCCCGCCCCGCACAGCGCCCTCACCGCTGGTCCCGCCCCGCACAGCGCCCTCACCGCTGGTCCCGTCCCGCACAGCGCCCTCACCGCTGGTCCCGTCCAGCACAGCGCCCTCACCGCTGGTCCCGTCCAGCCCAGCGCCCTCTCGCTCTCGGAGACGGAGGAGGAAGAGGACTTCCCGCGTCCCAAAATGCCTGGAAGTCCGCCCTGTACTTTCTGTCAGCCCAGAGTCCTCGCCGCTGGTCCCGTCCGATCCAGAGACTGTTCAAGTCACGTCTGCCGATCCAGAGACTGTTCAAGTCACGTCTGCCGATCCAGAGACTGTTCAAGTCACGTCTGCCGATCCAGAGACTGTTCAAGTCACGTCTGCCGATCCAGAGACTGTTCAAGTCACGTCTGCCGATCCAGAGACTCTTCAAGTCACGTCTGCCGATCCAGAGACTCTTCAAGTCACGTCTGCCGATCCAGAGACTCTTCAAGTCACGTCTGCCGATCCAGAGACTCTTCAAGTCACGTCTGCCGATCCAGAGACTCTTCAAGTCACGTCTGCCGATCCAGAGACTCTTCAAGTCACGTCTGCCGATCCAGAGACTCTTCAAGTCACGTCTGCCGATCCAGAGACTGTTCAAGTCACGTCTGCCGATCCAGAGACTGTTCAAGTCACGTCTGCCGATCCAGAGACTGTTCAAGTCACGTCTGCCGATCCAGAGACTGTTCAAGTCACGTCTGCCGATCCAGAGACTGTTCAAGTCACGTCTGCCGATCCAGAGACTGTTCAAGTCACGTCTGCCGATCCAGAGACTGTTCAAGTCACGTCTGCCGATCCAGAGACTGTTCAAGTCACGTCTGCCGATCCAGAGACTGTTCAAGTCACGTCTGCCGATCCAGAGACTGTTCAAGTCACGTCTGCCGATCCAGAGACTGTTCAAGTCACGTCTGCCGATCCAGAGACTGTTCAAGTCACGTCTGCCGATCCAGAGACTGTTCAAGTCACGTCTGCCGATCCAGAGACTGTTCAAGTCACGTCTGCCGATCCAGAGACTGTTCAAGTCACGTCTGCCGATCCAGAGACTGTTCAAGTCACGTCTGCCGATCCAGAGACTGTTCAAGTCACGTCTGCCGATCCAGAGACTGTTCAAGTCACGTCTGCCGATCCAGAGACTGTTCAAGTCACGTCTGCCGATCCAGAGACTGTTCAAGTCACGTCTGCCGATCCAGAGACTGTTCAAGTCACGTCTGCCGATCCAGAGACTGTTCAAGTCACGTCTGCCGATCCAGAGACTGTTCAAGTCACGTCTGCCGATCCAGAGACTGTTCAAGTCACGTCTGCCGATCCAGAGACTGTTCAAGTCACGTCTGAACCTGATCGCTCTATGTTTGTTTCTGTGTTTACGTCTGTCCTTGTGGCTGTTTCTGTTCTGGTGTCTGTTCCAGAACCGGAGCCACTGTCTGTTCCCGAGCCAGTGTGTGTGTTGTCTGTTCCCGAGCCAGTGTGTGTGTGGTCTGTTCCTGAGCCCGAGTGTGTGTTGTCTGTTCCCGAGCCCGAGCCAGTGTGTGTGTTGTCTGTTCCCGAGCCAGAGCCACTGTGTGTGTTGTCTGTTCCCGAGCCAGAGCCACTGTGTGTGTTGTCTGTTCCCGAGCCAGAACCAGTGCGTGTGTTGTCTGTTCCCGAGCCAGTGCGTGTGTTGTCTGTTCCTGAGCCCGAGCCAGTGCGTGTGTTGTCTGTTCCCGAGCCCGAGTGTGTGTTGTCTGTTCCCGAGCCCGAGCCAGTGTGTGTGTGGTCTGTTCCCGAGCCCGAGTGTGTGTTGTCTGTTCCCGAGCCCGAGCCAGTGTGTGTGTTGTCTGTTCCCGAGCCAGTGCGTGTGTTGTCTGTTCCCGAGCCCGAGCCAGTGTGTGTGTTGTCTGTTCCCGAGCCCGAGCCAGTGTGTGTGTTGTCTGTTCCCGAGCCAGTGCGTGTGTTGTCTGTTCCTGAGCCCGAGCCAGTGTGTGTGTTGTCTGTTCCCGAGCCCGAGCCAGTGTGTGTGTTGTCTGTTCCCGAGCCAGAGCCAGTGTTTGTGTTGTCTGTTCCCGAGCCCGAGTGTGTGTTGTCTGTTCCCGAGCCCGAGCCAGTGTGTGTGTTGTCTGTTCCCGAGCCAGTGTGTGTGTGGTCTGTTCCTGAGCCCGAGTGTGTGTTGTCTGTTCCCGAGCCCGAGCCAGTGTGTGTGTTGTCTGTTCCCGAGCCAGAGCCACTGTGTGTGTTGTCTGTTCCCGAGCCAGAACCAGTGCGTGTGTTGTCTGTTCCCGAGCCAGAACCAGTGCGTGTGTTGTCTGTTCCCGAGCCAGTGCGTGTGTTGTCTGTTCCTGAGCCCGAGCCAGTGTGTGTGTTGTCTGTTCCCGAGCCCGAGTGTGTGTTGTCTGTTCCCGAGCCCGAGCCAGTGTGTGTGTTGTCTGTTCCCGAGCCAGTGCGTGTGTTGTCTGTTCCTGAGCCCGAGCCAGTGTGTGTGTTGTCTGTTCCCGAGCCCGAGCCAGTGTGTGTGTTGTCTGTTCCCGAGCCAGAGCCAGTGTTTGTGTTATTTGTTCCCGAGCCAGTGTGTGTTGTCTGTTCCTGAGCCCGAGCCAGTGTGTGTGTTGTCTGTTCCTGAGCCCGAGCCAGTGTGTGTGTTGTCTGTTCCTGAGCCCGAGCCAGTGTGTGTGTTGTCTGTTCCTGAGCCCGAGCCAGTGTGTGTGTTGTCTGTTCCTGAGCCCGAGCCAGTGTGTGTGTTGTCTGTTCCCGAGCCAGTGCGTGTGTTGTCTGTGCCCGAGCCAGTGCGTGTGTTGTCTGTTCCTGAGCCCGAGCCAGTGTGTGTTGTCTATTCCTGAGCCCGAGCCAGTGTTTGTGTTGTCTGTTCCTGAGCCCGAGCCAGTGTGTGTGTTGTCTGTTCCTGAGCCCGAGCCAGTGTGTGTGTTGTCTGTTCCCGAGCCAGTGTGTGTGTTGTCTGTTCCCGAGCCAGTGTGTGTGTGGTCTGTTCCCGAGCCCGAGTGTGTGTTGTCTGTTCCCGAGCCCGAGTGTGTGTTGTCTGTTCCCGAGCCAGAGCCACTGTGTGTGTTGTCTGTTCCCGAGCCAGAGCCACTGTGTGTGTTGTCTGTTCCCGAGCCAGTGTGTGTGTTGTCTGTTCCCGAGCCCGAGCCAGTGTGTGTGTTGACTGTTCCCGAGCCAGTGTGTGTGTGGTCTGTTCCCGAGCCCGAGTGTGTGTTGTCTGTTCCCGAGCCCGAGCCAGTGTGTGTGTTGTCTGTTCCCGAGCCAGTGTGTGTGTGGTCAGTTCCCGAGCCCGAGTGTGTGTTGTCTGTGCCCGAGCCAGTGTGTGTGTTGTCTGTTCCCGAGCCCGAGCCAGTGTGTGTGTTGTCTGTTCCCGAGCCAGAGCCACTGTGTGTGTTGTCTGTTCCCGAGCCAGAGCCACTGTGTGTGTCGTCTGTTCCCGAGCCAGTGTGTGTGTCATCTGTTCCTGAGCCGGTGTCGTCTGTTCCTGAGCCGGTGTCGTCTGTTCCTGCGCCTGAGTCACCGCCCTGGCCGCCCGAAGGGTCTTCACTGCCTGGTCCACCCTGGCCGCCTGAACTGCCTTGCCCCCTGCACAGACTTGACCCTCCGTCCCTCCCCCAAGACCGCCTCCACTCACCACCCTCCTGAACTTGTGTTTTTTTGTTTTGATAGGCGTCGGGAGCCGCCCATAGAGGGGGGGCTATGTCACGGTTTGGGTTTTGTTTCTTGTCCCTGGTTCTTGTCTGTCATGTGATCCCCTGTTCTAGTCATGTGATCTTGCCTTGTGTTCCCCTGTCTGTTGTGTCATTGGTTGATTGTTTAAGTCTTCCCAGGTGTTTCCCGTTAACCACGCCCCCTTGTTATCCTGTTTAGATCGTTTGCCCCTGTATTTAGCCCTGTGTTTCAGTCCAGTCTTTGTGAGTTCTTGTATTTTTGTAATGCTGTATGCACGCTGTCCTGTTCCTGAGTCTGGTTACCAAGTCTGTTTAGTTTTGAGTTTATTTAAATAAAACACTGCTGCACGTGGATCCCACTTTTGCCTCTGCTTCAGCTGCATGTAACACCATGGCCTTCCTTGGCTTTTTTATGGTCCTTGGAGTTTTAGAGGGCGTATCTCGGTCTCTTTTATCTGTCGAGGTATTTATCTCGATGGTTTCGTTTTCGCATCATACATGTGTTTACAGTGGAAGTTCAATGCGGCTGAGCTGGCACGTAACACACGTCATAACCAAACGTTATGTGATTGGCTTATGGGTAACCAATGATTTTATACTTCAGACAAGCACCCCCCGCAAGAAAGAAAAGACTTTTCAATTATGCCATTCCAGACTCTGTCTACGAAGCAAAGCGAAGTAGCAGAGTTTGGTATTACCAGGCTAGTAAATGACATCATAGTCGAAGCAGAGCACACGTGCCGACCAGCGGGCGATGCTCAATCTAGCTCTATTCATTTTTTTGGTATTCAGTAAGGTTGTGAGTGCCTGGTGGCCCGTGCGCAAGGTAAAGCGTCGACCCCACAAATACGTGCGCCCCTTTTCTGTTGCCCACACGCATTCAAGTGCCTTTTTTTCCACTATTTAATATATTTATGCTCTGCCCAAATTCAGCCAGATGGTACAGAGAAACCAGTAGCTTTTGCTTCACGTACACTTACAATGGCAAACACAGCACCCAGTCCATAATCACAGGCATCAGTCGAGATCACAGAGTGAAGGTATGGGTCGTACAGAGCTAGGGCAGAGCTGGACACTAAGAGCTGCTTAAAGCATATTAAGTTGTCAATTATATGAATTGTAAAAAAATATGCAGTCTTGAATTCTGCCACATTTACTTCTCAAGGGTTCCGGGAGAAACAGCTTCATTGCAGGGAAAAGTGTACATAATCAGAGGTATCCATTATCATGTAGGGTATGGACCAATCAGACACACACTAATTATTCATTATATACAAAGGTTTATGAAACTCCAAAACTAACAGCCCAAATGAACGAACACAAGGGCAGAAACAGTGTCATGTTACAGGGCATGATAAGGAGATTTTACGACCTCCGAGGAATGTGGCCACATGCACAAGAGAGAGATACAATGGGAACACAGAAACCCTCTTTAAAACAGACTTTGCTGCATTAATCGTAGACTAACTGATCTATAAATGAACATACATAAAACTGTGATGACTATTGTGACTATTATGTGACTGTGTGACTATTATGTATGGTATGCACCCTGGTATACCACCAACTAACGATCAATGTAACCTCACCTGTATCATGCCTCCTACCTAATTAATCCCCATTTAATGACTCACACTTTGATCTACATCACCTTCTTCTAGAATGCAGTGTGGATGTGTTATAGCTATCTGAGCATTAATGAAGGTTTAACCATGCTTGAGACAAAAACTCAGACAATCTCAGGAGTTTTGGAACAAAGACTCCAACCAACAACGACTCCAATCACCCATCCTTCCGACTTCCTCACTTCTCCTGGGTGCTCGGCGTGGCCACAACAGGGCCCCAGGCCTTGACCAAACCAGCCATGCGTTCCTGGAGAAAGAGAACGCTCAACCAACTTCCACTTGTCACTGCCGGAACCATCCATGACTTCAATTTTCAACAACTTCAAGAATTGTTCCCATTACAAATGCAAGTATTCAATTCAATGAAATGTGAAAATGAAATTCTGATGGTTCTTCTCATAGACCCTCTTCCGGTTTCCGGACCAGCTGACCAGCATCATCTTCTCCTTGGCCACGCTCCCACAGGCCTCAAACAGGAGGTAAATGAACTAACGCTGCCAGCCACAGAATTCCACAGAGAACGAACCTTGCTCAGTGGGAGAAGACACAGGACAGAGGCAAAGACCATGACAGAGCGGAGCAACTGAAAGAGATCCCCAGTCTTCAGGTGGCTGACAGCTACTGAGCACCTGCCAACAACCGGGTAAAGAACTGTTTCACTTAAAGAACTTAAAACTGGTTGAACTCAAAGAGAGATGCTAAAGCCATCAACGTGCAGCTGAAGTCCGAACACTGACTTAGCGATGCTGTAACATTATGGACGAACTCCATGTGGTCCAAAGAGAACTGCAACAGTCCAACCAACTGCAAATGGACCCCACAAGAAAGATGTACCCTGCTGAACTTCACATCAGCAGCGTAAGCTTCCCCAGCCCTGCACAAAGGGGGGAGGAGCCAAAGACCTCGGCTTAACCCTTCACCAGCCAGTGTCCGGAGAGCCCCTGCAGCTGCAGGAGGAAAAGGTAACTCAGATAAACCCTGAAATGGCACATGAAGTGACACTCAAAGAACTCGAGCGAATGGTCAGAGACATCCCTGAATTGTCATCATAGCTCGCAGGAGACCATGACGTCCCTGCCAACCGAGAAATTGGTTTTCACCTGCAGCCTTCGACCGGTGTGACACACCAAGACAGACTTTATCTGCTCTGAACCACATCCTGCCCAGTGCGGTGACACTTCCTGGCTTTGGCTGTGGCACTACCAGCAGCTGAAACAAGCCATCATAACAGAATTCTCAGACTTAGAGTCTGAATGCAGACTAGAAGCTGCCCCAGACACCAAGCAGGGCAGACCTAAAAGTCCCTGTGCTACCACAGACATCAAGCAAGCTACCTCGGAGCGTGCAACGAACCTGTGACGGAGGAAGACACCAGCTTCAAGAACCTTTTGACTCTGAACTTCAAAACCCAGAAGACACACGGCATGACCACAATGCAAGACTCTGCTACAAAGTTCCTAGTCAGCATAGGACATTAAACTTTTAAAGTAGATGAAAATGTGTGCTCAAAAGGAAGCAAGAGTTTGCATTAGTAAAATTTGAATTTTACTGATTTAAAGAAAATCTTGAATGCAGGTGTTAGCCTCACGTGCCAACAGACTATGCACTGCTTTTTGAAACATACAGACATTGTGCCACCTGGTTGAAATATACACTGCTGCACATTAGTTTCCATGACAATGACTTGTTACAGGAAATACTAACCCCAAATAGGGCATTCGTCACTCTAATGCCAGATAGTAAGCAAACCACCTGAGCCGGGAAAACTAGCATGACCTAGAGCCCCTTTGTAAACAACTGTTATCCTAAAAGTGCTTATTTGATAATTCCGATCCAAATGGGACACGATAATCGATACACATTTTGATCACTAGCTGCTGGCTTGTCTAAATTCAAATAAAACGATAGCTGGAATTGACATTTCTACTTAAAATAATAATAATAAAAAAAAGGGGTCTTAACTGGTATCGGTAATTTCAGCATGAAAGCGTAAGTCTGTTTGACAAAGGAATCTCATCTCAGTGGCATGTAAACTGTACCGGTATTTATTATTCTGTTTTGGTTGAAGGAATCCAAATTGCAGTATTGCTTAATCTGTTTCTGACGAAGGAATCTCAGTACAGCGTTATATACACGTAGACTTGGGTGATGCTCCCCTTTCTACAAAGTAAAGACCTTACAAATTATTGTTAGATTGATGTAATTCACCTAAATTTTGGCTGCATCTACAAGCAGAGAGCTACCTAGCGATCAAAACTGTTCACTCGCTGAAAAGTCAGCATTTATGCATGAGAGGGACGTAACTATATAGTCTTAGACAAGCTTTAACTTACAGCAAATCTATTTCCTTACTCTGTAAACAAATAGAATAAGTTGTGTAAAGTAAAGAGAAGAGTTCCATGAGTAAAATTAGCAAATGCCAAACCACATTTTCATTTTACTGAATGTAACATCAAGTTCTTGAAAGACTTAAAGTATAGGCGCCCCCTTTTAACCCGTTTAAACATGGATAACTCAGTAAAATGTGCAGACACTCTTCATGGACTGTTGAATTGTTCTGACATGCACTGGTTCCCATGACAACGACTTGTCACAGGAAGTGCTAACTCGTGACGTCATTTTGTAAACAAACCAGCCTAGGTGGCTAAGCTAACTTAACCTAGCGTCCATCCAGCTTCGGCTAAACTAAGCCAACCTAGCAACCATCCAGCTTAGGTTAAGTTGAGCCAACCTAGCATCCATCCAGCTTAGGCTAAGCTACATAACTTCTAAAGTTAGCGGTTAGCATCATTTACTTGAAGCCTTAATTACAGCTTTTATGTCTACAGTGCAAAGTATTCTAAAATACTTTCTTTAACCCCATTTAGGGTTTCTAATTTTTCACTTTCTCTTTCCTTACTTTCAATTCTTCTCAGCTGAATTTCACCTTCACTAGTTAAGGCATAGTCCTTGCTGAGCACTGTAGGCTAAATTTGCAGATGCCCTGTCAATTAAACCTAAGTTTAATTACATGTAAACTGTGTAGCTAGAGAAGAATTCGTATAGTTATGAGAATTTTCCTCAGCATGTTGACTAAACCTTTGGAGGGACACACACGGTGTGGTCTTGAACACGCAACAGCTGTGACCCACTATGGAGTGTTGGTCCAGGCAAATCTAAAGGTTAGTCACTAGTGCTATTGATTATTCTCAATTTCAGATCATTCCCGCTGTTTTGATCACTTACTTAAGTCCTTTTTATTTTTATTTTACTTCGATAATAATAGCAGTCAGCTATTCACTTGTCTATTCTGTCATCTATATGATTTTATTTCCATTTCCTCTCTTGTTCAAATGTGGTTCCATTTCCCATAGGGCCCAGAAAGGAACCAGAGACACCTTTATTTGTGATTTTGTTTATTTTCAACAAGTGCACTAATTTTTATGACCCTGCAACACAAGTAATTTCAACGATTACTAGGGCATAACTATAGGTCCTGAGGATTGATAATAAGCATAATTTGAATAGGAAAGCTGTCCTTTTTCCTCCTATTCTTCACTTCGTCAAGCCGTAGTGAACCACCAGTTAAGTCCAGAGAAATATTTTAGTCATAAGAACCATCTTAAGTCATTTATTTCATCTCAGCTATGCCCTTTCCAGGAAATACTCTCGGAACCACACAAGTCTTAGCCTCCTAACATCCACAGCTAAGATGATAAGGATACAATACACACTTTACTAGCTAGCTACACATGAAACACCTAGCTTTATGCTACATATCTAGCGAACCCATTAAACCATGGCTCTGAACTTTCTAGGGTCATGCATTAGTCTCTCACCTAAAGTGTGCCAAAATGTTGCAGATCCTCTGCTTAACCTGACCTTAACCGGACAGGAGACCGAAAAGACTGACAAGCCACCGCGAGGAACACTGTTCCACCCATGGCTGCTGACATCCGACAGCACCAGAGCCAACGGAACTGCACCATGAGAGAAGAGGACAAACGACCCATGACCCAAGCCAGAGTTACAGCCACACCGGGGTGATCAAGATTCTCATCTCCTTACCCCACCTTATGGGTATAAAACAGAAGGTAAACAACCTCACATAACAGATCACAGCGTCCCACAAGGAGCGGACCTGTGCCCAAAGCCTTACACACCAGCTAGAGACTGAGGTTCAAACCAGATTCAATGGAGCTGGACTGAGCATGCCCAGGACCAGCACAGAACTGTCACCATGGTAACAACCCAGGTACAAGCCAAGCCCCTTGGAGAAGCCATGGAGGACAGCACCCTCAACCTGCAAACACCACAGGAGGACCAACGGCTGTCAACGACAGCATCCTCTTCCACAACCTTCACACAGGTGTCAATCTGAGGCTCCACAAGGACAGCTGGACGCACCTGCCTCAGAGTTACTGGAGCCGCTGACACACGCAAAATAGCTCCCTGCACAGGCTCACCCAAGGAGTCCTGTAAGGTACAAGCTTCCAGCCTTCTATGACAAGTGTGTGTCTGATCTCTCTGCACTTCCAACCTCGCTCGTGGTTGCCCTTGGGGGGGGGGCAACAACGATCGAAAGGGGGGATCTGTAGGGTATGGACCAATCAGACACACACTAATTATTCATTATATACAAAGGTTTATGAAACTCCAAAACTAACAGCCCAAATGAACGAACACAAGGGCAGAAACAGTGGCATGTTACAGGGCATGATAAGGAGATTTTACGACCTCCGAGGAATGTGGCCACATGCACAAGAGAGAGATACAATGGGAACACAGAAACCCTCTTTCAAACATTTTTGCTGCATTAATCGTAGACTAACTGATCTATAAATGAACATACATAAAACTGTGATGACTATTGTGACTATTATCTGACTGTGTGACTATTATGTATGGTATGTACCCTGGTTTACCACCAACTAACGATCAATGTAACCTAACCTGTATCATGCCTCCTACCTAATTAATCCTCATTTAATGACTCACACTTTGATCTACATCACCTTCTTCTAGAATGCAGTGTGGATGTGTTATAGCTATCTGAGCATTAATGAAGGTATAACCATGCTTGAGACAAAAACTCGTAAATCAACTAAGAGCCACTTTCCCTCTCAGACATGTCACCGATCTTATTGGTCGAATTCAACCCTTGGGGGTGGATCCTTTCCAGCCTTTATTAGAGACAGTCCACATGTGACCTCTCTCTCTTAGTTCTTTCATCCAACACTGTTCTGGTGATACTGGGGAACCCCCTCCCCCTCCATGGGGGCCCCAGGGCCCAGCAGGCCTCGATTCCAACCAGATATGGGCTCAGGCAGGAGAGAGAAGACTCTCTCACAAAGAACCAAGGACAATCTCAGGAGTTTTGGAACAAAGACTCCAACCAACAACGACTCCAATCACCCATCCTTCCGACTTCCTCACTTCTCCTGGGTGCTCGGCGTGGCCACAACAGGGCCCCAGGCCTTGACCAAACCAGCCATGCGTTCCTGGAGAAAGAGAACGCTCAAACAACT
Source organism: Siphateles boraxobius (assembly GCF_051911475.1). NCBI lineage: Eukaryota > Metazoa > Chordata > Actinopteri > Cypriniformes > Leuciscidae > Siphateles > Siphateles boraxobius. The sequence continues at coordinate 2,899,510 of NW_027509019.1, read as the reverse complement.
TCCACTTGACACTGCCGGAACCATCAACGATTTCAATTTTCAACAACTTCAAGAATTGTTCCCATTACAAATGCAAGTATTCAATTCAATGAAATGTGAAAGTGAAATTCTGATGGTTCTTCTCATAGACCCTCTTCCGGTTTCCAATTTCATCCTATCACTAACATATTTATGTATTCATGTGTGTATGTTGTTTACCGTATTTTCCGGACTATAAGTCGCTCCGGAGTATAAGTCGCATCAGCCCAAAAATGCGTCATGACGAGGAAAAAAACATATATAAGTCGCACTGGACTATAAGTCGCATTTATTTAGAAATTTATTTAACAAAATCCAAGACCAAGAAAAAGTTATTTAAACAGACAATTCATTAAAACAGAAGGCATTTAAGTTATTCAGCTACACACAATAGCACAAAGAACAACAGGCTGAATATGTGTCCGGTATGTTGTTAACGTAACACATCAACAGTTAGCTACACAATAGCATAAAGAACATACCTGAGAGGCTGAATAGGATCAAATAAAATAAAAAAAACATAACAAGACAGCAAGTCCAACAGTTATCGGTAAAGCAATTTCACCAAGCTCCCGCGATCTTATTCCACATCACTGAAGAGAGATTTTTTCAGCGGTAAAATTAGCTGTAGTATAGAGCGCATAGAGCGCTCTCTCGTGGCTGTAGACGGTAATGTCACCCCCAATTTCGGCAAATTGTGCATTCACGTCATACCACAAATAAATCAAAAACTCGCAAATAATAATCTGGGGCCGTCAGTGATCCTGTGACGAGTAAATCTTGGTAATTTTGATATATAAGTCGCACCTGACTATAAGTCGCAGGACCAGCCAAGGTATGAAAAAAGTGCGACTTATAGTCCGGAAAATACGGTATTTATATTCATATAAATATCTATATTTAGTTAATAAAACTTGCACATAATATGTATTTGGTTCTGTTTTGTTTGCAATACAAAGTCACTTTACGATCACGGTTTTTGCTACTTGTAGATGCTAAGAAATAATTATTCTTCTGTGGCCAGGGAAGATACCCTTTTATTAGAATAAATTCATAATCAAAAGAGTTCGTTGGACGAACTGATTCATTGATTGTAATATTAATTCAGCCACATCAAGTTAATCCAATTAACTGACCCAAATATTTATAATTAATAATAACAAGATATTATTGATTATTAATATTTCCAAAAAGCTGAGTTCCTTACAATCATGAGTACAGTATTTATTTGTAATAAATATTTTATATATATATATTTAACAGTACTATTATATTGCAAACTATAGTCCTTAATTTGTTGTTATTGTCTTGTTTTCTTTTTCTTTTATTGACACGCTAGTTATTCTTCAGGTGGAGTAACTTATTTTTGGACAGGAATATTCTAAATGCTGAAATAAATTTGTGCTTTTAACAGAATCGAACGTCTCTGGCGAGATGTGTTCACCGCAGTCACATGCCGCTTCTACAGTGTTCTGCACCAGCTGGAGGGGGATGGTCTCCTTGACCTGTCCAGTAATGTTCATCTCTTCTGCTGCCATTATGTTTTTACTCATCTCACTCCCAATCAACTGTGGCACATGGGTCTACAGCACAACTCCGAAGAGTACAGTGAGGTTAATATTTGTGAATTATACTCAAAAACACCATGCATTTGTGGCAGGAGAAATAATGACTTTATCTTACAGGATTTGCACATCCCTTTGATTGACTGGGAAAGAGGTGGTCTTATACCCTGTGGTGCAAGTCCATTTAACTGTGGTGTCCATGTCCCTGAGAGTGACTGCCCTGTGAGTCCTGATGACCCGGCTGGACTCAACAAGCATGGGAGTAGATCAATATTTAGCTGCACTGGACTATATGCACAGCATTGGCTATGTGTAGGGCTATCATCTGCATGAACTAATTCCACATGCAATCAAATAAACACAACTTCATGATTTTTTTTTCCACGTTTATTGTAAATGCATTTGTACAACTGTCAAATACAACTCTAAACCGCTTCAATAAAAGCAAACATTTCAACATTTCAGAACATTGAATAACTGATCAATGTTTAGATATCCAACAATGTTTAGATTCTTCTTTTTGTTATAAAGCTAATATTTAATGGAAAACCAAATTAAATTAGATAACTTGTGAATTCAGACCTGCAACTTGTGAATTCTTTAATTCTTTCCACATTCTACAACAATCCTGTCATTTGTGGCAATGCAGTTCTCTAAATGTAAATTTAACCCCTTGTAACTGTTGTAGTAACCATGCAAGCGAAGGGTGCGGAAACATGTGGATGAAGTGGGATATTCTGCTCTAACCACCTCCACTTTCATGTTAGCCATGGGTATCTCCCATCCAACCCAAAACTTGACAAGCTGTTTCAGTTGCTCTTGGGACACTGGAAATACAAAGAGCCAAAGCATAAGACAAGGATTCTCAAAGGATTGAAAACTGAATCTCTAACCTTAAATGTTACCGGTATTATTATTATTATTTTTTGCAACTTGCAAGCATGTTAGGGTTAAAGGTTTATACTAGTGTACATGTTTTTCCTATGGTGTCTTCTTGACATGTTTGCATAAATGAGTATAAATTATTTGTATAAATTGTGACTTAACAAGTAAGACAAATTATGTCAGTTTATTACATCCTCTGCTCAAGTGCTCAGCTTGGCAAAGGGACAGAACTTATAATTATTTTTATTTCTCCATGCGTTGTACAAAAACAGGCAACAAACCTTCTCAAAGGGTGGCAATAAGCCACTGCCAATGAGATATTGCTTATGACAAAGTTTATTCTAAATTACAATACAGATCATTTTTTAAATGAACCATGATAATTTAAGGTCCTCCATAAGGTACATTTTAAAAAAATCCTAATTTTAAAGGGAATTGTGTGTGTGTGGGGTGGGGAGTTAACACTAAAAATGGAAACCACTAGATGGACTTTATATCTAATGTTGAACACTGCTTCAAGTTTCATTTGGTAAAAGATAATCAGCAATATCATTCAGAAACATAAACAGGCAAAAATAGTGCCACCGGTGTTGGAAAAATGAAAAAGCGCAAGAAACCCTTTATCTCTTGTACTGTTACTTTAAGTCCATAAAATTGTAAATAACCTCTTATGAAATTTAAATAAAATTGTCTGTTAGGCAGAACTGGGTTGAACTTAAAGATGGAAGCATACAACATCTAGTTCCCAAGAGAAAAAAAAAATTGCATTACATTCATGTTGGATACATTGTCTGATTGAGAACTTCAACAGGAGAAATTGGCTCTGGCCTTTCCTTTCCAACACTTTGGATCTTGGGAGGAATGGGGTCAGTGCAATCATCAAACTGGAATGTAAATGTTCATTGGTCATTCTTGACATGTATTTACTTTTGATAATGTTAAGTGTTGAGAAAGCTGACCACGCATGCTAAAGGTGTGTAGTGCCACTTTTCCAGGGAAGTCCAGGGAAAATATCCTCTGGCACAGTCTGTATCCAGAAACTGGCAGGGTCACAACCTCCACACTGCTCTTTTAATGCCACGTTTGCTTGAAGATCAACCAGCTCCACTTGTAGGCAGTCCCACATCTGCCCACTTGTATAACTGTGTTGCCTCCTGTGAAAATGTAAGTACATTCTTTTACCAGAAATGGATTCTGAATGAAAAGGAGAAGCTGGTCTCCAAGGCAGAAGTTCACGAAACGATCTCTGCAGTTTTCTATCAGTTTCTGAATGAACTCCACATGAAAGGAAGCATCTCTCTCACTGATTTGTTTCAGTGAAGGAAAATGTGTGCAGTCCTCTTTGAAAATATCCAGCTTCCTATGGAAAGACTGGACAGAAGCTACCAAATCACACACAGTTGTTCTTGCCTTGTAGTTTTAAGTTGAGGTAATTTAGGTGTGAAGTTATGTCAACAAGGAATGCCATTATATTCATTTTTCCTCTCATCTTCTAAAAACTGATCTGATCCCTCTTTGCGTTAGCATCTCTTTTATGGCTAGCATCTCTCCTCTGGTGTGTGTTGTAAGTGCTGTGACACCTAAGATGTCCTCAGTGAAATCTTTTTCCTCAGCATGGTAAAATCTGATGTACACTACAAGCTGAGCATTGTCATTAACATCAGTCGATTCCTCGGCTGCCAAAGCTGTGCAAGCTGCAGTCTGAACACCCTCTGCTAACATCGCAGCTCTTCTTGTGGCTGTTGCAGCTGAAACTGGGGTTTGTTTAATTTTTTCTCTCAGTTCATGTCTTTCTTTTCTAACGCAGCCTCCATGCACTCCTTTACTATTTCCCCATCTGTATAGGGCTTGTTATGTTTGCCTAAAATCCACTGTATTCTCAGAGTGTTTGTTGGGCGGTGAATGAGAGAGGACCCGTGTAGATCGCTCATACTGGGGTTTGAGCTCATTTATTTTCCAGATAAGTTTCTTCAAAGTGTCTATGTTTAGCTTCGTAATGACGTTTAATGTTTCCACTTTTGACAACCGCGACAGACTCAGAGCAAATGAGACACACAGGCCTCGTACAGCTCGATGCAGGAAGAATAAATGCGTATTTTCCTAACCATTCATCTCGGAAAACTCGGTTTTGAACGTCAACTTTCTTAATTTCTTTACATTTTCACTCGCTGAAAGGTTAATCTGTCAGCGCTCTCTTCACTGCACGCATGACTGTGCGTCTGAACGCAGCAACAGTGAGCATAGTAACTGTAGTAGGACCCAAACGGCTCTACTGAGCTGACTTTGATGTGCCTGATATAAATGTGATTTTATTAAAAAATAGCGGCATTTATTTATTTCATTATGTCAAAAGGCTTTGGCCCGGATTCGGTCTGGAGTCCGCCAGCTGGCGACCCCTGGTCTAGACTCACACAAATCCACAAATAGGTAGACTCCACCCATCGTCTACTTAAGCCAATCAGATAACGGCCATATTGTGCTGACCAATCGTAGACCAAACACTGTAAAAAAAAATCCGTTAAATTTACGGGAAAAAACTGGCAGCTGTGGTTACCAGAGTTTTCCTGTTAAAAATACGGTAGCAACATTTTAGGTTTTACAGACTTTTAACCGTATTTCATTATCTGATATAATGTTAATTTACTGATCTTTTGAAGTATTAATATCTGTTTTGTTCCATTGTAATACACTGACAGCCAACAATCACAGCAGTAATGAGAGTCAAATGATCAATCAAAGCTCATCATAAGCAGCTCTTCCACATGAAAGTTAATACTAATACGTAGAAGCTGCACAGTGTGATTCACACAAACATTAAACACCATCATGGTAACATGTTGAAATTTAAAAAATGCAATAAGCATTCATTTAACAACATTAAATGTAACATAAATCCCTAATGTACATAACTGATTAGAAAAAAACTAAGAAAATTTGGAAGAAACAAGTTATTTAAAAAAAATACATTAAATGTGAAGTGTCACGCAGGGAATTGTGGGAATGTCAATTTACATTTTTTCACCTGTAAATTATACAATGACTTGTTCTTTTTCACTTCCAAAAACTGTAAATTTAATGGTATTTTACAGTAAAATTACATTAAATGTACCATTATATATTTCACAGTTATTTACCGTAAGGAAAAAATTTATAGTAAGGAAACTTTCTGTTAACCAATTAACAGTTTTTCACTGTAGGATTTTTTTTAGGTCTTTTACCGTTAAAATCACGATAATTTTGTACAGTGAACGCTCTTGCTCCAACCAAGGCAGGAACAGCCCCCGACACCAGTCAGTCTCTTCAACATGGCTGATCAGGAGGCGAGACCGGTGACTGATGATAAACTAACTGAACTTAGCAAGGTTTCTGATATGTCAAGATTTGTCACAACTAATCAGGTAGTTTAACAATTTTAAAAAGGTACACTATGGTTGAATCAGTTATTATTTATTACCTAGCACCATTGCGAAGGCTGTATCCTCGGGAGGTTGTGTTTGTCGGCCACATACATCATCGAAGATGTCTTATTTCAGATTAAGTAACAATCATAGAAAAAGACCATAATTAATTGTGAAGCATAAATTGTTTTAATTGTTGTAATGAATAACGATGCATTTAAAACTTCATGGCCAAACGGATCTTTATAAAAGTCCACATTGTTATTGCAGATGAAATATAACATGGATAACATTAAAATAAATATTTTTTTTATCACGTTAAACTTTGATTATTAGTCACTTAATCTAATCCGTCGGTCGTGCATATCCGCCATGTTTTATCACTTTTCAACACTTTTTACTTGTGTTTGTAGTTCTGAACTGATTCCTTCTCCAAAGTGCAATGGGTTGTGGGCAATATAAGCGGTTATAGTGAGCACGGATCCACACTTTGGAAATCCACCGGAAATAGTAGTCAAGTCAAGTCACCTTTATTGATATAGCGCTTTTAACAATACAGAGTGTTTCAAAGCAGCTTCACAGAGATAACAGGAAAATAATGCAACAAAGTTTGTTTGCTGAAGAAAATAGCGTCACAGTCCAGCTTAAGTAATGTCAGTGATGTTTCATTTTTATTATAAAAAGTTATTAATTTAGTTAATTTATGTATATATAGCGCTCTGGAGAAAACCGTGATGTCATCGTCCAGCTCAGTTCAGTTCTCATATAATGGTGTCAATATAGGCTGATCAATATTATTGTTGAATATTAAATTAAATGAATAAATAAAAATAGAAGACCATCTGGGGACTTTTGACATAGTCCTTTCAACATACTATGCTTTGGGACATACTATTTTAGGATGGATATTATGGACATTGGGATGTATGGATGATCATTGAAATCAGAAAGAACCAGTTCTCGGAAAATAATCTGACTTCCTACATTACTATTGAAAAGTTGGCAGCCCTAATTATTATTATTCCTTGTATGCAACTGGAATGATTGCAACATTCGCCTACAGTCTGTCCAGTTAAATAGGAGTAGTTTGTGTTAAAATGATCCTCCCTCCTGACGCTACAGTGACCCAGGCTCATATGAAGCAAGACAGTTTTTGTTCTGTTTGATCTTGAAATGCAGTTTTCCACCTAAACCCAGCTTTCATTGATGATTTGACAAACCATCTCATAACTTACTAATTCTTGTTTCGGCTTATGCATTTAGGCAATTTCCTGCAACGTTTACTTCCCAAGGCGACCAAGCAAGAGGAATAAACCGCTTCCAAGACACACCATTACACAGATAAAAACAGATAAAGCTCCAGATATTTGCCTTATCTGAACCTGCTGCTCCAAACACACCAAAGCTCACTCCAGCAGTTCAGAAGAGCTGGCTTTAGCAAAAGACTCATCACTTTTAATGACTCTCTCAAACATGATGAGGGAAGATGATTAAGTGGAAAAACATAAGATGCACACATTTACTGTTTTTTTTAAAGAATACAAAAATAGCTTAATTATTTTAGAATTATAATTAGGCCTTGTGTGTTGTGCCCAACCTTATTTACACCCTATTGCATATGTGACCTGTGCTGGCAAAATGAGTCGCAATTAGCAAATTTTCAAAAATGGGTTATTGTTCACATTCTCTACTAAAAAAAATGGACAATTATGTATGATTTGTTGGAATCAGACAAAAAAATGAATGAGCTATAGTTTTCTGAAAGATTCAAAGCAAAATCCTCGAGCAACCGTACCTTAAAGTCCCTGGTAATAACACCAAATTTGGCACACAGAGTCAAAACCAAATATATATGTGAAAAATATATATATTCACTTTTTTTTCTTCATGATACCACAATTGTTTGATTAGCATTAGCTCTTAATATATAGGCTGTCTGTTTCATTACTGTACCGCACATATCTAATATATTGTTACACATCAGTAGTTTATGTATATGTCTATGTATATTTTCTGCCACTCTGCATTGAATCATGTAAACTGCTCTTATGCAATAAGGCATGTCTTAAAAAACACTCGAGTGGCTAGACAGACTCTTCATTCCATTCATCACAGGTTTCATAACATTTTAACTGTCTAAACTTAATTTTCTCGTTCTGTATATTATGAGTTACTATAATTATGTGTTAGTTTTGGGTGTACACTCGGGATGTTCAGAGTATCTCCATACCCTAGACAGTAAAATGTGATTTTATAACATAATTAATGATATATTATTATTTTTGAACAAACATAATATCACTCACTTCAATGTTTTTACTGTACAGTTGTGTGTTTTGGGGAAGATTTATGGTATTTTTAAATTTATTTGCCTCAAATATAATATATAATAATATAGGTACACATCTTTTCACACGCTGTTCCATTTTTGTATAGACATTATAAAATCATTATTATAACAATAAAAATGTCTCTGTCAGTGTTTAGCATTTTGTACTGAAGTATGTGTCAGTATTACAGTCAAACCTGAACATGGTGTTATGTGTGTGTACAGTATGTGTGTGTTTGCATTGGTTCTCAGTCGTGGATGTGTTGTGGTGTCACTGCATTCATTCTGTGTGTTCTGCATTGCAGCGTTTCCTTTTTTTGGCATTATGTGTGCCAGTGATCTTTATACTCCAGCACATTGAGGGGTAGGGAAGTCACGAGGAAGCAAGGAGTCGCAACCAGTGTGTCTTGAACCAAAGCTCTCTGACAAATGTGCTTTATAAATAAACTCGCCTTGCCTTCAGGAGAAAGGACACGTATCAAAGAAAGCATCTTGGAAAGCTACAACTGGAAGGACCTTGGGAAGTCATCCCAGAAGCTCTTTGGTTGGTGTTAAGATAGCAGTAGCGGGTGGAGGCCCAAGTGACAGAGGAAGCCGTTGGTCTGGTTCAAGAATGCTTTTTATTTGCCACACGATGACAGTCACCCAATAATTGTGGGAAAAAACAAAACAAAAACTTAAATGCAACAAAACATAAACAGCACCAAACACATGGTCAAATAAACTGCATCCACAAGACAGAATCTGACCTGCACGTGCAATCACATGACGCAACCAGCATTTCTCTCAAGTACTAGATTTCTGGAGACTCCTCCTGGGACGTACCACTTGAAAGGTAAATGCAGTTCAAATAAATCACATATATAAATAATAATAACAAACAAACAAATAACTCATAAAACATTTATTTTATACAGCTATGATGGATGGAACCCCCGATGACGTCACGCACACGGACGCGCTACCGAGATGGCGCGAACACCATGTATAAATAAACCGGATTTTAAACTGAACAGGTTTGGCAAATGACTCATCAAATGTGGTAAGTATATTTGTATAATTTTTAACGCTGTACTTAATAAACCATATAAACCAACTAATAGTGGTGGGGTGATTTAATTCTGTACACAAAACAACAATCCTATTACACTATCACATGCGCTGACATGACAGCCACCGATTCCCCACACAACTCACGCAAACCAGGTAATACCAACATACAGGACATAATACACCACAACATGCCAGGCTTAAAACACACAATACCATCAAATGCTACACAAGTCCATGTACATAATTGTCAGTGCAGACAAACAGGCTGTATTAACATGACGCCAGTGTATATGCGTGTGCGTGTTCAGTCCATGTTACCCTGTGACAGTTAGGTTTCAAAAATATACTTTTAGAATAAAAAATACAGTCCAAAAAAGTTAAAAAGCTTTTATTCACTGTCATGATTCTGCCATCATGTCTTTTGATTTCTCTGGTCTTGTGGCAGAATCATGACAGACCCATGTTTTGTGTACAAGCACATAGCCTTTTGCTTGGGCCATGTGCTTGTGTTGTCTCGTTACGTAACCCCGCCCCCTTGTTATCCTCGTCTTGTCATTATTGTCTAGTCAGTTTCACCTGTCCTCGTCATTAGTGTTCCCTATTTAATCCCCTTGTGTTTGCTGTCCTGTGTCGGTTCATTGTGTCAAACAATGTGTGTATCATTCCACCACCCCATCTCCACACTTCTAGTCATAAATACACTTACAACAACGGGGGAGTATCTAGGTTTGGGCAAAACTCCAAGCTCCCCCCGGACAGCACGCATAATCTTTACTCTGTTTAATTGATGTAAGTGTGAACTCGTGAATGAGATTTATTAGGATGTGTTTAGGTTGGTCTGATCACAAGTAGACGAGGGAGACACATTCCCGTCTCTTTTGTCCACTTTCAACCACTTCTGTCCTGATTTCTTCGAGGGGAGGGTCTATGGCGGGGTAAATCTATAGGCTTTTTCAGATCTTTCGATCTAATGGACGAAATAAGCTCACGAAATTTACATATGAACACGACCAGAAACGATGGAAAAACATGGAGAGCAGCAGCTTATCTTACCTGTGAGTACTTGGTGGAAGGTCGTGTCGTTGTGAACATTTCATTAGTAGTATAGTTTGTTTTCGTACAGTCATAGTCTAGTCTTGTCAGTCTAAGTTTCCCTGTTCTGTCCGTATTTTGCCCCCTCGTGGGTTTTGTTTTCTTGTTTGTTACCAATAAACCTTGTGTTCATCGCACTCTGTCTGCATTTGGGTTCACCTCCTGCATCCTCATAACATTCACATCATGGCTATCACACTAGAAGCTTTTTCTCAGAACTGACTGGTTGTATTCCTCGTCCTTTAGCCCTCAGCCCTACATATTGTTCTATTTTAAAGTGTCATGTCATTGTATTTTTGTTATCTCCGCTGACAAGTGACTGTGCGGTTGCTTTTTTTTTTTGTGAAACATTTTATGGTCAGAGCTTATGGCTTCCTGGTATGCTTGTTTTTTTTAAGAGATTTGAATGAATAAAGATTAAACATTTTGTACAGTACTCATGTTTCTATTCCTTACCAGAGCAAATTTAGTTTCAGTCATTCTCTGTGTGATGTCAGAGAGATGATCCTCTTAAAGTTTAATTATTCATTGTATTCTAGTAGAAGTAGTTGGGCCTGAATTCCTTAGTTGTGAGTATTTGCAGCACATGTGTTGTCAAACTGATGAAGATGTTTTCTTAATTTGCTGGTGTTTTTCATATTTGCATGCATTTTCTTCATTTACAGCACATTGAGCTCTTTTGGCCACCATACTTTTAATGGTCATGCAAATACTTACATGTTAAAACATTTTGCTGGTTCTAGGGTTTTTTTTTTTTTTTTTTTTTTACTGAGTTTATATATAGCTGGATTCTAAATACATGTCTGTAAATACAGAAATGCTGTGATTTTATATTTTGGAGCAAACAGTATCACACGAAACACATTTGCTGTAGTCTCCTGTTTACCTAGGATAGCTTGATGGTGATGAATTATGGGATGATTACAATTTTTGGGTGAACTAACCGTTTAAGCCTTACGTTAAAGAAAGCACCCAATATGTGCAGTGAGAACTGATAATTTAATCCAGCCAACATGACTTGTATAACAGATAATATTTAGTATGTACATTCATTGTAATACCAGGGGACGATGTGTGCGCTCAAGAAGAGTCTGGTTCCTCACTGTGTGTTTAAGACCGAATCTTCTGTAAAGCTGCTTTGAAACAACATTTAGGAAAAAACTCTAAATGAGAAACGATTGAGAAAAACACTAAATGTTTGAAAATGAACATTGACACAATTTAAATACATTAAATTCAAGGTCTATTTGTATGTTCAGTGGTTTTAGGGTCACAAACTCTGATGCATGATCTTTTTGGCTTGGTCAGCACAAACAGTGTTGAACTAAAACATAGTTGACATAATAGCGGATTTCAGACTGTTTTACACTTCCTCTTGTGTCTGCATGGTATATCAGGAAACAAAAAGCAGAAGGGAGAGAGTAAGATTCGTTTCCTTTCAGAAAGGTCCAAAAAATAAAGTGTCTTTAAGACCGATCTCAAGGAAAACTCATCACATTGGAGTCATGTTGAGGTACGTGTTACATTTTGCATAATACTCTGACACTTAAGGGATTTACAAAACAAGCAAATAATAATACATTCAGTGGACCATCACAAAATGTCTTACAGTGTGTAATTGAGTTTTGCTATCTTTACTTATATTAATCTATCTCTCACCCTCCACTACTCTAAATGTTATTTTTATAAAAGGAAATCATTACAATTATTGGTTACCTTTAAATGTTAATATTGAAAGTTAGATTGTTAATATTGAAAGTTATATTTTAAATAATTAATTAAAAAAAATAATTTCTATTAAAAAAAAATCAATCACACTGTATATTAGGTGTCTTTAACTACAATGAAAAAAATCTTAAGTACAATGTATTAATTGTGTTCCTGTTGCATTGCAATAGTGTGAGAGACGGGTCAGAGCTTGAGTGGGTTACGGTGTAAGAGAAGATAGGAAGAAATATCATTGATCATTATATATGTAATTATGTGCTGGTATTTTTTTTTTTTTACAAATAGTAAATGTAGTAACATGTATCCACACAAAAATCGACTTTTATTAAATTATTTACTTAATGTTTTGTTCAGGTCATTTTGACCTGGAGAGGATATTCTTTTCCCCAAAAATGCTAATTACCGTTATAGCATTGCACTAACACTGACTGACTTTACTCAACCAGGGTATAACTACTGCCCCAACATTTGAGAATGATTGTAATTTCTTGTAAATTGTTTTCTACCCATTTTGTTTCACTTGTGGTGTTCCTGGTCAATAATGACCAGCCTTCAAAAATTGCTTATAAATCTCTCAATACTCTATATTATCACCGAAAATTGGACTCAGTCTTTTTAACATCTTGTTTTCTTTCAATTAGGACTGTTTTTGTATTTCTTTTTGTATTTGATTGATCATAGGCCTCCTTGATTTGAACTTATGCACTTATTAATTTTTGACCAAAAAAATAATTATTTGTGGGTAATTTTGGCCACATTTAATAATATTTACAAATATTCTGTACAATTGATCACACTAGTGTGCTTTAATGTTTAACCAGGAAGATTGTTTTAAAAATGTTTTTATTTTCTAAAAATGGCAGAAAGTCACACTGCTTGTAGGCCTAATTGAGCTTATATTGGTCAAAAATGACCATCCGTTAAAAATCAGAGAGTCATTTAGTGTTCAGGAGCATGTTCATGTGTTCATGTGTGCTTGCAAAGATAAAGACCTCGGACCTGTGCACGTGTGGATACATGCATACACACACACACACACACACACACACACACACACACACACACACACACACACACACACACACACACACACACACACACACACACACGTTCATGTACACAAACAAACTATTTTAAGTATTACAAGCTTTCTTTTTCACAGAGATGAACTTTATCCTCAGATCAATTAGGCCTACGATCAATCAGTTTCAAAAATAAAAACCAAACCTGCCCTAATTGAAAGAAAACAAGTTGACAAAAAGATTGAATCTGATATTTGGTTTTTAATTTAGAATAAGCGATTTACAAGCAGTTTTTAAGAGGCCGGTCATTTTTGACCAGGAACACAAACGGTGTGACAGGGTTTTCAAGGGTTAAATGTAGTACATAGTAGCTAAAGACACTTATGGCGCTTTTCCACTGCATGGTACGACTCGGTACGGCTCAGTACGGTTCGGCTCGGCGCGGCACGGTTCGGCTCGCTTCGCTTTTCCACTGCGTGGTACGGCTCAGTACGGTTCGGCTCGGCGTGGCACGGTTCGGCTCGCTTCGCTTTTCCACTGCGTGGTACGGCTCAGTACGGTTCGGCTCGGCGTGGCACGGTTCGGCTCGCTTCGCTTTTCCACTGCGTGGTACGGCTCAGTACGGTTCGGCTCGGCGCGGCACGGTTCGGCTCGCTTCGCTTTTCCACTGCGTGGTACGGCTCAGTACGCTTCGGCTCGGCGCGGCACGGTTCGGCTCGCTTCGCTTTTCCACTGCATGGTACGGCTCAGTACGGTTCGGCTCGGCGTGGCACGGTTCGGCTCGCTTCGCTTTTCCACTGCGTGGTACGGCTCAGTACGGTTCGGCTCGGCGCGGCACGGTTCGGCTCGCTTCGCTTTTCCACTGCGTGGTACGGCTCAGTACGCTTCGGCTCGGCGCGGCACGGTTCAGCTCGCTTCGCTTTTCCACTGCATGGTACGGCTCAGTACGGTTCGGCTCGGCGCAGCACGGTTCGGCTCGCTTCGGTTTTCCACTGCGTGGTACGGCTCAGTACGCTTCGGCTCGGCGCGGCACGGTACGGCTCGCTTCGCTTTTCCACTGCATGGTACGGCTCAGTACGGTTCGACGCGGCACGGTTCGGCTCGGTTCGCTTTAGCTCGGTTCCTTTTCCACTGCAGTTAGTACCGCTTCAAAGTGGGTGGGATTATGACTGATCGTTATAGTTTATCCGCTCCTCGGCAACTAACAAGAGGAACGTCTGCGCTTCTCGTCCACTGACCACGATTCAGCCATTTCTTTTTTGGAAGTTTTTTTTCTTCAAGCAAGTCAAGCAAGTAGTTTTAAAACATTGGAGGCTGTTACTGGCTATTTAAATCTAGCGGGTTTGATGTCTCGCAAATACAATGACGCTGGTAGTGACGATTCTGTCTGTCTGACCAATCAGTGATCTGCAGTGCTTTCACGTCTAATTTTAGTATCGGTACGGTAAGCTTGGAACCTCAACAGAGGTGGTACCATTTAAAGCGAGTCGTACCGTACCGTACCATGCAGTGGAAAAGCGCCAAAGCGTGCCGTACCGAACCGAACCGTACCGTACCATGCAGTGGAAAAGCGCCATTAGTATTAAGATAATTCTATGATATGTTATTTGTATTATACACTTATGATTCGATAAGAAAAGAAAAAAAACGATTGTGGCCAATTGTAGTCACAAACATGTGAAACTTAAAAAAAAATTGAATATCGTGCAACAGTTCATGTATTTCTGTAATTCAAATTAAAAGGTGAAACAAATATATTTAGTATATATAACTATATACATATGCATGATTATACTTTTCAGAGGGCCGACATTTCTGTATTAAAGGGAAAATCCCTTTTTTTTATTGATTTCATGTAATATTCAAATTTTCTGAGATTTTGAATGTGGGGTTTTCATAAGCTCATTTAAATTATAACTTTTGCACGATATTCAAATTTTTTGAGTTTCACCTGTCCATAACGGTACTGTGCCATTCTGAATGTAGCCGGTGTGTATTTTCTGCGACAGGAATCACACAGCCGTGGAGCTGGTGACGGCGCTGGCAGAAGTCACGGACACTTCCTCCGGGAACCAGTCTCAGGAGGCCTGTTCCCGCGAGGGCGCTCTGAAGACCACCGTGTTCCCGGTCCTCTACTCCATCCTCTTCATCTTGGGCGCTTCTCTCAACGGACTGGCAGCGTGGGTGTTCCTCCGAATCCCCAGTAAATCTCACTTCATCATCTATCTGAAGAACATCGTTGTGGCTGATATCATCATGACCCTCACCTTCCCCTTTAAGATCCTCGCCGATGCTAACCTAGCATCCGTCGGCGTGCGTGTGTTTGTGTGCCGCGTGTCATCCGTGCTGTTCTACCTCACCATGTACATCAGCATCTTGTTCTTCGGGCTGATCAGCATCGACCGCTGCAGAAAGACCATGTGGCCCTTCGTAGGCACCAGCCGTAGACGCCTGCTCCACAGAAAGCTGCTCTCGGCCCTCATATGGACGTCTCTGCTGGCTCTTGTGCTGCCCAACGTCATCCTGACGAGCCGGCCCAAGACTTCGGGCCGCTTCAAATGCAGCGACCTCAAGACCGAGCTGGGGCTGAAGTGGCATGAGGTGGTCAACCACGTGTGCCAGGTGATCTTCTGGGGAAACCTTGTAGTCGTGATCATATGTTACACGCTCATCTCGAAGGAGCTCTACAAGTCGTACGCTCGCACGCGAGCTCAGCACGAGGCGAGGCGAGGAGCGGACGTTCCCCACAGACCGCTCAACAAGACCAGCATCCAAGCAAACGTGTTCCTGGTGTTGGCCGTCTTCTTCGTGTGCTTTGTTCCCTTCCACTTTGTCCGAGTGCCGTACACTATTAGCCAGACGCGAGGACAGATGTTCAACTGCCAGCAGAAGCTGTTGTTCTTCCAGCTGAAGGAGAGCACGCTGTGGCTCTCCTCCCTCAACTCAGTGCTGGATCCTCTCATCTACTTCTTCCTCTGCAAGTCGTTCCGCACATCCCTGTTCAACACCCTGCGTCTGTCTCCCGGCCGCTGTGGGGATCTCGGGACAGACTCCTCCAGCGCTCCTGTGGACAACACACACATATGATGGACAACACGCACATATGAGCGTCGTTCCACACTTCGACTCTTCCATTTAAACTGTAACTGCAATATGCTACATGATGAATCAAACATTTAACAACATCTTTTAACAACGTTCACTCTCTTTCAAGAGCCCAATTACCTCAACCTTGACTCAAATCAAGAGGTTTCACATGCCGTGATTGGCTAGCGGATGAAAGGATGTCAGGAGTGATCTCTTGTTAAGATAAACGTACATGTCCATCAATGTCATGTGCTCGTAGCAGAAGTGCCTCTGATCCTTACTAACTTATAAAGGCGTGGGATGCATAGTATTTTGAGTATTTGTTGTCACTGACAAACCTTTAGTGCCAGGCATCCAGACATGCAAAAGTACTAACATTTTTATGGAGATGAATCCAAGTATTGTGGATATCACACTATTACAGGTCATGTTTAAAGACATTACTGTAATGAAGACACCGATAATCATTTTGGTTCTCAGCTCAATGGTACTACATCTGTAATTTCCAACTCCAGGTCATTGTGAAGTCAATATTTGACATGTATTTGTAATAAATAAAAAAAACTACTTCTTTAAAAACAAAACCATGACTATGGCAAAATGCTGAGATTTATTGTAAACCATTTGCAACACATCACTGTTTTTCTCCATCTTGTGCTTCCCAAACTGTCTGTTCGAGGGTTGTTGCACACTTTAACATAAAATGTAATGTTTTTAAGACCTAAACTAATAAAAGTAAGACCATATTTCTACACCAGAACAAACGCACACAAAATACATTTCAAAATAAAGTAAGGCTATGGAAGAATTATATTAAATCATAAATACAGGCCTTTATACACACATAAATAACATATTTATCAAACAAAAATTGTAAAATTTTATGTAGGACATCCATGACCACTGAGATTATTAGAGGCTAAATGGAATAAAATAACTTGTGCAATTCATTCAGAGAAAAAAAAGAAATACATTTAAAATGATAAATTAATTTTAAAAAAAATTCTGTCATCATTTACCCTCATGTTGTTCCAAACTTTTATGGATTTATTTCTTCTCTGGAAGACAAAAGAAGCTATTATGAAAAATGAAAATATCTAAAATGTCCACTTCGGAGTGAACGAACCCTTTAACATGCTCAGAGTAGTTTTTACAGCACATGAAGCGTGTTCCACAGACTTGTAGAGACACAGATGGGCACAGGAACGCCATTGTTAATTTGAATTATATTCCCTGCATCTTCACCTCAGAACAGAAAGAGAAGTGGAGCATCTGTTTCTCTCACTCCAACATGTCTGACACCGCCATCATGCACAGAACATGTCATGCTAATATGGGATGAATATAGTGTCAAAATGATTAACACGTGCAAGCACACTTATCAATGAACTTGATAATTGTTGCAGAAATGTTTTATCCATGCCTTTCAACTTGTGTGTGCAAAATTCAAAATCACATCAATGTGCAGCATTTTGTACAAATAGAGACATAGTTGTTAATACAAAACCTCAATTTTGTATTAATGTAGGCCAGAATTTGTGCATGCAACAAGTAAGATGTGCATTTGTGGATGCAGTAAGACGGTGATATTAAAACTCAGTAGCCGATACACTTTAACAGTCTCAAAATCCAAATGAATCAAATAGGATCGACTCAGAAACGAGTCAATGAATGCACGCGTGTCACCTCATCCACAAATGCACATCTTACTTGTTGCATGCACAAATTCTGGCCTACATTAATACAAAATTGAGGTTTTGTATTAACAACTATGTCTCTATTTGTACAAAATGCTGCACATTCATGTGATTCTGGATTTTGCGCACACAAGTTGTATTGTATTAGTTTAAATGTAGCGACGCACATTTGTGAATTTGTCAAATAAATGGGTAGTTGTGCACACATTAATAATTAGCACCAGACCTATTCATTTGTAGTTGTTTGTGTGTTGGTTGTGAAATGCTTAAAAACAGGGAAAAGAAAGTCTCAAAATCCAAATGAATCAAATGAGATCGACTCAGAAAAGAACTCAATGAATGCACGCGTGTCATCTGATCCACACATGCACATCTTCTTTGTTGCATGCACAAATTATGATACACTAATACAAAAGAAAACATTTGTATTCACAAAAATGTCTCTATTTGTACAAATTGCTACACATTCATTCAATTTTGAATTTTGCACACGCAAGTTGAAAGGCATGGATAAAACATTTCTTCTACATTGTATCAAGTTCATTGATAAGTGTGCTTGCACGTGTTATTCATTTTGATACTATATTCATCACATATGCTACCGACTCAATAATGCAGGGAATTGAGGGCAGATGTGTCTAGTGTGAAGAACATGAAGCAGGTTTCCTAAGGTAAGTGTGACTGGAAAAGCTTTGCTCAAAGTCTTAAAGCTGCAGTTAAGCCTTCACAAAATCTTCAGAGCACCACACGTCAATTAATAAATGGCACAAATAAATTGATTGAAAATGTGAAACATCACGTCAGCTGAACGGCCAGGGCAGAATTCCCCAAAGTGTCCGATACAGCGATGTGAAACTGCTGTGGTCTCCCGCATTCATATGCGGTCAGTGAAATCCAGTGGAGGAAAGTCTAGCCTGACGGCCTTTAAACACAGCAGCGTGAATCTGCAGTCATCTACAGCAACAGAAGTCTGCAAATAATAAATTCATTGATAATAAAGATTTTTTTAAATAATATTAGTGCACTTTTTTATGGCCTAAAATCTTCAAGAAGATGTTTTTAAAGACTCACGGCAACCCTGTGTTCCTCTTTGGTGGAGTGAGGTTTGCCAATCTCCAACCGATCTGCTGACACCATTAACTGCGCTACAGGAACCATGACCAGGAACAAACTCACTTTTCTTTACATTTGGCATTGTGAACTATGAGTATTTTTGCTCATGATAAATCGCTTGTAAGTTGCTTTTGATAAAAGCATAGTTAATAGTTAGAATTGTATGTCTTGTTGAAGATATGTCTTCAGAAGAAAAACACATCTTTCTCCATGATCATCAAAACTGAAGACACCAGTCTAAACCTGGAGATCCTCCTTCATTGACAGATGCCACTAACCCTGACCCGTCTGAATCCTACATTATGAAGATGAAGCAATTCCATTCACTTGTTTCCTTCTACATGTCTGTTGCAGATAACGCACACTTAATAAACCCACATCTCTGGCATTGCCACATAATGTTCAACCAAAGAGGAACCACACGAACAATCATTTCTTCGTCTTTCTCTGTATTATGTATTATGCAAAAACTGGTTGTACCATGCAGGGATAAAAAAAAGAAAGGATAATTGTGCAAAAATGTTCAGAAATTCTTGTTTTATTAGTAAAATCTTATATTTTATAATGTTGTGCACAATTGTACAGCGATGTTCAAATGGTAGATAATAGTAAGAGAAAGTTAAGCATGTCATTCTTGGAGAGTATTTTCAGTTGGTCAGTGAAAGCAGGATGAATTTAACATCCCGAGTCTTGGTTTCGTTCAATAGGGAGTTTTTGCCAGCCGCTGTTGCCCGTGTTTTTTGCACTGTGTGAATGTTTGTATAGTTTAATAATTGGATTGTGAAAAACAATACAGAAATAAAACTCACATATACAGTAAATGTTAAAGTAGCACGCCGTGGTCCAGCTGGCAGTACTGCTGTAAGTTTTATATATAACAGAAATAACGAAACAGTCAAAGATGTGCAGTTGTTCACAATGGAGCCGCTCTTGTAATCTTTATCACAATAATTTAAGTATTGTTCAAACCTGATGAATATTTCAATTTAGCAATAAACATTCTCCAAGACCTTAGGCCTACTTGTGATCTGCAATATTAATAAACCATATATTTTGCATAATCTAACAGTTTTGGCTCTTCCTTTATGCTTTCAATTCTTTATACATTATGCATATGAATGGGTTATATTTTAAACTTAGTCCCCATTAACTCACATTACAGTAGGACACTGTTTTGTAATATACCACATGAGAATGTGTTATTACCAGAGTTGGGTATAACTTGGGTTACTGTATTCTAATTACTTTTCGTGGTAACTTAATGTAACTCATTACATTTTAAATGTATGTAATTTGATTACAGTTACTGATGTCAATAAAATTAAGTTACTTGCGTTACACATGTATTGTTAAGAAAACAATATTTAGTAAAAAGCATTTCTAATCACATTTGGCCGGCTGCGTCAGCATGCGCTTTAATGAATTATCGGAGAACGCGGTTCATGAGGCACACACACACACACACACACACACACACACACACACACACACACACACACGCAGCGCTACACGGTTTGGAGCACAGTCTGGCCGTTTCTCAATAGAAGTAACCTACGCAAACTTCGGACTTGCGTCCTTGGTAGTTCAGACTTGCCAAGTTCGACTCAGGAGAACAAACTCGCGAGGACGAGAGGACGCGAGTCCGGTAACCGCGGCGTTCTTGATCGCGTCACTCAGCTCGCTCTGCTACTCCGGTTATCTCTTTATGTAGTTATATTTCAGGCAACAATAAAACGAAATATGGTATAAAGTACAACTCTGCCTCTTTTCGTCAACAATAAAACAAAATATGTTATAAAACACAACTCTGCCTCTTTTCATTTAAAAAAATCGTAAACATATTAATGGCCACACAAATGTGGTTCAGGCAACGCGTACGTTGATTATCTTCACTGCATATATTTATATAAAAAAACACGATATATAAAACAGCACCCTGCTTCTTTTTGTTTTCATCTTAAAATTATGAAACATTATTGATCATTAAAACTGACATTTAAAAGAGACAGGCTTGCCATTTTATTTTATTATACACGTACATACAGTGAAGAGAATGTATAGTGAAATAAATATAAAAAATATTCTATGTATTTTAAAATTTATAAAATAAAATTACACAACCCTGTCTCTTTTTGTTAAATGTGAGTTTTCTTACGAGAGTATCTCTCGTACTGCGTAATATCTTACGCTACGGGGAAAACCTCTTTTCCACGAGATATTGAAGCCAAAAATTATCCTTAATTTTGAATTAATGTAAAACGCTGTGCAGCAGCATGCAGGCATAGGCAGGACGGCTCGCGCGCCTATTGGCTGCCCTGCGGCAACAGCAGCAGCCTATCGAGAGAGGCGCTGCGTGACACCATATAAAATGGGGGCATTTCGTGCCCATTTCGTCACGTCCCGCCAGAAAGGGCGTGGTCTCACCCTATAACTATAGCTCGATAAGGCTGGTACACTGATTTTCATCTCTTCAGCGAAGCATCACGCATCGCTGGATCCGGAGTGAGAAGCCACGCCGTCTGAGATAAGCACACAGCGGGACGAGCCATTGAGTCTGAAGTCGCTGGCATCGCCGCCTTTAGCCGCCGTACCTGCTACGCTTTCCGGCGTTATATACCTTTCATACTGTGTGTGTGTGTTCGCCGCTGCGACACACATTTTTTCACTGTCTCTCTCTCTGCTAAAAGAGCTGCGTCTTTTTCAAGATGCAAAGATCCTGCGGCTCGTGCCGAGCCACACTCAGCGACGGGGACTGTCATGTCATCTGCGTTTCCTGCCCGGGTGAGGATCATGCGGCTCTCGCTCTCGTCGACGGCGGATGCCCTCACTGTTAGCTACTGCCGATGGTGACTCTGAGGACTCGCCTGGCATCATTCTCAGAGCCTGCACTTCAGCCCGCTGTAGCGCCGCGCCGTAAAATCGCCGTGCCCAGCGCGGCCCCGAGCCTTCTCCTGCCCGCCAAAGCTCGCCGGTTCGCCCGCCAGCTTCACCGGCATCGCTCGAGTCCCTCTGCCGCCGCTTCCGCCATTGAGGTTGACGAAACAGCCCCGAGCCTTCTCCAGCCCGTGATAGCTCGCCGGTTCGCCCGCCAGCTTCACCGGCTTCACTCGAGTCGGTCGCTGACGGACAACGGCCGCCGCGCGCCGCCGCTTCCGCCATTAATGACGACGAGATAGCTGCATCTGTAGAGAAGGCCAGCTGCTCTATCCTGGCGTCGGACAGTGAGGATTGGGCGAGCTCTGTGGACCTCCCCCTTCTGCCCGCGAGTCGTCAGGGTAACGGGCCAGCATCAAAACCGCGGCTAGCTTTCTTTACGTTGTAAGAAAGCTACCCCGCCCCCGCCCCCCGTGGGCATGCGTCACCGGCGAAATGAAGAAAGAGTGTATTTTTAATCCCGCCGAGGCCGGACCAATCTCCATTTCTCAAACATTTCTCAGCTCCTGAGAAATGAGCGGCTGAAAATGTCAATATTGCAGCAATGAGCCTGTTGTATAACACGCACGCCTGCAAACAAACGCCAACACACACAAACTGTGATGACGCTCTCTTATCCGCTCGAGCTATTTTAAGCTTTTGTCGTTTCCCCCTGTGGCTCAGTGGCGAAACCCAAAGCCTTCGCACAGGAGACCCGTGTTCGATCCCAGATCTCGCAGCAGATAAAAATTTAGTCTCGCCTCGGCCAGACTTGCACCGAAACTTTTCGCTCGTTCAGTTCCAAGAAAATGTGACTGTTCCAGTATATTTTGCAGTAAACAAGCCCGTACCATGGCCCGCTTGCCAGCACAAGAATGCCGTTTCCACGGCGACCCAGAAAAATCATATAAGCAGTGTATTTTCTGGTATTCCGGCCACAGCCGATGGTGTTATGAGTGTAATAAAAATGCCCACAGCCCAGTGTTCATTTCTACACACAAACACAGCCCGCCACAGTGCAGGGCACGCACAAATGAGATCGACTCATGTCATTGTGCATTAAATGTAGTGAATGTGCCCACAACCCAGTGCCCACAAACACTACACACTGCATGTGCCACGTTTTCTGTAAAACGAAACCAACACACATACAGTCAGCTAAAACCCCAAAAGAGTGTATTTTCTGGTATTCCGGCCACGGCCGATGGTGTTATGAGTGTTGTAAGAATGCCCACATCTCAGTGCCCATTCCCACACACAGACACAGCCCGCCACAGTTCAGGGCTAGCACAAATAAAATCGACTCATGTCGATTGTGCAAAAATGTAGTGAATATGCCCACGACACAGTGCCCACAAACACTACACGATGCGTGTCCCTCGTTTTCTGTAAAAACGAAACCGACACACATTCGGTCAGCACAAGCCGACGGTGTTCTCAGTGCAGTGAATGTGCCCGCCGTCCCGCGCCCACATTCCTTCACAGACACGCTCAACCCCACGGGGTTTGTCCCGCACTCTCTCTCTCCATAACCTGTCATAGAGAATTCGAGCGCGACCAGGCTGCCCGCCGTGATCGGCGCGCCTCCCGCCTCGCACACTATAAACACATTGTTTATGTCTCAGCACACCGAAGCTCTGCAGCCGCCGCTATGCCGCGGCCAGAGCCCGGATTTCATTCTACCCCTATCTATTCAAGCAGGTGCGTGGGCAAAGCTTCCCGGTGTATCAGAATGGGTGTTGAACACTATAAAAAGAGGCTATTCGCTACAGTTCGCTCGACGTCCCTGCGTTACACGGCGCGAGTCGAAACCACGGTAAACAACGAAGTATCTCATCTACTTCGAGCCGAAATAGCGAAACTGCTGAGCAAAGGGGCCATAGAACCTTTATATCAGGCTCAGAGCGAAGGGGGGCTATACAGCAGATATTTTCTGGTACCGAAAAAAGACATGGGTCTCAGGCCCATTCTAGATCTGCGACAGCTGAACAGAGTGCTTATGAAGCGCCAGTTCAGAATGCTGCCAACCAGGAAAATCCTCGCGCAAGTGCGCCAGGGTTTATGTCAATAGATCTGAAAGACGCCTATTTCCAAATACAAATAGCGTCACGTCACAGGCGATTCTTGAGATTCGCCTTCGAGGGCCAGGCATATCAATACACAGTCCTACCGTTCGGCCTATCCCTAGCACCCTGTACATTTGAGACGAACTGATTGCAATACAACCGAGCAAGGGAAAACGCTCTTTTAGCATCGTATTCGTTGTGATCATGGGAACTTATCCTCGCTACTATTCCTTATAAAATATCGGATTACTTTGATATCGCTACTTAGATCCAACTTTGCGAATCTCGGCTACTAGCCTTTAGTCCACTAGCATTTCACGCGTGGCCTTGCGCCTACCGACCGTCTTATTTTACACCCGTTTCACTGAAAGGATACAGGTTAAATCCAGCATTTCAGTCCTAAATTAGTATTGATATTGGTAGTATCACTACTAATTTACTGTTCATCTGTTATAATGGCGAACATATCGGATGTGTGTCTAACGTTACCTCTGAGTGCAGGTGAGGACACATTCGAGCTGATTTCGGTACGATTGGAGCTGGAATCGGTGGAGAAACAGATCCGTGGTCTGCTGGAGAAACAAGCCGAGCTGCGGGATCCGCGATCAGCGCTTGAAACGTCACGTGCCGATGCTCATAAGTCAGTGGTTAGTAACTTTTTGACTCCGACTTTGTCTACTCCGTGCGTTTCTCTGCCCAGGAGGACGCGATCATCTCTGGCATCATTCACTCCGGCACCGACACAACACCATGGACCCTGGGTGATCCCACAGCGAAAGACACGAGCCAGGACCAGAGCAAGAACCTCACCGCCCCTCCCGGTCTTCGAGATCTCCACCCGGAACCGCTTCGCCCCTCTTCGCGAGTCGGAACGTGACGCCGCCGTGATCATCGGCACTTCCATGGTCCGTCATGTCCGCGCTACCTCAGGTAAGGGTACGGTGCGCACTCACTGCTTTCCTGGTGCTCGTGTTCTTGATGTCGCCGCACAGGTTCCCGAGATCCTGAACGGTGACGAGCACGTCGGAGCTGTTGTGCTGCACACGGGAGTGAATGACACCAGGCTGCGGCAGACGGAGGTTCTGAAGAAGGACTACAAGAGACTGATCGAGACGGTTCGCAGCACATCGCCTGAAGCAACGATCATCGTGTCTGGACCGCTTCCCACGTACCAACAAGGACAGGAAAGGTTCAGTAGACTATTTGCACTAAATGAATGGTTAATGTCATGGTGTAATGAACAGAAACTGCTCTTTGTAAATAATTGGAATCTGTTCTGGGAGCGACCTAGGCTCTACCGTGCTGATGGCCTGCACCCCAGCAGAATCGGAGCGGCTGTTCTGTCGGACAACATCTCCAAGACGTTACACACCGTATGACTAGAAAATCAAAGTCCAAATCGCAGTCTTTGCTGTGCCAAATTAATTGATATAAGTAGTGTAGAACATTATATAGAAACTGTGTCTATTCCTCGTTTAGTGAGGCCATATAATAAATCTACTGTAGGATCTAGGAAAAATCTTATTGTAATTAAACCTGAAAATCTAAATATCAGTGAACAAAAACAATTTCTAAAACTAGGTCTTCTAAACATTAGATCGCTCACACCTAAGGCGGTTATTGTAAATGAAATGGTCACAGATAATAGCTTCGATGTACTTTGCCTTACTGAAACCTGGCTTAAACCAAATGAGTATTTCGGTCTAAATGAGTCTAGTCCACCAGGATACTGTTATAAGCATGAGCCCCGTCTGATCGGTCGTGGCGGCGGTGTTGCAACAATCTATAGAGATATTCTAAATGTTACTCAGGAAACAGGTCACAGGTTTTATTCGTTTGAAGTACTTGTACTAAATATTACGCTCTTAGATGTAAGAAAGAAATCCCTATTATCTCTAGCCTTGGCTACTGTATATAGACCTCCAGGGCCCTATGCTGATTTCCTAAAAGAGTTTGCAGAGTTTCTCTCAGATCTATTGGTCAATACCGATAAAGCAATAATTGTTGGAGATTTTAACATACACGTAGATAAAACAAATGATGCGTTAGGGACTGCGTTTACAGATTTATTAAACTCTTTTGGGGTCAAGCAAAACGTCAGTGGTCCCACTCATCGTCTAAATCATACACTAGACTTAATTATATCATATGGAACCAATCCAACTGATATAGATATTATACCGCAAAGTTATGATGTCACTGATCATTACATGGTAACTTGTATAATACGTACTGCTGAAATTTGTCATGTTGCGCCACGTTATAGACCAGGCAGAACAATCCTTCCAACCACTATAGATAGATTCTCAAATAGCTTACCTGATCTATCTCAGCTGCTCAGTGAACCCAAACAAACAGATGAACTAGAGGAAATGACTAGCAGTTTGAGCACCATTTTCTCTAGTACATTAGATATTGTTGCATCAAACGTAGATCAAAAAAGGTTAGAGAGAAAACTAAAGCACCTTGGTACAACAGTGCTACGCATGCAATCAAGAGTGAAACTCGTAACTTAGAGCGTAAATGTTTAGTTTAGTTTAGTTTCACTAAACTACTGAAAGAAGTGTTACCTGTAGTGGAAGAGCCTCTTCTCAATATTATTAACTCGTCTTTATTTTTAGGTCATGTTCCAAGAATATTCAAGCTGGCAGTAATACAACCTCTAATTAAGAAACCGCAATTAGACCCAAATAACTTAGCAAATTACAGACCCATTTCAAATCTTCCATTTATGTCTAAAATACTAGAAAAAATTGTGTCCGCTCAATTGTGCTCTTTCTTGCAAGAAAATGAGATAGATGAAAAATTCCAGTCAGGATTCAGACCGCATCATAGCACAGAAACTGCGCTAGTTGAAATTACAAATGATTTACTTTTAGCTTCTGACCAAGGCTGTATCTCAATACTAGTTCTACTCGATCTTAGCACTGCGTTCGACACTATCGATCATAAAATACTCCTGGATCGACAACAAAACTACACTGGTGTTCAGGGGCAGGCATTAAGCTGGTTTAGATCGTACTTATCCGACCGTTATCATTTTGTCTGTTTAAATGGGGAAAAATCAAAGAGAACGTCAGTAGACTATGGAGTACCGCAAGGATCGGTGTTAGGCCCTCTGCTATTCTCAATATATATGCTCCCACTTGGTAATATTATAAGAAAACATGGAATTAATTTCCACTGTTATGCTGATGACACTCAATTATATATTTCATCACGGCCAGATGAAAACACTAACTTATCAAATTTGACAGAGTGTCTCAAAGATATAAAATGCTGGATGACGCGTAATTTCCTGCTACTAAATTCAGATAAAACGGAGGTATTACTTATTGGTCCAAAAAACTACCCACAAACTCACTTACAATACAACTTTAATATAGAAGGATGTCCTGTTACTTTATCCACTACAGTAAAAGACCTGGGTGTTATACTAGACCGCAACTTGTCTTTCGATAATCATATTTCATATGTTACAAGAACAGCCTTTTTCCACCTTAGAAACATTACAAAGCTACGTAACATGCTATCTGTTTCTGATGCAGAAAAGTTAGTTCATGCATTCATGACCTCGAGACTAGATTATTGTAATGATTTATTAGCTGGTTGTCCTGCATCCTCAATAAACAAGCTACAGTTAGTGCAAAATGCAGCTGCTAGAGTTCTTACTAGGTCAAGAAAATATGATCATATAACACCAATTTTATCATCTCTACACTGGTTACCTATCAAGTTCCGTATCAATTACAAAGTACTATTACTGACCTATAAAGCCCTAAATGGTTTAGCTCCTGTGTATTTAATGGACCTTCTATCGCCCTACAATCCATCGCGTTCTTTAAGATCACTAAATTCGAGGCTTCTGGTCATTCCTAGGATATCTAAGTCCACTAAAGGAGGAAGGGCGTTCTCACATTTAGCTCCAAAACTCTGGAATAGCCTTCCTGATATTGTTCGCTGTCCCAGTTTAAAACTAGAATAAAGACGCATCTCTTTAGCCAAGCATTTACATAATGCTTACCTTTTATACCACTGCTGAATCAGATCAAATGCATTTAATATTATAAAACTTGAAGAGTCTGTAGGTTATTTGTATAGGTTGCATAGTATTTACAGTCATTACGTTCCTGTGTATATTGCGTGAATGACGGGTGGTTGGGTAGATATTGTGTTTTGCGGTAGGTGGTATGCCATACGGAACCGTTGCCACTGAACCTGCTTTAACGACGACAGTGGGGCTCGACAGCCTTAGTCAAACGGGTCGGCGCGTATGGTTGGGCTGCGGAGAGATTGTAAGATTGTGGTTGGGTCTCATAGACGGTGGGCAGAACGCTGCTATCTGCTTTAGTTTTTGAAATGATAGATCCTCGAGGATAGAGTAGCTGCTTTTTTCACATAAACGAAATAATTTTTTTCTGAACACGTATCCGTTTGTTGGCAGTGTCGAGTCGATCATAGTTTTTTGAAAACTAAATTTACGTTTAATAAACGGATTAGGCAAACGCGAGGGAGTACTATACATCTAACCAATCAAAAAACGAATTCTATCGTCACGTGACTAACGTCTACCAATAGTATTCGTTAAAAATAAATTACCACGACTGTAGCGTAGCACATGCGTCCTCTAAGCCAGCAACATCCATGAGTTCACACCATAAAATCCTCTCTAACGAAATCTACACAATCAAACATTTTCCAGCAGGAATCCTATCCGAAGTCGAGAAACATTAACAGCGGCATCCAAGATTCCAGGTGAATATAGCTGTTTATATCTTTCTTATAACGTTAGCTAATGTTAGCTTAGTGCATGAACTCTGTAAACCGTTAACATATAACTTAACGTTATTCTGTTTTATGTTTGTATTTACAGGTAACGTTACTCTTGTTAGAAATGACATACAGATCACAGAGAAGAAAACATTTGTTTTGAGGAGATAAGAGAGTAGGGATGTTAACCGATGACCGTTTGACCGATGGTTGACCGTATCAACGTTAACCGATCAAAGTTGTCGGTAGTCGGTTTAAAAAAAAGTGATCTCTAATTTAGGCAATTATAGACAGTGGACCAAACGCTAAAACACTCGAGGTTAGAGCCAGGGCAGACGACAGGATGAAGCGTGCAAAGAAAAGTAAGTTAGTGTGTGGGTTTCACCAAAAAGAATGACACGGATGTAAGTTGCAACTTCTGTTTTGTACAGAAATACAGTGTAGTTTCTGTAGCATCTGAAATGATACATTGCTTCTGAAGCAACAAGGTCCATTCCACATATTTGTAGTAGCAGATTTTCGTCCCTGCGTGACTCCGCTGCAAGAAGCAGCTTACCAGCTGTCAGTGTTTCACATTTTTGAAGATTCTCCTTTACCCTCTTCCGGTTATGTTTTTGGGTGAAATATTTATCACTTCTGCATATTATGCACTGCCTTGGAAGGAGATGTGGTGCTCTTTTTAGATGACCTGGAACCTCTGTTGTGGTTGAGCGGAGAACTCTAACCTCTGTTGGCGTATTATCATTTGTGTTTGTGGTGTAGGTTTCTACATCTAATATATTGTAATGGAAAAGATGAGGGAAAAACAGAAAAATGTGATGACTGCATGGATTGTAGTAGTAATGCTTCCAACTTATTAGCAGATAAAACTTGAGATTCAAATTCTTTAAATTGTCAAATAAAACAATTCAATTCAATTCAATTCAATTCAATTCAAATTTATTTGTATAGCGCTTTTCACAATACACATTGTCTCAAAGCAGCTTTACAGAAATTGCATTCAAATAAAACAAAGGACATATAATTGTTTACTGTAATAAAGCTTTTTTTCCCCTTTTGTTTAGTGTATTAATTACTCATGACATAAATTTTCTAGAAATGTCAACCTTATTTTTAGTTCCCTTTCGAGAGGTCTCTCCTATTGCGTAAGTAGCTTACGCTATGGGAAAACTCCTTTTCTCGAGAATATTGAAGTCTTTATGTAAAACGCATTGCAGCTGCACAGCTGACAGCAATGAACGAAGGCAGCTCGGTCATTGGCTGTGCTGCGGCAACTTGCTCGAACCAATGACGGGGCGACTCTGAATGCGCGACCAATGAGCGCGCTTCGCGCCCGCGCGCGTCAGAGCCCGCCAAGATGGGCGTGGCCAAGAGCTATATATTGGGCGCCCCGTCATGAGAGTTCTTTAGATTTAATCTCCTTCAGCGAACACCTTCTTCGCTGGATCCTCCGGATTATTGAAGCTTCGCCGTCGAAAAGCATACCAGCGGGATTTGCTACGAGGACGTCGGCACCTTCAGCCGCCTTCTAACGCGATCCTACTGAGCCATCCGGCGTACTGCTCACGCAAGTATTTACATCTGTTCGCTCTGCGACACTTGTAAAAGAGCAAATTTTCCAAGGCGTTGTTTCAAATGCCTTCCTGCGCGTCGTGCAGAGACCTTCTCCCGGACGGGGATCGTCACATCATCTGCGCTCGCTGCCTGGGCCGGGACCACGCAGAAGCTGCTTTGACCAAGGGCGGATGCCCCGAATGTGACGACCTGGGTCTCTCCGCACTGCGGGCTCGCCTCGCCGCTTTCGCCGTGAGCGAGCCCATCGCCGCCATCCCTCTGTTCGAGCCGCGCACTAAGAAAAAGCGCCGCTCACAGAGGCTTCCTGAACCTGAGCTCAGTGACGTCACGCCGAGCCAGTCTCCGCGTGCTTCACCGCCGCTCTTGCCTTCCCCACCGCCGGTTCAGTTCACCCAGCCGGACCCACACCCCTCTAGCAGAGCGGTGGGCCTTGTGACTTTCGGCGCGTCCGAGGACGACGGGGGAATGGATGACAGCTTGTCAATCGACGCTGCATCGGACGACTGGCCGGGCTCCACTCTCGACCCCGCCCCGTCGACGCTAGCTAGCGCGAGCGGGGGCTCCACCATGGATAGCGAGATTATCCGCGTTCTCTCTAAGGCCGTGGAAGACCTCGGGCTCGATTGGTCTTCTCCCGAAGAACCAACCCGGAGCCGACTGGATGAGTGGTTTCTGCAGGGGCGCCAGCAGGCCCCTCGGCAAAGGCCTTCTCCCTTCTTCCCGGAAGTTCACGACGAACTCACCAAGTCGTGGAAAGCCCCCCACTCTGCGCGCCTAAAGCCTTCTTTTTCTTCCTCGCTCTCCTCTGTGGACGGCGCGAAGGAAAGAGGCTACGAGGGAACACCGCCCCTCGAGGAGGCCGTGGCCAATCATCTCTGCCCGCCCTCCACCACCGGATGGAAAGCCAAAGCTTCCCACCCCTCGAAGCCCTGCCGCACTACTTCAGCTCTCGCCGGTCGCGCCTACGCCGCCGCCGGCCAAGCTGCATCAGCGCTTCACTCTATGGCGGTACTTCAAGTGTTCCAAGCCAAGCTTCTCCGCTCTATGGACGAGTCTGGCCCCGAACCCGAAGCCTTTAAGGACCTACGCAGCGCGACTGACATAGCCCTGCGAGCCACGAAGGCCACCGCCCCGTCTATCGGCCGTGCCATGGCTAATTTGACTGTTCTCGAGCGCCATCTGTGGTTGACTCTGACTGAGATGAAGGACGCGGATAAGGCGCCATTTCTCGACGCGCCTATCTCCACCAGCGGGCTGTTTGGACCGGCGGTTAAGGGTTTCGCCGAACGCTTCACTGAGGCCCAGAATGCTTCACAAGCTATGCAGCATTTCCTGCCCAAGCGCTCCAGCTCATCGCAGAGCAGACAGAGGCCGGCGCAGCCGCAGCGGGCTAGAACAGCCCCCACCGCCTCTCAGCCCGCGCCTCAGGCTGACGCTCGACGCCGCTCGCGCTCTCACAACCGCAAGCCGCCTTCTGAGCGACGGGGTCCTCGGCCCAAGATTGTGCTGAACCCCGAGCCTCGAAAGCCGTCCTAGCCACAAGAATGAAAAGAGAGAGTGCGTGTCTCGCAAAAGCCGGACCACTCTCTCTGCAAAAGCTCAAGCATTACCCAGTCCCCTTACAGGCGGCTGGATATGTTCATACAGCAGTCAATGGGCCAGTCACAGAGCTCGCTCACCTGCAAACAAACGCCGTTTTTACGGCGACGCACAGAAAACACAAAAAGAGTCTTTTTCTGCCTGTGTCACTAAGGGTTCACATGTCCACAAGGTGTGCATTCCCAGATACTGTCAAAACAGTGCCAAATTCATTCCCAGCTCAAGCTGCGCACCCCATGAATGTAGATCACGTGCCTACGGTCATGTACGCACCACTACACACAAGCACTGTTCACACAGTTATAAATTCATCCCCAGTAAAAGCGGGAAACATTATAAAAGTGACGCGTGTGCCTACCACTGTTTATGCACCCCCACTTATAAACACTGTCCTTACAGTGTCAAACACAACCCCAGCCCAGGCTGCGAGTTTTACAGACACAGCGCGCGCTGCTGTAATCACACACGCGCCCATTCACTCAGCTGCTCAGCGCGCGCCCGCGCCTCTGAGAGCTCTGAGCTCAGGCGATTCGCTGGCCGGGTCCCTGCGTCACAGCGGCCCGCCCCTAGCCTGTATTCAGCCCATATCTGTACACGCAGCGGCATGGGAAAATATTCCAGATATGCCGAAATGGGTATTGAATATAGTAAAGCACGGATACTCGCTCCAGTTCGCTCGCAGACCACCACGTTTTACGACTGTGGTCGAGACGAAAGTGAGAAAAGAGTGCTCACATGTTCTACGCACCGAGGTGCGCAAACTAATAGAAAAGGGCGCTGTGGAAACTGTTCCCCCCTCTCTGAGCGAGGCAGGTTTTTACAGCCGCTATTTTCTCGTCCCGAAAAAGGATGGCGGTCTCCGCCCCATCCTAGATCTCAGACACCTGAACAAAGCACTAATGATTCGCTCGTTCAGAATGTTAACAACCAAGCATATCCTCGCGCAAGTACGCCCAGGAGATTGGTTTCTCTCAGTGGATCTGAAAGATGCTTACTTTCACATTCCAATAGCGCCTCATCGGGCCACCTTTTAATCAGAGCGAACCACGGCTGTATAAAAGCCCTGACGCACTGGAAAGCCGCCGACTGGTACCAGTCAGGCGTGAGTCTGGGTGTGAACACAAGGAGAAAGATGATAACGACAGATGCCTCCAAAATAGGTTGGGGGGCCCTTTACGAGGGCAGGCCTGTCTCCGGCTTTTGGTCAAACCCGGAGAAGCGCCTACACATAAACTGTCTGGAAATGAAAGCGGTCGCTTTGGCTCTCAGAGCCCTGCTCCCACAGCTGAGAAACGAACACGTCTTGGTCCGAACGGACAACATGACGGTAGTATCGTACATAAATCGCCAGGGTGGACTCAGGTCGAGCTCCATGCATTCAATGGCCAGGAGACTCATTTTATGGTCCCAGCACAACTTGCGCTCGCTGAGAGCAGCGCATGTGCCAGGTGCCCTGAACCAGGGGGCGGACATGCTATCCAGAGACAAAATTCTCCCAGGAGAATGGGCTCTCAACCCGCTGACGATTCACTGGTTATGGAAAACCTTTGGCAAAGCGGAGATCGACCTCTTCGCCTCCAAGGAGAACGCGCACTGCCCTCTTTTCTTCACGAAAAGCATGGATGCGCTCGCCCAGAGCTGGCCGAGCCGTCCCTTATATGCCTTTCCCCCGATCGCGATGCTACCGCAGGTCATCAGTCGGGTCAGAGAGGAGAAAGACGCAGTGCTGCTGATAGCCCCACTCTGGAAGAACCAAACATGGTTTCCAGATCTGATGCAAATGCAATCTGCACCACGGCCGATTCCACTGAGGCCAGACCTCCTCAGTCAGGCCAACGGGATGATATTTCATCCCCGCCCCGATCTGTGGGCCCTTCATGCATGGCCCCTCAACGGGTTCCCAGGAACCTCACGAGCGGAGCACTAAAAACCATCGCTGAGGCGCGGGCGCCCTCCACGAGACGCTTATATGCCCAGAAATGGAAAGTGTTCAGTGTCTGGTGTAATGCCAAGGGCCTGAACCCTGAAACATGCGAGATTACGAACGTACTCGCTTTTCTACAAGGGCTTCTGGAGGCGGGCCGCGCCCCCTCCACGCTCAAAGTATATGTGGCGGCCATCACAGCATCACACGACCCTGTAATGGAACGTCCATTGGGAAGAAACGACCTAATTATTCGTTTCCTAAGGGGCGCTAGGAGGATGAACCCTTCACGCCCCCCCTCAGTGCCGATCTGGGACCTAGCTACTGTCCTAGACGCTCTTAAAGGGCCTCCGTTCGAACCACTCCGAACCGTGCACCTTAAACAGCTCTCGCTCAAGACTGCGCTCTTGCTGGCACTCGCCTCGGTCAAGAGAGTGGGCGACCTGCACGCGCTTTCGACAAGCGCTGCCTGCCTAGAATTCGGACCTAACGACTGCAGGGTCGTCCTTAGACCGAAACATGGGTATATTCCTAAAGTGCTCACCACTCCCTTCAGAGCACAGGTTATCTCCCTAACTGCGCTATCGTCCCCAGCAGACGAACACGACGCTAATCTACTCTGCCCCGTTAGGGCTCTCAGAGTGTATTTGGAGCGTTCTGCCCTATTCAGACAGACAGAACAACTGTTTGTATGCTTTGGCGGCCGTACGAAAGGTTCCGCCGTTTCAAAGCAGAGAATCTCTCACTGGATAGTTGAAGCTATAGCGCTGGCTTATGAAGCTAAGGGACTTCAATGCCCCTGGGGAGTCAAAGCACACTCCACCAGGAGTGTGGCTTCTTCCTGGGCATGGTCGAGCGGGATACCGATCGAGGATATTTGTGCGGCGGCAGGCTGGGCCTCACGTCCACATTTATCAGGTTCTACAACCTACAGGTCCCGACACTGCATTCCAATGTACTATCAGCATGATGCTAGTTGAACTACGAGTTCGTATCTAGATTATGTATGTGCTTGTGTCACACTGAGCGCCTTCTAGCCGCTCTGTATTCTTTCCCACATATAAAGCTCGCCTCTGCCGGCTAGTTGGATGATAACTTTGCTTTTTTAGCTCAGGCACCTGCCTCTGGCTATCATAAGGCGAAGTTCAGCACGCACGGCGTTTTGCATGGTGTTCCCATAGCATAAGCTACTTACGCAATAGGAGAGACCTCTCGAAAGGGAACGACTCGGTTACTAACGTAAC
The DNA here is from genome assembly GCF_051911475.1 of Siphateles boraxobius. Taxonomy (NCBI): domain Eukaryota; kingdom Metazoa; phylum Chordata; class Actinopteri; order Cypriniformes; family Leuciscidae; genus Siphateles; species Siphateles boraxobius. The sequence goes on along the minus strand of NW_027509019.1, from coordinate 2,864,432 downwards.
CTCGGTTCCCTGAGAGGAGGGAACGAGTATTGCATAAGCTGCCGTGCTTGTGCTTGGTTAGTTCGCTTCAGTCGTTTTAACCTAAAGAACTCTCATGACGGGGCGCCCAATATATAGCTCTTGGCCACGCCCATCTTGGCGGGCTCTGACGCGCGCGGGCGCGAAGCGCGCTCATTGGTCGCGCATTCAGAGTCGCCCCGTCATTGGTTCGAGCAAGTTGCCGCAGCACAGCCAATGACCGAGCTGCCTTCGTTCATTGCTGTCAGCTGTGCAGCTGCAATGCGTTTTACATAAAGACTTCAATATTCTCGAGAAAAGGAGTTTTCCCATAGCGTAAGCTACTTACGCAATACTCGTTCCCTCCTCTCAGGGAACCGAGGTTACGTTAGTAACCGAGTCGTTTTAGCAACTACAAGCTGATACCAAGTTGGATAACCACTTCAAGTTACTGCTGAGCCCTAATGGTATGCTTTTATTATTCATATTGACACAAGGTGTGATTACTGTATGCATTTTAATCTGGGCTCATCTAGTTACACTTTTTTTTTAAAGTGCCTCATAAATGTAAATCCTCTTTTGTTAGACCGTGAACCAATAATTTTACTACACTGTTTACAACTCTGCTCATCTGTTTCCCCAGGTAATCCCAGATCCTCAGCCCTCCTGTGAGACATCTTCTTGACCTGATCTGACTAAGCCCTGACACATTCTGCTGAAACAATGAAAATGCCTTTTGTTTTTCACGGTTCATCATAAAACCATTTTAATGTTTTGCTCATCTGATTGGTGGAGCACATTTCATGTTGAAAAATGTGTCTATAGAAGCCTTTTATTAGTTTACCTTGGCAAAAATGCCTATCAATACACAGGGCTATGTCTGGCCTTTCTCTTAATACATCCATGGACTGGCCTGGCAGGGTTTACATGAGCAGAGTTTATTTTTTGTGTGCATAGTTTTGGAGGGATTTATTTATTGTTGTTTGTTAAATGTTCTACCATTATATATATTACTGCCATGTAATAATACTAAAGCCTGTAATACTACTAAAGCCTGTAATACTACTAAAGCCAAATAGTTGAATTGGCATTTAGTTATAAAGGTAGTCATGATAAGATAATACATATTCAACTTTTATAAGAATAAATGTATAATTAACGTTAAAAAAAATATATATTGGTATATCTGTATTCAGATATATTTCACTATTTCTGAGATTTAAATATCAATAGCTTATGTTTGGGGTTAAAAAGGATTCTAAGCATTTATGCCATGATTTATCCAAACATTTGAGGTCAAACAACTAGGCTACACTATAAAGCTGCCTTACAAACCTTCAACTTCCTGTACTGTCTTTTCTTTCTTCTTGCTGGCTCTCTCAATATTTCTTTTGTTAGCATACTGCATGTAGCATTCTCTATGGTAACCAACATGAATTGGCACATCTGGAATGTGGTCGCCTGTGATTTTATATTTTTCCACAGCTTTTTGGGCGATTTGGCTTTCTTTTGAATTTAAATTCACCCACTCTAAAGAACATTGTACAAACTTGATCCAACTTGTTAATGAAAAGGGTATGATGTTTGTTGATGTACAGCTAGTGACATGCACACAACACTCCATATTCAAGATAAAGTGTCTTATTTATGTTAGATTTATAAATATAGGCCTACAATAACATTACCGCTATGTCACTCCCGCCCATTTCGGGGTCCTAGTCTGGCCGTCTGCGATTGGTTAGTATTTTTAATGAGTTAAAAACTACAATCCGATTGGTTCAGGTACTAGAGCTGTCCCGCGATTTGCCTAAGAAGATTGACAATCAAAACATACGTTTGTGAAAATATATGATCAAAACAGAATTGCCAACAAATTTTATTTGACTACATATAATGACTTAATATCGTACATAAAAGAAGCGTATACTCTATCGATGGAGATCGATCAACAACACGCGAAAAACGCGTTCGGCCCACCGTCTATCAGCAGCAGGATGTAGAGGTCAGTAAGCAGGGCTGAGTTGAGTGGGGGACGGAGGGGGGTGACTCTGGGACGCAAGAATCACTGTCTTCATGTTTTTTATCATTTACGCCCGTGTTATGGAAATCATTATGAACAGCAGCTACGCTAATTATTTTCCCTTTTTGCTTTTCTGCTGTTATCTCGGGACGCGAGTCCCGAGAAAAACGGCGTTCGTCAGCTCCAGTTTGTATCCAGCCTTTCACGGAGACTTCAGATACCCCAATCACAAAGCCTGTGAAGAGACGACTCAACACCGGCGATATGGACCCTCTATGGTGGACGGCACTGATCCTCAACAACTCGTCTCAACACCGGCGTGATTACTTGGACTTCCAAAAGATGGAAATGGATAAATATTCTAAATGTTCCGATCCAATCTGACTTGTAATGCTGCCCGAATCATAAATCATGCACTGTTCCTTCGTTGGCCAGAGGAGAACTGGCCCTCCGACTGAGTCTGGTTTCTCCCAAGGTTTTTTTCTCCATTCTGTCACCCGATGGAGTTTTGGTTCCTTGCCACTGTTGCCTTGGCTTTTGGCTTGCTTAGTTGGGGACATTTAATATTCAATGATATTATTGATCTGCCTTACTTAAGGTGGACGTTGACGCAATTTTCTTTTAGAAACAAACTCTGTTATATTATTTTCATGTTATCACTGTGAAGCTGCTTTGATACAATCTGTATTGTAAAAAGCGCTATATAAATAAAGGTGACTTGACTTGACTTGACATTTACGAAGTGCATGGACGCGGCCCTCGCACCCCTGAGACTTCAGGGCATGCGAGTTTTGAACTACTTGGACGATTGGCTGATTCTAGCTTGATCACATTCAGAGCTAATAGAACACAGAACCACATTACTCGAGCATCTCGAGAATCTGGGTCTCACAGTCAATTGGGCGAAGAGTTCGCTGTTCCCCAGCCAGAAGATCTCTTTTCTGGGAACAGTACTGGACTCGCTGTCTATGACAGCACGTCTGTCGCCAGAGTGAGAACTGGACATTCAGCACGCCGCAAAATCCTTTCGCCGCGGCTCTATAGTCCCGCTCAAAGGTTTCAGAAAATGCTGGGCCTCACGGCCTCGGCATCTTCAGTACTCCAGCTGGGCCTGCTTCGCATACGCCCACTGCAGTTATGGCTGAAAGTGCGAGTTCCACCCCGGGCATGGACCTCGGATCTGTTTCACCTCAGGGTCGACATGAAATGGGTTTTGGCTCTGGAACCTTGGAAAATAGCCGACTGGTATCAGTCAGGCGTGAGTCTTGGGACTCCCTTGAGTGTGACGGTGGTGTCCACGGACGCCTCCACCTCGGGATGGGGAGCGCTGCTCGAGGGCAGACCGTTCTTCGGCCAGTGGTCAGAACGGGGAAAGCTCCTACGCAAATGCCAGTCGACAACGCGCTATGGCGCTTTTGTCCCCAGATAAAAGGCCGCCACGTCTTAGTCCGGTTGGACAACATGTCAGTGGTGGCATACATAAATCACCAGGGTGGCGTCAGGTCCCGAAACCTTACAGGCTGACGGAACGCCTCCTGGTCTGGGCTCAGCACAACCTGCTTTCACTGAAAGCAGCACATGTGCCTGTTCGCCTGAATCTGGGACCAGACCGTCTGTCCAGAAACAATGTCCCAGCAGGGGAATGGTCGCTGCACCTGCAGACGATCCAACTGCTGTAGGAGACATTGGGCAGAGCGCAGGTGGACCTGTTCGCTTCCCAAGAAAACGCTCACTGTCCGAACTTTTTCTCCAAAAGCAGGGAAGCGCTGGCCCACGTATGGCCCCGCTGCCCCCTCTATGTTTCCCCCTGTCTCGCTCCTGCCTCAAGTGCTGGAACGAATCAGGGAAAACGGATGCCCAGTGCTACTCGTGGCTCCGCTCTGGACAAACCAGAATTGGTTCCCAGTCCCAATGCGGCGGACCAGCACTGCCCCGTGGCCGATACCGGTTAGGAGAGACCTTCTCTCTCAGGCAAAGGGCTCGATTTGGCATCCTCGCCCGGAATTATGGTCCGTACATGCATGGGCCATCAACGGGTACCTGCTAACCTCCCAGAGGGAGTGTTAAATACAATCACGCAGGCTAGAGTCCCGTCTACTAGACGGCTCTATTCCTCAAAGTGGTCAGTGTTCTCTGCCTGATGTCAAGCTCAGGGCTTTTCACCCGCAGACTGCGGGCTTACGGAAGTGCTCTCCTTCCTTCAGGAGCTGCTGGATAAGGGCAGAACCCCATCCACGCTCAAAGTATACGTGGCGGCCATAGCGGCGCTTGCAAAGCTGACGTCTGGCCAGTCACTGGGGAAAACGACCTGGTCGTGCGATTCCTCAGGGGAGCTCGGAGGCTGAATCCTCCCAGACCCCCCTCAGTCCCTTTGTGGGACCTTTCTACGGTTTTGGAAGCCATGAAAGGTGCCCCATTCGAGCCAATCCATTTGTCAGACATAAAACATCTGTCTCTCAAAATGGTATTCCTTATGGCTCTCGTTTCAGTGAAGCGCGTAGGGGACTTGCCAGCGCTTTCGGTAAGCGCGTCATGCATGGAGTTTGGGCCTAATGACTCAAAAGTCATACTCAAACCAAGGCACGGGTACGTGCCCACATCCCTCAAAACACCGTTCAGGGCCCAGGTTATTTCCCTTTGCGCCCTCCCGGTTCGTGATGAGGAGAAGGATGCGAGTCTCCTCTGCCCTGTCAGGGCACTGAGAGCTCATGTGTCCCGCTCGTCGGTCTTCAGACAGACTGTGCAGCTCTTCGTTTTGTTTGGCGGACGCTCCAAGGGACTGGCCGCATCAAAACAGAGCCTATCCTACAGAGCCTAACAGAGCCAGAAAAATCTTCGTCCCATCTCAAATCTTCCCTTTATCTCTAAAATACTTGAAAAAATAGTGTCTGCTCAACTCCACGCCTTTCTTACCCTCAACAGTCTTTATGAACCTTTCCAGTCTGGTTTTCGCCCCTCCCATAGTACTGAAACTGCCCTAATAAAAATCACCAATGATTTACTTATTGCAGCTGATTCTGGACTCATCACTATCCTCATCCTCCTTGATCTTAATGCGGCCTTTGATACCATTTCTCACTCCATTCTTCTGAATAGACTATCCTCTCTTGGCATCTCACACACCCCTCTTGATTGGTTCCGCTCATATCTCTCTGACCGCACTCAGTTTATTCAACTCAAATCTTTCACATCCCACCCTTCCCCAGTCACTACTGGTGTCCCTCAAGGTTCAGTTCTTGGCCCCCTCCTCTTCATCACCTACCTACTGCCCCTTGGCAATATTTTCCGCAAATTCAATATTCATTTTCATTGTTACGCGATGACACCCAGCTCTATTTATCTAGCAAACCCACTTCCTCGCTCCCCCCTCTGTCCCTTACCAACTGCTTATTTGAAATTAAAGACTGGTTCACCTCAAACTTCCTTAAACTTAACAGTGATAAATCTGAGCTTTTCCTCGTAGCCACCAAATCCACCCTTTCCAAAATCAATAGTTTCACACTACCCATTGATAATTCCTTGGTCTCCCCCTCCCCTCAGGTCAAGAGTCTGGGTGTAATCCTCGATTCCTCCCTATCCTTTCAGTCACACATAAATAATGTTACCCGGTCTACATACTTCCACCTACGCAACATTAACCGCCTCCGACCCTCCCTTACCACTCACACTACCTCCATCCTTATTAACAGCCTCATCACCTCCCGCCTTGATTATTGCAACTCCCTTCTTTTTGGCCTCCCACAGAAATCTCTCCATAAACTCCAACTTCTTCAGAATTCAGCAGCTCGTGTCATTACCAGAACCCCCTCTTTTCATCACATAACCCCTGTCCTTCAGCAGCTCCATTGGCTCCCGGTTCAATTCAGAATACAATTTAAAATCCTTCTGTATACTTTCAAAGCTATCCACAACCTTGGTCCTCCATATCTATCTGCCCTCCTTCACATCCCCACCTCCTCCCGTTTCCTTAGATCCTCCTCCTCTATTCATCTCACTGTACCCCCTGCTCAACTTGTCACTATGGGGAGCAGAGCCTTTAGCAGCTCTGCTCCCCGGCTCTGGAACTCACTTCCACCTGACCTCCGCAGTATCGATTCTCTCCCTCTGTTCAAAACCAGACTCAAAACCCACCTGTTCCAGCTTGCTTATTTGTAAATGCACTGTTCTTGTCCTTTTTCATAATTGTTTGTTTATACTTTGCTGTTCCCTGTACCTGTTTTTATTATTTTTAAAGCGACCTTGAGTGCTTAGAAAGGCGCTGTTAAATAAAATGTATTATTATTATTATTATTATTATTATTATCCAGATGGATAAACGACGCCATAGCACTGGCTTACACTTCTAATGGGCTGCAGTGTCCTTTGGGTGTCAGAGCGCATTCCACGAGAGGCGTGGCCTCGTCGTGGGCGTGGTATAGTGGGGTTACCGATATCTGTACGGCCGCGGGCTGGGCCTCGCAGTCTACATTTATAAGGTTTTACGACCTAGAGGTTCCCGCCTTACAAGCCAAGCTTCTGTCGGTATAGAATTCAGTGCTATCTGCCCCGCTGTGCCGGCCCAGATACTGAGTTTTGCTTGTGCATCGCTCACTGAGCGATAAAACAGCTCCATGGGTGTTGAATAACCCGTACTATTACCCAGTTCAGGCTGAACACGTTCACCCTGTCTTCGTGAAACACTGTTAACATAACTAACTCCTGTAGGATGCTATTTCATGGGGAATGATGCTTGCAGCCTCTCTTCTCCGACTCTCTGTGAGTCTATGGTGATTATGCACTATATGAGCCCCGGGTTACTGCCCTTGGGACTTTGGTGTCGGATCCCTGTACGCACGGCGTTTTGCATTGTGTTCCACATAGCGTAAGATATTACGCAGTACGAGAGATACTCTCGTAAGAGAACGTACTCGGTTACTAACGTAACCTCGGTTCTCTCTAGAGAGGGAACGAGTACTGCGTATCTTGCCGTGCATACACAGCTCTGGTTCGCTTCGGCGATGAAAACCAGTGTACCAGCCTTATCGAGCTATATTTATAGGGCGAGACCACGCCCTTTCTGGCGGGACGTGACGAAATGGGTGCGAAATGCCCCCATTGGATATGGTGTCACGCAGCGCCTCTCTCGATAGGCTGCTGCTGTTGCCGCAGGGCAGCCAATAGGCGCGCGAGCCGTCCTGCCTATGTCTGCATGCTGCTGCACAGCGTTTTACATTAATTCAAAATTAAGGATAATTTTTGGCTTCAATATCTCGTGGAAAAGAGGTTTTCCCCGTAGCGTAAGATATTACGCAGTACTCGTTCCCTCTCTAGAGAGAACCGAGGTTACGTTAGTAACCGAGTACGTTTTAATGCTCAATAATATACAGTGTAAAAGTATAAGTAGCCTAAATAAGGTATAAGAAGCTGTACAATTAGAAATAAAGCAAACAGTTCAGTCAAACATAAGTCAGCTCTCTAATAGGCTACAAAGTTAAAGTCACCTCTCGATGCATAAAAGGGGCGGATCAGGAGCACATCAGGGGTCTTGAACTGGACTTGGCTAGATGTGAACTTTGAATTGGAACAGTACTGATGACCTTTCACAAGTCCACAAGAACATATTGAGAAACAGCCCTCTCTTCTGTCTCGCATGCGCGCTCTTTCTCGCTCGCTCTAGATTTCGGGAGATTTGAACTAATTTGCGGGCATCAGGGAGCCGCTATTAACATGCGGGAGACTCCCGGAACTTCCAGGAGACTTGGGATGTCTGTATTCTGCAATATTAAATTACGGAAAGAACTGAGTTTCACTTTGTAGTGTATTCTTGTTGTTTTAACAGGTTTTCAAAGTAACTTGAAAGTAAAGTAATTAGTAATCTGATTACTTTTTACATGCAGTAATCAGTAATGTAATCAAATTACAATTTTAAAGTAGTAATTAGTAATTTGTATTGATTACTTTTTTTGAGTAACTTACCCAACACTGGTTATTACACAATGTACCATTCATTTGAACTAAATACTTGAGCTAGTCTCCAGTAATACAAAATAAACACTGTGAGTTCAATGAGTATAACAAACATGTTTAACCAATACTGTAATCATTCAACGGACGAAATAATTAGTAATAACTCTTTGATCCTCGAATATAAACGGCAGTCACACAAAACATCAAAGTTCCTGGAGTAAACATAGCATTTGTAAACTTTAAATACAATATCATAACAGTTGTATGGGATTTCAGTGTGCTTGGAGCATTTCGTGAAGCTTAAAGTTAACATATTAAACACTCAGGCCAGTAAATGAAACGCCATATTAATGAGAACATATCTCTGTTTGCATATAAATACGTCCATAAAAGGTACATTACCACCCTCACATAGTAGATACACTTTCCTAACATGTTTTTGTGACATTATATCGCCACTGTGACACGAGTTACCCACCTATACCTCACAAATAACGAGACATTCAGAGATGTGCAGTTGCTCAAAACTGAGCCGATCTTGTAATGATGATCTTTTCTCTGCGGCTCAGCTTACCCACAGTCTCTCAATAGCACATCGCTCCCTACTGGCCATTCAGGGCATTTCATGTCATCAGTCCAGCATTTATACACTGAAGCAATATCATAAACACAATAAAATACATGGAAAAAATAAAGAATTATTCCAGTGACTATACCAACAGGGTGTCACATTATAATAAATAAACAGTTCAGTAATGTTAGAGATAAAACCCTGAGCATATGATACTTATAATTTTATACCAGAAAGACACAAACCTGAGCAGAAGTCTGTTATTTGTAGCAGTGTTGTTGTGGTTGTGAGAGTTTTCTGAGCTGGCAAGAGCACAGACCTAAAGCTAAAACACCCTAAGTGTGTTTTACATGGTTTGTCACTGCTATGAAATTAAACCACTATTGAAACATCTCAATACAGCCAGCCTGATGTAGCGAATTAGCTCAAAAATGGAATATATAATTAATAATTAATTATTATGATCAATTATTGCCTACAGGCTAGAGATAAGACTAAGATTGCAATGAGCCATTGTCATCATCCTTTCAGGAGAGCTTAGTTCAGATCTATTTTGGGTGAGATGACCAATAGTAGATGTTAGGGGTGTCACGATTCTCCAAATCCTCGTTTCGATTAAATTTTCGATTCTAAGGTCACGGTTCGATTCGATTCTCGATTTTTACATTTACTTTTTTTAAAGCCGAAACCGGCCAATCAGGATGCTCTGTGTCTTACATGCGCTTCATGAGGCACACACGCAAGGTCTCTCGCTCTCTCCCTCTCTGCCGTGCGCGTGCTATACGGTTTGGAGCACAGTTGTTTCTGTCTCGCATGCGGGCTCTTGCTCGCTCACTCTAGATTCCGGGAGATTTTAACTAATTTGCGTGACTTGGGATGTCTGCAAACTGTGGCTTTTTTGAAGCGTGAACTTTGTCAACATAACTCACTGGAAATCCAAAAAACGTCCACACCTTCAACGAAAGAGGAGGGGGTTCAAGTTCTGTCGATGGGTCTCCTGCATCTGCAGTTGACGTGCTATTTTTTGAGTGGCTGTAGGTAAGTTAGAGGAGGTTGACCATAGACTCGCAGCACTTCAACACGCGTGATTTTTTCCGCTTGGCACGCCGACCGGACGTGGCATGGGGGCTTGGCAGCATCGACGATTCCATTTTTTAAATTCGAAGTTCAAGATTGTAAATTAATTTCGATCGATTTCGATTTAAAATCGAAATCGTGACACCCTTAGTAGATGTCTAACTTTAAGCGGGAGAGAGTTTCTTTGTCTCCTTCTGACAGCCTAATAGGCTTTATGCCCAGCGTCACTACTTCCTGAACTTCAGCCAGCTCCTTTGTTTCCTGTCTGCCATTATTGGACAAACTGATTAATCCAGATGTGCCTGATTATTGTTACTGAGGCCAGGCACACCTGGATTAATCAGTTTGTCCAATAATAGCAGACAGGAAACAAAGGAGCTGGCTGAAGTTCAGGAAGTAGTGCAGCTGGGCATAAAGCCAATTGCATGTATTATGCATGTAGAATTGGTCATTTTTACTCCAAAGGATGGCAAATATAGTATAAAACATTTTATCGTAACCTACTATATATATTTAGCTAAGGCAAACTGAGAGGTTTAATTCGGTACCAAGCAAGATATGTCTGGAAGATACAAAATTAGAGATATGTCCTTGTACTTGAATATAAACACTTAAGAGTTTAACTAACACAACTAGAAAGTCATAACTAGGCTAATATAAGTGTCGGGAACGTACATACACACACCGAATGTTCAGTCCAAACAGTGTAGTGATTAATGTCTGTGAAAACCAATATCCAATGGTGCAATCCAAAATTCTACCGGATCAAGCTGTATTCCTTACTGTAAATATAGTCAAACTAGAAGATCTTTAAGTCCCAGTTGTGACATAATCCAGTTCAAGGTGAAATCATGGCTCATAGCCTCTAACCAATGTTAAGGTCATCTTTATGACATATGATAAATCCCAGAGAATGTGGAGTCCTTCTACAAATGAAATAAATCACATTAGAAAATAACTATACAGAATATAACTATTAACAAGAAACATTCAATCAATACAAAGAAAAGAAAAGACACAATGCTTATTTCAGATTGAGCATAAAACTCAAGGTTTCTCAATCAGGACAAGTGATTATAGCCATAAGCCATCCTTACTGTACTCCCTCCGTTCCAATACAAATCTAACTTCTTCTTCTTTGGTGTTTTACGGCAGCTTGCATCCAATTTGTTGCATTACTGCCCCCTACTGTACTAAACTCCCTTTACACTATATTCTCTTGTCCAATTCGGTTTCTTTTAAAAAACCTGCTAAATATTCCCTGCCTTTCTGTTTCTCTGCACATTCTAAAATACTTTTTAACATTTCTCTCTACCCGTCCTAAACTCTGTAACTGGGTCATCAGTTCTTATACATGGACATTCTTTCTAAACTTATTTAGAGTTATGAATCACCTTTTATGTCAAATACTAACATTCAAATTATTCAGTAATTATACTTATTTATACAATGATACTTAATTATACTATAATTATACAGTACCACTGTTACCAGTCAAATTAATTTATTCAATCAAAATCCATGTTTGCAGTGCAGTCTAGAGGTGACAGAAGCGGCATTAATATATTTACACTCCATTTACAATTTCATCGATAAAGCTATGAGATTTTTTTTTTTAAATCAATATTTAAACATGAAATGATTTCTAATTTTAACGTTTTAATTAAAGGGTACTTTAAATATGAAACTAAAACCGCCAGTAGGCGCGGGAAGTCCGATTCGTTCAAACGGCTGATTCATTCGGGAAAGGAGCAAGTGATTCCTTCAAAACGCGGATTTCAGTCAAGAAATCATCGCTGTCTGTTGCATTGAGACTCTGCTACGGTTTCATTTTGAAATTCTAGTCGGCGAAATAAAGGGAAAACAAACAATATTGACAATATTGTGTCAAAAAAGTAACTCATGTTAACTTATTGTTAATTTAACTGTTGTATAACATCAATATCACGGTTGCAATTGTGCACGGGAAAACAGCACTCTTGCTGATTTGATATTCTAATATGAACATAATATGATATAAATATAAGACAAACTAATTTGGGGACATAGCCTACCTATGAACCGCACACAGCAGTGAAAGGACGAGAGACAAATGCGATGTCAGCTCACAGTGCCTCGTACATAGTTAAAACAATGATTACAATATTTTAATAGACAATACACATCGCACACCCGATACGCACATAAAGAATGAACTTGCCACTGACCTGCTTTCTCCTTCTCTCCTCTCTCGCGTGCAGGAGACAGATGTTATTCTGCCGCGATTCCCGCGAATGTGATGCGAATTGTCACGTGAACAAGCAAATCCACAAAGATAGAATAATAAAAAAATAATATGCATACAACGATAACAACGATAGCAAAAAACAGTTTTGTACAAATTATTTCACACTCCACATTTAGGGGGGCCACAAGGGGGGCCAAGCTTGTTGTCACAGGGGCACGGGCCCCCCTGCCCCCCCCTCTAGAACCGCCACTGTCCACAAGGAATAGAAGAACATAAACGAGTAACAGCACTTCTCAAGATGGAGGTTCTTAATATAGATCACACAGCAGCCATCATTCTACATCACCTCCAGGCCGTTGTGAAAAAATGGTAAGATGATGTTGGAGCGAAATCTTCTGTTGAGTATTTTGTCACAGATAATGCCACTAACATGGTTAAGGCAATGGCTGATGGTAACTATGTGCACTATGTATGGCTCATAATTTACACTTAGTGGTAACAGCTGCTCTAAAGGAGTGCCGGGGAGTGACTAATGTGATATTGATTGCTCGCAAGATCACTGGGTTTGTACACAGATCAAACAAAGCTGTGAACAAACTTCACAAAATCCAGGAAGAGCTTGGCCTTCCCAAGAACACTTTGGTGCATGATGTGTCAACGAGGTGGAATTCCTCCTTCCACATGCTCCAGCGGCTGTTGGAGCAGAGACGACCACTGACTACCATGAGTGCAGAGATGGATCTGGGAGGTGTAATGTCACACCATCAATGGAACTAGTGCAGGCCATTGTGAAAATATTACAACCATTTGAGGAGGCAACACGCACTGTGTGTGAGGATCTGGCTTCTCTGTCTTCTGTTATCCCTTGTGTGCAGACTCTCAAGACTGCATTAACAAACTTAAAGGAGGATGCGCATGGACAGGCTCTTCCAGAGGCACTTAAAATGGTGACCACATTGCAGTCTCAGTTGGCTCAGCGCTTCCAGGCTGTCTTTGATGACTCCTCGGGTCATTACTTAAAAGCCACCCTACTGGATCCCCGATTTAAGATCTTGCCAATGTCACTACTTAGTACAGGTACATCAGAGTTTGACAGGCTCAAGGCAGATGTGGCTGCAGAGGTGGATGCAGAACTCCAAGCGGATGATGTTTCTGGGGTACCTGAAGCTGCCAGTTCATCCTCAGTTCATCCTCAGTTGAGAGTGAGACCAGTGTGCAAAAAGCCTCTTTTGGGGGGCAATGCAGAATCTTGCTAAACCAAAAGACAAATCTGACTCATCTGGTGCTATGACCTCACTCAAGATAGTTGAGAGCTACTTAGCTGAGGACAGCACTGAATCACTGCCCTCAGATCCTGCAGTGACCTTCTGGTCAAAAATGATGCAGCCACAGTCAGCCCTGGCTCATGTGGCAATGAAATATCTCACCTGCCCCCCGACAAGTGTCTCCTCTGAGAGGATCTTTAGCACAGCAGGAGATATTGTGTCCCCACATCGCTCCAGACTGCTCCCCTCACATGTGAAGGAGCTTGTGGAGGAGCTTGCTCAAAATACAACATGGAGAACTTTAACTGAGAGTATGTTGGCAGAAGATATCTTATTCCAAGTAAAATATGGTTCAGTTATGGTTAACACGAAACATAAAAAAAATATAAAAAAGTAATAAACATAAAAAACATAAACATAAAAATTAAAAAAACATAAAAAAAACCTTTGTGTCTGTTTTTTGGCAGACAGTTGACAATAGCAGGGCTGTATATTTTAGTTTATAAGAGTATTATATAGAATAGAACTTTTGTTCTGCCAGATCTCCCAGTCAGGGGTTGATAAAGTTTAGTTCTTGGAATTCTGTTCATTAGAAAGAAGTTCTTTCAGAAGAAGAACAGTTCTTTGAAGTATTATTTGTTTTTTATTCTGTCTGTTCAGCGTCCTCCAACAAGGACGGGTGGTGGTGGGGTTCATAATGTTGACAATGGTGTTTTATTAGTTGTTGGTTTAACCATGGATGAGGTAATGGCTGTTATGTTATATTCTTTTCAATGACGTTCCTTGTTACATGTTCATTGCTGGATTTATGGAAAAACATCAACCAATATTGCATATCCATAATTATTATAAGGGATATAATTAAAGAATACTTACACTATAACGTAAATTAGAAGTGTAATGCAAAAAAAAACCCCTGGATTTTTACGCCAATTTTGAATTTTACTCGAATACAACAGACCCTCAACAAATACAGATACAAATACCGGCTGCTTTGCACATCCCTAGTGTCGTAGTGTCGTGAGAGAAGTGTGGACACTCGTTGACACAACATATCAAAGGTTGGCTTGCTCATCCTAAAATTTCGGACCCACTGCTCCTCGTTAAGGCCCGCAACGATCTCATGAAAGTGCGTATCTATAGCACAAATGTTATTTCCCATGCCATTTAAGCCAAAAATAGTTTTGGCATGCATGATATGCACTTTATGGCGTGTAATACAGACGCACTCCACACCCCTAGTCCTACCCAAGGGTTTACGGTGTGCATCATGCACGTAAAAACAATTTTTGGCGTATAAATGGCTCGAGAAATAAAATTTGTGGTTTAGATAGTATTAGATACGTACTTTCATGAGATTGTGTTGTATGTTCCCACCAGTCCTGGGATCTCTCGCACACAATAACTGAAGCACATGTTGGGCTGTGACGGTATGGGATTTTTTCTTACAGTGGTGAAGAAGCAACAAATCTCGCGGTTTGGTGGTTAACTGCCCCCTCCCCAAAAAAAAGAAATCACCCGCGTCACACACTGCAGACGCGATCAAGAATGCATATACCTTGTAAATTACAATGTAGATGAATAATTATAAAGCAGTTTTCTTTATTATTAACAGAAAATTAACATTTATATTAAGTTGTAAATATTAATAATTAAATATTAATTAGGCTAAAGTCAATGAGAAATGATTAACGTCTTTTAAGTCCTGTATTATGCCGTCCTTCACTGACAGATACTTTTCAGGGATCATTGTTTGAGAAAAGTACTTTCGGTCAGGAAGTACATATTGCTTATCAAATGCCTGTAGCATGGCTTTGAACGCTGGCTTCTTAACGGTACGGAATGATACCATTTATTCAACCAAATAATGAGTTGGATGGTTAATTCTAAGATGTGATCTTAAATTAGTGGTATTTCCTCGTGAGACGGATACTTTTGTGTGACAAATATGGCATACTGGCTCATCCAAATTCACCGTCAGCCCCTTGTCACCTGCGTCAAAGCCAAAATGTGCCCAAATAGGCGACACAGCATTTGGCTTAGACACTAGATTCGTGGTCATTTGTTGAATAATGTAATTCGGCTAGCGCCGTCAACTGTTATTGCCTATATCACATAAGATAAGTTTTGCTACTTGCAATTGAAATCTAACTCCAACTGTTTACATTATGCTTTTGTCTTTTATGCCTGTGTTTGTGTGTATTTAATTGAACATTATCTGTAAACATCACAAGTACTGAAACCTAGCAGTTAATTAATAATAATCAGACACACACAAAAAATAAATCCCCCATTTGTTTAATGGACTGTTCCTGGGCTTTTTTCTCCAGAAGCCCTTGAACATAGGATTTGCGGAATACAGCAAATTATGAGCAAAGATTAATGTGTTTATAGTTCATATCACACACCATATGCACTCCTGTAACTTTCAGCAGAAAAAAAAAAAAATGCGGTGATGACTGCGGTAGGCATCTCATTAACGCGATATTGCGGTGATGCGGTTATCGTCACACCCCTAAGCACATGCGATGGCTGCTGCAATGATGGCCCTTTTTTTCGTCCTCGTCCTCCTCCTCCTCAAAATCATGGTGATGTTTGGCGAACTTCGCATGTATCGCAGAGCTACCATCAAGCATATTTTGCGTTCGTTCATCTGTGGAAGAACGTTTCAGATAGTAAGTCAAGTGTAAACACATGAATCAGATATGGGTCACAACTGATAGAACGTGTAAAAAAAAACATCGGATATAGACAACAAATCAGAATTGGGCATCAAGACCTGCAGTGTAAGCGAGGGCTTAGTCTCCTCTTGTCTGTGTATATAGTCTCCCTAGTTTCAGTTCTCCCTTGTCGGTTCTCGTCTACACAGTTTGCTAAGTTTGGAACATGTCTTGTTCGTAAATATAGTTTAAGCCCTATCCGTCTTACTAAACGTGCCTCACGCAGCCAAAGCGTGACAACTGCGTCATCAGCTGCGCTCAAAGGATGTTGTTAAAGTTTGGATATTTAAGAAATGAATAAATAATAGAGATAAAGCAAGGTGCGATTGTGGCAGTATGAGTTAGTCCAATGAGCTGCGTTCCTTGGGTCACTCCCCGTGTGAAGCTCCGCCCTATAAATGGCGCGTAATCCCTCTGACACCCTCTCTTGCTCATCGGTGACAGGAAGTTGGTTGTGCTTCCTGGTCTCGCTCTCCGTGGGCGGTGTTGTGCTGCGCTAACAGGTAGGGTAGCGGCTTTGCTGTCTCCGTGCGAACATTGTTTCCTACCGTCTTGCTTACTGGTACTATGTGGTTACTTGCGTTCGTAGATCTCCGGTCGGATGGACGAACTTTCATCTCGTCGTTCAATTCATTGAACCACTGAACACACTGCATTATCAGTGCCGTGGGCACTCGTCGAGCTTTCTCCCTCGGGTATGTCTGAATGATGGGTATGTATCTCAGATGATGTGGGATTTATATCTGGTTTCTTATTAATTGGGGGTTAATAGTAATTTTTCTTTGTGTAGCTAACAAGAATGAGGCCAGTTTAACCGGAGATCATCAATAGCGGCACAGGATCGATTCGCTGTCTGCTGTTTTGCTTTGTGGTGTTCTGTCTGCTGTTTTGTTTTGTTTTGCTTTTGCCGTTTCGCTTGCGGCTATATCGTGGATTTTTGCCCAGTCAAGGTGCTGTTTTGTATACATTTCTGTGTTTTATCTATATCTCCGTCTAGCATATGGGCCACTTTGCCCAGGCCACTGCCTTGTTTGTGTAAATAGCGTTCCAGCGGGTGGAGTAGATCGCTGTACGCTCGTCTTGCTATCACGGCCACTGGGTAGTTACGGCTGTCTGGCCAAAAGTATGTGGCATTTGTTCCATAAGTGCTATTGTTTTTATGACATGTGAATAGCTCAAGGGGTTGGGGCTTTATATTATAATTTTGCTGATTTGAGTAGTTTGTTTTCTGGGTTTGTTTTCTTTTGGTTTGTTTGTTTTTGATTCCAATTTAGATTAAAATTGTTATTTCATTTGATTTCTTTTTTCTTTTTCTTGATCTTCTGGGTTTGTGTGTGTGTATATATATTTATATATATAGTTTTCTTTATACTGCCGTATTATAACCATTGTTGGTTTTGGCAGTCATTTTGTACCTTGCGTTAAGTTTATTTATTTATTTTTGATTTTCTTTGATTTATTGAATTAAGGAGCATTTGTTTGTTTATTTTCTTGTGATATTTCTACTGCCTCTTTAGAGCCATTGTTGGTTTCGGCAGTTATTGTTTATATTTTGTGAAGTTCGTCTTTATTTTTATTTTCTTTGCTTACTGAATTGAGAAACGTTTATTGTGATAAGGAAAATTGTTTTTTTTATTTCTGTATTTTCTTTTTGGTGAATCTTTGTTGAAAGAGTGTGTTTGTGTGTGTTCTTCTTTTTTTCTTTTTTTTTGTTACAGTAGCTGAGAGCCGGTGGTGGTATTGGTGTCTGGGTGGCATTGTCCCCGTTTGGAGTGCTGTGGACTTCCCTGTTTGCACTTGTGTGCATTGGTGTTTATTGGGGTGTGTTTGTGTGTGTTTACTGGGGGGGGGGGTTTCCTGGGATCTTTTACGACCCTTTTGAATCCTTTGCCGCCATCGGTAAGCCTCAGCAATTTTGTTTCTTTTCTTTCTTTTCTTTCTTTTTCTTTTTTGCTTTTGTGTTCTCTTCCCTGAGAGAGGATTGTTTTAAACTGTTAAATTATTTGTATTAATAAAAGTTGTGCCTTCAGAATTGAACATGGTCTTTGGCTCTATTGTACACGTACCTGTGTGTCTTTAGCTGTTGGATTTATAGATCCTGAGTAGAAAAACCATTCTCTGGGCGAAATTCCCAGGGTGGCGTAGTCGGTGTTTAGTCTGTCCCGGTATAGAGCGCCACACCCTGTTGATATATATGTGATATATGGTTTATTTAACTGCAAAGTTAAAGCATAAATGAAAATTATTGTGACATTTGTGAAGGGGGAGGAGAATTTATACATGCATCAGTTCCCTTTCAAGGGAACTCGAGCTGCATTGAGACGCGGTGGGAACGCTCTGCGTGATTGCGTCGTGAAGCACGTGTATAATCAGTCCAATGGAAGACCGAGACGTCATAGGCGGGTGACGTCATAGACCAGGAAGCTATAAAGCACACCTGAAAACAGACCGCGACAGCTTCTGTGCCTTCAGCAAGCGATCTGTGTATTCTGTCCTTGTCATATTTATTGTTGTCTGTCAAGTTGCAATATATATATATATATATATATATATATATATTATGGCAAAAAAGAACAAGCAGCTTTGTGTTGTTCCCTGCCCACGTTATATCACGGGTGGGGACACACACATCAGCTTTTTGTTACTATTTGGGAGTGGAGCATGCAACAGTCAGTTCTCGAGTGGGCTGACTGCGAGCATTGCGAGAAGCTGTCCGTGAGGACGCTCCGCTCCCGCCGGGCGTTCTTCGAGGAGGACGGTTCGGTTCGCGCTCCCCGCGCGGGTCCCGCGGTTGGCGAGGCATGGCGATGACTCGCATTTTGGGACGGATCTGACTGCGGGGGTTGGGACGGGCTCCGCCCTATCTCAGCTTTCACCTGTCAGATCCAGTGCTGGCGATTTCCAGTTCCGAGGAATTTGTATCGTTAGTGTTTTGTTTAGAAAAAAGAGAACAAAACAAATTAAGATATTAAGAAAAAGGCAGATATTTGAGTTTTCAATAAATAAATAAGTCAGCTCATAACTCTGTTGAATAAAGAGGAGCTTTACAAGGAGGTTTATCTAGTGCAGTTGCTAGTTAAAATATTTACTGGCCAGCTGAACATTATGAGAGTGAAAATAAAAAGAGTTTATTAGATGAATGATATATCTAAAAACAGAAAAAGCATGGCCAGTTCGGTTGTTTTCCTGCTGGTGGCCACGGAGTGATATATATATATATATATATATATATATATATATATATATATATATATATGTTTTTCTGATTTAAAAATAAAGAAAAATAAGATAAATTATGTCTGTTCTTCTGGACGCTCCGCTTTCAAAAAACTAAGAAATAAACCATTCAGCGGCGTTCCAGAGGTTTCTTCCTCACCAATCTAATGTTCTTGAGACTGCTGGGCGGAGCAGTCTCGGTCTACTAAGCTCCTCGCAGCACAGAGTGCAAAACGAGCATCGCCATTTGGGCTCCTCCACAATCGAGGGGGACTTGGGTGGCGGTAGCAGTCTAGCCAGTTAGAGATATGCAAGATCTGAGGACTATTTTATCTCTAAAAAAGCTTGGACAAATAGGAAGACTTGACGCCGAGGCTATCAGGCTTCTAAAGGGTGGTCCCCTCCGGGGTAGGGATGGTTTTGAGAAATCGTTTCTCCTTGGCGCCCTCTGGTGTGCGACTCTCTGAGGAAAGTCGCAGCGCTGCCAGTTCGGTTGTTCCCTGCCGGTTCGCCGTTCAGGGCACCGAGGTGTCAACGTCCCTCTAAGTTCTAAGTTATTTAGAGGTAGGCAAGATCTGAGGACTGTCGTCATCTCTAATAAAGCTAAGACAGGAAGTCCTGTCGTAAAAACGAGGCTATCAGGCTTCTGAAGGCTCCTCCGGGGCAGGGACGGTTTTGAGAAATCGTTTCTCCTCGGCACGCTCTGGGGTGCGACTCTCTGAGGAGGGTCGCAGCGCTGCCAGTTCGGTTGTTCCCTGCCGGTTCGCCGTTCAGGGCACCGAGGTGTCACCGTCCCCATACGATCCTCCGAGGAAGGTCGTAGAACGGTCAATTCGGTTGTTCCCTGCCAGGTCGCCGCTTCAGGGCACCGTAGTGACTGTTCAACCACATCCAGAGGCCAGACTTGAGAGAATTTCTGGCAGCGTGGAAACTACTGCCACATGTTTCTCGGTGGGTCCTGCACACTATAGAAAAAGTGGCGTCCTACTCTAGACCTGCGTCAATTAAACAGCAGGTTTCAGAATCTTTTCCGAGGACTGGTTTGTCACAATAGACTTAAAGGACGCTTACTTATCTATCCATCCTCATCACAAGAGATTCCTGAGGTTTGCTTTCAGGGGCGAAGCATACCAGTATCGGGTTCTTCCTTTCGGCCTAGGTTATCACCCCGCACCTTTTACAATATGCGTGGATGCAGCTCTGGCTCCTCTGAGATTCCAGGGCATTCGCGTATTAAATTATAACGACGATTGGTTGATTTTAGCTCAGTCCGAGCTGTTGGCAGTTCAACATCGAGATGTCGTTCTGACCCACATAAGGGGGTTGGGGTTGCGGCTCAACACCAAAAAGAGTGTACTCCTCCCAGCTCAGAGGACCAGTTTTCTAGTTGTATTATGGGATTCGACAACAATGCAAGCACGTCTGTCTCCTGAACGTATTTCTGCGATACTCACAGCCGTAAAGAATGTAAAACTAGGTCAGTCACTCACTGCAAAACAGTCTCATGTTGGGGCTCATGGTAGTTGCGTCCAACGTAGTTAGTTTTGGCCTTCTGTACATGAGACCCCTACAGTGGTGGCTCGGGACCAAGGGGTTTTCTCCGAGGGGAAATCCGTTTTCGCATGATCAAGGTCACGCGGCTATGCCTTCGTGCCTCGGTTATGTGGAAGAAACCTTGGTTCCTCGCCCAGTGCTGGGGGCTTCTTGTCGACGCGTCACGCTATCGACGGATGCTTCCCTCACAGGTTGGGGGGCGGTCATGAGTGGCCGCTCGGTGAAAGGTCTTTGGTTGGGGCTCATGGCAGTGGCGTCCAACGTAGTTGCTTTTGGCCTTCTGTACATGAGACCCCTGCTGTGGTGGCTCAGGACCAAGGGGTTCTGAGGGGGTCTCTGCCTGGTGCAGAGAATGCCTTCTGAATCTTGTTTCTGCCCCGTTGGTACAGTACTTGATTTCTGTATGAATGTTTCTTTGCTGGGTTATCTCTGAGGAGAGATCCTTAATTTCGTCTTCTCCGTGGTACATGAGGCTGAGGCCTGTGTAACCCTGAATTAATTTCAGGGTTCATAATAAGAATTGTATATAGTTTAAATCAATTATAATTTATAGCTATATGATTGTTAAACTGAAATATAATGTGGAAAAGGAATAATTCAAATAGGATTTACAATAGAGTTGACCAATGGGAGAGGACTGAGAGACTCCGCCCTGCGGAGTCATTAGGAAGTATCGGGATCTAACAAAGCAACCGAGAGGAGAGCAATAAGCTAGAGCACGTATTTTCTAAAAGGAGGAAATATTAGTGTAAACTGTTGATTTTGTTTAAAACGTTTTGGATTTCATGAAGAGACAGTTAGGTTGAAAGAATCCAGTTAATTTTATGTTCGTGTGGATGTTAGTCTTGAAGTATTACCGTGTGGAAATACTGAATGTGGTGAGTTATTCTTCAATCGCTGTTTATTTTGAAATAAGCACAAGACAATTGTGAATACACATGTTTATTTAAACTGTAAGATGTATGTGTTATTTGTATGTGATTTCTTAATGTATAAGTTAAATCGTTGAGTTAATTAGTCTAACACGGAGCTGTAGTTCACGTGGCTTTGACGTGATACACGTGGGCCTGAAAAAGAGAGAGAGGTTCATGTAAAATTATTGAAAACATTTTATTTTGTGAATGTTTATTGTAATATAAGGAAATTACTTACCTGAGAGATATTGAACACAGATAAATATATATATTGTGTTGCGATCTCTGGCTTTTTAATAGGTCAGGTTTTTTGAATTCATCTGAAAGTTCCGTTGATGGCGAGCTACCCAATCGAACACTAGAAGAAGAGGAGAAGGAAGTTATCAAGAGGACACCAGAGACTGAAATCGGGTTGTTTTCATTCATTTCCTCGGGAAGGATGTTTTTTTTCTCTTTTTGAATGGAACTGTGAATTGACAGATGCATCGTTGGATTTGAGATAAGTGACTGAACGAAATCTGATATCAGTGACTGATTGAACTGAACTGTGATTAGCTTTCAAAGTGTCTTCTTTGAGAGAAGGGGTTTATCTTTTAAACAGTGAATCTGGTGTTATCTAGTGTATTAATTAATACACTGTGACAGCAACAGGTGACTGTAAATTTATTTTACATTGGAGAAATGTAATTTGTTTGTTTTTTATTTTCCTATTGTTGATTTAATTGTTTTTTCTTTCAAGAAGGTCTTCTTTTCATTGGGGAATATTATTCAAAGTAAAGTACTTACTCTATTATTGGCTCCTGTGTTCTTCAGTGAATATACACTATCTCCAGTAGCCGTTCCTGTGATTTTCTGATGTGCAATTGGTCCGTATATAAAATTTATGTCAGCCGCTACATAAACTTTGGCGAGCCAGCCAGGAGTTGGTGTTCTACTACTGAAGAGACACAGTGTGAGTCATTCAAAAAGGCCGTTGACAAAATGGAAGTAATTGTAACTGAAGGTATCAAGGTCCCTAATGCAGTGATAGTTAGTGGAGTAACTGGAACTGAAGATGATGAGGAGTTACTTGAAGTCTTGCAGAAATATGGGTCTATAGCTAAAATAATTAAGGTTGAAGATCCTGAATCTGAATTTCACCAAAATCTGATTGTTGAGTTTAGCAGTGGGAACGCTATACAAACTTTAGAGCCTGTATTACCTTTCACCCACAAGTTGATTGATAAGCCCGAAATCAGCTACGTAGTGAGGTCTCTATCCAGTGTGTATACCAAACAGTTTGGGGGGGATGCCACCAGGTCTTATCTAAAAGGGTTGAGAGAAATAGCAACGCTTAGCGGAGTTAACTTTGAGACCATGCTAAGTGAAATGCTAACTGAGATGAGCTCTGAAGTTTTTCCCTTGTGTGCTGAGACAGGCACTGCTGACAAACATCCTGAAACTAATGTTAATCAGGACCAACAGGAGAAAACCACGTCAGAATTGGGTGACCCACTTTTAGCCGGAGGCCAGCAAGCAACATCTGCTGCTACTTGTGTGAGTAACTCAATTCTTACTTCACCTACTGTACTGAACCCACCTGATGTACAAAGATTAGTTGTTGAGCATGTGGTGCGGACTGAGGAAGCAAATTCTCAAGCGCTCACAACCACAAGGCTCAGAGCTTTCTCTGGGAGGATTCCCAGGCCTGTGAATGAGGTAGAATATGACACGTGGCGCACAAGTGTTGATTTCATCCTGCAAGACCCTGCCATATCTAACCTTCATGGGTCACGGAAGATTTTAGACAGCCTTCTACCCCCGGCTGCTGACATTGTGAAGCATTTGGGCCCTGAAGCCTCTCCATCTGATTATCTGCAATTACTTGATTCAGCTTTTGGCACTGTAGAGGACGGTGACGAGCTTTTGGCTAAGTTCATGAATACTTTACAGAATGCAGGTGAAAAACCTTCAGCTTATTTGTCTAGACTTCAAGCTGTGTTGAATATAGCTGTTAAGAGGGGTGGTGTCTTGCCCAGTGAAGCAGACCGGCATCTGTTGAAACAGTTCTGTCGGGGCTGCTGGGATAACAACCTAATAGCAGACCTGGGTCTGGAACAAAAACGTGAGAATCCTCCTTCTTTTGCACAGTTGTTACTGATGCTGCGAATTGAAGAAGACAAATATGCGACCAAAGCAAAGCGCATGAGACAACATTTGGCTGGAGCGAAGCAGCGTGTTCAAGTTCACACTCAAAGAACATGGGTGGTTGATGAGACCGATCAATCAGGAAGTCCTGATGTGCTGTCAGTCGCATCTGAGACTAAAGAGCTAAGGAGGCAAATAGCTAGTCTTCAGAGTCAGCTGGCAAGACTGACTACTAATGCTAGAGCTGTCAAGAAAAATACTCTGCCAGTCAAAGCTCAGAAAACCTCTGTAGTGGAAAAGAAACCCCATAAATCACATTTTGAAGCTACCCCGATTGAAATGAGGAATCAAGTTGAAAAGCCCAGGCCATGGTATTGCTTCAAGTGTGGAGAAGACGGCCACATAGCAATCTCTTGCAACTCCGAACCAAATCCAAAACTTGTGGCAGAGAAACGCAAGTTGCTGAAAGAGAGGCAGTTCAAATGGGAGTCCCACAATGCTATCCTGAAAGAAGCTTTAAACTAGAACCGGTTCCTATTGAGGGGCGAATCGGAACTGAAATACTTACTAGTCCCACCAAGATTAAAGCTTCTACTTGCAGCCAATGCCCTAAGAATCCAAACTTGAAAGCTAAACTCCCCAAAGGTTTAGTTGGTGCTAAGTGCATTGCGCTAGTTGATATTTCAGGGCAAGAATGTCGTTGCTTGATTGATACTGGTTCGCAAGTAACCACTGTTCCTTTTTCCTTTCATGCACAGTATCTTTCGGATCATCCCATTCATCCTCTCTCCGACCTACTAGAGGTAGAAGGAGCAAATGGTCTTTCTGTGCCGTACCTTGGGTATGTGCACCTGAACATAACCTTTCCAGCAGAATTTGTCGTCAGAACTGAGGTTCCCACCGTTGCTTTGGTGGTGCCGGACATTAAGTCACATACCCAACCTTTGGTTCTAATCGGAACAAACACCCTGGATATTCTGTTTGAAGAACATCTGAAACTAAGATCCTTCCCTTTCCTTCCAGATTTGTATGGTTATAGGGCTGTCCTATACACTCTTGAACTGCGGCACAAACGCTGTGAAACTGGTATTCTTGGTCATGTCAGACTGAAGAGTCGGACACCTGAAGTCTTGACCGCTGGTCAAACAGTTGTCCTGGAGGGTGCTGTTCATGTATTGGAAACTCCAGTTGACAGATGGGTTGTGGTGGAGCACCCGACTGTATCGTCCTTACCAGGGGGAGTTGTAGTAAAGTGTGCTTTACTTACCCTTCCTCCTGAGAAGTCAGGATGTCTTCCTGTGATCCTCACTAATGAGGCTGATCATGATGTGATTATCCCGCAGCGGTGCGTCATCGCTGAAATTCATGCGATGGAGTCCGTGCTTTCATCTAACAGAGCACCAACCAAGTCTGACTCGCAGAACATTGAACCTGAGATGAGTAAAGAGTCAAAGGTGACTTTGGACTTTGGTAATTCACCATTGTCACAAGAGTGGAAAGATCGAATTACTAAGCAGCTTAACGAAATGCCTGAGGTCTTTGCCCACCATGAACTAGACTTTGGATGGACTCAGAAAGTAAAGCACCGTATCAAGCTGAATAACGAGACCCCATTTAAGCAAAGAGCACGACCCATTCACCCGCAAGATTTTGAAGCTGTGCGCAAACATCTTCAAGAGCTTCTGTCGAGCGGTATTATTCGTGAATCAGAGTCTTCTTTTTCTTCACCCATAGTGGTGGTCAGGAAGAAGAATGGTGACGTCCGACTTTGTATTGATTACAGAAAATTGAATCTGCAAACGATAAAGGACGCATATGCCTTGCCGAACTTGGAAGAGACATTTGCAGCTCTGAATGGTTCAAAATGGTTCACCGTGCTTGACTTAAAGTCGGGATACTATCAAATTGAGGTAGAGGAAGCCGATAAACCCAAAACTGCTTTTGTGTGTCCCCTAGGATTTTGGGAATTCAACAGGATGCCTCAAGGAGTGACCAACGCACCGAGTACCTTCCAACGGTTAATGGAGAAGTGTATGGGAGATATCAACTTGAAGGAAGTACTCATGTTTCTAGACGACTTGATTGTATTTTCCAAGACCCTGGAGGAACACGAAAGGCGTTTACTACAAGTGCTTACTCGTTTGAGGGAATACGGATTGAAGCTGTCACCAGAGAAGTGTCGGTTTTTCCAAACTTCTGTGAAGTACTTGGGTCACATTGTGTCCGAGCGTGGAGTAGAAACTGATCCGGAGAAGATAGAGGTCATAAAGACCTGGCCACGTCCTAAAACCCTTAAAGAGTTAAGGTCATTTTTAGGGTTTTCTGGTTACTACCGGAGATTTATAAAGGACTATTCCCAGATTGTAAAGCCCTTGAATGAACTGACCTCTGGATATCCTCCGTTGAGAAAAGGTGTCAAAAAGCTTGGTAAAGAAGATCAATATCACAACCCGAAAGAGCCATTTGGTGGTCGTTGGACCCCTTCTTGTCAAACAGCGTTTGAAACCTTGATCATCAAGCTCTCTACTGCTCCTGTCTTAGGTTTCGCTAATCCTAAGCTTCCTTATATTCTTCATATAGATGCTAGCACCTCAGGATTGGGGGCTGCGCTGTATCAGGAGCAGGACGGGCAGCAACGAGTCATTGCTTTTGCCAGCAGGGGGCTATCCCGGAGTGAATCTCGTTACCCAGCGCACAAACTTGAATTCTTAGCGCTCAAGTGGGCGGTAACAGACAAATTCCATGACTACCTTTACGGCAGTTCATTCACGGTTGTTACTGACAGCAATCCGTTGACTTACTTGTTGACGACTGCCAAGTTAGATGCTGTCAGCTACCGATGGCTTGCTGCTTTATCCACGTTCTCATTTACACTCCAGTACCGAGCTGGTAAGCAGAATGTTGATGCGGACAGCTTGTCCAGACGACCGCACGGGGAGTTGTCAGATGATCAACTGTCAACAAAGGAAATTGAAAGGATTGAAAAGTTTGTTCAGTATCACACGGCTGATGCCAACGCCCCCTGTATCACTGATTCTGATGTGATTAAGGCCATTTGTGAAAAATACCTAGTACAGCAGAACAACAATCCTGCTTACTCCTTGGTCATGTCTCTTGCTATTCATCCCGATGCGGTACCAGACTGTTATGTGCAAGAGGATGTTCTAAATGGGTCATCAGCTATACCGCACTTGACAAAAGAAGAGCTAGCCAAAAAGCAGAGATCTGATCCAGTAATTAGAGAAGTGCTAATGTATCTGGAATCTGATGAAAAACCTCCTCCTGTTGTTAGGAAGGAAATTCCAGATTTTCCTTTTTACCTGCGAGAGTGGGATCGTCTAGAGATGAAAGAGGGAGTTTTGTACAGAAGGCGACAGGATGGAGATTCTATCACGTACCAGTTGGTGTTGCCCGAGGAACTCAGATCCTATGCTGTAAACCAATTACATGATCAGATGGGTCATATGGGCATAGAAAGGACCCAGGATTTGGTCCGAGCACGGTTTTATTGGCCGAGAATGGGTTCTGAGGTAGAACACAGAATAAAGACCTGTAATCGTTGTGTGCGGAGGAAAGCCTTACCCCAGAGTGCCGCACCTTTGGTGAATATTCGAGCATCACGACCACTTGAACTTGTCTGTATGGATTTTCTTTCCCTCGAGCCTGATAAAAGCAACACTCGGGATATCCTTGTAATTACAGATTTTTTCACTAAATATGCTGTTGCTGTACCAACACCCAACCAAAAAGCTAGGACTGTTGCAAAAAGCTTATGGGATCAGTTTATCGTGCATTACGGTTTCCCAGAACGCTTGCACAGTGATCAAGGACCAGACTTCGAGTCACATACGATCAAAGAGCTTTGTGCAATAGCTGGAATTCAGAAAATTCGCACTACACCTTATCACCCTCGAGGAAATCCAGTGGAGCGATTCAATCGCACACTCTTGGGTATGCTGGGAACCCTGGAGGAGAAAGATAAGAGTCGTTGGAAGGAATTTGTCAAACCCTTAGTTCATGCGTATAACTGTACTAAGCATGAGAGTACAGGATTTTCTCCGTATGAATTAATGTTTGGGCGACAACCACGGTTGCCACTTGATTTGGCATTTGGGTTGCCTAGAGAAGGAATCTCACAGACATCACATTCCCAGTATGTGCAACACTTGAAACCACACTTAAAAGAGAGCTATGAGGTTGCTGCACGCAATGCGCTAAAGCTTGCGGAAAGGAACAAAGTTCGCTTTGACAAGCGTGTGACTGAGTCTACCTTAGAGGTGGGAGACCGTGTGTTGGTGAGAAATGTTAGGATTCGTGGGAAACATAAACTTGCTGATAAGTGGGAGTCTGAAGTCTATGTAGTGTTGAAGCGAGCGGACAATTTACCTGTCTATATAATTCGTCCGGAGATGAAGGATGGTCCAGTTCGTACTCTGCATAGAGACTTACTACTTCCTTGCGGATTTTTGCCTGTTCCTGAAACTGTGGATCCTATTGTACGGCAGCCTGTCCCGAAGCCTAGGACTAGGTCGAGTCTTGGTGTGCAAGAACAAGATGAGCTGACTGTTAATTCAGAAATGGACGATGAAATCTCTGATTTTACATCTCGCAATTATCCAGTTGAGGGAATAAAGTTCATAACTTACCATGACTTTCCTAGACAAAGGGATGTTTTACATGTTGTAACTCCAGGAAGTTCTTTACCTGTGGGTAACACAGAAGAAATTCAATCACCTGAAATGGTAGAACACTCACCTGTGGAAGATTCCGCTGAAAACTCACCTGATGTTGCAGCATCCGTTGAGTCAAACCATACGCTTGAAACAGAAAATGTTAATGGAGGAGAGAGCGGTGAGGATAACAGCCCTTTGAATGAAGGAAACACTGTTGAGGAAACTGTGTGCAGACGTTCTACTAGGGAAAGGACAAAACCTAGGATACTTACCTATCCAAGTCTTGGAAATCCCTTGATCCAAATAGCCCAATCTTTGTTCCAAGGATTGAATACTGCTTTTGTAACTGCCTTGAGTGATATTGCAAATCCTAGGGAGTTGACTGAAATATCTCAAACACAGATTGTGTAAGGGTTATATTACCTTAACTTGTATTCCGAGGACGTACACAGTTAGGAGGGGAGGATGTAACCCTGACTTAATTTCAGGGTTCATAATAAGAATTGTATATAGTTTAAATCAATTATAATTTATAGCTATATGATTGTTAAACTGAAATATAATGTGGAAAAGGAATAATTCAAATAGGATTTACAATAGAGTTGACCAATGGGAGAGGACTGAGAGACTCCGCCCTGCGGAGTCATTAGGAAGTATCGGGATCTAACAAAGCAACCGAGAGGAGAGCAATAAGCTAGAGCACGTATTTTCTAAAAGGAGGAAATATTAGTGTAAACTGTTGATTTTGTTTAAAACGTTTTGGATTTCATGAAGAGACAGTTAGGTTGAAAGAATCCAGTTAATTTTATGTTCGTGTGGATGTTAGTCTTGAAGTATTACCGTGTGGAAATACTGAATGTGGTGAGTTATTCTTCAATCGCTGTTTATTTTGAAATAAGCACAAGACAATTGTGAATACACATGTTTATTTAAACTGTAAGATGTATGTGTTATTTGTATGTGATTTCTTAATGTATAAGTTAAATCGTTGAGTTAATTAGTCTAACACGGAGCTGTAGTTCACGTGGCTTTGACGTGATACACGTGGGCCTGAAAAAGAGAGAGAGGTTCATGTAAAATTATTGAAAACATTTTATTTTGTGAATGTTTATTGTAATATAAGGAAATTACTTACCTGAGTGATATTGAACACAGATAAATATATATATTGTGTTGCGATCTCTGGCTTTTTAATAGGTCAGGTTTTTTGAATTCATCGGAAAGTTCCGTTGATGGCGAGCTACCCAATCGAACACTAGAAGAAGAGGAGAAGGAAGTTATCAAGAGGACACCAGAGACTGAAATCGGGTTGTTTTCATTCATTTCCTCGGGAAGGATGTTTTTTTTCTCTTTTTGAATGGAACTGTGAATTGACAGATGCATCGTTGGATTTGAGATAAGTGACTGAACGAAATCTGATATCAGTGACTGATTGAACTGAACTGTGATTAGCTTTCAAAGTGTCTTCTTTGAGAGAAGGGGTTTATCTTTTAAACAGTGAATCTGGTGTTATCTAGTGTATTAATTAATACACTGTGACAGTAACAGGTGACTGTAAATTTATTTTACATTGGAGAAATGTAATTTGTTTGTTTTTTATTTTCCTATTGTTGATTTAATTGTTTTTTCTTTCAAGAAGGTCTTCTTTTCATTGGGGAATATTATTCAAAGTAAAGTACTTACTCTATTATTGGCTCCTGTGTTCTTCAGTGAATATACACTATCTCCAGTAGCCGTTCCTGTGATTTTCTGATGTGCAATTGGTCCGTATATAAAATTTATGTCAGCCGCTACACCTGCACGTACTTGAATTTGCACCTGCTATGGTGATAGTATTTCTTCACCCCAGGTCGGGTTGTATTTCTAGGTCCCTACTAAATGTGCGGGTCATTTGTGCAGCAGGCCTTCTGTCCTCCACCTTTAATACCCCAGATCAGGAAAAACTTAATCAGTTACGCCCTGTCCGGGCTTTGGATGCGTATGTCCACAGAGCTGCTCAGTGGCGTATATCAGAACAATTATTTGTCTGCTTTGGGTCACCTAAGATAGATTGCCTGGCATCTAAACAGATGATGAGCAAGTGGTTAGTTGAGGCTATCTCACTTGCTTATGAAGCGGCCGGACAGCCTTCACCTATGGCTGTTCAGGCCCATTCTACAGGAGTATTGTCACAGGCCGGGGCGGGCCAATCGGGCTGCGCCCACCCCTCGAGACCCGTACCACCCTTGGGGAGTCGGACAGAGGCCAGGCAAGGAGGACAGACAGCGAGACTTCAAGGAAGACAGTATTTTATTGGATTTAAAATTAAATAAAATAACTAAAAGGTGAGTCTTCTGTGCAAGGTCATTCCGTTTAGCGGGAGGGCTTCAAGCTGGGGGGCTTCACTGTAAAGCAGACAGGTGAATTTTCAGGCACGTAATCCTCTTCTTCACAGGTGACAGAAAGAGCACTTACGGCTAGAGGGTTTCACTGCAAAGCAGACAGGTGAGTATTCAGGCACGTAATCCTCTTCTTCTCAGGTGACAGAGACCTTACGGCTGGAGGGTTTCACTGCAAAGCAGTCAGGTGAGCATACAGGCACGTAATCCTCTTCTTCTCAGGTGACAGAGACCTTACGGCTGGAGGGTTTCACTGCAAAGCAGTCAGGTGAGCATACAGGCACGTAATCCTCTTCTTCTCAGGTGACAGAGACCTTATGGCTGGAGGGTTTCACTGCAAAGCAGTCAGGTGAGCATACAGGCACGTAGTCCTCTTCTCCTCAGGTGACAGAGACCTTACGGCTGGAGGGTTCCACTGCAAAGCAGTCAGGTGAGGATCCAGACACATAATACTCTTGAGGGGCCGGCAGACACAGGGCTTACGGTGGGAGAGTTTCACTGCAACACAGACAGGTGAATATACAGACACGTAATCCTCTTCTTCAGCGAAGACAGACAGAGAACTTACGGCTGGAGGAGTTTCACTGCAAAGCAGTCAGTTAAGCAGTCACCTACGTGTCCCTCTTCCCAATGGGCTGTCAGATAATACACTCAAAGGTCTGGGGAGTACAACAGTGTTAGCCTCTTCTTATGTCTTTAGAACGTGATAGAAACTCAGGTAAGTAATGGACATCCAGCGGGTTTAAGTTCACACTTCACACATCAAAACAGTGCATCACATCACTCCATCTCAGCACTCAGTGGGAAGTACACATATAGAGGGCCGTCGCCCATTTTCTGACCTGGCATTCACATCAATGGGGCCATAGACACGAGAGAGGAGAATGGGAATTGATTGGACTGCTCACAATCTCTCACAAACGATCTTACTGTCCCGCGATTCCCTCCTTCTGGTTGAGTCAACACGCTCCATCTCCCAAACTCACAGTGCCGCGCCCGTTTGCCGGCCCCACTTCCTCTTCTCCAACGCTCACGCTTTCTCCAGGCTCACAGTCCCCACAAAGACAACCCTGCTCTCTGGTCTGTACTCTCTCCTTTTATCCTCCCCTAATGGCAACGTGTCCCAATCGCAGGGCTTCAATCCCCTCATGCACAGCTGCCGGCGATTTTAGTTAATCGCCCCATTTGCGGGGATTTTTGCGCTAACCCGGAACTAGCCCGGTGTTCCGTTGTTATGGGTCCGGTGGGAGGCAAATCTCGGCGAACATTAGTTCCGCCTTGCAAAAAATTAGAATTTCGTCACCTCGTGACAGTATGGCTGCCTCTAGGATTTAATTTCGGGTGTTCCCCTTCAGGACATTTGTAATGTGGCAGGCTGGTCCTCACCACATACATTGTCAGATTTTATGACTTACAGCTCTCCACTCCTGGGGCTAGGTTGCTTGCTTCTTAGTGTGCGCAAGGACTTCACACAGAACGGGCATTTGTCTTTATGGTGTAGTGGGTATGGGGTTCCCACCGCGTCTCAACGCAGTTCGAGTTCCCTTGAAAGGGAACGTCTCAGGTTACGTATGTAACCCTGGTTCCCTGAGAGGGAACGCGACGCTCCGTTCTCCTGCCATACTTCCTGCATGCCCTGATCGACTTGCTTCAGGCTTTTTCAGAAGCTGTCGCGGTCTGTTTTCAGGTGTGCTTTATAGCTTCCTGGTCTATGACGTCACCCGCCTATGACGTCTCGCTCTTCCATTGGACTGATTATACACGTGCTTCATGACGCAATCACGCAGAGCGTTCCCACCGCGTCTCAACGCAGCGTCTCGTTCCCTCTCAGGGAACCAGGGTTACATACGTAACCTGAGACGTTCCCTTTCAAGGGAACTCGAACTGCGTTGAGACGCGGTGGGAACCCCATACCCACTACACCATAAAGACAAATGCCATAAAGACAAATGCCCTGGTGTTTTTCTTGACAAGAAAAACACCAGTGCATCCTCGCTCCTCGCTCCTCATTCCTCAGTCTGGCTTTTAGCAATGATTATATATAATAATAATTTTGTAAGATTTAGATATTAAGTATCAGTCTGGTGGCATAGTGAAAATACTGTTACCAAGATTATAAAATCACCAAATTTTGCATGGTGTTTTCTTAGGGTCTATAGTGTAATTTTGGCCTGGAAGCCCTCAGAAAAAAAAACTTTGTAACATGTCATATTCATTATCAATGAAATATGCTTAAAATAACAGTGATTTTCAAGTTCCTGCACAAGATAAAGTGTTCAAATGAATCCCAAAGTGATGTTTCATGTTTATTTATGTTTATTAACTTTTACATATCTAAAGCTTCAATGCATGTCAAAGTATTAGCAATATGATCTTTATTGGCCCTGTAATTGATAATTATGAGTCGTTACAGTTGCATTTGCAAAGAGGTGAGCAGTCTAGACATGCTTGGCCACATTTGCAGGTGGAACAATCCTCCTTACAGCAACATTTGATAAGCTCTCTGCAAGTAGAAATGTCATCCAAACTGGTTCCCAAGGCCATGATTCCTTGGTCCATCCATAGTCCCTTGGAGAAGGAATACCTTGCTGTGAGAGTGTGGTAATGTCTTGCATCGAGTTTGCTTGAAGATTTGCAACAAATTCCTCTTGATTGGATCAGGGATGGATTGGCTGTGCTCAGTAAGCACCTTTGTGATAAACTGTTGATATTGTTTCTTGCCTGTGTTTTCTAAGATGAACACTGTTTTAGCCACCGATTTATCTGCACAGTTACAGCTGTCAAGAGTGACTAGATCTTTAAAATCATCCAAGAAAGGGTTGCCCATTCTTTTAATAGTTTCAGACAGGTTGGCTACATGTCTTTGAAATGTCTTCTGTGTGGAAAGACACTGTTCATGATGCAGGAAGTTCTTAGGATTATCTATGTCAGTGGTTTTCAAACTTTTTCAAGAGGGGCCCTTTTTTTTCCTTTTTTCTTTTTTACGCGACCCATAGGCTTGTGCGCAGAAAAAAAATCAGCTCAGCACTTTTTTTAACCACTTTTGATGATGCACGTGCACTTGCTGATCCTTGACGCGACTGCAACGCAAAGTCGATTCTGAAATAATTTGATCAATCTATCGGCCTACAAACAGGAATTTTATTAAATTAATATTAATTAATAGCCTATCGTTTGCTGCATGCTTAAAAAAATACACAAAACATATTCAACAACAAACTCTTTAAATGTAATATTCAGAACAGAACAAGAATTTTAAAAAATAATAACTAAACAAGCCAAAATGAAATAATTTAAAGCGAAAGTAAAAGTAAGGGGCATTATGTTCACGTAACTCTCTCATTAGAATCAAAATGTTTCAACATTCGCGATGTATTTGATGGTAAACTATTCTTTATTATAGGCTTTGTTGCAACTTCACTCACGTTGCAATATCGACAGGAAAAAATCATCCTTTTCACATACACAAAAATGTGCTTGGCAAGATCACAGTCGATTGCCGCTTAAGGTGAATTGTACGAATTGTATTACTGCTATTTAAACAGAGCATTGTGATTTTATATTAGGTTGACTATTTTATTATCATATTTTATTTCGGCAGCCTGGAATGGTGTATTTGTGTGTGTGTCAGGCACGGCACTGGAAACAAAAGCATACTCCGTCACTTTGTTCATACATAACATCATTCAAACTGCAAAGTGTTTATTTATATATGTGTACACTCGCAATAAAACACAACATTGTGCTTTTGTCAAACTGTAAACTCTTGTCAAACTTAACCTACAACTGTCACCCAACCAAAATCACACACAGTTTAAAAGCAAACATATTTATAATTCAAATGAGAATAAAGTTAGTGTTAATTACAATTTTAAGGAAAACAAATACATTGATCTGAAATGTGTGTGTTGCTGCCAATGGAGCGAACGAGAGTGTGTTGCGGAAGGAACGACGAGTGTTTGTGTGTTGCTGCCGATGGAGGGAATGTGTTTGTTGCGGATGGAGCGAACGAGTGCGTGCTTTGTGTATATATATATATATATATATATATATTAATGAGAAGGGTGGGCCTGCTTATTCTGCATAATCTGGTCCCAAGCCGTTTCGCAGGACGAGAGGGCAACACACATGTCAGGAGAAGCATTCCGTTCCGTTTGTGCTGCCTAGGGCTACGAGTAGGTCGGTCCGCCGGTCAGGTGACATGTGGATTATTTATTTTGCATGAATTTGAATGGGTTTTTAGTGTAATTGTAATCAAAGCTATTATTATTAATATTAATATTATTAGAAAACGGAATTTAATTTTTTTTATAAATCACTGGCGACCCATTTTTTAATTCTCGCGACCCAGGGTTTGAAAAACACTGATCTATGTCATTTTCAGGAAGAAAGTCCTCTTCAAATTTTTTTAGCAATCTTCCCAACTCTGGTCCAGAGATCATCCATCGTCTGAAAGCATTTGGGTTCCCTTTCGTTGTCACTCCGAGTTACGTCGGATGACGACGAATGGGGTTTCGCTTAGAAAGCCTATCAACTTCGAGTATTACAAAACGAGCCAATGGCAAAGAAATGCCATGGGTCTGCGGAATTTGCATGGCGTAACTCCGCCCCACCTCGTGGGTATAAAAGGAGGAAGCCGGCAGCAAGCAGATATGTTTTCGCTTCGGAGCCAAGTGTATTCTTCTCTCCACAAGCCATCTCTGAATTGTCAGCTTTACAAACGAGTACCTCGAGTGTTGGTGTGACGGCGATCTACGGCGAGAGCGTGCTTCCTGCTGATCTGTTGCAGTGGTCTGCCAGTCGGTGCGTTTCTCCCCGGGTGCTTCAACACTTGAGTTTTCTCTCACTAAAAGAGCTTACACGTGGCACGTCTTTTTAAAGATGTCTCGCCCGTGTACTTCTGGTTGCGGCAGATTGGTATCGGACTCTGATGGGCACGAGCGTTGCATAGTATGTTTGGGCATTGATCATGCTAGAGCAGCGCTCGTGGATGACTCATGTTCTCTCTGTGGGAACATGACCATCGCGTCATTACGGTCGAGACTCCGTGAACTCGCAAGAGTGAGAGTCCCCTCATCCACCCCCCGTCCTGCGGCTGGTGGCCAGGGTGATCTGAGGGTTACGGTCTGGAACAAGGCGCCGACTATGTGTCCGCGACCCCAGCCCCCCTCTTCAATGACGGTGCCCGCTAGTGAACTGCTGATTCCCGCGGGTCTACCTTCTGGTGGCCCGCGGGCTTCAGTTGAAGCTACAGAGGAAGATGCCATGTCTGTTGCAGCATCACTAGGCGGGTTTGACTCTTCTGGAAGTGAGGGCTCGTCACAGCTGCCACCTTCCGGTGTGCATACGGCTGTGCTCGAGTCTGATCCGGAGATGACGGCCATGCTTTCCCGGGCAGCCGCGAGCATCGGACTTGAGTGGAGGCCTCCACCCTGTCCTGAGCGCTCGCGGCTGGACGATTGGTTTTTGGGTAAGGCCGCCGACCCTCGTCCTCGGCAAACCCCAATACCTTTCTTCCCGGATGTGCATGATGAGATCTCGAAGTCCTGGAAGACCCCCCTGTCTTCTCGGGACCGCTCGCTGGTCTCATCCGCCTTTCCTCCCCTCGATGAGGCAGCTGCCCGTGGGTACACTGGGCTTCCCCCGGTTGAACGCTCTGTTGCCATGCAACTATGTCCTCAGAGTGCTTCTTCTCGGGGCGAGCCTAAGCACCCATCCAAAGCCTGTAGATTTTCGTCGACCCTGGTGGCGAAGTCTTACAGAGCGGCGGGACAGGCGGCTGCTTCACTGCATGCTATGGCCACTCTGCAGGTCTACCAGGCCCAGATGCTCAGAGACATGCACGAGGGTAGGACAAACCCAGGGCTCTTTGATGAGCTGCGCGCCGCGACCGACCTTGCTCTCCGGGCGACGAAGGTTACCGCGCGCTCCCTGGGTTTGGTGATGTCCACAGCTGTGGTCCAGGAGCGACATCTGTGGCTGAACCTGGCTGACATGCGGGACGCTGAGCGGACCCGTCTGCTTAACGCCCCCTTGTCCCAGGCCGGCCTCTTCGGCGGTGCAGTTGAAGACTTTGCCCAACAGTTTTCAACTGCCCAGAAACAGACCGAGGCCATCAAACACATTCTGCCCCGCCGGCCCGCTGCTGCCTCCACCTTGCCGGCCGGGCAGACGCCTCGACCTGTTTCCCGCCGAGGGCGCCCTCCTGCGGCTCCCGCCCCTCCCGCCCGGACCACGCAGCAGCCTCCACCCAGGGCCGGTCGCGGAGGAAGCCGTAAGAAGGCGCCACAGCCCTCTCCTGCCCCGCCCCCCGCTAAACGCCGGGCCAAGCGGCGCTCCTGAGACGGGCTGCTCAGGGATGATGATTGTTTCTCAGGAGGTGGTAGCAGGACCACTCCTTCCCCCGGTGGAGGGCCGGGGGAGAATCTTTTGTTCTCCACTCCCCGCTGCTCACCCACGGGTGGGCAGCACCCTAATGTGGTTAAAGACAGAAACAATCCCCTCTTCCCTGAGCTCACAGAGTTCTCGGGCGACACAGAGCGCCGCCCACAAGCCGTGCTCTCCTCGCCCCCCTCTGTCCCAGAGGCGGTTGACACGGCGTGCCGTCCACGGACCGCTTCGCCCCTGTCCCCCTCTGTCGCCAGACCCCTGGCAGAGCAGGCCCCCGCGGGACGACCAGCCTGGTCCTCCCCTGGCCCCCTCTGCCAGGGTGCGGTTGCTAACTGTGCCCCCTCTCCGGGCCGCTATGCCGTCCACTTCTGGGCCAGTTACTCCGCCTCGCTGCCCCTCCGGGGGGACGCCTGTGGCTCGCATGATCCCGTTGGTTCAGTTCCTGGGAGCCTGGCTAGAGCTTCCCCGTCTGTCCCACTGGATCGCGCGTACCGTCAGGCTCGGCTATGCGATTCAGTTCGCACGGTCTCCTCCCCGCTTCAGGGGAGTCCGCTCCACTTTGGTCGGTGGCAATGCCCCTATCATGAGAGCAGAGATTGCCACCCTGCTGGCGAAGGGTGCTATCGAGACTGTCCCTCCAGCCGAGATGAGGTCCGGCTTCTACAGCCCCTACTTCATTGTCCCCAAGAAAACCGGTGGGTTACGGCCAATCCTGGACTTGCGCGTGCTGAACCGCTCCCTTCACCGGATGCCGTTCAAGATGCTCACCGCCAAACGCGTTTTCGAATGCATACGGCCCCAGGATTGGTTTGCAGCGATCGACCTGAAGGACGCCTACTTTCATGTCTCCATTCTTCCTCGACACAGACCGTTCCTCCGGTTTGCTTTCGAGGGGCAGGCATACCAGTACGCGGTTCTCCCTTTCGGGCTAGCCCTGTCTCCTCGCATCTTCACGAAGGTCGTCGAGGCGGCCCTTGTTCCCCTTCGAGAGCAAGGGGTTCGCATCCTGAGTTATATCGACGACTGGCTGATCCTAGCTCACTCTCGAGATCAGGTTTGCGAACACAGGGACCTAGTGCTCCGGCACCTAGCCCGTCTGGGCCTTCGGGTCAACTGGGAGAAGACCCCAGCGGCTGTGGCATGTCAATTGCCTCGAGTTGTTGGCAGTACGCCTTGCCCTGCACCGCTTCCGGGCGTTGCTCAGGGGTCAACACGTACTAGTCCGCTCAGACAATACCGCCACTGTAGCGTACATCAACCATCAAGGTGGTCTACGCTCCCGCCGTATGTCACAACTCGCTCGCCACCTCCTCCTATGGAGTCAGAAGCATCTGAGGTCGCTTCGAGCCATCTTCATTCCCGGAGCGCTGAACTGTGCAGCCGACGAGCTCTCACGGCTTCAGCCCCTCCCTGGAGAATGGCGACTCCATCCCCAGTCGGTTCAGCTGATTTGGGACCAGTTCGGGGACGCGCAGATAGATCTGTTTGCCTCTCACGACTCGACCCATTGCGCCCAGTTCTATTCCCTGACCGAGGGCACGCTCGGCACGGATGCTCTGGCGCACAGCTGGCCGCAGGGCCGCAAGTATGCGTTTCCCCCAGTGAGCCTTCTTGCGCACACTTTGCGCAAGGTCAGGGAGGACGAGGAGCAGGTCATTCTGGTTGCCCCTTACTGGCCCAACCGGACCTGGTTCCCCGAACTAGTACTCCTCGCGACAGCACCTCCCTGGCCGATCCCTCTGAGGAAGAACCTTCTTTCTCAGGGACGGGGCACCCTATGGCACCCTCGTCCCGATCTTTGGAACCTCCACGTGTGGCTCCTGGATGGGACGAGGCAGGTTTGAGTACCCTACCACCAGCGGTGGTGGCTACCATCACTTCCGCTAGAGCGTCGTCCACGAGACACGTCTATGCGTTGAAGTGGAACCTCTTCGTCAACTGGTGCTCTTCTCTCCGAGAAGACCCCCGGAGATGCTCGATCAGTGTTTTGCTTTCCTTCCTTCAACAGGGGCTGGAGCGAAGGCTGTCTCCCTCCACCCTGAAGGTCTATGTTGCCGCCATTGCCGCACATCATGACCTCATCGAAGGTAAGTCGGTGGGGAAGCACGACCTGATCATCAGGTTCCTGAGAGGAGCGAGGAGACTGAATCCTCCTCGTCCTCCTCTCGTTCCCTCTTGGGACCTCTCAGTGGTTCTAACTGCCCTGAAGAGTGCTCCCTTTGAGCCCCTACAATCAGTTGAGCTTAAGTTCCTGTCTATGAAGACAGCGCTCCTGGTTGCACTGGCCTCCATCAAGAGGGTTGGGGACCTGCACGCATTCTCCGTTGACGAAGCGTGCCTGGAATTTGGGCCGGCTTACTCTCACGTGATCCTGAGACCCCGGCCTGGATATGTGCCCAAGGTTCCTACCACTCCCTTCCGGGACCAGGTGGTGAACCTGCAAGCGCTGCCCTCGGAGGAGGCAGACCCAGCCTTGGCACTGCTCTGTCCAGTACGCGCTCTCCGCGCCTATGTAGACAGAACGCAGTGTTTCAGGACCTCAGACCAGCTCTTTGTCTGTTATGGTGGGAAGCTGAAGGGAAAGGCTCTCTCCAAGCTAAGGTTGTCTCACTGGATAGTGGACACCATTGCCTTGGCTTACCAGCAGCAAGGTCGACCGTGCCCCCTTGGTGTGACTGCCCACTCCACCCGGAGTGTGGCGTCCTCTTGGGCTCTAGCGCATGGCGCCTCGCTAACAGACATCTGCAGAGCTGCAGGCTGGGCGACACCTAACACATTCGCCAGATTCTATAATCTCCGAGTGGAGCCTGTGTCCTCTCGTGTACTCGCTTCAACCAGCTAGTACCGGACCCGCTCAGGTGTCTTCGCTTGCTCGCCATTCCACTCCACGGACTGGATACGTGCGATATTTTTCTCAGGTGAGCTTCTCCGAAAGCCCTGAGCTCCTCCAGCACTCCTGACGTCGGCGCCAGTGTCTATTGCCTGTGCGTCGGCTAGGTGCCTCCCGTGTGCATGGTCCCTCCTCTGAGCGACCCCCACATGTGTATTTCCACTGTAAGCCTCTCTGAGCGTGTGTCTTTCCCTTGGCAAGCCACCTTGCCACCCCTGGGGTTGAAATATTCCACCTGCGGCTGGACACCCCAGTGTTTCCCATATGCTTCCTTCGGGTCATATGTGTATTCTCTAAGTCCCCCCCCTCCGGGCTGGCATTAATTGCATACTTCCCCTAGCTTGGGATATGCTTCCCAGTGTACCTTGGTATTCCTGTGTTTTATGGAGTCCTTTGTCCAGGCTGACAGGGATCTCGATTTACGCAGGGCACTGGAAGACAGCTGAGAAGGTGGCGTGATTAGACTGGTAACCCCATTCGTCGTCATCCGACGTAACTCGGAGTGACAACGAAAGGGAACGTCTACGGTTACGTATGTAACCCTCGTTCCCTGAGTAGGGAACGGAGACGTTACGTCTGCCTGCCACTTTCCGCTGTACCGCGGGGATCGCCTGAGCTCAGTCTTGGCTCCTCAGCGAAGAAACATATCTGCTTGCTGCCGGCTTCCTCCTTTTATACCCACGAGGTGGGGCGGAGTTACGCCATGCAAATTCCGCAGACCCATGGCATTTCTTTGCCATTGGCTCGTTTTGTAATACTCGAAGTTGATAGGCTTTCTAAGCGAAACCCCATTCGTCGTCATCCGACGTAACGTCTCCGTTCCCTACTCAGGGAACGAGGGTTACATACGTAACCGTAGACGTTTTCTGTGAGACCAACTGCACCACTGCAACCTTTCACAATCTTATTCTCTTGTTCATGAGCTTGGTCGAAAGGTATCGCAGATAACTTGTTGTATGTCTTTGAGAGAACCCAGTGTGAATACTTTTCAAACTCATCCTTGATGATGCTGGGCAAATACTTCATGTCCCTGATGTGGACAGACACCCATTCGTATGGTCCAAGGCAAAAAATAGAGGGATGAGTTCATGTCATTTCTCCAAATGATAAAAGTATTTTCATCTTTGGGCCAAAAACCCTAAAAGCTTCCTGCTGTAGATTGTGAAGTGACAGTAGAGTGACTTGGTGGGCATGCCTGGTGCGAGTTAGGTGTGCTGATTTCAGAAATGAGTCAGCCTTTCCTTAAGATGCTACTTCTGATTCAGTGAGTGCCAGAGCACTTTAAGAGGTCTCCAAGTGTATTCCAGAGGGCCATTTCTGTGTGTAATCCACCTAGCATAACTAGACTAACTCTTTCACCATGTGTGTCTGGCCATTTCCATTGCACTAACTTTGCCAGAGAGAAAAGAGACTGATCAAATGTAGTGACTGAGATTTATCCAGGATTAAGAAATTGACTAGCTTGTCTAAGAACATTCATACCATGTTTAATCATGGCTGGAGTGGCAGATTTCTCATAAAACAGCGGAAGGAGTGCACAGTTTGCACAGGTCTTCCACCAATGGTTGCATAGAAGCATGATATTGCAGTTGCATTGCATCATCACTGGCCAGTTCTGCCTTCTCTAGAAGTGGCAGTGCATGATTTACCCAGTTTCCTCTTCTCTTGCAAAATCCAAATAGCCCATAGCTGTAACTACATTACACTCTGGCCCTGAAACAGAAGTATTTTTCAGAGCTAAAGTGGGGACAGTGGCAAAAGTGTCAGGAAGAGCTTTATTTTTATTTACAGAAGATGGTATCATAATGGGTGGTCTCTGTACATCACAGTCATTCTTACTGTAACTGAAACATCCCTGATTCCAGTACCATAAAAGGAGCCTACAGAAGTGGTTGAACTTGGGTCATAGTCAAGGTTAAGGTTCTACTGTGAAGAGCACTTTCCGGAGACAAGCTGAAACCACAACACCATCAACTTCAAAAGCGTTCACATGTGGCTTTAGCAAGCCAGTCTTCAATTTGAATAACCCTGGAAAGCATCCAAGCATATGATTTTTCAATCTGGTTTTGTTGACTTGCTTCCTGATACCCAGTTGCTGAAGTTGATTTACATACAAAGAGTGGAGCTCAGATGGCATAAAGAGAAGGACTCCAGAATCAACACATTTTTCAACATAGTCCTTAAGTTCAATGAAAGTGCGAGACTCATTCATTTTTTTCATCCGTTTTCTGGACATTGGTCGCTCTTACTAGCGAGTCCACGGTAGCTATTTCTCAGCTTTACATGGTAAATTATATTTTGCCTCAATTGCAATTAAATCTCCTCCAATTATCCTTGTCATAAGCCTTGTGTCCTTAAGTTCAATGACGATGGTTCGGATATTCCTGTCCAGTATCAAATGTTGATACTTCATGGAGAGCACCTTGATCTATGTCACCCTCACAGAAGAAGCTCTTTCAAACATCCAGTCGTTGGGGTTTCATTGGCTTTCCCCCTACAGATTGAACAGCATTCCGCACGTTCTTCTTTGTCACTTTTATAAGCTTTGAATTGTTAAACTTTAGGTAGCAGGATGTGAAGCAAAATTGCTAGCAGTTTCATCATTCCCAAAATAGTATAGTTGGAAGATTGTCAATCGCCCTGAAATGCTCGACATTAGCAAGAAATGATCTATAGGCATCAGATTTATCACCACTTGTCCCAGGTGTCTGCAAGGGACATCTCAGGGGTTCAGAGGGGTTTTTCTGGCAAATAATACAAAGAGCTCAGTTCAGCTCCATGTTGAAGTTTCAGAAACCAATGTTATATAAGCATAAACG
Source organism: Siphateles boraxobius (assembly GCF_051911475.1). Lineage (NCBI taxonomy): Eukaryota > Metazoa > Chordata > Actinopteri > Cypriniformes > Leuciscidae > Siphateles > Siphateles boraxobius. The sequence continues at coordinate 2,821,648 of NW_027509019.1, read as the reverse complement.
AACAAATGAATCTAATATAAAACTATTGACCAAACTATGAACTCAGGAGATAGCTATATGAATGACCTAGTTGAATTGAAAAATAAAAGAGAAAACCAAGATCTCTTAACATTTAAGCATTTTTTGCTGCCTTTTTTAATAATTCCGCCTATATTATGCAGGGCTTTTTGAGTTTTTTGAGGTATAAGGTGTCTTGGCACTCTATTTTACACTTATAATTTGGAAGATCTACTGGCCTGAGCACAAATTAACAAAAGGAAGCTTATTCAGTGGCCTTAAAAGGTCATTACCCTGAAAGTTTTACTTGAGAGAAAAAAAAAAAAACTTTTTCATGAATATTGTTTATTAAGATATTTGACATTAAATGTCAATATTTCAGCTGGGCTCCTAGGCTGAAATTATTCAGGAGGCCCTAAAGAAGGTGCTTTTATCACTTCGGTAATGGTATTATTTAATATGTGCACTACCCAACTGGACTAATACCCTTAATCACACCTGCTAGTTTAGCAATTGTTATTAAGAGCTTAGTTCAAATGAATATAAATGTATAAAAGGTAATTGTTGAGGAAATTATTTATTTAATAGTGAGACTGTAACTAAGCAAATCACTCAGGAAATGCCTTTAAGTATTTTATTCTTGCACAAATGGTCGTTCACATACAGACAGAGTTATTCTGCAGAGAACGACAGCCTCGCTTTATATACAGCACTCCCTCCTCACCCTGCTGTCTCTGTTACCGTTAATTACCTGAAGATCTTTACCATATAAGCACATTTCATTGTCTTATTCTCTTGGCCCAAAGTAAGAGGTACTGTTTCTAAGGTTGCAAAGACATCTTTAGCACATGTGAGCTGACATTTGGACATTCATTTTCCACTAAGCTATTCTGTTGTCATGCAAGCTCATATACAGTATTACATGAAGTAAAATGAACTGGCATCAAAGTAATATAAATATGCTTTAGAATCAATAGATAAAGCTATAGAAATGACTAAATGTGATCTTAAATGTTCAATTATCTCTACCTACATCAATTATATAAACTAACTTCATAACTTTTACTTGCACTGATATAGCAATTTTTATTTTATTTTAGTTGTCCTCTTTCACAGACAATTCTTCTTGCTGAGTAAATTTGTTTCAATTCTTAATATTTTTAAATCTCCTAATATTCTGCAGAAGAGAGAAGTAAATCAAGCTGCTTTTCTCATGAGAACTCAATCGCAGTTTCACTCTTTCTCAACACGTGATTGGCTGTTCGCTAAACTCAGGATAAAGCCTGAGTTGACAGATAAAGTTGATGATCAGCATCATTGTACCAACAAAGCCTGGTTGGATTGGTTTGGTTCTGACTCTAAACTAATCCTGTAACCCTGAGTTTGTTCATCCACCATGATGTACAGGCCCCTGGTGTGATCGACACTACACAGTCTAAGGAAAGCAGTTTTTGTTTCCACTCTGCAAGACCACATGGTTAATGAATGTGGCCACGATCTCATTTGATAAACCACTGTCTGCAACAGATGTGACTGGCACAGTACACTGAGAGAGAGCAGTCCAGGTAATCGCTGATAATAACTGTGTGTGTGTGTGTGTGTGTGTGTGTGTGTGTGTGTGTGTGTGTGTGTGTGTGTGTGTGTGTGTGTGTGTGTGTGTGTGTGTGTGTGTGTGTGTGTGTGTGTGTGTGTGTGTGTGTGTGTGTGTGTGTGTGTGTGTGTGTGCGCGCGTATTTGGTTCTCAACAAATTATGCTTACTATCTATTATGGACTCTGAGCTGATTTAGTTCTGTTTACTGAAGTTTTGCCTGTTGAAAAAGTGAACTGGCCTTTCACAATCTGTGACATACAAGGCTTTATTAATTTTATGGACTAAAGTGCTTTTTAGAGAATTTTAAACTGATTCTGAAAACGACTGAACAACTACACTGCCAACAAATACGATTTTTTCTGACTATGCTGCCCTTAATAGGACAATTGCTATAAATGGTAACATGTAAGTAGGTCTACTGAAGCTTGTGGTTATAGGTATGAATAATGGACTCTCTGCACACTTGCTTCTGCATTTAGCCTCATTACCATTCTCCGGTGAAGAGCAGTGCACGGAAGTTAAGAAAACGAAGCTCAGAATTAAATGTTGAGGAAGTATCACACAACTGGACACCACAATATTGATGTTATACACCTTCATGCTAAAGGTAATTAAAGCTTTCATATACTTGATTACTAAAATGTCATGTTTTAATGCAACATAGGGTAAAACGGGGGTAAAGGCACATCTTGTGCTTTTCACTCCTCCCATAGTGTATGACTGCAGAAAAACTATATGTCTGTACTGAACATTGATAGAGCAACGTATTTTTTTGTGTGTGAAAATAAATCATAAATGTCGTTTGTTCGTTTGTTTAAAAATATATCATATTAACCATCTGAATCTTACCATGTCTTGTCAACAATTGAAAAAGTCATCCAGATATTTATTATAAATTATTGTCTTTTGTCCCAATAGCAGGTGCGCCCCCCCCCCCCCCCCCCAAAAAAAAATACCACACTTTTACATATTCTTCCATTATTGAAAATCTTTAACAAAATCATTAACAAGGCCTTTGTCTCAAAATAAAATCAATTTTAAAACAACTTTAAACATTATATCAAATTAGAGCAGAACCAAGCTTGCGTTGCTGTCTATGATCAGACACATTTCCCTGATCATCATCAAAAGCGCTTATTTAGAAAAGTGCTGAGTTTGTGCCATCTAGTGGTCTAAAAGAGAATAAACTCAATAGCGCCTTTAGCCCTGTTGTACACTACTAAAATGTTAGGATCTATTTGCAGCTTTTAATCAAGGCAGAAAGGAAATTAAGGAAAACCAGAAGAATACAATCCAAGGGGAATAACAATCCTACCAGCTGCTTGTGAAAATCACGCTTAAACATCTGCAATAGTACTGCATTACAATAATGGCAAATCACTCAATAATGGAATTGACAAAAACAACAACACTAAGATGCCCAGATGCAGTGTGACCAACCAGAACCGGCTCTTGTCCAGAACCGTTCGTGTTTTTGAAAAATACCGGAACGAAGTGTGGGCGAATTGCTGGAAGCTTATCCTTTAATAGAATATGAATATTAAAATAGTAATGAATGCAGTTGTCGATATGAGAGAGAGAGAGAGAGCGTGTCGTCAATATGAAACAGATTTACTTTCAGTCTTTTCAACCACACAGTCTGGATATTTCTGTGTTACAAATATTCAAATGATCACAGAAGTACATGTATTCTGCAGAGATAAGTTCATAGTTCGAGTATAAACACTGATGTCTACGGTAGCAACCAAAATAGAGTAAATCACCTTTTGAAAGTTACTTCAAATAACAAGTGTATCAATTACATAGATGCGTCAAAACATTCATACAGACGACAGTCCGTAACTTTTTTATGTTCAGAATTCACTCCCGCACACTATCGTAACTTGCAATTTAAAATGAATGTTTATTAACACACAACGTTTCGGTCACACGACCTTCATCAGGAGTATACAAATGTTCAAAATCATCTCTTTTCAGATAAAAAACATGACCAATTACCAGAACTCCATCTGTAAACAATTAAGCTCATTGGAAGTACATAATTAGCACCACATCACAAACAATTACAAATTGTAATAGTTACAACAATCAATAAAGATCACCCTGTAGGTTAACAAGATCATCCAAAACACATAATCAACACGTCATCATCAAACAGCATCAAATTGTAATTCTAAACAGTTGCAACAGTCAGGCTCCTTAGCCACTCAAACTCATTGTAAATACCTAGTAGAAACAACATAAGAGACTTATTGACCCTCCAGGTCGTCCGATTGTGGCACAGACTAATTCCCTCTTATCTCCTTTATCTCAGTATGTTGATTATTTTATAAAACCTTTTGTTTATTCGTTACCATCTTACATTCGAGATTCTACTGATTTCATCAATAAGATCTCTGAGTTACATGATTTACCGGACATTTCTGTATTATTAACTTTGGACATAACAAGTTTATATACTAACATTTCACATGAAAAAGGACTTATTGCCCTCAGACATTATCTTTCGTTACGCGAGGACTTTAGTCCACCTTCAGACCTTATCATCGAGATGGCTTCCTACCTTTTGAAATATAATTATTTTAGTTTTGATAATGAATTTTTTCTTCAGATAAGTGGGACAGCAATGGGCTCGAACTTTGCCCCCAACTATGCCAATCTATTCATGGTTTTTTTTTTAAGAGAGTTATGTATTGAATAAGAGAATAACCCTTTCTATTCACAGATCATCAAATGGTACAGATACATTGACGATATATTTTGTATTTTTTTGGGTGATCACGATGATGCTCGAGAATTTGTTACATTTTTGAATAACTTGGTTGATGATTTACCTCTGAAATTAATTCGGTTAAAGTACATTTCCTCGATATGTGGGTACAGAAAAACGAAGGTAGTTTAACTACAACTTTGTTTACAAAAGAGACTAATCGTAACACACTTTTACTCGCTACCAGTTTTCATCCTATTTTTTAAAAAAGGACTGCCTAAGAGTCAGTTCTACAGATTGAGGAGGATTTGTCATTCTGATTCCGACTTTTTTGAGAAATCTAAAATCATGAAAAATAAATTTTTGAACAGAGGTTACCCTTTAGATTGGGTTGATGAAGCATTTAATACAGCTTTTAAAAAGACACGGTCTGATCTGTTAAAAAAGAAGACAAAAAAATCAAGAAAGTATTCTTTTTCTTGTATTACAACACATTCACCTAAGTCTTACATGATAAAATCAATTTTTAAAAAACACTGGCATTTGTTGTCTTCTGATCCGGAGTTGAGCGATATTTTTAGACATCCTCCTTTGATTGTATACAAACGCGCTAGAAATTTAAAAGACAGCTTGGTACATGCGCGTTTTCAGAGTGCTAGTCCTCGTACATCTCAGAGCTTACTTAGTCCTACACAGAAGGGCAACTATCGTTGTGGGAATTGCGCTCAGTGTAATAATACTTTTAAAACAAAATTTTTCTGTCACCCTAGAACTGGCAAAAAATATTGTATTAAATCTGTGATTACTTGTGTTTCCACTCATGTGGTTTATTTGATTCGTTGTCCTTGTGGTATTGGCTACGTGGGAAAAACGTCACGTCAATTAAAACAAAGAATTAGTGAACATAAGAGTTCGATCAGAAGAAAAGATATGAATTATCCAGTTGCGGACCATTTTGTAACTTTGAATCACGATGTTACCTCTTTACGGTTATGTGGGATTGAGAAAGTGACTTTGCCACCTAGAGGTGGCGACATTGAATTACTCCTACAGAGACGTGAATTGTTTTGGATTTACACTCTTCAAACTTTATCACCTAGGGGTATGAATGACGAAGCATTATTTAATGTAATGTTATAGTGATTTTGTAGTGTTTTGAATGACATGTTGTTTCTACTAGGTATTTACAATGAGTTTGAGTGGCTAAGGAGCCTGACTGTTTCAACTGTTTAGAATTACAATTTGATGCTGTTTGATGATGACGTGTTGATTATGTGTTTTGGATGATCTTGTTAACCTACAGGGTGATCTTTATTGATTGTTGTAACTATTACAATTTGTAATTGTTTGTGATGTGGTGCTAATTATTTACTTCCAATGAGCTTAATTGTTTACAGATGGAGTTCTGGTAATTGGTCATGTTTTTTATCTGAAAAGAGATGATTTTGAACATTTGTATACTCCTGATGAAGGTCGTGTGACCGAAACGTTGTGTGTTAATAAACATTCATTTTAAATTGCAAGTTACGATAGTGTGCGGGAGTAAATTATTCTGCTAAAACGACTAACTTGCACCTATCACCTGCATGTGTGCGATGGAGTTTGTTCACTAAATGTTCATAATTTACAAAATTGATATAATAAGCGAGTACATCTTTATGAAACGTCTTTATGAATCAATCATTCAAACCGATTTTAAAAGCTAGGAGAGGTCTCAAAGTATCCTAGAGCATCGGTTCCCAACAGGGGGGTCTCGGGCCACAAGGGGGCGTCAGAGAGATCTTTGGGGGGGTCGCGTCATATTTTGAAAAGTGTTGAACAGTTAGCATTAAAGCAGCAGTCCGTAACTTTTTTGTGTTCAAAATTTACTAAATTTATATAATGAGCGAGTAAATCATGAATCCATTTTTCAAACCGTGTTTTTGTCTTATCCTGAGTCACTATGGTACACCTTTAATAAGTGTTTATATTGGGACTATTTTACACTGGTTCGGGTCGCACCGCTGCGGTGTAGCCCAGTGCCCGCGTGACTCCTCATAGACATTAACAGAGAGAAGTAGCTCCGGCTACAATGTTCTTCCGCAAGACGCATTATTCTGTTAATAAACGCCTGTTTATTAAATCGCTAGAGCGCCACACAATCATATCACATTAGCTAATTTTATAGGATTACGTTTTTAAATTACAAATGGCCAACTGATGTCTTTGTTATAGTATTTTTTTTACTATACGCTATTATTTGTGCATAAACATATCTGGTTACAGTAATAAACACTATTTATTTGAAAACAAAACATTTTGTCATCCTTGCTGCAAGCTTACAAGAGCGACAATATCATTAAATATGAAGGGGGGCCTAAAATATTTTCTTGGGAAAAGGGGGTCTCAGACATAAAAACGTTGGGAACCACTGTCCTGGAGAATGCAGAAATGTTTAATTTCCATCAGAAAAATGTATTATTTTTGCATAAATTGCTAAATAATATGTTGAATCTGTTGACATTACCAGTCTGTTAAACTCATTTGACAAGTATAAGAAATAAACACATAAAGGATTGTGTATTTGTCCCTTACTAGGTGTTACAGCGAGTCAGGAACGAGACGGGGAACGAATCCAATCGCAAGCACATTTAATAAACAGGAAATCCAGGGAACTCAGAAACAAGGAACAGAAGTAACATAAACAACAACCGACAGCCAACAACTGAAACACAGGGGTTTAAATACACAGACAAACAAGCTAAACAAGATAACAAGGGGGCGTGGTTAATGAGAAACACCTGGGGAGACTAATAAACATGGACGAGGAACACCTGTGGACACTGAGCAACAACAAACAAAAGACAAGACACATGGCAGGATCACATGACAAACAAGGGATCACGTGATATACAAGACACAACAAAAACCCACACGTAACATAGCCCCCCCCCCCCCTATGGGCGGCTCCCGACGCCCCTTGAAACAAAAACACTAAAGTTTAGGAGGGTGGTGAAGTGGAGGCGGTCTTGGGGGAGGGACGGAGGGCCAGGTTCGTGCAGGGGACCAGGGCAGAGATGAACCCTCAGGCGGCCGTGGCGACGAAGACAGTCCATCGGGCGGCCAGGGCGGAGAAGACAGTCCATCGAGCGGCCAGGGCGGAGACGACCCCTCGGGCGGCCAGGGCGGAGACGACCCCTCGGGCGGCCATGGCGGCGAAGACCCCTCGGGCGGCCAGGGCGGCGAAGACTCCTCGGGCGGCCAGGGCGGCGGAGACACCGGCTCAGGAACAGCAGACACCGGCTCAGGAAGAGCAGAGACCGGCTCAGGAACAGCAGACACCGGCTCAGGAACAGCAGGAACAGCAGGAACAGCAGACACCGGCTCAGGAACAGCAGACACCGGCTCGGGAACAGACGACACACTCACTGGCTCGGGAACAGACGACACACACACTGGCTCGGGAACAGACGACACAGACACTGGCTCGGGAACAGACGACACACACAATGGCTCGGGAACGGAAGACACACACACTGGCTCGGGAACGGAAGACACACACACTGGCTCGGGAACAGACAACACACACACTGGCTCGGGAACAGACAACACAGACTCTGGCTCGGGAAAAGGCAACACAGACTCTGGCTCGGGAACACAGACTCTGGCTCGGGAACAGGCAACACACACACTGGCTCGGGAAAAGGAACAGGCTCTGGCCCGGGAACAGGAACAGGCTCTAGCCCGGGAACAGGAACAGGCTCTAGCCCGGGAACAGGAACAGGCTCTAGCCCGGGAACAGGAACAGGCTCTAGCCCGGGAACAGGAACAGGCACTGGCTCCGGCTCAGGAACAGACACTGGCTCCGGCTCAGGAACAGACACTGGCTCCGGCTCAGGAACAGACACTGGCTCCGGCTCAGGAACAGACACTGGCTCCGGCTCAGGAACAGACACTGGCTCCGGCTCAGGAACAGACACTTGCTCCGGCTCAGGAACAGACACCAGAACAGAAACAGCCATAAGGACAAACGTAAACACTGAAACAAACATAGAGCGATCAGGTTCAGGCGTGACTTGAACAGTCTCTGGATCGGCAAACGTGACTTGAACATCCTCTGGATCGGCAGACGTGACTTGAACAGCCTCTGGATCGGCAGACGTGACTTGAACAGCCTCTGGATCGGCAGACGTGACTTGAACATCCTCTGGATCGGCAGACGTGACTTGAACAGTCTCTGGATCGGCAGACGTGACTTGAACAGTCTCTGGATCGGCAGACGTGACTTGAACAGTCTCTGGATCGGCAGACGTGACTTGAACAGTCTCTGGATCAGCAGACGTGACTTGAACAGTCTCTGGATCTGCAGACGTGACTTGAACAGTCTCTGGATCGGCAGACGTGACTAGAACAGTCTCTGGATCGGCAGACGTGACTTGAACAGTCTCTGGATCGGACGGGACCAGCGGCGAGGACTCTGGGCTGACAGGAAGTACAGGAAGGACTTCCAGGCATTGCGGGACGCGGGAAGTCCTCTTCCTCCGTCTCCGAGAGCGAGAGGGCGCTGTGCTGGACGGGACCAGCGGTGAGGGCGCTGTGCTGGACGGGACCAGCGGTGAGGGCGCTGGGCTGGACGGGACCAGCGGTGAAGGCTCTGTGCTGGCTTGGACCAGCGGTGAGGGCGCTGTGCTGGACGGGACCAGCGGTGAGGGCGCTGTGCTGGACGGGACCAGCGGTGAAGGCTCTGTGCTGGACGGGACCAGCGGTGAAGGCTCTGTGCTGGACGGGACCAGCGGTGAAGGCTCTGTGCTGGACGGGACCAGCGGTGAAGGCTCTGTGCTGGACGGGACCAGCGGTGAAGGCTCTGTGCTGGACGGGACTAGCGGTGAAGGCTCTGTGCTGAACGGGACCAGCGGTGAAGGCTCTGTGCTGGACGGGACCAGCGGTGAAGGCTCTGGCTGGACGCGGCTGACGTGAAGCTCTGGCTGGATGCGGCTGACGTGAAGCTCTGGCTGGACGCGGCTTACGTGAAGCTTTGGCTGGACGCGGCTGAGGTGAAGCTCTGGCTGGACGCGGCTGACGTGAAGCTCTGGCTGGACGCGGCTGACGTGAAGCTCTGGCTGGACGCGGCTGACGTGAAGCTCTGGCTGGACGCGGCTGATGGGAAGATCTAGCTGGACGTGGCTGACGGAAAGCTCTGGCTGGACGTGGCTGACGTGAAGCTCTGGCTGGACGTGGCTGACGTGATGAGGATTGGGCTGGACGCAGAGATGTTGACGCTGAGAAATTTGTCTGGACCCATATCCTCCCCTGTGACCTCCACGGAACCCCCGGAAAATCGCTTTGCGGGTTCCCACAAAGGCCTGTTTGTCGAACTCCATGCTCATGCTGGGAAGATCAGGCGAGATTCGTACTGCTGGATTCATTTGTGGTCGGTTGTTCTGTTACAGCGAGTCAGGAACGAGACGGAGAACGAATCCAATCGCAAGCACATTTAATAAACAGGAAATCCAGGGAACTCAGAAACAAGGAACAGAAGTAACATAAACAACAACCGACAGCCAACAACTGAAACACAGGGGTTTAAATACACAGACAAACAAGCTAAACAAGATAACAAGGGGGCGTGGTTAATGAGAAACACCTGGGGAGACTAATAAACATGGACGAGGAACACCTGTGGACACTGAGCAACAACTAACAAAAGACAAGACACATGGCAGGATCACATGACAAACAAGGGATCACGTGATATACAAGACACAACAAAAACCCACACATAACACTAGGGGAGACCGGGGACAATTGCAACACTTTTTACATTTGGCTGTGTTACTCAGAGACGGTTTGGATTAGACAAACCAATTGTTTATTGGGGACAGTTGCAACATGTTACAAATACAATATATTACAATATATGTCAGTGTTAGCAAAATGATTATCATCATGTAAGTTATAATAATATTATGGCGCTTTTCCCATGCATGGTACGGTACGGTACGGCTCGCTTTAAATAAGTAGGCTTTTAGTGACATAGGAAGAATGGAACAATTTGTGAGGCAATTAACTTTTATTTAGCCTATTGTCATGTTTAGCTTGGAAGTATTGGGAAGTATTGAGAAGGGAAATAAAATGCCTCGTCCTGTTACCATACTTCAGGCATATCTGTGCGTCTTCCTTTAGACAATCTGGAGCTGATAAAGTGTTGTTCAGGCGCACTTTTTTTAGCCTTTAAGTAAGTGCGTCTGTGACTTCATCCAACACATTACTTGTGTTACCCGGTTAATGGTTTCCATGCAAACCTGAACAAAGGGTGATTTCAATAAGCAGATATTTAGGAGTTATCAGTGCATCATTGTTCATGTAAACATGCTTAAAATACATTTCTGGGAAATTAATTTACAGTTAACAAATTAACCTATAAACCTGTTAGCCAATATTATTTTACTGTAGCAATTTTTCAGTGCTTTTCTATAAAAATTGCATAGATGTTATTTTGTTTTACAGTGCAGAAGTACAATGAGGTTGTTACTTTAGTGTGTGGGGTGGTGGGGAGTTCTGAGATTATTTTTCATGCCCTTGTGGTGTATAAAGCAGGTGTACCAATTATCAAATTTCAGTGACTGTCCAGTGATCCTATCACTAAGCCTTTTCACAATTGGATTCTTAAGAAACAGTTTAGAAAATGCTAAATCTGATACTAGAGGGGGGAAGCGTTCTTGAGCACAGAACAGAAAAATAAAAATCATAATCAAATGCAAAATCAGCCACAAATGCAGAACAAAAGCAGATATGAAGGGGTGAGACCTAACACATGCGAGCACAAACACTTTCGCATTCACACGCACACGCACACAAACCTCTTTGTTTCTGCTTATTGCTACTGGTTGTTCTTTTGGTTTCAATTGGGTTTATTGAAATAAATAATTTGTGAATACAATATGACTCTTTATTTGTTTGTGGCATTTTAGTTATATTTTTACAACTTTACGTGGCATTACTACAGAAAACAGAAAACACCTCAAACAACAAAAAAATTCTAACATTTCACAAAAATAAATATTTTAAATCATTTTATAATGTGTTTAAACTGAGCAAAATTATAAACGCAACACTTTTTTGCCCCCATTTTTCATGAACTTAAAGATCTAAAACTTTTTTATGTGCACAAAAGGCCTATTTCTCTCAAATATTGTTCACAAATCTGTCTAAATCTGTGTTAGTGAGCACTTCTCCTTTGCCGAGCTTCCAGGAATTGTGTACAGATCCTCCAACATGGGGCTGAGCATTATCATGCTGCAACATAAGGTGATGGCCGTGGATGAATGGCACAACCATGGGCCTCAGAATCTCTGTGCATTCAAAATGCCATTTCAATAAAATGCAACTGTGTTCGTTGTCCATAACATACGCCTGCCTATACCATAACCCCACCGCCACCATGGGTCACTCGATCCACAACATTGACATCAGCAAACCGCTCACCCACACGACGCCATACACGCTGTCTGCCATCTGCCCTGTACAGTGAAAACCAGGATTCATCCATGAAGAGAACACCTCTCCAAAGTGCCAGACGCCATTGAATGTGAGCATTTGCCCACTCAAGTCGGTTACCCCGTCCTTAGGTCGAGACCCCGATGAGGACGACGAGCATGCAGATAAGCTTGCCTGAGATGGTTTTTGACAGTTTGTGCAGAAACTCTTTGATTATGCAAACCGATTGTTGCAGCAGCTGTCTGGGTGGCTAGTCTCTGACGATCTTGGAGGTGAAATGCTGGAAATGCTGAAATGCACCTGGGCTGGTGTGGTTACACGTGGTCTGCAGTTGTGAGGCCGGTTGGATGTACTGCCAAATTCTCTGAAACACCTTTGGAGACTTCTTATGGTAGAGAAATGAATATTCAATTCACGGGCAACAGCTCTGGTGGACATTCCTGCAGTCAGCATGCCAATTGCACGCTCCCTCAAAACTTGCAACATCTGTGGCATTGTGCTGTGTGATAAAACTACACATTTTAGAGTGGACTTTTATTGTGGCCAGCCTAAGGCACACCTGTGCAATAATCATGCTGTCTAATCAGCATCTTGATATGCCACACCTGTGAGGTGGATGGATTATCTTGGTAAAGGAGAAGTTCTCACTAACACAGATTTAGACAGATTTGTGAACAATATTTGAGTGAAATAGGCTTTTTGTATACATAGAAAAAGTCTTAGATATTTGAGTTCAGCTCATGAAAAATGGGGGCAAAAACAAAAGTGTTGCGTTTATTATTTTTGTTCAGTGTATGTTGTGTAATATATATATACTACACACAACACACAGGAGAATAACCTGGAGAAAAACAAAAACGAAAGACAAGTAACAGACAGAAACTCACCCGCACACACCAAATAAAAAGAAACAACAATTAAATAGGTATTGTAGCAAATTAGCTCTACAGAAATATTAATAATCAATCATAACTCGTTATAATTGATTATGAATATTTGGATCAGTTAATAGAATTAACATGTAAATTAATATTACAATCAATTAATCTTGTCCCGTGAACACTCAGTGTTAATTTTTTATTAATTCTCAGAAATGTACATTTCCGGGGCATGGCAAATGTCTTTCTTACTGTACAGTACTACTAAGCGCAAGTAGTCAAGATCTATGATTAGCGACTCCAGTATATGAGCTTGAGACATTTACATTTACATTTTACATTTATTCATTTAGCAGATGCTTTTATCCAAAGCGACTTACAAATGAGAACAATAGAAGCAGTTAAACTAACAGTAGGACAACAGTACGTAAGTGCCATAACCCCTCTCAGTTTAATTTAAGTGCAGTTTTTAAAAAAAAAAAATTTTTAAATAGAATAGAAGAGAAGAGAAAGTGTTAGTATTACTGAATCAAGTGCTGCCGAAAAAGATACGTCTTCAGCAGTTTCTTGAAAGTGGCTACTGACTCAGAAGCTCTGGTTGAGTTAGGCAGATCATTCCACCAACAGGGAACAGTCATGGTAAAGGTCCAAAAAAGAGATTTTGTGCCTCTTTGAGATGGTACCACAAGACGACATTCGCTAGCAGAGCGCAAGTTTCTGGATGGCACGTAAGTCTGAAGTAATGAGTTTAGGTAAGAGGGAGCAGTGCCACTGGTTGTTCTGTAGGCAAACGTCAGTGTCTTGAATTTAATGCGAGCGGCAACTGGGAACCAGTGCAATTTTGTGAGTAGAGGAGTAACGTGTGCTCTCTTTGGCTCATTAAAGACTACTCTGGCTGCAGCATTCTGGATCAATTGTTGAGGTTTGACAGAGCAAGCTGGAAGACCAGCCAGTAGAGCATTACAATAGTCCAGTCTGGATGGAACAAGTACTTGGACAAGGGGTTGTGTAGCATGCTCTGTAAGGAAGGGCCTGATCCTCCTAATGTTGTGCAAGGCAAATCTGCAGGACCGGGCAGTTCTAGCAATGTGGTCTGTGAATTTCAACTGATCATCAATTACAACCCCAAGGTTCCTAGCTGACCTTGATGGAGTTATGGATGACGAGCCTAGCTGAATGGAGAAGTTGTGATGAAGTGTTGGGTTGGCCGGGACCACAAGTAGCTCTGTCTTCGCAAGGTTTAGTTGAAGGTGGTGGTCCTTCATCCAGCCAGAAATGTCTGTCAGGCAGGCTGAGATACGAGCAGCGACCCTCGGATCGTCAGGCTGGAATGAGAGGTAGAGTTGCGTGTCATCAGTGTAGCAATGATAGGAAAAGCCCTGTTTCTGAATAACAGATCCTAGTGATGTCATGTAGATGGAGAAGAGGAGTGGTCCAAGCACTGAGCCCTGAGGCAACCCAGTAGCTGGATGTTGGGTCTTAGATGCCACACCTCTCCACGACACCCTAAAGGACCTACCTGAGAGGTAAGACTCGAACCATTGGAGTGCAGTTCCCGAGATGCCCTTCATCTTTAGGATTGACAGGAGGATCTGGTGGTTAACTGTGTCAAAAGCAGCAGACAGATCCAGCAGGATGAGAACTGAGGATTTTGAAGCTGCTCTTGCCAGTCTCAGAGCTTCAATTACTGAGAGCAGGGCAGTCTCAGTTGAGTGTCCGCTTTTGAATTGTTGTCCAAGAGGTTTTTCTGTGTAAGAAAGGAGGAGATCTGGTTGAAAACAACTCGTTCAAGTGTTTTCGTGACAAATGGAAGAAGAGATACCGGTCTGTAACTTGTTAGATGTGCTGGATTTAGATAGGGTTTCTTAAGCAGTGGGGTTACTCGAGCCTGCTTAAAAGCTGTGGGAAAGGTACCAGTGTGAAGAGAGGTGTTTATGATGTGCGTGAGTGTAGGTACAACTGAGGAAGACATAGCTTAGTAGAGGGGATTAGTTTAGTGAAGTAGATTAGTGGGGATAGGATCAAGCGGAAAGGTGGTAGGGCGATTGGAAAGGAGTTTAGAGACTTCCGCCTCTGAAAGTAGAGAGAAGGAGGGTAGAATGTGTGCGTTTGCTGGTAAAATGTTTGTCAGTTTGTGGATTGGTAAATTGGCCGCTGATGGTGGTTGTTTTATCTATGAAGAATGTGGCAAAATCGTCAGCTGTTAGGGTTGATGAAGGAGGAGGAGGAGGAGGAGGAGGGTTGAAAAGAGAGGAGAAGGTTTTGAAAAGCATGCGAGAGTCAGAAGAATTGATAATTTTGTTGTGATAGTAAGCCATTTTAGCAGTAGAGATATTAGCAGAGAAGGAAGAGAGGAGGGATTGATAAAGACCCAGGTCTGTCGGATCTTTCGATTTGTGCCACTTCCTCTCTGCACCCCCTGAGTTTAGTACGATGTTCGCAGAGAATATCAGATAACCAGGGGGCAGAGGGTGTGGCGTGGGCTGGCCTGGAGGAAAGGGGACAGAAGTTGTCCAAGCAGGATGTTTAAGTGGAGAAAAGAGTATTAGTTGCACTGTTAGTATCTATTGTTTAGAGCTGATCAGGTGGAGGAAGTGTGGATGAGACCAAAGAGGATAGGCGAGAGGGTGAGCGTAGGTTCCGTCGAAAGGTGACCTGTGGAGGAGTGTGTGTTGTGTTCTGAGGCAGGTTGAGGTTGAGAGTGAGGAGGATGTGATCTGAGGTGTGCAGTGGAGTGACCAGTGTATTGTCCGTGGAGCAGTAGCGCGTGGTCCAATTGGTTACCTGATTTGTGAGTGGCCACAGTAGATACTCGTTTGAGGTCGAATGAGGCAAGCAGGGTGTGGAAATCGGCAGCCTGAGGTTTTTCTAGGTGGATGTTGAAGTCTCCAAGAATTACGAGAGGTGTACCATCTTCAGGGAAGGATGAGAGTAGTACATCAAGCTCCTCCAAGAAACTGCCAAGTTGACCTGGGGGACGATATACAACTACAAAATGGATTTTAATAGGACTAGTGATGGTAATTGAATGTGATTCAAATGAGCTGTTGTCAAAAAGAGGTGCTAAAGGATAAAATTTCCAGTCATTCGAGATGAGCAGACCAGTACCACCACCCCTTCCGGTCAGACGGGGGGTGTGTGAAAAAGTGAAGTTATTGGAGAGGGCAGCAGGTGTGACAGTGTCCTCTGGTCTGATCCAGGTCTCAGTCAGGGCCAATAGACTGATACCTGAATGACTTGAAAATGATGTAATGGAATCAGCTTTGTTAACAGCGGACTGGCAGTTCCAGAGACCAATAGGAAAAGAGAATAAAGTATTAGAAGACACCGGAAGGGTACGGAGATTGTTAGGATTGTACCGCCTCCGACGAGTGAACTTGATTTACGTATGTTAATATTAAATGCTAATACAGCTTTAAAACTATAGCAAATCAGAGCAACATGAAAAGGCAACAGTAGGTTATCGTTAGCTACATGATATTAACTAACAGCATACGTAAACCATCCGAATAAAGTACCGTATCCAGAAATAATATTTTAAACTAACCATTTGGAGATGTCCTGCTGGAGCCGCTGAGTTGCAAATTCTTCGTCCGTTGCTTCTCAATCCGGATCAGACTGCGTGTCTGCGTGCCATTGCAATATATCCAATGTAAACATGCATTGTACCGTTGCCGCAAGCTGGTCAAGGCCTACACCTTGCCCCGCCTTTCTCCTCCTCATTAGCATTTAAAGCTACAGACACCGAAAACAGCACGTCTGAAGGAAAGCTCATTGTGGGACTGGCTTGTAGTGGCTATAATTCTGTACCAAGGCTGAATTTTGGGAAAAGGATTTCAGATACAGTACTAGGGACCACTAAGGCCTATATCAAAGCCTACAAAAAGTAGCATGTCATGGGACCTTTAACCTATAGATAAAGCTATACATTAACTTTCGCAAAGTTGCTTGTTTAGTGTTAATTTGAGCTGTGACAAACATTTCACTCGCACAAGTCCATCTTGCTTGCATTAAAAGCACACGACAAGCATCATTGTAGGCCACCTGCAGCCTGGCTTTTTTATAGTTAGTCTAAAGATAGGCTGTGTATAGAGATGTACAATATGTCTTAAACAGAGTCATCTTAACATCGTCTGTACAGTGTCCAAACTTCTGTGCGAGAGTATTAGCCTGGGCGTACAAAGTTCTACATAGTCTAAAAATGTCTTGAAAATATGCCCAAGATACTTGATTTTCCTTGTGACCTCAAGAACAACATTTGACAGAAAGAATTCCGGAAATTTCATAAACTTGTCTTGCTTGGTCCTACAGATCATGACCACACTCTTAGTTGCATTATTCAGTATGTTGTGTTCGGTAACACTTTATTTTAAGGTGCTTGTAATAGGCAGTAATTAACAGTTAATAAGACACTTATAAGACCTTATAGGATGCTTATAAACATAAATAAGTTAATATAAGTGTTAATTAAAGCATAATTAACACATTTATAAGGGTGTAAATTGTTTTCCTATTGTTTTCCTGAGGATAAATTTGTTTTCCTTAGGATAAATTTTGTTTTATTTTTCTAACGACTATTCGGGCACTTTTGGGGCCCTTAACGAATGCTTTAGATGCGTCTAAGAAACTCATAAAAATGGAGGAGCTCTGGTTTTTATATTTAGCAATTATCTCTTTAAGAGCATATATACACGTCTGTGCCAGCATAGCCTTAAAACCAAACGGGTTATCTGTAGATTTAACAGTTCAGTTCAGTTCAAGTTTATTTATATAGCACGTTTAAGAACAACCATGATTGACCAAAGTGATTAACAAAATTCAAGATAAAAAATAAAATAAAATAAAAATACACAAACAATACACATTATACAATACAAATAAGCAACAATAGGTCAAGATATCAAAGCTCAACTTGAATTGAAAGCCAAGGCATAATAATGGGTCTTAAGCAAATAACAATTAACAAATTCTGAAATCCTGTCCAGCAGGATTGTTTCCATATTTTTTGACACTATGCTGGCCAATGCTATTGGTCTGTAATTGTCAAAACTGGAACTAACAAGACAGTTAACATTGAGTCATGTAAAAAAAAAACATGTACAAGAAAAGCTGTAAAACAGATAGAAAGCAGTGGAGCCAACCTCGCACCTGCAAACCTTAAATGCTCATCAGCAACACCATCCAACCCTCTAGCTTTATTATTAGACAATTTGCAAATTGCTTCAAAAACTTCATGTGACAGAATTATATCTGTGCTGTCAACATTACTCACAGTATAGGACTCACTCTTAACACAATTAAACAAACTACTGTAGTGTCAAAGTTCTAAGATATTATCAGTACCTGACATGTCATCAACCACACATGGTAGTGACTGGCAGTCATCATTTTCACATCCTTCCAGAAGTCATACACGTGGTTACAAAAGTTTCCTGGCCACTGAATCAGCCCTCATATCTCTCTCATTTTTACTAATAAAACGTACTTATATTGGGCATTGGTGACCCTTTTTTGCTCAAAAACAGGACCCATATCTTGTGAGAGATCACTTGAATCAACCAGTGCTATAACTATATCATCATACATAAACAAATTTCTGATCCGTGTCTCGAGTTTTTAGTTATAAATTATTATAAAGTAAGAAATACTACTTTCATTTTCGAAACTTTGTGTCAAAGATAAAAATTCATAGTTTATTTGTTTCTCTAATGGAATATGATCAGCAGTTGAAAACTCATATATAATTTACATGTCTGTTAATGAGGCGTAGCAAAAATGTATTTACTGTCTGTTATATCTGAATTCATATCACCAACAACAAACACATTAGATCATTTCTTGTCCTGTATAAATGAATTTCTAAAAGCAAGTCTATTAAGATATTCAGTTTAATTAAGTTGACACTCATACAGGGTGTCCACAGTCAAGATAACATATTATCTGCCATTTTGTTTTAAGTGTATAGCTATACACCAGTTAATTTCAAGTCTAATTATGTTAATGCAAGAGTCAAGTCTCTTATCCCGGAGATTCCATCACTAATATCCACACTGGACTCCCCAGCCCCATGGAAGTTATCATTATTGTGCTTAATCCATTTAGATCTTGTTTTATCAGAAATGTCTCTTGTAAACACAGCACATCACACTGATCCAGGAGCTGGTCTATAACAACACGGCGTGCTCGGTCTTCTTCTTGTACGATATTACTTTTAGATTCATTTGTTCAGTGTTAAGCCTCAGTGGCATGGGCAGACGAGGCCTCAGTCACTGCCAGACCAGCACGGTTTGCTCCAGCAACACCAGATCTGCTGGGTTGCTCATAAAGGCGGCATACATAAGCGCCCACCAGCTATATCTCTGGTTTATTAATCTTCACCACATCATTGCATTCTGCCGAAACTTTAAAGGATGCTAATCTTTTATTAACAGTGGTTATTTTCTGGCACGTAACCTGACCCAGCTGATCCCGTGTGAGTCAGTTAATGTCTGCACATCTAGATCAGGCGAGAATTTAGAGGCAAAAACATTCACCAGTTTTGTGGTCATCGACTTAATGTGGCTTGCTGCTCCTGTGAAGTGTTGTGCAAGTTACTTCCAGACTGTAATACATTATAGATCACTTATTACCTTTATTTAAAAGTAATTATTTACCTTACAATATAATTGTCTCAGAATTATAATGCGTTACATTACTCCTGAATTACTTTTGAGTAACTTTCACCAAAATAACCACAGAAGTAGAACTTAACATTCTAAAATTACAAAATGTACTACAGAGCATTTTACATCCAGTGGAAGGCGATATGATGTAGAATAATAACTGTGGGCTATTCAGGCTACTAACAACATGGCATATCATTGGCAAAGTGAAGGCTCAAGACAATGCAAGACAGGATGACAGACAGAATCACACAATCCAAGTCTGTTAAAACTATGGTTTTAAGAAGTAAAGTGATTATCTGGCAAAATCTGGGAATAGCTTGGGTAGGGATGGGCGTTTCAAGCAAAAATAATATTCGAAGATCGCTGGGTATTATTCGATGATTATTCGAAAATCGCACCCCTCCCCCACATGCACGCACACATGCATGTATAGGCTACACACCAGACCATGTGAGCAAAGCGGAGCGGTGTGACGCTTAAAAAAAAAGTTTAAAAATCTTAAACATACATTTCATATTTATCTTTAAATAATAAAATGTAATTTTTTTTATTTCATCTATGTTGATTATATGAAAAGGGAACCGCATGAGATTAGTAAGTTAGGATCATAAGATGCCCAATATATCGGAAAACATTTGGAATGGGTCAGACATTTTGACCACTTATTAAGTTTTGCTTTGTAGAAAGCCTTTCTTTAAAGTGAATTTCGTTTTGTATAAATTGTATCTTCATTTTAATCAATGTTTCATAAAAAATTGCCTGGATTAATAATAAGAAGCAAATATAGTAGACAATATAATCAGGACACGGAGGCGCTGGCGCATGAACTGGAGCTTGTCTCATAAATGAACCGAAACTCAGCGTGTAAGATACTTGCCTCACAGACCTGAGAAGTATATCTATAGAAAGCTTGAAATGTCTACTTTTAAACAAAACAATTAAAAACTTTAAGAAATTGGCTACTCTCTGCTTATGTAGGCTAATTCGTATGAAGTGTGCATTTCTCTCTATAGGCGCGTTCACTACTTCAAAGATGGTGAGTCAGCATCGTCAACTTTATCTTTGCAGCCGACGCTGACACAGAAAACACTAGTTTATTAATAAACAATTCAAATGTTTCATGCATAATCATTACTTTTACTGGTTCTTTGTGGCAAGCTTTATGCATGCGTTAAGATGCGGAATAGGCAATATATTACGATAACGCTCATTATGGTTTAGCATTCTCTCCCATATATATTTAAGTAATTAAATCAATATAAATATGTGATTAGACTAATGGCTTAAATTAACTACTACTAGTCGACTACAAAAAAAATTTAGTCGTGCACGGGCAGCCCTACTTATTTCACATATTTTCTGTCACAAAGGGCGTTCGGCGCTGAGTGGACTGAGTGAGTGGCGCATAATCTTCGGAAATATTACCACTCCGCTCACATGCTCTGGTGAGTCAATGTGTATCTTTTTCTGTTGTCTGAGAGTTGATTGACAGCTTTTAGATGCATTATTGGCATTGCCACCCTCTGGTTACATGAACATGTCACCGCATCAGAACCAAAAACGGGGATTTTTTAAAGACAATAATCACACAACCTATTCGATATTCTATAATAAAATCAACTAATTGAATATTCGAAAATCGTGAGTCAACCCTGAGCTTGGGTCTATTCATATAAGACACAACAGAACTGTACATAAACTCTAATGCCATAACAAGATGCACATATGTTCTTTTCTTATTGTTTCTATTATTTTTATTCTCTTTGAATTGTGCGCCTAATGAACATAGCTTATGCTTTCTCGGGAAGTATAAAGTGCACTTGGAGGACCAAGCCTCAGCCTCAGTCATTTTAGTCCATAGAAATTAACATATAGGCTAAACATAGCCTAACTGCTTAGAAAGAAAACACAGAAAAAATAGAGACCCTTCGGCCAAACTCGAAGTAATGCGCATACGTCCATCTGGCGAATGTACAGTCTTCTTCTGCCATCGTCACCCATGCTTTTCCACTGGCCAGCGCGAGCACAGAGGCCGACATCATGCCTTGCGACACTCCTGTAAAACCCGCTCTTAAACACGTCTTCACTGTCACATAATACAAAGGTACACCAGCAAGAGGGAGATGAATGAAATAAATCGCTATACATCTATATATCAGAAGCTGTAATTTAGTCTTTATTTACAAACTTGGACACCACACGTGGCTATTGACTGACCATTAACAGGCAATAACTTGCTTGCATTTTTCATTCGCGGTCTTGCTGGTTTAGTTTCTTTTTCCTTTTTTTTTTTGAACAAATAAATTTTGGGCTAAAAGTGTGTTGTAACGCAAGCGTTACTGAACATGTACCGAGTAAAATATTATTGAAAATTGATTATTAATTGCTTACACTACTGCGTTACAGCTAAAAGTAATACGTTTCTGTAATGCATTAATTTTGTAACGCGTTACTGCCAACACTGCTCCTTTGCCCACAATTGCCATGTTTTTACCCTGTTTCTTGATACCAGGTGTAGCAAAGAGTCCTCCCGTGTTGGTAGTTTCTTTCTGTTGCTTTCCTCTTTTGGCAACAGTACTCTTGGGGTACTTGGGGTACACTTTGGGGAAGCAGTCGAATGTGTAACACACACGTCCTGGACACCATCCCAAGCCACGTCCGCGGCGCACTCCAGGCTACACATCCAGCAGTTCACATTGCGATCGCACGGATGTCCGTACACACATCTGCACCATTTTCTTAAACAGGCTGCATATCCATATTTGAGAATGTCACTGGGGGTAAATCTACCAAGTAATGCGATACAAAACGTGGGCCATTTTCCCCGCATTCATTGAGGACTTTCAGACAACTCTCTATGTTGTTTGTGTCCTTTTGTGCTCCTTTGTGTGGTTTGGTTGGGTTAGAACGTCACAATGCTAGAGCAGCTGTTGCACAGGCTGCGCACTGTCCGCCATTATCCAGAGAAGGCAGAGAACAGAGGAGAACCAATTCGCATACTTTCCGCCCTACAAAGTATTCGAAAAATAGAATTAGTACGTCCCAAATCGTAGTATGATGAAATGAGTATTCAAAGATACCTGGATGGTCTACTTTTTTCAGATCCGTGAACACTAATGCAGGGATCCTGGAGGGCCACTGTCCTGCAGAGTTTAGCTGCAACCCTGACAAAAACTCTTTTCTAGTAATCCTGAAAACATTGATTAGCTTGGTCAGATGTGTTTAATTAGGGTTTGGGCTAAACTCTGCAGGACAGTGGACCTCCAGGACCGAATTTGCCCATCACTGCTCTCATGGCTAATATTGCCCATCACGCATTGGACAAGGATTCTATTGGAACTACAAACACAAGTGAAAAGTGTTAAAAAACTACAGACATGAAGGAGGTGCGAGTCTGGCGGTTATGTAGAGAGGTTTAGTTAAAGGGGTTTGAGTGATTAATCATCAGTATCTAACCTGATGAAAAAAAAATGTATTCAATGTTGTCTACATTATATTGCATCTGCAGCAGCATTGTAAACTTTTGTAAAGATACATTTAGCCATTAACTTTTAAATGCATCATTATATTCAAATTGCAAACACATGAGGAGAGTACGAAAGACCCACGACTGGCAGATCAACGTGCTCTCTGAAATGGTTGGAATTAAATTAGATTGAATGGAGGATTTTAACTTTGACAAGTTGATTGACAGGGCAGTTTAAGGTGACAGGATGGCCAACGTCCATTTAAAAACAGACATTTTCAAATTCCAAAGCTTGTAGGAGGTTCTTATTGGCAACAGTGACTTAGCCTACATCTTTCCTGTAGCCTTGAGTAAATTAACTTGTCTAAGAAAATGATCATTAAAACATATAAATATCAGCTGCGCCTATGTTTACTTTCTTCACTGACACAGACGAAAATCAAAAGAATATCAGTCAAAGTTCAGCTTTAGGAGGGGAAGAAATAGGGCAGGATAAGGAGACTGAGAGAAAAAGAAAGATGAAGATGAAGAGAGAGCAGGTATTGACAAATAATCTAATGACAAGGTATTAAAGCTATTTCTTATACATTTTTATAAGATATGGCCTTCAAAAGTCCTAAATTACACATAATAGGTCAGAGAAATTAGGGGGTGAGGGGGTGGTGGGGTGGTGGGGCTGTGGTGGGGTGGTAATGTGACAGTTGCTGTTCTAGCCAGAGCAAGTTAATGTTGCAGTGGAGTTAAAAGTCGAAAGTGAAGTAAGCTAATGTCAAATTTCCATATTTGTGATTGATTGATTTCTGTTGTAGTTGTCTTCAGCCATTTTGGTATGTTAAATTTGAGTCAGTTTTGGACTTCCTATTTTTATGTTTAAATTTACATTGTGAAAAACAAGGTTATGTTCCATATTGTGGTGTTCAGCATTTTTAACATAGTCTCATCATCATATCAGTCTAGATGTAAATGGACCAAAATTAAACCATTAAAATATCAAGTAAATAAGTATTGTGATACTTGGAGCCACAGTGACTCTCTTGTCCCAAAAAGTATTGCTATAGAGTAATAGAGTTCTCTTTCATGTCTTCTTGTGCTTGAATGTTCTGCTTTGCTGGTCCCATCGTGGTCTCCATCTCCGCCGGCTCTGCCATGGTCGCTTGATTCTCTGTGGTTTCCTGCTACACCAGTGGTCTCTTACTCCGCCAGTTTCCCTGTGGACCCATGTTTCATCATCTCCACCTTGGTCCCCTGCTCAGTCTGGTCCACTGTGGCAGTTTCCTGATTTGCCGTGGTCCTCGAGTTCTCTTGCTCCGCCAAAGCCCACCGGCTCTGCCCAAGTATTCCCATTCCTTGGCTCTACCTTGGTCCTCTGATCTTCATGCTCTACATCGCTTTGTTGTTCTGTGTTTCCTTGTGTGGCTCTGATTATCTCCTGCAATCTTAGTTATGCCCAAGTTAAGTGTTCTCATTGATTTATCTGTCAGTCCGTTTTTAACCTGTTTCCATCGTACCACCGACCTTCAATACATGGCTGCGATTGGGTTCACTATCATCGTGTGTCAGTGTATATTTGACAATTGCTTCCTGTTTCCTGCTTCCCTGTTTCCTGTGTCCTTTTGCAAAGAGGCTAAATATCTATATGACATTTTATCAACTTTATGTATAAATTAATATGGATGTTTTTTTTCTAGGAGTGAATAACAAAGTATCACCACACCCATTGCAGCCAAACAGGAAGAGTAACCCTCTTTCCCATTAGACTTACCATGATGAGAAAAATCCTCTAGGCAGCCATGTGAAAAGTGTGTGTGTGTGTGTGTGTGTGTGTGTGTGTGTGTGTGTGTGTGTGTGTGTGTGTGTGTGTTTGTGTGTGTGTCTGTGTGTGTCTGTGTGTGTGTGTGTGTGCATAACTGTTCATGTATTTGTGTACATACTTAGCAAAAGTTTAGGCACAGAAATGTCCCCAGCAGTGAGCTAAAGCTTCCCATGGGTGATATCCGAGGATGTCCTCACTTGGGGAAACAAACAAAGAAAATAAAACAAATACAGCATATCATTTTAATAAATATATTATTGACATGTCAAAAGTCTTTAGGGGTACAGCTAGAATGGGTATTAGCCTGTAGTACTAGTTATATGAAACCAATTGAAGTATATGATATATCTACAGACAAAAAGTATCACTCACTCACTCTCTCTCTCTCTCTCTCTCTCTCTCTCTCTCTCTCTCTCTCCGTGTATGTGTGTGTGGCTAAAAGAGCAGACACACTTCACTGTGGATACAGCTTGCCTAAGACATTTATTAATTCCTCTTTGAGTTTTGCTTGCAAGTCTCCAAAACTCTTCTCCAAAACCATTTTCCTGGTGAGTGTTTGTTCTTGCATACATATATTCTACATTTTTGAGTGTCTGTGTCTGTTTCCCCAATTCCCCCAAATGAATTTTAGTGCATCAAAATGATTGTCATTATAAGAATAATGATATACATTGGCTTTGTTATTTGTTATTTCTGTGTATTTCTTCTGTTTGCATGTCATAGAAATGGGGTTTAAATAGAATTAAACATAACAGGAGATCCTTTGAAAAGTTCAGGGAAAATTGTTGGTGTATTTTGCCGCGTTTCCACTGTAGGAACTTTTTCCCAGGAACTAGGGACTTTGGGTTTGGACACAAGCACTTGATGTGTTTCCAGCGCAGGAACTAGGGTCTAAAGTTCCGGATAAATATTTCCCCCTCCGAAGGTCCCTGCTTGCGTGGTAGTTCTTTTTCAAAGTTCAGGAACTTTCAGGGGTGGGACTTGGGCGCTGAACATGCTGATTGGTTAAGTTCATGTCGCATTTTGATTGGTTGACTCCACGCAGCATTTTATTTCAACCACCATTTTATAAAATCTGTTGCGGTGCGTGCAGTAACAGTTGTTTGCTATTCGAATCAACAATGGAGTTTGAAAAATGCATGTTGGCCATATTTGCGGTCCCGTGGACCGACAACGAGGTTCAGGCTTTATTAAGCTTAAATTCAGAGGATGAAATCCAATGGGAACTGTGAAGTAGCGCGCGTACTAGTCTAATAGTCGAATAGTCTTCACAGTACTTTAGACCGCGGTGGAAATGCAGACAGCAACAGGTCGGGGGCGGGGGGGGTGGGGGGGGGGTCAAATTCCTGGGACAAATTGTTCCGGGTAATTTCGGTGGAAACGCGGCTTTAGTGTGTCTCATCATAACTCATGAATTCCCCCAGTGATCATGAATATTTACACAGTTATATTGGTAAAGTTTGCTATTTATGGCAGGAAGTGGATATTACTTGACTTTTCCAATAATGCGTTCAGCTCTTTTGACGTTTTTCCCTCCAGGCATCAAGATGAACGTGAGTCAAGTGAACACTTCACTCAACTGCGAGCGGAACACTAGAGTAATGTCCATACTCTTCCCTTGTCTGTACACTGCTCTTTTCCTGGCTGCTTTTGTGTTGAACACTCTGGCCGCCTGGATCTTCTTCCAAATCCGCAGCAGCTCAACATTCGTTGTGTACCTGAAGAATGTAGTCATGGCTGATCTATTGATGACCCTTACCCTGCCTGTAAAGGCATTGACCGATGCAGGGTTTGGTTCCTGGCACCTCCGGGCTTTTCATTGCCGGTACTCAGCTGTACTCTTCTATACCACTATGTACATCAGCATCCTTCTTCTCGGATTCATTAGCTTGGACCGATACCTAAAGATTGTGCATCCGTTCGGGAAATGTGCTTTTCAGAGGGTCGGGGTGGGTCGGATCCTGTGTGCAGTTATCTGGGTGGTTATGCTGTCATTGGCTCTGCCCAATGCCATCCTGAGTAACCAAACACCACTGATCTCCGCTGGTGGAAGGCTGCGATGCACCAAGATGAAGGGGATGATGGGACT
Organism: Siphateles boraxobius; assembly: GCF_051911475.1. Lineage (NCBI taxonomy): Eukaryota > Metazoa > Chordata > Actinopteri > Cypriniformes > Leuciscidae > Siphateles > Siphateles boraxobius. Next base: position 2,794,962 of record NW_027509019.1, on the reverse strand, counting down.
CATGTGGCATGAAGGTTTTAACTACTTCTGCCAGGTTGTTTTTTGGGGTACATTGGCACTCATGGTTGTCTGCTACACCTTCATCAGCAGGAAAGTGTTTGAATCGTACCGTGCATCACAAAGCAGCAGTGACGCAGCCAGTAAACAGACCACATCGAAGGTAAAGTGCACTTTCTTCAACTTCCCTTATGCAACCCCGAGAGTGTAGACACTGAAGTTTTGTGAAGATGCAGCTAGAAGGATATTCAGGGCAGTGTTTCCCAATCCTGTTCCTGGAGGCACTCCAACAGTGCACATTTTGGATGTCTACCATATCTGACCCATCCATTTCAGTCTTGAACTCTCTGAGCCCTATCTTGCACCCGGCGCAAATGACTTTGTACACTGACGCATGTATCATTCCTATTTTACACCCGCGCAAAGCGGACTTTTCCCTCCACAGACACACGTCGGCAAACTAAGAAATACACTTGCGCTCCCCGGGGCAGTTCAGCGCAAAGAGGAGGCGTGTTCCGGTGCAAACTTTCCCTCATGCTATTTTGCAGTTCTATAAAACAATTGCGCCACTGACCAGAAAAAACCTAGTCTAAAGTCAGTGGCGCGTTGCGCGTACATTCAGATGCTATTTTAAGCGCGCATGCTTGGCCATAAAACAGAGTGTGAACAACACGCATACACTGTAGATGATTCTCTCATCCACACAGATGCATTTAACTTTTTGCAAATGATACATTATTATAAGGAAAAATATTAAAACACGAGGGAAATCATTGTTGTATCCATGACGATGGGGAAAATAGGCATAAAGCTTACACATTTACCCAAATTATTATATGCATGTTTAACCGAAGTTAATTTGGGTGGGTTTGTCCATTCCCCAATGTCACTTCTCTTTCTTTTACGGCCCTGATGAGAACATCGATCTCCTCGGCTGAGAACCGATTCTGAAGCACGCCTGGTAAATAGTATTGCGCGATGGGAAAAGCGCACCTCGTTCATCATGCTCTTAAAGGGAATGTGATATAAAGCTCTTATTGGTTTGTTTCCCTTTACGCCCAAACCACACCTATGAATAATGAAGCTACTTCAGACCAACCCCTTTTAGATTTGCGCCAGGCGCAAGAGGCATTTATCCCGCCGGGAAAATAGCAACAGCGCCGGGATCCGCCCACAAAGTTACTTGCGCTTTGCGCTTTGACACTTGCGTTTCAGATCGTTAAAATAGGGCCCTCTAAAATTGAGCTGATGAGTTGAATCAGTTGTGTTTGATTAGGAGGAGTTAGAAATTTGTACTGCCTGGTGTGCCTCCAGAATGAGGGATGGGAAACACAGTTTCAAAGAATTGGAAATGATATTGATTAATATAAACATAAGCTAAGTGTGAACTTGCATACTGTCTAGTACAGGGCTGGGCAACTCAGACCCTCAAGACCTACTTTCCTGCAAAGTTTAGCTCCAACCCTGATCAAACTTAACTGCCAATAACTTTCTAGTAATCCTGAATATCTTTATTAGCTTGTTCAGTTGTATTTGATTAGGGTTGGAGTTAATAGGCTTGTTCGACTTGAAGCGGCACTGCACAGTCCGATTTGTTTATGACATCAAAGTACCGTGAGAGTAATTCAAAAGCATACGGAGCCCTCTGCTCTCTAATCGCTCTCGCGGTACTTTGATGTCATAAACAAACTGGACTGTGTAGCACCAGTTCAAGTCGAACAAGCATATTAACTCTGCAGGAAAGTGTATATCAAGGACCAGAGTTGCCCAGCCCGGATCTAGTAGTTTGGGTGTGGGTTCATCTAAAGTGGATTTTACTGCAGTAATAGACCAGTGCCCATTGGTTTCTATGAATGGTCATACAGAATATACTTAACAATAGCCCAAAACATGTCACCCAAATTTCGGCCAGGCCAAAAATAAAAAGTACTGATTATCTCACAGATGTAATACCTGCTACAGACCCTGCAATTTCAGCAATCCTAAAAGATCATTACAAATCACACTGTACGACATGGATCTAATGGGGATGATGACAATGATGACACCTATTGAATCTTAAGTTAGTGTAGAAGAATATAATGTCATCAGCAAGTACCAGTGACAAACAAATTAATCAAAATGAATCGTACATTTCCAATTGTGTGCTGAAAAAAAGAGGAGGAATCGATATAGGAGAATATGGACGTGGTCGTTGCTAGAGAAAAGAGGCCAGCTTGTCATGCCAATTTTGTAAATAGAGCTTGAGGTAAGAAGTTTTATGTTTTAGCATCATGTCTCATTGATCAACGCGCCATTTCATATTGCAATTGTATTGACTAGTCTGTAGACATAGGTCGTAGCAGGAAACACTGTGAGATGATCATGCTAAATTCCTGACATTGTTAGAAAATTATCAGAGGCTATCTTTGGTCACAAGACCATCTTTGAAGCTCGCTCACTGTACGACGTAGGACCATTGTTTAGGAGGCACGGCCACAGAAATCGCCACGATTGGTCATCTTTCGTCTCGTCGTCTTTCATCGTATAATGTGTACCAGGCAACTCAGAAAACACTTTCCCCAAAATATATTCTATGAGTTTTTTTTCCTCAAATATTGGATGCCACCTACCTGGAAAACTTGGAGAATCCATGCACTGATAATGTATTACCTCACAAACACTCTGTATCAACCCTGGTACTGATTAAAGCTTGACATAACGAGAAAGTAGTTTCCAGTTTTGTGTGCAATTTGCATGGGACCATCAATAAGAAATGTGGGCTGTCTATGGCCTTGGTGTCTTATCTTGGTATGGGTGTGCTGTTACTTTGCTAAGTGATACGACAGGTGAAAAAATCCAATAGACACATTGAAGGAGGGACCCGAGCCAGAGAGACCAAAATGTCATTAGCTGGGTTTCAATCCAAATGGGTTTTAATCAAGCTTCAGTGTAGTTAGCAGTGTTTTATAAATAGTGTGTACTAACTGCTTTTTTCCCCAAAAGGAAGCTCACTGTAGTTGAATTCGATTTAATAATTTTTTTGACAAGCTCCAGTTTCTGGTGTACAGCATGCTAACCAGTGCTAAACCCTCCTCTGCTCCACAGGTGTTTGTGGTAGTGGGTGTTTTCTTTGTATGCTTTGCACCCTTCCACCTGGCCCGAATCCCTTACACCCTCAGTCAGACCCGGAATACTTCTGCCCAGTGCTGGGCCCAAAACCAGCTATACTTTGCCAAAGAGATCACACTCTGGATATCATCTACTAACGTGTGCCTGGACCCTCTCATCTACGTTTTTCTGTGCCGAGTCTTCCGCAAGAAGCTCACTGCCACACTGAGCCGCCGTCCGCACCCACACGGGTCTCTGACAGAGACCTCCACCAGAATGGAGATGCCAGTCAGAGGCCAGAGGCCATTGTGACACAAATACGGGTTTAGGTCGTCGTTGACATTCTTCATCCTGGGGCTGTTATGAAGTTCAAGGGTCCATGGAAATACACTGCAAAATAATTTTCTTAATCAGTATTTTTCTCCAGCACAAATATCTAAAAGTGTCTATAAACTTGTTTTAAAGATATAGATATTTTCATTGGAACAGTTTTTTTGCAGTGTATGGGGGAGCAGAAATAACAAAATAAAAAACACTCCCTTATCTTACCAGCACCACCTTGTCTTTCTTGCAATAAAACTGTTAAAAAGTAAAAAGAAAATTTGGTTACACTCTACATTAAGGTTCCATCAGTGGCGGTTCTAGACCATTTCAACTGGGGGGGCCAAGCTGGGGCCAGTTGTACTGTTTGAGGGGCCAGTTACATTTAGACCTTATTGTTGTCATATCATTTTCTGCACTGCACTGCAGCCATTAACAGGCAAAATACCATGTTTATAATCATTCAACAATGCATTTGCATTTCCATTATATTTTTACATTTGCATTACATATTCAGTATTAGTCACAGTAACTGTAATTGACATGATGTCCTTCTTTCTCTTCATTTTGGTGAGAACTATAGAGCAAAAGCAATGGGGACCAAGAAGCATATTAATTCATTTACTGAAAATAACGGACTTGCTAGGTAACTACTAACCGTTTACAGGGTTCATGCACACTTTTTAAAGTCAAATTTAAGGCTTTTTAAGACCTGAAGAAATCAAAATTCATACCGTACATTAGGGGTGTGCAATATTCACAAAAATATATCTCAATATTTTCAATGTTTTGTTGATAATTAGATGATATTTTACTGATTGTGTTTTTGTGCTGGTGCCATGGCTGGTTTAGGCCTGTTGTTGACAGCAGACTCCCAAAGATATTCATATTTTTTAATATTCTATGCAGTGGTCAGTTAACAGCAGGGACCGAAATTAATTTTTTAATTAATTTTTAATTAATTTAATTTGCCACCTTAAATTGATTTCGAGGGGCATTTTCACCTATATATGGACATTCTTTCTAAACTTATTTAGAGTTATGGATCACCTTTTATGTCAAATACTAACATTCAAATTATACAGTAATTATACTTATTTATACAATAATACTTAATTATACAATAATTATACAGTACCACTGTTACCAGTCAAATTAAATAATTTAATCAAAATCCATGTTTGCAGTGCAGTCTAGAGGTGACACAGAAGTGGCATTAATATATTTACACTCCATTTATAATTGCATAAATAAAGCTATGAGATTTTTTTTAAATCAATATTTAAATATGAAATGATTTCTAATTTTAATGTTTTAATTAAAGGGTGCTTTAAATATGAAACTAAAACCGCCAGTAGGCGGCGGCAAGTCACAGTCTTAATAAGTGAGTTGAGGGATTCATTTATTCAACTGATTCGTTTAAACGGCTGATTCATTCGGGAAAGGAGCAAGTGATTCCTTCAAAACACGGATTTCAGTCAATAAATCATCGCCGTCTGTTGCATTGAGACTCTGCTACGGTTTCATTTTGAAATTCTAGTCGGCGAAATAAAGGGAAAACAAACAATATTGACAATATTGTGTCTAAAAAGTAACGCCCAATGTTAACTTATTGTTAATTTAACTGTTGTATAACATCAATATCACAGTTGCAATTGTGCACGGGAAAACGGCACTATTGCTGATCTGATATTCTGATATAAGAACATAATATGATATAAATATAAGACATAAACTAATTTGGGGACATAGCCTACCTATGAACCGCACACAGCAGTGAAAGGACGAGAGACAAATGCGATGTCAGCTCACAGTGCCTCGTACATAGTTAAAACAATGATTACAATATTTGAATAGACAATACACATTGCACACCCAATACGCACATAAAGAATGAACTTGCAACTGACCAGCTTTCTCCTTCTCTCCTCTCTCGCGTGCAGGAGACAGACGTTATTCTGCCGCGATTCCCGCCAATGTGATGCGAATTGTCACGTGAACAAGCAAATCCACAAAGATAGAATAATAAAAAAAATAATACGCATACAACGATAACAACGATAGCAAAAAAACAGTTTTGTCAAAATTATTTCACACTCCACATTTAGGGGGGCCACAAGGGGGGCCAAGCTTGTTGTCGCAGGGGCACGGGCCCGGGCAATGTACAGATAGTTAACTAATGTTAACAAAGATTAACAAGTACAGTAACAAGTGTATTGCTCATGCAGGGGCGTAGCAAGTTTTTTTTTAAAGTGCGGGGGATGGATGTGGTTTGGCACAACATTATACAAACAACATATATATATATATATATATATATATATATGCAACCAACAACCAACTGACTAATGAACATATGACTAACTACCTCTCATTTACAGTTTTTTTCAATCGCTAACAAGCGCTTACCCATACTTCAGATACTTTTCCTAAACTCTTAACACAGACTCACACCTACAAAACACAATTGGCCAAATTGATAATTTTCTTCTCAAAAACACATTTTGGTAAATATATACTAACTCTTCATTTCAAAATAGAACACATCTTTCTCTGCACACACTAACTTTACCAAAACACTGGAAATCTGACTCAGAATGAAATTATTCTGTCAAAGCATAACACTTGTTTTCACTTCACAAGGTACATGCAGTCAATCAAAGTACACCAGGTTTCAAAATACTGGCTATTGTTGACATTACAAAAACTTCATAGACTTTTGTGTTTCAGATTTACAGGTATTTGCATGCAAAACATGCAATCCACCGTTTTTACACTAAATTTCTTGGTTAGGAACTGTATGTCGACATTTACAGTAATGTTCACATTCAAAAGCATTCCAGTAAAAAGCTTATCAGTTTTTTTCCTTTACTGTTTACCAGCCTCTCTTAGTGAAAGACTGTGGTTGATTACATGGTCAATGATTGTGGCACGAATTTCATCACTGACTACTGTTCTTGCAGCCCTTGGAATGCCACCACCACGCATTCTTACACCTCTACCTTGCCCTCTCTTTGGGCCTCTCACTGCACCTCTCACTGCAGCTCTCTCTGCACCTCTCACTGCACCTCGCACTGCACCTCTCACTGCACCTCTCACTGCATCTCTCACTGCACCTCTCACTGCACCTCTCACTGCACCTCTCACTGCACCTCTCACTGCACCTCTCACTGCATCTCTCACTGCATCTGTCACTGCATCTGTCACTGCACATCTCACTGCACCTCTCACTGCACCTCTCACTGCTCCTCTCACTGCACCTCTCACTGCATCTCTCACTGCATCTGTCACTGCATCTGTCACTGCACATCTCACTGCACCTCTCACTGCACCTCTCACTGCACCTCTCACTGCATCTCTCACTGCATCTGTCACTGCATCTGTCACTGCACATCTCACTGCACCTCTCACTGCACCTCTCACTGCTCCTCTCACTGCACCTCTCACTGCAGCTCTCACTGCATCTGTCACTGCACATCTCACTGCACCTCTCACTGCACCTCTCACTGCACCTCTCACTGCTCCTCTCACTGCACCTCTCACTGCAACTCTCTCTGCACCTCTCACTGCAGCTCTCACTGCTCCTCTCACTGCATCTCTCATTGCTCCTCTCACTGCACCTCTCACTGCTCCGCTCACTGCACCTCTCACTGCAGCTCTCACTGCAACCTCTCACTGCAGCTCTCACTGCAACTCTCACTGCAACTCTCACTGCAACTCTCTCTGCACCTCTCACTGCAGCTCTCACTGCTCCTCTCACTGCATCTCTCATTGCTCCTCTCACTGCACCTCTCACTGCTCCGCTCACTGCACCTCTCACTGCAGCTCTCACTGCACCTCTCACTGCAGCTCTCACTGCAACCTCTCACTGCAACTCTCTCTGCACCTCTCACTGCAGTTCTCACTGCACCTCTCTCTGCATCTCTCACTGCAGCTCTCACTGCACCTCTCATTGCACCTCTCACTGCAGCTCTCACTGCAGCTCTCACTGCATCTCTCACTGCACCTCTCTCTGGAGCTCTCACTGCACCTCTCACTGCACCTATCACTGCAGCTCTCACTGCACCTCTCACTGCACCTCTCACTGCACCTCTCACTGCAGCTCTCACTGCATCTCTCACTGCAGCTCTCACTGCACCTCTCACTGCAGCTCTCACTGCACCTCTCACTGCACCTCTCACCGCACCTCTCACTGCACCTCTCACTGCACCTCTCACTGCACCTCTCACTGCATCTCTCACTGCACCTCTCACTGCACCTCTCTCTGCACCTCTCACTGCACCTCTCATTGCACCTCTCACTGCAGCTCTCACTGCAGCTCTCACTGCATCTCTCACTGCACCTCTCTCTGGAGCTCTCACTGCACCTCTCACTGCACCTATCACTGCAGCTCTCACTGCACCTCTCACTGCACCTCTCACTGCACCTCTCACTGCAGCTCTCACTGCATCTCTCACTGCAGCTCTCACTGCACCTCTCTCTGCAGCTCTCACTGCACCTCTCAGTGCACCTCTCACTGGGCCCCTTGCTCTTACTCTTCCTCGTCCAGACATTACAGTGTTTTTCTTTTTCTGTTTCCAAAAACATCACTCCTCAAAGTCCTCCTTTTACTGTATAAGTGTCAATGTAATAGAAAAAAATAACCCCTGCCACTGAGTCTAAGCCAGACTGGAATCAGCTATGGTTGGCCCAATTTACCCAACATAAATCAGCTATGTGTCAATTATTCAATTGTTTGTTTATTATTAGCTGAGATATATTGTTTTTGAACTGATATCATTGAAGAAGCCGAGGTTTTTATACTGTATCTAAGGTTTGGAATATTGTTTTTGCTATTGTGGGATGGTGTGTGTTAACATTTGTAAATACTACAAAAATAATCCATAATTTTGTTGGGAGGTATAGCTTGTCTGTTAAGAAAATGTAAGCATTGTGGAAATGTGTTCACTGACTGCATATTGTGTGAAAACGACATGAAATGTGTGAATGGTATGGCCACAAAAGACCGATGCTGTGCTAATTGTGTTTAGAGTTTTGAAAATGTGACAACTGGTTGGACAAACGCTTGTTAGCGATTGAAAAAAACTGTAAGAAGGAGACAAACTGTTCAGCGATCTTTTTTCTGTTTACCCTGTCCAGCTTGTCTTTATGCACACAGCAACACTGTTGAGGCAGGTTTGGGTCATGGTCCCTCCTCCTCGTCAACTCCCTGCCTTCTTCATCACAGTTACTTTATTCATTGCTTGTAGGGCTGCAACTAACGATTATTTTAATAATCAATGAATCGTTGGATTATAATCGGATTTTAAAAAAGCATTAATTTCCAACCCTTTATTCAAAAACCGAACTGACAGTGCAAATTCACAGTCAAAAAAATCCAGTGCAAAAAAATGGACTAACACAAAAAACATACACATGTGTGCTTTACATCTGCCAAATATATAGGCTTTTTAAAAAATAAAGTTCACAAAAAGATGTACATTTTTATTTAAAGGGACCTGAGCTGTCAGAACAATAAATAATTTATAAAAAATAAAGAAAAAATCTGAAAACTTAACAGGATTTGTTTGAACGTCAGAACTTGTTTCTCTACACTACATTCGCACACACTCACACTCACAGATGCACACACTCACAAACTTGTGTTTTGTTTAGTTTTTTTGTCAAAGATGTTATAATCTTTAACAAAATGTTTGACATTATTTGACAAGCAAATGCTCACAAAAGACAAGTCTTGCGCATGGATAATAGGTAATAATAATAGCAATAATAATTATAACAGAAGATAATACCTCTAGTATACCCCTAATATTAATTATAATTACAATGTGTATAAAATATAAACAGGCTACGATATAAAATATGTTGGATTGACCACCTCCTATGGTGTGTAAGGTATTTTGCAGCTCATCCTTTCCGAGGATAGTGAAGTTTCTCTGAGTACATATGACTCTGAGTCATTTAGAGTAAAGATTGAAGAATTCAGTGCTGCAAATTGTGGAAAAAATATTCCCCTAGTAGTGGTAATTGGACAGACAAGAAAGTGTTTTCATCTTCTGTCTATCTGATTCAAATCAAAGCCTGCTAATTCAGTGGTAAGAATTTAATTGTTTTTATTTATAGGCCTATTGTTGTCCATTTATCGAACTTCCATGCCTCTTTTATAGTAATTATATATTACTATGTAGTATGTACCAAATTACTAATGCTCAGACACACTCGGTCTCTCTCGCGTGATCTCGGACACACTCTGTGTCTCTCTCGCGCTCGCAGAGTTCGCTTCGCTTTTGTCCAGTCCGGCGCCTCATAGATCTGCTCCGCTCCGCGCTCAACGCAACTTTTATTTATTTATATTTAAACATCTCTGCGAATTATTGACTGGCGTAATAATCGCGCGACACAACGAATCGAATGAAATTAATGAAATTCATTGCCAATTTAATAATCGATTTTTATCGATTCGTTGTTGCAGCCGCACATAACCGAATTTAGCTAGCTGCTGAACAATATCCCAATTAGCATTAGTCTAAAAAACGAAATATAATACAGAAAACACTCGACATGTCAACAAAACATAAACAGAACATCTTCCCAAACACATATCAAGCTTATTTAAAAACCTCGACAGCATAAACACTCATTCAAAAAGAGAGATGTAAATAACCATAACCATAAATTCCCACGTCCTCAGCACAGCTAACCGATAAATCTAACACACCAAGAGAGGCGGGACTTAAGGCAGAACAGCCAATCATCAGCCGGTCACACTCAAAGCCGGTGTCATGTCTGAGAGGAGGCGAGCAGCGAGTGCAGACACAGAGCGGCCAGAGACACGGAGGAGCGACTGTAGTAAGGCGTTTGTGCAAAACTGCAGAAAAAGTGCGGGTGTTGAACCCTCTCATCGGGAATCACATCCCCCACGGGTGCGACGCCCCTGTGGTCAGTTCATGTTAGTTAAAGCATTAACTAATGAACCTTATAGTAAAGTGTTACCGAATTAACTAACGTTACCTAATAAGATCTTATTTGAAACGGTCACTGAAAATGTTATAGTAACATAGATACATTTTTGTGATGTACCAACCTTGAACATCAGTTCATTGAAATTCAGTGTTAGATCTACATTGACAGGGTTATTTTCACTGACCTTAAGTGTTCTTTATTATCAGAAACAACAGCAGTTTTTGTTTCCCTTCCAGTTATCTTGCCCTCACTGTCTCCTCTTCCTGTGAAAAGCCTTTTGGACGATCAGTTTTAGTGGGAGGAAATAAAAAAATATCTAGAATTTTTAAGCAATGCATTATATCTATATAGGTAAAATATATTTAATATATATATGTAAGTAAAGTAAAATATGTTTTTGGTTAACTTTACTTGAATACAAATTAGGACTACCAGTAGAGTAGACTGAGCATTTTTTATTTGCTTTTGTTGAACAGAATAAACAAGTTTAGGCGATCAGTTGAGTATTTTTATGCTCTTTTCTCAGTGATGGCAAATACACATGGATCCACCATCAGTGCAGTAAATGATGAGATAGAAACAACAAAGGAGGATTAAAATGAAAACCCAACAAAGTCTTTCAAAAATATCTTTGCAGAAATGTGAACTACACGCTTTAAATTTTCCATGTAGTCAGAAGATGGTAATGTGAATGAGCACACAGATGATGGGTCCGTGTACTTTTTCGTTCATTCATTATTCTATTTCAGAATGAAAGATGAAATTTAAAAAGGGTGCAGCTTGGTTTTTTGTTTAAAAGAAAAAAAAACAGAAATGGCTGTATTTTGTTTCCCAAATGTATTGTTGTCATCAAATAATAGTACTGGAAATTTGAACGAAATTTCGGATCGTTTTTTAATTTGTAATATTTATTTGTACGTTTATTGTATTTCATTTGACGGATCCTATCTTTACCCAGAAGTAAATTACACCGTCGTGCGCATTCATATCCACGACAATATCATGGATCAGATTCATTACATGTTGTTTAAAGGGCTAAAACGGGTCAGCTGTTGGAACAATTTTCCAGGTAAGTTTAGAAATATGTTTTCTGTTGTTTAAAAAACTTTTTTTCTAGACCGCATTTGCTAATATTTGCTAACATGAATGCTAGCTAGCATCGCTCTCGTTCACAATTTGCATAGCACAATGTGGCTTTCCCTGCAGATATAATTGTAGGCAAGATGTTATCTTGATGTTCCCACATCTGCCAGCCCTCTCGGTTATTCATGCGCCACAAAGACACACAGGTATGTTGATGATAAGAAGAGCTCTGTTGTTAAGCAGCAGGTGGTTTAATGTGAATTTAGACCTATTAGTGACAGCGTTGTTGTGTGCGGCAAAAATGTAGCTCGTATCTCTTCAATGGTGTCAGGGTGCTGTGGGCAACATCTGTGGCGCTGTGGCCTTCCACGGCACCAAACACCAGTGGGCAGTGGCCTTGGCTAAACTCGGCCCAGGATGACTTTTTTTCGTTTTGCACAGTAGCCAACAAAGATGACATTATGAGCAGGGGCATTACAAAGCACCCAGCGTCAAACTATACATGTGGTCCCATACAAAAATGTAATATATGGCCATATATGTACTTATATTTTAAATAGCATGACATATATCTTTACATATATTTGACTTATCTGAGAACACAATATATGGCTGCAACATATATGAACATTTATGTGTCCAAACATGTGAAGAAAATATTTGAGTTCATCCATATATGATACCATATATCTGCATGTATTACAGTATAGTAGTGGTTTCTCGCATATATGGACAACATTAAGTAAAAATATGTGACATACATATTTGTTTCCCACATATTTAATACAAGTATGTAAACATACATGCATATGATACTGATGCATTGAAATAAGTACATATATGCGTCTTACATATATTTAACATTTATGTGCATATACTGGAAAATATATGGCACTTACATGAAAACGGCCATTTTTGCTATATTTTGAAATATATGTTTCATATATGTCTATGTGTTTTATATATATGAATTTTTGCATATATTCTCATATAGGCAGCAGACATACATGGACACTGACATTATATATGTAATTTACATATATTGACATAATGACGGGTGTGAACCCGTCACAGAAACCAGGGACACAAGTCGGCAGCACAACTTTCGAGCAAAATGAGAAAGAAGAGTTTTTTTTCAAAATTGGTGATTTTCAATTTTTTGGAGAATCTGTTAATTGAAATCACGAAGAAGCCTCTCCATGTTTGAGATAGCAGTATTGGTATATTTAAAAGCTTACATTTTGAGGTTGAAATCGGCTTGTTTTCGGAGATTCTAGTATGCAGTAGGGGCGTGGCGTGTCATTGTCTGTGTGTATATCCATACTGAATAACCCGGCGCTTTTGCCCCCGCCCTCCAAGTCAACCACATGGCTACTTATTATGCTGTGCTCTGGCCAGCTCTCTCTGATATCAAAATTCAATGAAGATGGATGCCGCAAAGATTGTCGCAGACGAGATGAACCGTCTGGCAGTTACACCGAAAATGTTTTCGCCGCACTTCGTGGGCTCGGGAAACTGAACCGGAGGTATGGGCGCAGCGCGCTCGCCCTCAGTGCTTCAATACGGCGGCTCGGCTCGCTGACAGCGGTGGCTGGCTGTTTCATATGTGACGGAGAATCGAAATAGAGGATGCAGTTAAGACATTTGCTGCTGCGATGAAGGCCTGCCGTGCGTGTTTCTGAAATGTAAGTTAAGCTTCATTTGCTCTTTAGTCGTTATTTAAGATGCTGAACCTGCTGATGATATAATGTGCTTGCGGACATTTCATTTGTGTGTGTATACGCACATAAGAAAGTGGTGTAAAGAGATTTGCAACAGTAATTTGAGGAGGTGAAATGTGATTATTTGGAAAATTGCAGAAATGACTGCTTAAAGAAAAATGCCAGCAGGCATTTGCCTCCTACATAAACTTTAATATTGTTGACATTTTGGGCACACGAGCGTTGCGTACTATTTGCGCTATATGTAGGCCTATGGCTTATTGGTCTTTGTTTGTTGTTGTTGGTTTTGCGTTATATGTATATGGCATATTGGTCTTTGTGTGTTGTTGCTGGTTTTGCGTTATACTGTATGTATATGGCATATTGGCCTTTGTGTGTTGTTGCTGGTTTTGCGTTATATGCAGGCTATATGGCATATTGGTCTTTGTGTGTTGTTGCTGGTTTTGCGTTATATGTATGTGGCATATTGGTCTTTATGTGTTGTTGCTGGTTTCGCGTTATATGCAGGCTATATGGCATTATTGGTCTTTGTGTGTTGTTGCTGGTACGTTGCAAATAGAGGGGCAGCACAATTGTTTTTCGCCTAGTGCGGCAGAAGTGCACTCATTCGAAGTGTAAAAAAAGCTGTAAAGCACATGGAGGAGCTTTACAGGGGGTATGGCTTATCTAAATGAGATGTAAATGAGCCCTATTGTCACCCCCAGCAGCAGAGACAGGTGAGAACTGCACAATCTTTTAGAGCTCGTTTTCTCCTCTTTGAGCTTTTTTAAGTGCCTACTTTAAAATGGCCACAACTTCTCCAAATATTATCAGATTTCCACATGTTACACATCGTTGGAAAGCTTGGATATTACACTCTCAGAATCTATGAATAACTCAAAATGCCCCAGAACCGACTTGTGTCCCTAGTTTCCGTGACTGGTCACATATATTAAATTTCTGTATGGGGTAGTTTAATGTCATTAAATGTTTGTTATTTTGTTTAACAAAATCATTACAATTATGGTAGAAAACCCAACAGGGAATTTGGGACACTATACTGAAGGTATTCTCTGGTGATGTTTATGTTTTATCATGTTTTAGGTGTCACCACCGATTGTGTTCCTAACAGATGCCTCCAACATGGCGGTGTTCCCCTCAGGCAATGAGTATTTTAGCACAATAGATTTGGCGCCCCCGAGGACAATATGAGGTGCATGGGGCAGCCTCTGAAGCCCTGCAACAATCACCCCATCCCCATCCCCATCCCCACCCCCAACCCCATCCCCATCACCAACCCCATCCCCAACCCTATCCCCATCCCCATCCCCAACCCCAACCCCATCCCCACCCCACCCCCATCCCCACCCCCACCCCCAACCCCATCCCCATCACCAACCCCATTCCCATCCCCATCCCAACCCCACCCCACCCCATCCCCAACCCCATCCCCAACTCCATCCCCAACCCCAACCCCAACCCCATCCCCATCCCCAACTCCAACCCCAACCCCAACCCCATCCCTATACCTATCCCCATCCCCAACCCCATCCCCATCCCTATACCTAACCCCATCCCCGACCCCATCCCTATACCCAACCCCATCCCCATCCCTATACCTAACCCCATCCCCAACCCCATCCCCATCCCTATACCTAACCCCATCCCCGACCCCATCCCTATACCTAACCCCATCCCCAACCCCATCCCCATCCCTATACCTAACCCCATCCCCGACCCCATCCCCATCCCTATACCTAACCCCATCCCCAACCCCATCCCTATACCTAACCCCATCCCCAACCCCATCCCCATCCCTATACCTAACCCCATCCCCGACCCCATGCTCGTCAAGGTGCCGGTGCCACCACTTCATCTGCAACAGCAGGCCTACCCCCAACGGCCACACAGTCAAAATCATATCAGAGGTATGTAGAGTTGCATTTGTTGGTTAGGTAAAACTGAATAATTTCATTGTTTTTTGGTGATATGTATTCTTATTTTTAAATTTGATGACAGCAACATGTCTCAGAAAAGTTGGGGGAGGAAAAATTGAGTAATGCTAACCACAACACCAGAAAGGACCTGTTGCACCTAATTATGGTAACTGGCGAAAGACAATTATATGCTAAAGAGCATTCATTCCTGTCCAATACAGGATTTTGACTGCCCTACAATACTGTGTTAATAATTTTCTGCTGTTCATGCACCAAATGTGAAAGAATATTGACTCCTAACTGGCCATTTTAGATGAATGATGAAGCCTTCCCTAAAATGTCCATGCTATGCACCCCCATAACATTTTATATGCAGACTTTTCAACTGAGCACTTACAGAAAGCTGGATGGTCCCAGAACACAAAAAGTTAATTATTTCCAAAAACTGACACATTTTGATTAAACAGTAAACAACTTCAGCACAGATAAGAATGCTGCAGCCTTGTATCATGCCTAAATGTCATTTGCATGGTATGGTTTTCATAGACAGGGATTATTCTATGCTTCTTAGAGTCAAGACAATGCTTTTCATTATAGAATTGGATCGTATTTTCTAAGCCTCAAAGATAGCAGAAATCCAATATTGCTGTGCAATAAATAAGTAATGAACAAATCCATATCTTTACTGATGATTAGATTATGCTCTTTTATGTACGAAATCATGTTGCCAGTTAACCTAATTGGCTGTGAAATTGTTCTCCATATGTTGTCTTTAGCATTAGTCCAATCTTACAGCCTTGAAGTAAATGGGTATCTACTAATACATCACCCCTTTGAATATATTCTAGATCTGTGTTCATGGCCGAATTTGTACATGGAAAACTTCAGCCCAGCAGAATGATCGTCATGAGGTTCATGGAGGGTGATGCCACTGTGGAGGGCATTCTGACAAAATTCCAAGATGACCTGGGAGCCTATGACCCCTTGGTCCTGACAGACGAACAGGGGAATGAGATACTCGATTCGGAGGGAACCAGAGTTTCAAAAAAAAAGTCTTTATCTTTGTAGTCTAGATCAGGGGTTCTTAAAGCTTTGCAAGCTGGGCGCCCCTTTCGAAGGTTTGAATATTGTGTTGCTTACATTGGTCCCTCCAAAAAGTACTGGGTCATTTCAATCATAGATAGTATAACTTCTATTTTTCATCTCTGTAATATTGTGGATGTTTTTCTTGCCTGACTGCCTAGGCATCCATAGATCTATTTATCTGAAATACTATTGTTTCCTCTCTATAGGCTCTATCTATTGGAAGCATAATGCTAGAAAAATCCTTGCAGTGCCAGAGCACCAGTTTGCTGATATGAAGAGTGGGTAAAGAAGGAGATCAACGTAAGTACCCTAAACAAATGAACTGTCAATATAATTAGTCTAATGTATTTTTTAGCAGAAAAGATGACAAATCAATGAACCTTCCTGAGGTTTATGATAAAATAGAAGAGGTCGTGAGGGCTGCCCATTGCTCCATGATGTGACTCAAGTTATAAAAAACCTGTCTGAGCTGGCCATCGAGTCAAGAAAGACTTACGTCTTGATGGAGACACAAGCTGAGCATGTTCTTGTGGCATTCAGCTGTTCTGTGTGCAAGGGTATGTTGACTGTCAAACTTTCAAACAAGCTACTTCCCCTAAAAGTTGACGTGTTCCTTAAAGCAAACAGATGTTTTTTGTTTTGTTTTTCAATACAAAATGCCACTTTTAATCACTACTGCAGGATCAACATTATTCAAACCTTTTATGACATTAGCTATGTCTTTTGTACTAAGAAGAGCACTCTTTTACTGTTATGGCCTACTGGAAATGTTAGCCATACACCAGGGCTTAGTCTTGTTCCTGAGAAATAGTCATCCATTTCTCATGTAAAAAGACCATGAGGGGTTGACTGTATTACATCAGGGTTTCTATGGGTTATAGGTTTTCTTAAATCTTTCAAAATATTTGAATAGATGTATCCTCTCCCTCACATGCCACTGATTTCCAGTGCTAGAGGGAGCAAAACAGCCCTAGTGCATGACGCTTTGCTTTTAACACATTGCACTTCTTCATTAGTTTTTCATCCTCCAGACTAGGGCTGTCGCGGTGAAGGAATTTCCCTTGCGGTAATTTTGAGTGGCTCAACAGCGCGTGTGATGAGGGGGGCGTGGTTTTGCGGAGTCTGCAGCGAGAAAGTGAGGGAGGAGCCGAGCGGTAAGTAAGTGGGTCAAGTGCAAAATGACGAACAACTGTCTCTGATTGCAGTAATTGGGGTGGGGAGACCGCATATAAGCTGGCTGGTGCAAGAGAGCGAGAGAGAGAAGGACTGGGGGACTCGTACGAACACTCACGACCTGCTGGCTGACAAAAGGACTTGGAGTTGCACATCGGAAAGAGTTTTTATGAATGGACTGAGTTTACACATCGAGAAGAGTTTTATAAAAGTGAACTGAGAGCTGAGTCCAGTGGGAAAGAGTGTCTTTGTATTGTGCTGTAGTTTTACTATGAACCTTCGTTACACTGGTGCCGAAACCCGGGATGGAAGAAGAAGCCGCCGCCAGACAGCCTCCGTCCCCATTTGCGGATGTCATCCACGCGCTCGCGGGTCTACACCAAGAACAACATCGTGCCCTGCTGGCCGTGAAGGAGGAACAGGAGCGCCGGTTCGAGGCGCTCCTCCGAGCCCAGCAGGAGGACCGCGAGCTGTTCCGGAGCTGGATGGACCGGGAGGAACGGGCCAGACCATCAACACCAGTGTAACGAAGGTTCGTAGTAAAACTACAGCACAATACAAAGACACTCTTTCCCAATTTCAAAGCCAATTTCAGGTATAAAAGTATCGGGCACTGAACATCGCATTGTAATGTATGCTGATGACACTCTTATTTCTAACAGACCTGGGTAATTCAATTCTTAATCTGACTAATCTAATTGATACATTTCGAAAATGTTCAGGCTTTAAAGTAAACAAAACAAAATCCTCTATTATGTTGTTGAATAAGCGGGAGCGAATAAATCCGGTAAAAAAACACCCTTTCAATAATGCGGTAAATGGATTTAAATATCTCGGTATCACCATTACCCCAACCATTAAAGATTTAGTATCCTGTAACTATGATCCTTTAATTTCTATAGTAACTGAATCCATGAATAGCTGGTCATCAATGCCAATCTCTCTTTTAGGATGTATAAATATAATTAAGATGAATATACTACCAAAGTTTTTATACCTATTTCAATCCATCCATTTACCCCCGCCGACACAGTTCTTCTCCAAAATGAAGCAACTATTTACTAAGTTTATTTGGAATAACAGGAGGCCAAGGTTGAGGCTGTCACTTCTTTATCTGCCTTATGAGAGGGGAGGGTTACAAGTACCCAATCTACAATGGTACTTTTGGGCTGCTCAAATTAGAGCTGCAATGTACTGGTTTTCGCCTGAACCTTACTTACAATGGGTGCAAATTGAAAGTATCTGCACTAAGGGCCAGCGCCTTCACACTTATCTATACTCTGCATCTGTCAAAAAACTGAAGCGGCTCACTGTTAACCCCTTTGTGAGAAACACAATTATTGTCTGGCACAATGTACAGTCACTTATTGGTGAATCTACTTTGTTTTCAGGCTTTTCCCCAATATGGGGGAATGATAACTTCTCTCCTGGGAAAAAGGTTCAAGGTTTTAAAATGTGGGCAACAAAGGGCATCTGTAAAGTTATGGATCTATATAAAGAAAGTAAACTAGCTTCATTTGAGGAACTTAGAAATGAATATGATATACCTCGGACACACTTATTTAAATATTTACAGTTAAGGAGTTTTGTTTTTGCCCGGACACATTCCTATATACAACCCCACTTGTCCATGTTAGAAAATCTAGCAGTGAATAATTGTACTGGCAAGGGTCAGATGTTTTTACTCTATAACATTCTGGTTAAAAACCCTAAAGACTCTACTGAGCATAAGAAAATTCAATGGATAAATGACTTACAAACAGATATTTATGAAGAGGAATGGAGAGAGGTGTGCTCTAGAGCACAACTCCTAACAATAAATACCCATCTCAAACTGATTCAATATAATTGGATTATGAGGATTTATGTTACTCCGGAAAGACTGAATAAGATGAATCCAAATATTCCTGATATATGTGTTAAATGTAATGTCGAAAAAGGCACCTTATTTCATTGTCTGTGGGATTGCCCTGAGATACGAAAGTTCTGGAATGAAGTTATAAAATGTATTTCTAAGATGTCCTTAAATCCAGTGCCTGACAATCCTGCACTTTGCATTCTTAATTTGTATCCAAAGGACTGCATGTTAAACCGTAAAGAGAGGGAAATTACAGACTTATGTTTAGTACAAGCTAGACGCTTGATCTCTCTCTGTTGGAAAGATGTCAAGAGCCCTTCTTTTGGTCGCTGGCTGAAAGAACTATCAGCATTCCTTATCCTTGAAAAGTTAACATACACATTGAGAAAGAAATCGGCCAAATTCAAAGAGATCTGGAACCTCTGCATAGAGGTCAGCTGCTTCAGGCCCGTGAGGTAGTAGCCCCTCTGGGACTTTTTTCAGACACCCATCTCTTGCTAGTTGATTGGGTATTCCTTTTCCTGTAATTAAATTGTTACAACAAAATACAATGCAACTGAGGAAAGTTTGTTTAGTAGACAACAGTTCAGACAGTTGTCTAATCAGGTTAGACACACAGTATCTGCTGATTTTGCAGTCCCTGTCCAGGAGTTCTTGGTCGGTAAGGTGAATAAGGGCCTCTTTCAGTGGGTAATGGACCCTGCTATTAACCTCAGGCCACATCCGCTCTACTTTATGATTCTATAGAACAAACAAATATAAATATGTGTTTATGGAGCATAGTAAGGGGTGAAAATATTTTTGAGACCTTTTGGAGTAAGTAAAATGTAGCTTTAATTGTACACTTTTTACACCAAGGCTTTTGTTGAATTGTAGCTTGAATATTAGTTCTCGGTTGTAAGTTGATTGGATAAAAGCGTCAATTAAATTACTAAATGTAACCAAGGTGCAGTCCTCAACAACTACATGTGTGAATGTTTCTGAAATGTCTGCATACTCCTTTCTTTCTTTTTTTTTTTGGTAGTATGGTGGCTTGTCCTGACAATGTCTGTGGGACGCAATAATTTCCTGAATGAAGAGTGTCAAGTAGAATTCCTTGCCGTGGTCAACACGCACCTGATCCCACATTCCATAGTTTACCACAGCAGACCTTGAATTGTAAAGACATGAAAGAGATCAGAGTTGAGCTGTATTTACAGTAAAACATCCTTGGGGATAAGGTCATATAGGTAGCTACGTTTTACATAGGTTTATTGATTGTAAGTAGGTTTAAAACTACAGCCAATATTACCGTGGAATATGGTGGAAATGCAAAGTGTGGGTAGAGGACATGTATAATTTTTTTAGCGCTATTTAGGGTTGCGAATTAGTATAGGCTACATTTGAGGAAAACTGCATTACATTAACAAATGTGAATGGAACAAATTGCCTACCTGTAAACGTCCTCATAAATAATGAGGTTATTCTTTACAGGCAATGTTGCATGTGACACTACTTTGCTAGAGTATCCATCTATGGCAATCACATGTGTCACTCCAAACATTGCGAGTTTCTCGTTTTGGTCTAAAAGGAGTTTATGCCCCATATAGGCAGCATAGTATGGCACTGGATTGAAGCTCCGCAGGCCCTGTAATATGAAATGAATGACAAGTGTTAAATGGATTTGCCTATACAGGATACAATACAGCTCTAAGTAGTTCAAGTTCAAGTTTTACTATAACCATTTCAACAGCAGTTGATTGAAATTTGTCTTGGTGTGCTCACACATATCACACATGACATTAACACACCAACATAGACAACATACATGCATACAACACAAAATGTATACATGTTGTGCACCAGTCCATAAAGTGTTTTGGTGCAGAAGGCACAAGCCAGAGTGCAGTAGGAAGTTCATAGTGCAATTGCAAATGCTTATTTCTTTCTTAGCTTATTTCATGCAAAACTTTCGACCAAATGTTGGCCCAGTCTTCAAATTTGAAGATGATTAAGAAACTTGTTCAAATAAAGAACATCATCCGAGTTTGGCTTAAAAAACCCTTACCTCTTCAATTGCTGATGAAACGGCAATATCCAACTGTGCATCAGATACTACTCGCTTGAGGTTGTGAACATTAAAAAATCGTCGAACACTCATCACAGAGCAGCCACGTCCTCCGCCAAAGTCCGTAAGGTGCTGTGCAATGTCTTCGTAACATGTCACAAATTGTCTCGGAATATGCCTCCAAAGACACCATGTCATCCCGATGACAATATCAAAACAAAACCATCCAAAGCAATTCCCAACCCGCCCAAAGAGTACTACTTCCAGGTCAACCAAAACATGGATCAAAAATTCAGAATGGCTTTTTTTTAAATTATTTTTTCTTTTGTTCAATGGTTCAGTATTTTATTTTCAATCCCTAAAACAGATGAAAACATGACATTCACTTTCATTCAACAAGTGATACAGAAGTGTAAAATATCACTTATTTTACGTTTCCCATGTGACCTCCTAAATGGAATAATGAATAAACGAAAAAGTACACAGACCATGATGACAGCCCCCCGCTGAATATTCGATTTCTACACGTGGGCGGGAATGAAACGCCCCTTTCCTCTGATTTGTCAGCCGAAGATCAAACTGTTCTGTCATCCGTTCTTCCTCGGCTCCACACAGCAGAATAAGAGTCCTCCGCTGCTGCTGGCGATGTGCGGATTCTTAACTCGTTTATTGCAACTACATTTCATCTTTTTCTCATCAAACAACCAGACTAACGAATGGCTCGAAACAACCCATACCGGGGAAGAGCCTATATGTGTAGATATATCTATCAGCTTGGTATTGCAGGGTAAAAAAAAAAAATTTAAGATATAAATCAATATAATTAATTGTAAATTAAATATTTTAAACACATACAAAAAAGGAAAGAATAATACATCGAAATCTAGCCTATATAATAGGCCTAACGTTCATGCATGAACTGTCATTCTGACTGACTAACAACCGGAGAACAGAGAACAACAAAATACATAGGCTACTCTTCTAAATTTTATGATGTAGACCTTGTGTTTTATTAAAATGTATCAGCCTATAATTTATATCTAAAGGATGCGCGCTTGTGTGCGGCACACCGGGTCATGTTGAGAGTAAAACACACGCGTGCAACATCGTTGTAAAAACCGCATTTTATTATTAGCCTATTCAGAAATATTGTAAAAGACCGGTAAATAAAATACAAAATAAACAGTATAAACACTATTAATAACGTATAGGCTATGCATATTTTACTTCCCCCATGTCAAATCCTTAAATGAATGGTAGCCTACTCAGAAAACAACAAAAATTAAAAAAGAAGCTACCACGTATAATAAAAATATACAAAGCCTATAAAAAAATAGCCTATTGTGCCCTTAATTATACATATCATCAGGATCATATGTGCTTTTTTTTGGAAGATGGCGCCATTGTATGTGGCTTGCCGTCTATTGCCCTCTTTCTCACTCCTAAAATTCGTGTTTTTATGTTTGTTTTTATGTTTGTTGATACTGACTTGTCGATACTGACAACTGTAATGTTGAAGAGTGCTGCCGATCTCCCCCACCTGTGTACCAGCATTTTCTTGTGCAACAACATTGGTATTCTGCTGACCCTCCCTGGAGACGACGGCGTCGGAGAAAGTGTGGAAAGCGGGGTGGAGTTGCTGCTCGTTTGAAGTTTCTGGTGCGGTCTTCGGCTGTGTGTTGGTCCTGTGCTAACCAGTGAGCGCCGTCTCGCTGGGGCTTTTGCATGGTCCTTCCCCTCTTATCGGTAGCTTCGACCCGCTGTTGGATGTCTTTCGCCCAACCCTTCGTGCATCATTCCCCCCAGCTTTCGGCTTTCGACGTCGTGGAGTGAATCATCATAATCTTCGCTTGCTAACTCGAGCAACACAGCTGGAGGTAGCTGCACCATCTCTTAAAGTGGCCTTGATCAACGCCCGGTCAGTGGTAAATAAGACATTTTTAATAAACAATTTCTTCACAACGCAGGATCTTGATATCTTATTTATCACTGAGACATGGATTAAAACGGATGAGCTAAGTCCTTTTACTGAATTAGTTCCACAGGACTGCGCTTTCCTAAATTCACCGCGGCTATCTGGCCGTGGAGGGGGACTAGCGTCATGAATTTGCTGAGTTTATGGGGGATTTGGTTACTAGATTTGACAAAATTCTAATCATGGGTGATTTTAATATTCATGTGTGCTGTGATACTAAGCCACTTTCTAAAGAGTTTCGGAATCTCATTGTCTCTTTTGACCTGGATCAATGGGTGTCTGGTCACACTCATATCCAGGGACATACTCTAGATTTAATCCTATCACGTGGTTTACAGGTATCAGATATTAGAATCAGTAATGCTGGTACGTCGGATCACTTTCCGATACTGTTTTCTCTGCCTACTAATGACACCAGACATAAACTCCATACTTGCACACGGACAACTCGAATTTTTAATGATTGTGCTAAGGAGGATTTTGTGGCATTATACCCAGGTTTAGCTGTGGAACAAGCCACTGTTCCTTCACTGAGTTCCTTGGATGCTGAAGATCACTTAAATCGTTTTAACTCCGTCTGCTCTAATGTTCTAAATGCTGTTGCTCCAATCAGGGTAAAGAAAAAGAAACTTAATCATGTTTCAAAACCATGGCTTAATGATAATGTTCGTTCACTCAGACGGATCTGTAGAAGGGCTGAACGCAGGTGGAGTAAGGACAGACTACATGTTTCTTATGAAATTTTAAAGAATTCCTTTGCTGCGTTTCAGCAAGCTGCTAAAGCTGCTAAAAATCACTACTTTTCTGAGCTGATTAGAATCAACAGTAACAGGCCCAATGTTTTATTTTCAATAATTTACTCTGCTCTGCTCCTATAAGTTCTTCTACATGGTCTGTCTTTGAACCTGTTTCCCTTGACTTTTTGGTTGAGATTGTCTCAACTCTAAAAACTACTAGCTGTTTTCAAGATGTGATTCCTCCTAAATTTTTTAAGCAGGTTCTATGTGCTATCGGTTCGGATTTGTTCTCTTTTATCAACAAATGTCTCTGTACTGGGGTTGTTCCAAACAGCCTGAAACATGCCTCAGTCTTGCCGAAACTTAAGAACCTAGTTTGGATCCATCAATTCTAAGCAACTATCGCCCAATTTCAAATTTGCCCTTTATTTCAAAAATTTTAGAAAAAGTGGTTCTGAGCCAACTCCACTCTTTTTTAACTGATAGTCAGATTTACGAGAAATTTCAGTCTGGTTTTAAACTACGTCATAGTACAGAATCTGCACTTTTACGAGTCATGGATGACATTTTGCTCAGTACTGACACAGGGCAATCTGTGGCTCTGGTCCTGTTGACCATGATATTTTAATCTCTCGCCTTGAAGCTTCTACAGGTTTTAGGGGCATGGTGTTGGAATGGTTCCGCTCATATTTGTTTAACAGAAGCTATTCTGTTCGCATCGGGAAACAGTGCTCATCTAAAATGAAACTTGGGTCCGGTGTTCCGCAGGGCTCTATCCTTGGGCCAGAACTATTTAATCTGTATATGTTACCTCTGGGTTCTATTTTAACTAAACATGGGGTTTCTTTTCACCTGTATGCCGATGATACCAAAATTTACTTGCCCCTAAAACGTGATGACAAGTCTGCCTTAAAGCCACTACTGGACTGTATTGATGAACTAAAACTGTGGCTTACTTATAACTTTTTGAGTCTGAACGAAAACAAGACGGAAATTATCCTGTTTGGCCCCAGTGATCGTAGTACACATGCTTGTGACCTTCAAACGTTGTCACCTTTCAGTACCACCTGTATTCGGAATCTGGGGGTCTGGATTGATAACAACATTAACCTTGAAAAGCAGATAAGTGCTGTGGTAAAATCCTGCTTCTTTCACCTTCGTCTCTTAATTAAGGTTAAGCCATTTTTGTCTAGTAAACACTTTGAGATAGCTATGCATGCATTTGTAACATCCAGATTGGACTATTGTAATTCTTTACATATTGGAGTTCCTCAGAAACACATCAACCGTCTACAAATAGTCCAAAATGCAGCTGCACGCCTCCTCAAAGGAAAACGTAAATTTGAACATATTACTCCGGTTCTGATCTCGCTTCACTGGCTACCGATTAAATTTCGAATAGATTTTAAAGTTTTGCGTTTTGTTTTTAAATCTTTACAGAATTTAGCTCCCCAGTACCTATCTGAACTGCTTCACCCAGATCATAAGTCAAGATCACTTAGATCAGGGGATTTGCACTTACTTTCTGTCCCCAGGACAAGATTAAAAAATAGGGGTGACCATGCTTTCGCAGCCTATGGACCCAAGCTATGGAATAGCCTACCTTTAAATATCAGATCTGCCCAAACTCTGACACTTTTTAAAACCTCTCTGAAAACGCACCTTTTTTCATTAGCTTTTAATGTACCTTGATGTGTCCATCTTCTCTCTTTGACGTGTACTTGTTGGTTTCGTGCATGTATTGTCTATCTTTCTACTGCTTTGTTAAGCACTTTGGTCAACGTCAGTTGTTTTTAAATGTGCTATACAAATAAAATTGTATTGTATTGTATTGTATTAATTACAAACAACATTTAGCCTATTTTGAACGCCAAGCCTAAACAAATTTATTTGAATCGAAAGTGAAACTGCACCGACGTTGGGTTCGTTCTTCTCTCATTCGGTCCAACGTTTCCATATTTGCAACATTTGGATGCAAACTATTAATGTAAAGAAGGCTTCATACTTCAGTCGAGTCCTAATATAGAAGGCTAAACTAAATCAGCATCTTCAATGGAAATGAGTTTGGATTAACAGCAAGTTATGACTGACCAGCACAGCCTTTATATTGTACAAAAGACTGCCTAAAGAAATTAAGCAGAATAACTTGTTGTTTGGTTGACTGTTTTATTTACAGGCTGCGATGTCAATTCAGCAATACCAGAACCAGAAGTGAACTGATGATGTGTTGGCTATAAGCGCTAATACTCCTTTAATAGGCTACTCTGTCATTCAAAACAGTAAAATGTATTTTTTTTTTTGTGTACTTTCAAAATGACTAGGCTACAAAATGTCATGCATTTGAAAAATAAAGAAAACAACATGATGCGCTGCTGAGGGGTTCTAGCAGACCAATCACAGCGCTTTCGTCAGCGTAGAATTGACGCGTTGTTACATTTTTGGATAGGTGCACGTCAGGGTACGCCGAAGGGTACGCGCGCTACGCACAGCCTACGACGTAGCTACGGCGTGAGTTCGACGCAGAAGTATACATTGGGTTTTACTCTCAACATGACCCGGTGCGCCGCGCACAAGCGCGCATCCTTTAGATATAAATTATAGGCTGATACATTTGAATAAAACACAAGGTCTACATCATAAAATTTAGAAGAGTAGCCTATGTAGCCTATTTTGTTGTTCTCTGTTCTCCGGTTGTTAGTCAGCCAGAATGACAGTTCATGCAAGAACGTTAGGCCTATAGACTTCGACTTCCTAAGTCTGTTTTAATTATTCTGATTTCTTTTGATTATTTTAATTTCTTCTATGTAAAGCACTTTGAATTACCATTGTGTATGAAATGTGCTATATAAATAAACTTGCCTTGCCTTGCCTTGCCTATAGACCACATTCTTTCCTTTTTTGTATGTGTTTAAAATATTTAATTTACAATTAATTACATTGATTTATATCTTATTGTTTTATAATTTTTTTACCCTGCAATACCAAGCTGATGGAAAGCGTAGGTGAATTTATATCTACACAGAAGAAAGCCCTCTATAGGCTCTTCCCCGGTACGGGTTGTGTCGAGCCATTCGTTAGTCTGGTTGTTTGATGAGAAAAAGATGAAATGTAGTTGCAATAAACGAGTTAAGAATCCGCATATCATCAGCAGCAGCGGAGGACTCTTATTCTGCTGTGTGGAGCCGAGGAAGAACTGATGACAGAACAGTTTGATCTTCAGCTGACAAATCAGAGGAAAGGGGCGTTTCATTCCCGCCCACGTGTAGAAATCGAATATTCAAGCTGTGTATTCATTTTTCTATCTCAGAACGAAAAACGAAAAATCAAGCTGAATTCGTGTTTTTCGGGTTTTTTGGAAAAAATTAAAAAACGAAAAAGAAACTGTTTTCTCATTTTCTACCCGTTTCTGAAAGGAAAATCCAATGACCAAAAGATACACGGAAATCTGTGTATCATTCGTTCAGTCGTGTTTTGATTTAATATTAAAAGTAGAAAAATGAGAAAAGCATTTCCACCACATACGCTGCTACAGCTTTCTTCACCTGTCCAGAAGTGACCTTCCCTCTCGATCCTGAACAAAAATCCAATTTAGCTTGCTTAGATGAGGTTGCACCGCTCTCGTCTCGGGCATGGTGGGTAACGTTATCCTCCTTGGCGACAAGTTTTGTCGAAGAATGTATTCTGTTCAAGTGGTTCAACAAATAACTGGTCGAGTTAATTGCGGTAGGAAGTTCTTTAGAAATTACGTATAGTTTGCATTTAACAGTTATATTTTTGTTTTTTACGCTCAATGAAATCAAAATATTGTTTATATTTCCACTTAAAGAAACAACCACCACGCTCGTCTGCGTCCATTTTAGCAGCACGCGTTCTCCGGTAATTCATAAAAGCCCATGCTCATTCATCCTTCTAAAGGAACTAATTATTTGGATCAGTATTGTAAAGTGAAAAACATAACTATATAGTAATTACTGCAGTCATTTGTACGCTTTAGAGGTTTTTGTATGGTTTTGGATAGTAATGGCTTCTGACGGATTTGGTAACACTTTAGTCATTACTAGTGTGTTCCTATGATCTTCACTTTAGAATACTGATCCAAATAATTATTAATTCCTTGAAGGATCTAGTACCACTTCAAACCATTACTATCCAAAACCTTACAAAAAAACTTAACTATCTAGTAATGACTGAAGTCATTGTACACTTATGTTTTTCACTTTAGAATACTGATCCAAATAATTAGTACTTCCTTCTGAAGAAATGGTAATTATTGAGTCATTAGTAGTAGGATATCATGACCTTCACTTTAGAATTAGTTTAACACAATCTGAAGCTTTGCATAAATGGAGTGAACTTTTAACCATGTGTTTGTTAAACTTTTGAAGGTCCACGCAGTAGTTCTTTGTATTGTTTGGGCTAATATGGCAATTATTTTGGACTGGCACTTGCTCTTAAGTCATGTATGCAGCATAATGTAAAATCAATAGCTCAGTTACTGCTGCCATTGCAGAAAGGAGCCGTTCTCAAATGGCCATGGTTTATTCCATCAGTCCTTCCAGAAAAATGCGGAGTTTTTTTGTGATTGTTGCTGGGAAAAATCCTTGATTATGCAGCACGTTTTCATAAAAAATGCGATGGAATATGCGGGATATTTATGCAATTTTATGCAATGAAATTGCGGGAACTTGCAAAAACTGCGGGAACTTGCAAAAAAAAAAGTGATTCCCCAACACCCTATTCTCACTAGGCTACTACCTTAATGTAAGGGTCATGTCTTATTACCTCCTATGATAAGCAAGCATACTACATCACAGAAAGTGCTGGGAATATTTAAGTTCTCATCTTTTTTTATTTCAGACCTTAATAAACACATGGTGTTAAACACAAACTTAAAAAAACATTGAGTCAAACAAGTTTTGTAGCTTTACAAAATGAATATGCTACATCTTCTGTAAAAATGAATAAATAAAACATAAAAAAATATATATATAAAAAAATAAAATGTGTGCTTCCTGTTTTACAGAGGTAGCTATACAAAACAGACATCTTCTGTTAAAATAAGTGCTTCCCATGCACAAAGTGCAATCTCTTACTGTAACGTAAATTTACATACTGCTAATATACTTACAACTGTAAGGTTTTTGCAGCTTTTCGATGATGTTCACGTCGCTTAATTACGTCACTTCATAACGTTCCCATGGCAACAGGGGGAAATGACTGCTCTTGTGTGAAGTAAACACAACATCTTTTAACTTTCTGCTAAGATATGTGTCTTTTTTGCAACGAAAATGCCGGGATTATGAAATCATGCAAGCCCTGCATATTTTGCTCGGAAATCGCCAATTTATGAGGCGAAAATGCGGTGTATTTGAAAAAATGCAGCCCCCGCATGAATATGCGGACTTTGGCTGATTATGCACTTAATCATGCGATCGCATAATTGCGTTTTTCTGGAGGGACTGATTCCATGAAATTGGATGTTACAATTAAAAGTTAAATAAAAGCGATGAAAAAGTTAATGGCAACTTTTCTGTTGTGACTTAAGTCTTTATATGAAGAAAGTGTAGCCGCATGAATTAACCTTTTAATGAGAAGGGAAAAACTGCTACTTTTAACCAGACAAATAGACTAAGACAAACTTAATTTATTGAATCTCTATTTCACAGGAACCCTACAGGAGCCAATGTTTGCAGTCTGTTGCCGGAGCATTGTGGGATGCAAAGTGTGTGTGCTGCAATGGCACGAAACTTCTATGCAGTGTCTTAAATGTAGACAAGAGTGTGCCAATGTCTATGAAGTCACAGGCCTGTATGATGCATTGTCTGTTCTGAGAGACATAGTTTCTGCTGACTAAACTCCAAACAAATTTGTTAATGTCTCTGCTTTTTGTTACTTACGGTTCATGTTGTGTATTTTCTGGTTGTGTTGATAAGATCCAGCAGAGCTTGTTTGAAGTACAAGAAATCACTGTTCATGGTATGACTGTAACATATAGAAATATTGGGGTGCGACTTCCGGTTTGACGAACCAGGAGATGCCAGCTTAGAGAACGTGCTCCCGACAATTTCGGACAAAGTAACCCACTACAACCCGAATATTTAGAAACAAACTTAGTTTAAAGTGTGATTTAAGACAGTGGGTTTTGAGAATGCCCAGAGGGAAAAATAAAAAGTCAAAGCAGACGGAGTTACTCGACGTCGAAGGGGCTAGCCAAACTTCATCACCTAGCAGCGTAATGGACGACGAGGATGATATGCATACGTTTTTATTTAAATTCACCCCGGCGGAGGTTAACTTTGACATCGGTAATCGAGAACTCTTGGCTATCAAACTCGCCTTGGAGGAATGGCGACATTGGTTGGAAGGTGCTAAAGAGAAGTTCACCGTTCTCACTGACCATAAAAATCGTCAATACCTCCGTGAAGCAAAACGTCTTAATCCCAGACAGGCAAGATGGGCATTGTTTTTCACCAGATTCAACTTCACCATCTCCTATCGTCCTGGCAGAGAAAATGTCAAAGCTGATGCTCTGTCCCATCTCTACAGTCCTGAGGAAAATATTGAAGATCCTGAACCGATCTTACCCCAACAGATCCTTCTGAGTCCCATAAAATGGTCCATCGATCAACAGCTCTCTTCCTCCAATGTCTCAGAACCTTTTCCGCCGGGGTGTCCCCCAGGTCACCTTTTTGTTCCCCGATCACAACGCAACAACCTTTTGCACTCTGCACTTTCCTCACTGGGCATCCAGGGGCCAACCGTACCCTCTCACTGCTACAAGTTTGCTACTGGTGGCCGAACATGGCAAGGGATGTGAGAAGGTTCGTTCAGGGATGTCCCGACTGTGCCATGTCCAAAAGCCCACGTCACCTACCCGCCGGCAAACTTCTCCCGTTACCTATTCCTCAACGCCCCTGGTCACACCTAGGAGTAGACTTCGCCACTGATCTGCCTCCTTCCGATGGTAATACCTGTATTCTAGTCATAGTAGACAGATTCTCCAAGTCATGCCGTTTGATTCCACTAAGAGGACTACCTAATACATTGACCACAGCGGAACTCCTCTTCAATCATTTTTTCTGTTACTATGGTATCCCAGAGGACATAGTGTCGGACAGAGGCCCTCAATTCGTTTCCCAGGTCTGGAGAGCCTTCTTCAGACTCCTAGGTGTGACCGTCAGTTTGTCGTCTGGCTACCATCCTCAAACCAATGGACAAACGGAAAAGAAGATCCAGGAAATCGGACGTTTTTTACGAACCTTCTGCCACGGCCACCAGAAGTCTTGGAACCAGTTTCTAGGCTGGGCTGAGTACGCACAGAATTCTCTCCGTCAACCTGCCACTGGACTCACTCCCTTCCAGTGTGTACTCGGTTACGAACCTCCCCTGTTCCCGTGGTCAGGGGAACCCTCCGATGTCCCCTCTGTTGACTATTGGACAGAGTGAGAGAGAGTATATCCGAGAGAGTGAGAGGGTCTGGGACGAAACTCACCATCATCTTCAGCGGGCAGTGCGCAGACACAAGATTCAAGCTGACTCACGAAGAGCACATCCACCCACCTTTCAACCTGGACAAAAGGTTTGGCATTGCCACTCGAGACATCAAGCTGCGCCTGCCCTGCAAGAAACTGAGTCGCAGATTTGTTGGCCCCTTCACCATCCTTCGACAGATAAACCCGGTCACCTACCAACTAAGACTACCCTCACACTACAGAATCTATTCCACATTTCATGTATCACTTCTTAAACCTTATCATCCACCTGTTTCTGTTCCCTCCACAGAGCCTGTTCCGACAGAGGAACCCGCTGGTGGTCTAAGATCTACACCGTCCGTGAAATCCTGGACTCCAGACGCTGCGGTGGACGGCTTGAGTATCTAGTTGACTGGGAGGGCTATGGACCTGAGGAACGCTCATGGACCCCCAGGGAAGATATTCTAGACCCAACTTTACTTACCACTTTCCATGGTGCTCACCCAGATCGCCCAGCACCTCGAGGTAGAGGCCGACCACCGCGACGTCGGGGTACTGTCAGGAACCAACCAGGCTCCACCATCACTCAATCACAGAGATCACTGTCACCTGAATTCTGATCACCCAACACCTGCACGTCATTTCAACCCCATCACGACCCACATATAAGCTCGCTGTATTCCACCACTCTTTGTCTGGTCTCGTTTGAGTCAAGGACTAATGCTAATCGCTTCCTTACCAGTTTCCCTGAAGATTCTCCCAGCATCCGCTGTATTGATCTCCTCGACATTTCCCTCCTGGTTCCAGTGTTCGCTCCTCTCCAACGCTCAGTTCCTGTCTCATCTCCATTCTTCAGCGAACACCTCCACTTCAACTAAATCTCCAGCGATCTCCCTCTACATCTCCCATAACCTCCATCTTCTGTCGTAAGGACTTTCTATTCAGTGCATCTCATCAGACAATACCCTGCATTTCCGTTTATTGCTGTCATTCTGTTTAACTCTTTGGGGTCGCCGATCACGCCGGCGTTATCAAGTTACATGACCAGTTTAAGGCGTTGAAGCATAAAAACAAAGTCACGTTGAGCGCTGCCGTCCACTTCTGTCGAAAGTGCTGGCTTGAAATTCTATTTTACTTTTTGTTTTGTGTTGATAGACCAAGTAAAAACGGAGATATGATCATTTAAACTTTATATAAACAAATATTGACGTGTTCGTAAAAGAACGCCAGATGTGATGCGACAGGCGTTGCATTTATTCTAATAACTTTGTCGGTTTTTGTCATAAAACAAAACGGAGAAAAATGTTTGAATCTGCTGACTCTGCTCTTCACGTTTGAGGGAATGGAGGAGGAGCCAACTGAGCAAAGAAGCGAAATTGAAAGGCAGAGGATTTACGGAGTTGACAAAGAGAGACATATGATATTATTGCTAGTTTTTGGAAGAGTTTGAGTAGATTTTGAGAGTAGTTTAGGAGTAGTTTAGGTAGTTTAGGAGTAGATTTAGATAAACTGCTTTGAGGAGAGGCACAGCTAAAAAATTAAATTAAATAAAAAACACCTGATATTTGTTATAAATACTTGTATGTACAGTTTGATTTTGTGTTAATTTTACCTTTTGTATGGTATATTTGCACTATTGAGGAACCCCTCTTACTCAAGGAATGAAAGCCCTGTAATGTAGCTATCTGTGTAATCGTACATGAAGTGTTTTGTAAAGTTTCTAAGCAAAAAAGTAAAGAAAAAACGCCTATTGCTTTTATATATCCTTTTTGTGATATATAGTTTCATTTTATCTCAATTTAACATTTTTTATTTTGTATTTGCACTATTTGGTAACCCTCATACTCTGGGAATGCAAGGCCTTAAATATAGCTCTCTGTATAATTGTGCGCACAACATTTTTTAAAAAGTGGCTGAGCTAAAAAGAAAGAAAAAAAGCCTATGGCTACACCCGCTTTTTTTTGTAAATCATATTTTTTTTGTATATAGCTTGATTATATCTGAATTGTGCCTGTATATGTTGACATTTACAACTTGTGTTTACATTTTAAACCTTTTAAAATGCTTCATTGAGCATGCTTGTGTTTTTTGTAGTAGAAAAGCTATCATTTTTCTATTCGGATTTTGTGTTTTTTGTGTGATTTTGGGTCCAGTATGTTGATACAGAACATCAAAGTGAAAAACTAATTGTCTGGTCATATAGGTGATGTTGTGCTGAAAAAAAAAAAAACCAAACATTGGTATGGTAAACATTTTTTTATGTGGCAAAATTTTAAAAAAATAAAAGCACTCAAAAACGGCAAAAATAGCCCAAGACTCCGAAGAGTTAATACACATTATTGACGTCGTTGTCCTGAGTCTCTGTTCCCTAACAATATTTGCTATTATGAGATTTTGATTACCGCACTTCTAATGATTAAACGAATAGAGAAAAAATAAGAAACAAGTCATTTTCTCTTTTTATGTGTGTTCAGAAACAATAAAACAGTGCTTTCTATTTTTTCTGCTTTCAATAGTAAAATGAAAAAAAAACATGAAGGCATCGTAATTCGAGTTTTGTTTTTCAATTTAGAATCAAATATCGGTGGAGGGATTTGAGGCACAGGCTGTGTGTTCAGACTAGAGTCACTAGATGGCCTCGTTCCTCTGAACACAGTGAACCTGCATGTGTGGAATATGCTGGAAAGTGTGTGTCGTGTCTCTATAGCCATGTTCTCCTGTTAGCATAAATGTTACTGTGGAGAGAGTCTGTCCAGCTCAATATTGCAGATTGTAAATCAATCTATTATTTAACAGACCAGCAAAAAAAAAAAGAAAGATCATGCGGCCCACAGCACTGGCATTGAATTACAGCACACAGTATGAGTGTGCCTTTGTTTTGTGGGTCATGTATGCAGACAAATCACACACACACACACACACACACACACACACACACACACACACACACACACACACACACACACACACACACACACACACACACTGCATGTTTGAGTGTGCACTGGTATGTTATTTGCAGACAGTGTGTGTACTGTGAGGGAACGCCAGGCCTCTCCGTCTGACACACACACACACACACACACACACACACACACACACACACCTGCTCTAGTGGACGTGATGATAACAGCGAGACATTGCCGATCTTCATCTGCAGGACACCTGATGCATTTCTGTACAGATATAATGCATAATGTTATAAACTTACACATGAACTCTATTAGTTTTAGTTTCTGTACAGATCAAAGTTACAGCATTACAGTTACTCCGAAGACCAATATACACGTATAGCCATACACGTTTTACACTATACAAGTGAAAGAACAATGCATTATCTGTAACACACAATGATAAAACAGTATGCAGGGGAAGCAAGTATGTGCATGGCAGTGACAGTGAACAGGGATTAAATATGTAGATGCTTCTAGAGAATAAGAAGAGTTCCGGATTCAGCCAATCGCAGGGCTCAGAGTGGGTCACGTGCGCACTCTCCGCCCGCAGCGCGTGCAGGAGTATCTATAGTAACAGTAACAGTAACAGTCTTCAGTTCAGTTTCATCCGGCAACATGTTCAACAGACTCCAGTTTGAAGAAGACCCTTTCTTTTCGTAAGTCTTATCGACTTTTATATTCAATATCTGGCTTTCTTTATTTAGAAATGTGAAAATATAACATAATTGTTTTAGGCCTATTTTTTGAATAATTTCGAAATCAGCAAATTATGAGCTATTATTTGTAAATTAGGTTCAGTGAGTCATAATTCAAAATCTCATAATTCAAAATATATCGTTTTAATTTCATTAGTAGTGCTAGGTTTACTAAGCGCTTTTATGGTTTAAAAGATGCTCTGTCTGCTGACTGATATAGTTTACACTGTTTGCTCGGTGAATTTGCTCTTTAATAGTGCTATATTTTTCACCCGGTGTCTTTCAATCAGCCCTATGCGCTTAAAGGGATAGTTCACCCAAAAATAATTTACTCAGCCTCATGTGCTTCCAAACCTGTAAGAGTTTCTTCCTTCTGCTGAACACAGAACAACATACTGTGAAGAATGCTGTTAACCAAAAGCCATTGACTTTTGTTTGATTACCAACCTTTTTACTGTAGTTTCTATGGTAATAACTTGTGCATAATTAAGTTACATGCAACTAACCCTAAACCAAACAATTAATAATACTCAGTAATTGTATATTTACACCTTAAAATAAAGTCTAACCAACACCTTTTACTGTGCCCTTTCATAGGCCTACATGAGTAAATTTGTTAGTTTGATCTCAGACCTGTCCGAGGTCTTGGTTGTGAAATCACTGTACAGACATGTAGAGATGGCCAGTGTGCGTTATGCCATTATGCTGTAAATAGAAAGTGTTATGATGTTTCTTGTCTCTCTTCTTTCCGTTCTAAAATAGCTCCACAAGGCAGGCACTTCGGTCCTCAATGCATGCGACGCACTGTGACTGTTAACACAGATGCTTTTGAATTCTAACATTAAAGTCTAGAAGTATTGTCATAAACTACATTGGCCCAACAGTTTGGGAAATTATAAGCATGGCACAGTCTGAATGGACCACTCGTTTATCCTCACTGCAAGTAAAGCTGTGTTTAAAGGGGTCATATGATGGTTCTTAAAAGCACATTATTTTGTGTATTTGGTGTAATGCAATGTGTTTATGCGGTTTTAGGTTTAAAACAAGTTATTTTACACATACTATACATTATTGTTGCTCTATGCCCTGCCTTTCTGAAAACACTTTGAAACAAGTAAAGTTGTATTTCATTGGGGACATCAGCTAATTACTGATTATAATGACTTATACCATGGTCTGGGTGAATACTCGATTCTGATTGGCCATTAAAAAGTGATAGAGGACACCTAGTAAAGGAGTTCTGGTGAATCTGACTGTTTACCGTTCGAAATTAATAAATGCATTCACATACAAAAAAAATATAGTTTTGGCGGACCACCTCCGGTGCTACTCCAGCACAGCCCTACACACACTGACGTAGAGATGTGGGGTGTGTTCGAAACGAAGAGAAGTGTTTTATGAAGGCGTTGGCTGAGCCTTAACGTTACAAAGAATATCTCTTTGGGTTTGAGACTTCGAGCTTTGTAACTCTCATCATATGACCCCTTTAATGTAGTCTGAGTGTCTTTCTTGTGTAGTTTGGTTCATGGTTTTTGAGATTGAGAGCACGTCACACTTGTCACACACAGCTTGTCCATGTTGACATCAGTGGCCGTTGCATAAACCAGTTAAACTAGTCTTAGAAGTTAGTCATCTAAATGTTTTCTTCAAGACCGGAACTACATTTTAGTACTAAATTCAGTTACATAAAAGGGTTGATTGGTCTAATTTGAATTGGAAAAGTAAGACTGATTACCTCTTGCCTAAGCTAGTTGTTCAAGCTAGTTCTTCAGACACAATCTTAAAGTCACCCTGTAGTAAATAAACGTAAGCCTTAATCTTTGATCACCAAAATGACATATTTAAACATTTTTTCCTTGAAAAAAATAGCTTGAATGTAACTCTGTGCCTCATTTAGTATGCGTGGTTCTATGAATATGCAAATGAGCCCCGCCTCCACTCACTCACTCACTCAGAGATCCACTCGTCGACGATCACACGTTGATCTGATTGGTTACAAGGTAGTTTGTGACGTCAGAAACACCAGCGATTTCAAACCGTGTTTTTGGTTCACTGCAGTTTTAAGGAGAAAATACTCAGCAATGCTGTCGACTTATGAATTTACACATTCTTTGTGTTAAAGCATATTAAAAACACCACATAGACACATAAACAACATTAAAAACTGGATTTTCACCACAGTGGGACTTTAACAGAGAAGTTTATGCAACTGGCCCCTGTTGTCACGACCCACCAGTTGAGATTCACTGTGAAAGAGCAAGCTTACAAGCATGGTTTATTCCTCTTATCTTCTGTGTGATGTCCTTCTCCAGCGACCCGTTCCAGGTGCATCACGAGCGCATGCGGCAGATGATGAGGGGCTTCCCTGACCCCTTCGGCCAGGGTTTCATGCCCAGCATCACAGACAGGGGCGCGGGTCAACCCAACACCAGCCCAAACACTCGCACTGACCGCGTGAGTTAACTTACTCTCCCTTCTTCAGCCTGTGGTGTTCTCCACTACTGTTGATCCCATTAACCCCAGAATGGCTTTTAGATTTGGCTAGTAAAGTTGGGAGTTTCCCCAGTCTAGATGCTATATATATAGATGTATATTACAGACCTAAATGGACAACTTAAAAAGGGTTTTGTTCTTTTGGTTAAAACTTTATTTTTTCATGGTAAAGATGACCTTCGCATGGAATTGCCCCAATCTACCTGCCACGTTGGCGGGTAGCCAATGAGAATTGAGTGATTCATTAGTTGTTGTTTTTTTGCGTCTGTCCGATAACATCAACAATTTTCATTCA
This sequence comes from Siphateles boraxobius, assembly GCF_051911475.1. NCBI lineage: Eukaryota > Metazoa > Chordata > Actinopteri > Cypriniformes > Leuciscidae > Siphateles > Siphateles boraxobius. The sequence goes on along the minus strand of NW_027509019.1, from coordinate 2,757,086 downwards.
AGCAGCTGATTTCTGTGAATGCATGTAAAACTAAATGTATATTGCAGCACAGGGTGAAGTCAGTATTTACATTAACGACGATTTGAGACAAATAAATGTACATCTAATGTAAAACTATGTAAACGGCGCTCTGTGGTGCGGCAGGATTTTGAACAAGGTCCTGAGCTGTTGCTGGGCGCCGCGGACAGAAGCCGAATGGCGCCGCTGGTGTGTGTACACTGATAGAAAGTAATGTGTTCGAATTTTAAAGACGTGGTTCTGCCCGACGCGGCGCCGCGCATCCAGTGTGCGACCCCCTTAAAGGGTAGTTCGGCGTTTTACAAGTAAAGCCCTGTTTTAAGATCGTTTCTGATGAAATCGAACGGTTAAGATTAAAATTTGGACACTTGCTGCTGTCCCGAGAATTTTAGGTTTTTGTGTTAGCACCCCCCCACCCCCCTTTAGTTTACAAAGACGTGAAATTCACAGAGTGGTCTGGGGTGTTCACTGATATGCTCGCGCAAAAATCGCTGCAGAAGAAGCTTTCCAACAGGTTTTATCGTAGTTTTTGGAAGAATGTCCGGTTGTGAGGCGTTGGAAAAATATTGCTAACACAAAAACCTAAAGTTCTCGGGACAGCAGCAAGTGTCCAAATTTTAATCCTAACCGTTCGATTTAATCAGAAACGATCTTAAAACAGGGCTTTACTTGTAAAACGCCGAACTTACCCTTTAAGAGTTATTATTACTTATAATGATTTCGTTAATAACTTGACAGCACTTAAATGTGTATTCTTACAAGTCAAAGAACAATGTTTGTGTGATTTCTATTTTTCCCCTTTATGAGGCAAAAAAAAAAAATGAGGCTTTTTGAGGCTGGTGGTCAAAAAAGAAAAAGTAGCAGCACACTCTCCTCAACCACACACAAGATCTGAGGAATGTCCGTAGTAAAAAAACAAACAACAACAGTGATGCAGGATGAGTTACACCACACTTTCTCAAGTTGCTCAAGCTTAGCGGATTGTTCAGATCACTAACTGTGAGCAATAGCACTATTAATGCATTATTACTAGCCAAAGAAACTTCCTTCTTTATAAAGGAGTGTATTCTAGCACTAACCTTTAACTAAACGCTGCTTAAAGTTGCTGTGTTGCTGTATGCTAACAGCCTACCCGCGGTGGACAGCGTGTCACACACCAGCTGGCCACTTTGGCAGCTCAGATCGCTAAACTTAGTCCCCGAGTCCATCTGTAATTCCCCACCTCCCTCTGCTCAGTATATTTATCCCGGGTAATTACCTTCATCTGATGCCAGCCTCTTCACGGCCCGTGTAAACGCCAGCGAGAGGCTGTAAAGATAGCATGCTCACCCATGGGTCAGGGCTTTAGATGAGGTTTGGGTTGTTTTGGGGTTAGGGATGGATGGCACATCAGCATGAAATCTGGTCCACTTTGCAGCTTATTTTGGCCAAGAACTGCCATTTTGAGAAACACACAGCCTCTGACTGGCTAACACACAGTACCTTCGTACAGTGACCAATCAGAGTTGGTTTGTTACGTGTCGTTTAGGGGTGTAAAATTTGGGTTGCAATAGACGCCACAATATAGAGCAACAGCAGGATTCTGGAAGTGGAAATTACATATATTTCCTCCAGTTAAAAATGATTGTTAACGATAATATATAAACTTTTGAGACACAGACCTGCAATGGTTCTGAGGTGGTAAAAAAAGCAATAGACAGAACATTTTGAGCCAATCACATGAGCTGTAAATGTCATGTGACTAATGACTTCTCAATTTTCTCGGATTTTTTGCCAAAATGTGTGTACACTGACTTTCTGTTCATCCATAAGTATTGATTATTTATTAGAAAACATAGCCGACTATACACTTCTGCTTGTGGGATATCAGTCAACTAAACACATTTATCAGTCTAACGTGGAAACGAGCGCAGAAATCATTTTACGACAGGGTTCACGTGTGATTCATGAAACATTCATATGCTGCCAATCTCAAATTAATATCAGCACTAGTAGTAGTACCATTTCGTTGGTACATTAGCCAAATTTTTTGTTTATAAAAGTATACTTTTAAGTGTAACAGTAGTAAACGTTTAACTATACAAGTAGTTTACGTCTCATTTTTTCTTTATCATTGCAGCTATACTATAATTGAAATTATTGGTATACTTTTAGTTCACTAGTTATATGCTTCTAGCCCATTTTATGTTTATGAAAGTACACTTTGATGCATGCTCTTAGTAAACTACTAGTTTAATAGTTTAATATTTTTATTCAAACATCCATGCAATCCAAATGTCTTATTTTTTTTAGAACATTGCAGTATTTATTATAAATGATTTATGGGTGCGCATCATTATTGTGTTAATAATCTTGAATCAGAAAATCTTCCTCTTGCAGCATCTCTTCACTTCTCTGATGATGAGGGCGGGGCTATAACCTGTCAATCACATGAGATCCACCAATAGCAAACCACAACCATCCAGTCAATTCCCCACAAACAAAATCAAGCCCCGCCCACATTTGTTTTTGTTCAGAACTATTATTCTGGAACAAGACTGTTATTAATTTTTACGTTAATTAAAAATATTCATTCATAAGTCAGTAACATTGATGGACAACATTTAGTAAATTCATTAACAGCCGTCCCTTCATTTTCCAAACTGTAGGATTGTGGAAATTCAATAACTTTTCATTAAAAATACATACAACTTATATAATACTAATTAACTTCCTATAGTACTGTACACTATGTGTGATAGCAGTGTTGCCGTATCTAATTCTGTGCTTTGCAGAGTAAGAGAGAATGTGGACCGATGACTGGAAGATGAGTGTGATCTGTTCATTAACTTTTTAAGTATACTTGCAAAAGACACAACATGTGAACGGCCTCTTAGTCAGTGGCTAGATCAGCGTAGCAGTCAATAAATAGGACATGTATGGGACAAATTTATTAGGCACAATATAAGAGACTGATACGGGGGACAGATGGCAGACCTAGGCACAGCGCTCTGTGTTGGGCACTGGGAGAATATTTAAGCTTAATGACTACTGGCAGTACAAATCAGCACAGACGCAAACAGAACGGTGTGCTCGAGTAGTTCTTATAGTTTACTAAACTAGTTTGCTGTTACCTAGAGTGGTTTGCTAAAAGTGAACAATGGCGGGCTATGACTTTTCCTTTTTGGTTGCTTACTTCACATGGTGGTCATTATTTGATCCTATAAAATACTTCTACACATTTGGCAACGTTTTGAACCAGCCTATGAGTCACATGTGCAGTTAAGTAACAGATGTGTCCATTAAGTAACCTGAGAAACAGTGTTTAGGTCACGTCCGAAGCGTTGCGGATGTTCTGATTATTCCCAGAACTGCATCCTCTTCCAAGAGCTCTCTTGTGTGGGTCATTTGGTAAATCAAAAGTGTTTTTCCCAGTGCATCTGTTGAATAATCCTTCTGCCCAGATGAGACACAAGACCTGCAATATGAGCCCCTCTGCTGTGATAGCATGTAGCATAAATGGGTCATGACCTCAGGGTTGTGTCTTCTAAACACAGCTGACCTAAAATAGCGTACATGACCTGTCCTCCAGCAGATTGTGAAGCACTTAAAAATACTCTCCAACGGCGAGCAGATAGTGGTGTCGTCCTCTCCAGAGGCATTAATAGCTTGAGGAGTGGTGATGGTTTTAAATCGACTCGACCGTAAGAAGAACTTAGGCAATGCTGGCCCAAACCGTTCAGAGAAACACGAGCTGCTTCTCCATTATTAGATGCGATAACCAGAGGTGACAGCTTCCAATTTTGGGACTTATTCTGAGCTCTCAGCACCATGAGTTACAGAAACATTAAAACAAATTTTCACACACATTCCATATAGATGCCATAAACGATTGACTCTCATGAAAACTGTCAAAAAATGTCCAGGATATGTTTCACCCCAAAATAAAAAAAATTAAAAATTATAAATATTTTGTTAATTTTTTCCCACTTGATAATTAAGAATTCACCTTCCCCAATTGAAATTGATACAATGGTAGAATCAATGTATCTAGTAAAAACATAGTAAAAATTTAGTCACAACATGAATTTAGTTACAACCTTTATGAAAAAGAAATACACTTTAGCATACTTTTTAAAAGAGTACCTATTATGAATATACTTTTTAAAAGTGATAACTGAAAGTAATGTTTTTGGACAATTGCTTGCATGTTATTTTCAATTAAAATGGTAATAGTTATATGCCTCAAAAAGAGTAAAGTAAATTCATATTATAAGGAAATCTTGGCTAATGATTCATTAAATCAGATGCTGGAAGTTGAAATACATGGCTTCGACCCATTGTGGTAATTAACTCATTATTTAAGTTAATACTAGGGATAGGGAATTAATCCATAATGACAATTGATAAATTAATTAATCTATTAATCAGATAAGACTCTTTATTGAGTGCTGCTGCGGTAATCATTAATGAATTGTTTAATTTTTTCATGAGTCATATTGTAACATTTATCCACAGAAGGCAAACTGAAGTTGAGAACCCATGTGCAGTTGGATTAGATTTGGATTAGGCAGTTTTAGATTTATAAAAAAATTAGATAAAAAAAAACAAGAGCAAACTTAAACTTGACCATAAGAGCTTGACATAAATGATGTTTTATTAACAAAGTTTCGGAGGAACACGTTAAAATGATCTATCTAATCACATCATTCCAACCAGCAGTCAGCAATCAGTAATCAACATGTCTACCCAATCAGCATGAGTGGAGGCCTATATATACACAGTCGACCCATATATGTTCCTTGACAGTGTTCATCATCCCTCCACCAGCCTGTCTCCTTACACTCACCTGGTCACTTTCCTGACCAGGAATACGGGGGGAGTACTCTGGGTTCGGACCAAAATACCGAGCTCGGAGCCCTCTCCTCAGACAGCACGCCAAATACGCATACTACTTTATCTGATTATTTGTAAGTGTAAACTCGCGAAACAGGCTTGATTTAACTCACCAACATCAGGTTACATCGACAAAGCTAGACAAGAGACGGGATGAGGTTCTGATGTGGCGGCCATTACATGACGAGACTGGCGTGGCGGCCATTGCGTAAAGAGAGTCTGGCATGGCAGACATGACGTAAAGAGAGACTGACATCGCGGCCATTACGTAAAGAGAGTCTGGCGTGTGGCTATTATGTGACGAGAGTCTGGCGTGGCAGACATGATGTAAAGAGAGACTGACGTGGCGGTCATTACGTTAAGAGAGTCTGGCGTGGCAGCCATTACGTGATGAGACTGACGTGGCTGCCATTACGTAAAGAGAGTCTGGCGTGGCGGCCATTACGTGACGAGAGTCTGTCGTGGCAGACATGACTTTAAGAGAGTCTGGTGTGGCAGACATGACGTAAAGAGAGTCTGGTGTGGCAGACATGACGTAAAGAGAGTCTGGTGTGGCAGACATGACGTAAAGAGAGTCTGGCGTGGCAGAAATGACGTAAAGAGAGTGTGGCGAGGCAGCCATTACGTGACGAGACTGATGTGGCGGCCATTACGTAAAGAGAGTCTGGCGTGGCACACATGACGTAAAGAGAGTGTGGCGAGGCAGCCATTACATGACGACACTGATGTGGCGGCCATTACGTAAAGAGAGTCTGGCGTGGCAGACATGACGTAAAGAGAGTCTGGTGTGGCAGACATGACGTAAAGAGAGTCTGGTGTGGCAGACATGACGTAAAGAGAGTCTGGCATGGCAGAAATGACGTAAAGAGAGTCTGGCGTGGCGGCCATTACGTGACGAGAGTCTGGCGTGGCAGACATGACGTAAAGAGAGTGTGGCGTGGCAGAAATGACGTAAAGAGAGTCTGGCGTGGCGGCCATTACGTGACGAGAATCTGGCGTGGCAGACATGACGTAAAGAGAGTCTGGCGTGGCAGCCATTACGTGACGAGACTGATGTGGCGGCCATTACGTAAAGAGAGTGTGGCGTGACAAACATGACATAAAGAGAGTGTGGCGTGGCAGACATGACGTAAAGAGAGTTTGGCGTGTCAGACATGACGTAAAGAGAGTTTGGCGTGGCAGACATGACGTAAAGAGAGTTTGGCGTGGCAGACATGACATAAAGAGAGTGTGGCGTGGCAGACATGACGTAAAGAGAGTTTGGCGTGGCAGACATGACGTAAAGAGAGTGTGGCGTGGCAGACATGACGTAAAGAGAGTGTGGCGTGGCAGACATGACGTAAAGAGAGTCTGGCGTGGCAGAAATGACGTAAAGAGAGTCTGGCGTGGCAGAAATGACGTAAAGAGAGTCTGGCGTGGCAGACATGACGTAAAGAGAGTCTGGCGTGGCAGACATGACGTAAAGAGAGTCTGGCGTGGCAGACATGACGTAAAGAGAGTGTGGCAAGGCAGCCATTACGTGACGAGACTGATGTGGCGGCCATTACGTAAAGAGAGTCTGGCGTGGCAGACATGACGTAAAGAGAGTGTGGCGAGGCAGCCATTACGTGACGAGACTGATGTGGCGGCCATTACGTAAAGAGAGTCTGGTGTGGCAGACATGACGTAAAGAGAGTGTGGCGTGGCAGACATGACGTAAAGAGAGTCTGGCGTGGCAGAAATGACGTAAAGAGAGTGTGGCGTGGCAGAAATGACGTAAAGAGAGTGTGGCGTGGCAGAAATGACGTAAAGAGAGTCTGGCGTGGCAGAAATGACGTAAAGAGAGTGTGGTGTGGCAGACATGACGTAAAGACTGTCTGGCGTGGCAGAAATGACGTAAAGAGAGTCTGGCGTGGCAGAAATGACGTAAAGAGAGTCTGGCGTGGCAGCCATTACGTGACGCGACTGATGTGGCGGCCATTACTTAAAGAGAGTGTGGCGTGACAGACATGACATAAAGAGAGTGTGGCGTGGCAGACATGACGTAAAGAGAGTGTGGCGTGGCAGACATGACGTAAAGAGAGTCTGGCGTGGCAGACATGACGTAAAGAGAGTCTGGCGTGGCAGACATGACGTAAAGAGAGTCTGGCGTGGCAGCCATTACGTGACGCGACTGATGTGGCGGCCATTACGTAAAGAGAGTGTGGCGTGACAGACATGACATAAAGAGAGTGTGGCGTGGCAGACATGACGTAAAGAGAGTGTGGGTGTGGCAGACATGACGTAAAGAGAGTTTGGCGTGGCAGACATGACGTAAAGAGAGTGTGGCGTGGCAGACATGACGTAAAGAGAGTGTGGCGTGGCAGACATGACGTAAAGAGAGTGGCGTGGCAGAAATGACGTAAAGAGAGTGTGGCGTGTCAGACATGACGTAAAGCGAGTCTGGCGTGGCAGAAATGACGTAAAGAGAGTCTGGCGTGGCAGACATGACGTAAAGAGAGTCTGGCGTGGCAGACATGACGTAAAGAGAGTGTGGCGAGGCAGCCATTACGTGACGAGACTGATGTGGCGGCCATTACGTAAAGAGAGTCTGGCGTGGCAGACATGACGTAAAGAGAGTGTGGCGAGGCAGCCATTACGTGACGAGACTGATGTGGCGGCCATTACGTAAAGAGAGTCTGGTGTGGCAGACATGACGTAAAGAGAGTCTGGTGTGGCAGACATGACGTAAAGAGAGTCTGGCGTGGCAGAAATGACGTAAAGAGAGTCTGGCGTGGCGGCCATTACGTGACGAGAGTCTGGCGTGGCAGACATGACGTAAAGAGAGTGTGGCGTGGCAGAAATGACGTAAAGAGAGTCTGGCGTGGCGGCCATTACGTGACGCGACTGATGTGGCGGCCATTATGTAAAGAGAGTGTGGCGTGACAGATATGACATAAAGAGAGTGTGGCGTGGCAGACATGACGTAAAGAGAGTGTGGCGTGGCAGACATGAGGTAAAGAGAGTTTGGCGTGGCAGACATGACGTAAAGAGAGTCTGGCGTGGCAGCCATTACGTGACGCGACTGATGTGGCGGCCATTACGTAAAGAGAGTGTGGCGTGACAGACATGACATAAAGAGAGTGTGGCGTGGCAGACATGACGTAAAGAGAGTGTGGCGTGGCAGACATGACGTAAAGAGAGTCTGGCGTGGCAGACATGACGTAAAGAGAGTCTGGCGTGGCAGCCATTACGTGACGCGACTGATGTGGCGGCCATTACGTAAAGAGAGTGTGGCGTGACAGACATGACATAAAGAGAGTGTGGCGTGGCAGACATGACGTAAAGAGAGTGTGGCGTGGCAGACATGACGTAAAGAGAGTTTGGCGTGGCAGACATGACGTAAAGAGAGTGTGGCGTGGCAGACATGACGTAAAGAGAGTCTGGCGTGGCAGAAATGACGTAAAGAGAGTCTGGCGTGGCAGAAATGACGTAAAGAGAGTCTGGCGTGGCAGACATGACGTAAAGAGAGTCTGGCGTGGCAGAAATGACGTAAAGAGAGTGTGGCGTGGCAGACATGACGTAAAGAGAGTCTGGCATGGCAGAAATGACGTAAAGAGAGTGTGGTGTGGCAGAAATGACGTAAAGAGAGTGTGGCGTGGCAGAAATGACGTAAAGAGAGTCTGGCATGGCAGAAATGACGTAAAGAGAGTGTGGCGTGGCAGACATGACGTAAAGACTGTCTGGCGTGGCAGAAATGACGTAAAGAGAGTCTGGCGTGGCAGCCATTACGTGACTGATGTGGCGGCCATTACTTAAAGAGAGTGTGGCGTGACAGACATGACATAAAGAGAGTGTGGCGTGGCAGACATGACGTAAAGAGAGTGTGGCGTGGCAGACATGACGTAAAGAGAGTCTGGCGTGGCAGACATGACGTAAAGAGAGTCTGGCGTGGCAGCCATTACGTGACGCGACTGATGTGGCGGCCATTACGTAAAGAGAGTGTGGCGTGACAGACATGACATAAAGAGAGTGTGGCGTGGCAGACATGACGTAAAGAGAGTGTGGGTGTGGCAGACATGACGTAAAGAGAGTTTGGCGTGGCAGACATGACGTAAAGAGAGTGTGGCGTGGCAGACATGACGTAAAGAGAGTGTGGCGTGGCAGACATGACGTAAAGAGAGTGTGGCGTGGCAGACATGACGTAAAGAGAGTGTGGCGTGGCAGACATGACGTAAAGAGAGTCTGGCCTGGCAGAAATGACGTAAAGAGAGTGTGGCGTGGCAGACATGACGTAAAGACTGTCTGGCGTGGCAGAAATGACGTAAAGAGAGTCTGGCGTGGCAGAAATGACGTAAAGAGAGTCTGGCATGGCAGCCATTACGTGACGCGACTGATGTGGCGGCCATTACGTAAAGAGAGTGTGGCGTGACAGACATGACATAAAGAGAGTGTGGCGTGTCAGACATGACGTAAAGAGAGTGTGGCGTGGCAGACATGATGTAAAGAGAGTGTGGCGTGGCAGACATGACGTAAAGAGAGTCTGGCGTGGCAGACATGACGTAAAGAGAGTCTGGCGTGGCAGCCATTACGTGACGCGACTGATGTGGCGGCCATTACATAAAGAGAGTGTGGCGTGGCAGACATGACGTAAAGAGAGTGTGGCGTGGCAGACATGACGTAAAGAGAGTTTGGCGTGGCAGACATGACGTAAAGAGAGTTTGGCGTGGCAGACATGACGTAAAGAGAGTGTGGCGTGGCAGACATGACGTAAAGAGAGTGTGGCGTGGCAGACATGACGTAAAGAGAGTCTGGCGTGGCAGACATGACGTAAAGAGAGTGTGGCGTGGCAGACATGACGTAAAGAGAGTCTGGCGTGGCAGAAATGACGTAAAGAGAGTGTGGCGTGGCAGAAATGACGTAAAGAGAGTCTGGCGTGGCAGACATGACGTAAAGAGAGTGTGGCGTGGCAGAAATGACGTAAAGAGAGTCTGGCGTGGCAGAAATGACGTAAAGAGAGTGTGGCGTGGCAGACATGAATTAAAGACTGTCTGGCGTGGCAGAAATGACGTAAAGAGAGTCTGGCGTGGCAGAAATGACGTAAAGAGAGTCTGGCGTGGCAGCCATTACGTGACGCGACTGATGTGGCGGCCATTACGTAAAGAGAGTGTGGCGTGACAGACATGACATAAAGAGAGTGTGGCGTGTCAGACATGACGTAAAGAGAGTGTGGCGTGGCAGACATGATGTAAAGAGAGTGTGGCGTGGCAGACATGACGTAAAGAGAGTCTGCCGTGGCAGACATGACGTAAAGAGAGTCTGGCGTGGCAGACATGACGTAAAGAGAGTTTGGCGTGGCAGACATGACGTAAAGAGAGTTTGGCGTGGCAGACATGACGTAAAGAGAGTGTGGCGTGGCAGCCATTACGTGACGCGACTGATGTGGCGGCCATTACATAAAGAGAGTGTGGCGTGGCAGACATGACGTAAAGAGAGTGTGGCGTGGCAGACATGACGTAAAGAGAGTTTGGCGTGGCAGACATGACGTAAAGAGAGTTTGGCGTGGCAGACATGACGTAAAGAGAGTTTGGCGTGGCAGACATGACGTAAAGAGAGTCTGGCGTGGCAGCCATTACGTGACGCGACTGATGTGGCGGCCATTACATAAAGAGAGTGTGGCGTGGCAGACATGACGTAAAGAGAGTGTGGCGTGGCAGACATGACGTAAAGAGAGTTTGGCGTGGCAGACATGACGTAAAGAGAGTTTGGCGTGGCAGACATGACGTAAAGAGAGTGTGGCGTGGCAGACATGACGTAAAGAGAGTGTGGCGTGGCAGACATGACGTAAAGAGAGTCTGGCGTGGCAGAAATGACGTAAAGAGAGTGTGGCGTGGCAGAAATGACGTAAAGAGAGTCTGGCGTGGCAGACATGACGTAAAGACTGTCTGGCGTGTGGCCATTACATGACAAGACTGACGTGGCAGACATGACGTGCTTCAACAGGTGCTTCATAAGATTTGAATTGCTACTCTTAGATGTGGATAGGTTCTTTACACCTGCACATAATTGATAACTCACCACTACATTTTTGTCTTTAATTTCAACGAGCAAAAAGTAATGTCCATACTTCCAGGAGAGAAAGCTCATTCTATCCGCACTATTGGCCATGCTGTGGTTTAATACTCATTATTCGATTGGTGTATCATTGCACCACAATAAGGACCTGCGATGTTAGATCAGAAGCAGCTAAAGTAGGCCTATGTGTCCTCTTTTCTGCAAGCGTTCATTTTTCACAAAAGAGAGAGTAACGCGAGTAAAAAACTCATTTAAATTTCAGTAATTGTGTTACTGGATTAAAAAAAAAATGTAGTTACATGCTAAAAGTAGTGGAACTACAGTAACGCGTTACTCCCAACACTGCAAATAAGGATATATTTAAAAAAGCATCTTTTTCCCCACCATCCAATTTTTTCTTTATCTATCATATCAATATATCACATGACAGAAGATGTTGCTAATGTATTTCATGTCTGGTAGCACAACTTCATGCAACTTCACACAGGCCAGTGAACATCACAGCTTCACACAGTTAGCTTTTAGTGTAATATTTTAACTCTAAATACAAGTTATTATACAGAATAGTTTAAATAACAATTGTGATTTAAGGACAATGTTGGGAAATTAAGTGATAATACAAACTCAAATGGCAGTAATTGAATCTGTTCTTTGCTGTGTCACTAAATGTGTGTGATAAATGTCAACAGGAGCTGGATTTCTTTGGCAATCCTTTCTCTATGATAGACAGCATGAGGAACAGGATGGAGGCGATGCACAGAAACTTTGTAAGTCTGACCTCTCTGTTCTCATATTGTACCAGCATCTCTTCAATACTCTATGAACCACAGTGTCAGCGAGTTTATATGCACCTCCTGCCACCGATTCAACTTAATAAACTGAACACATGCAAGGTCGTGGAAACATGCTGCTCTTTTAAAATGGGTTTCTATAATGAGCTGATTTTCATAGTAACAGTAGGAATGGGAATTGTAGGCAATTCAGTTATTCTGAATCTTTAAAAATTCCATTACTTTTTAATAATAATTAGTCCTGACTATTAGGGATGATCCTCAAGCTGAATACCTTATTCGGAAAGGCACGGATAATGGCTTCAGAAACTAATTAGTTTGACCTTCCTATGGCTGACGGACTTAGAGTGGTTCATCATCCATCATAAACAAACTCCAAACTGCTCCGGGGGGTTAATAAAGGTCTTCTGAATCAAAACGATGAGTTTGTGTAAGAAAAATATTCATATTTAACACGTTAAAAAGTAAAATTCTAGCTTCCGGCCAAACGTGACGAGACTCTGGTGTGGCGGCAAGGTTTTTGGATCAATACTTAGGTATGTTTGTCTTTTTATTTGTAGTTGTGTTTTCTATCAAGTTCCAATTATAAGTTTTATGTTGTTTCTATGATGTAGATGAAGGGCAAAGCTTTGTCTCCGCTAGCCTGCTAACTAACATTACAGTTTTGATGTAGTATTAACTGTAGCTTTTGTAAGCTCTTGCTTTTGTAAGACTTTTCACCTACGCTTAGGAAAATTATCCATGATTTTGTGATTGATTACTCTATGTATTACCATAGTTTCTCGACAAATATCAAGATTAAATGGTGGATAACATTATCTAAAATGTATAAGAAAATGACAACAAAAACATCCCACTCAAAAAGGTCCTGTAAAATCCGTGCTTGCAAAGTCTGTGCATGAAATCCGTTCAGCACAATCCTTTAGTTAGTTAACATTGTCAGGGTCTGAATCTGGCTCGAAATGGTTTGAAATTGAAGCCATCCTTAATATTTACACCTGAGCAGATGAAACGGTTTCGTGAACACACTCTAAGCGCTGCCAATTACAACACACTGGGCCAGCTAACCAATCACAGCACTTTTGGTATTTCGAAAAGAGGGGCTTCATCGAAACAGGAACTAGGCCGCACGTTCAAGGCATACTGGGGAGAGAGGTTCTGTAATAATGCAAAATATGTGAAAAATAATGTTTATTGAACAATCAAGCATGAAAGCATATTTTAGTACACCCCAAAAACAAAATCAAGACTTCATAAAATGGCATAATATAGGATTCCTTTATAATTTATTCCTATAATTGTGTGTCTAATTGTATTCTGTATACGCTCTCAAGACTTTTACTCACTATGGCACGTGACATTAAAAAAGTGATTTATGATTTAAATTCGAATCTATTATTTTTTTATATCATATATTCTTAAAATTTCAAATAAAAATGTTATTTTGTTGTGCATATGTATCTTTCACTACACATACGAACACCTTACACTTATGAATCAGTCACACATGAATACTAGACTGAATTCAGTGTCCTGCAGTTATTGGTAGATAGTTTCTCAGATGTTTTTGTAACGGTTTCTTTCAGGAAAACATGGCGTCAGACTCCAACAGCCACTCGTTTTCCTCCTCCTCTGTCATGACGTACTCTAAAATGGGAAACGAGGCCCCAAAAGTGTTCCAGGCCTCATCTCAGACCCGCTGTGCTCCTGGAGGAGTGAGTCCTGCTCTCAATCACTCTCAAACATACAAACACACCTGTTGAGCAACATTAGGAAGTCATTTATGCTGTTTTCAGGTAAAGGAGACCAGAAAGAGTCTGAAGGACTCGGAGAGTGGACAAGAAAAGATGTCCATTGGCCATCACATTCAGGACAGAGGCCACGTCATCGAGAAGAAAGAGAACAGGAAAACCGGAGAGAAAGAACTCAACCAGGACTTCCAGAACATGGATGAAAGTAAGGACTGATTTAAAGAGACAAACAAGTGATGTTTCTGTGGTGAAGTAAACATGTCAAGACGGATAAGCAAGCAGTGAAAAACACTTTCAACGCATGTTCTTTTACTACTCTTAAGCAAATGCTCAGAAAATAAAATGTCAAGAAAAATATTTACTTTACTTATACTTGGCATAAATTATTTGAATCAATCCTTACACCTAAAAGGTATTATGCCAAAATGGCATTTCTAAGAAGTCAGATTTTCACCTTGCAGACAACTGACAAACAAGTCCAAATGGATATTTGTTTTCCTAAAGTCCTCCAGAAACAAGCTCCAGACAAACTGCCGTTTGGCCTGATTGGTTCAAAAACGACGTCACACCAGTCGATTGATTTAGCTGTGAAGTATATCAGGGCCATTAGCTCCTGCAGACACTGTTTCTGACGTCGGCCTTGTGTTTGGTGTCTTCAGCGGAGGCCCAGTCCTTCGATGAAGAATGGCAGCGTGAGGTGTCCCGATTCCATGTTTCTGCGCCCATGTCCCGCCTGGAAGCCCCGAGACATCGAGCCGTACACCGAGCAGCCATCACAGGACCACAGGACACACGCAGGTCAGTGACAGGGGCACGCATGACACACTTCTGATGCTGCTGCCATTTCAAATCAGATGAACTGTGGGTTTTTTATCTGGAGTCCATCTAAATACCATTGATTTTCGGTTTGAAAATCTGAAGCTGGGAGAAATCCTGATTCATTTTAAAGGGATAGTTCGCCCAAAAATGAAAATTAGCCCATGCTTTACTCACCCTCAAGCCATCCTAGGTGTATATGACTTTTTTTTTCTTTCAGACAAATACAATTGGAGTTATATTAAAAAATATACTTGCTCTTCCCAGCTTTATAATGGCAGTGAATGGTAACTGCGCATCTATCCATCATAACAGTGATCCATACGGCTCCAGGGGTTAATAAAGGCCTTCTGAAGCAATGAAAAATATCAATATTTATAACTTTATCAACTTTAATCACTGGCTTCAGACAACAGCCGTACTCGCGTTCACGAGAGAGACACACGTACAACTGTTGCCGGAAGCCAGTGATTATAGGTTTAATTATGGAATAAATTTCATTTTTAGGTGATAAAATTCCTTTAATCCTAGAAAAGTTCATAACAGTAATAAACAGAGTGACATAACTACTGAGTGTTTTTTAACACACAGAAGCCGACAGAGGTGATGCTGTTTTATCTGCAGTCTTGTTTTCTTTTTGACTTTCTCTTAGGATATCTTGATAACCGTAACAGTAATGTATGGCTTTTAGATAACTTACTAATATTAAATAACTAACCTTGCACGGTTAGCTAAAAGGATTTGTCCAAGAGTCCACATTGAATTCAAAATCTCATTTAAAGATTGAAAACAAACAAGTTTTAGGATAAAAAAAGTGTATGTTATAATGTTGGTTGTGTAAGACTCAGGAAGGGCGGGTGACTGTATCTCTGTCCTGAACTGCAGGATGGCAGAACGTTTGCCAGTAGTTAATGTTCCTTAAATAGCTGAACTCACCAGCTGGTACATGCACAGCCATATTACATGACACCATACTGTTAAAGGTCACATTTGAAAGAGAATCTAGGGTTGCACTGAAATGCGAATTTGTCCTGTTTAATATAAAAAAAAATCTTTACTATTTTGTGTTCACAGAAATGCCAAAGCAGCTGCAAAAAACCATCAAACCCATTACAACGAGCTCAACGTTAAAGGCTCCAGCGTGAAGAAGCACTAAAGCTCATTCAGAATAAAACAACTCGTGCTGCTTCTTACTGCAGTTTCCTCATGTCTGCCATTGACTTTCTGACGCCTGTTACACGCTACAAACTTGTGCTGCGCTCTATACACAGCAGTTATTTCTAGGTAACTCCAGTAGAGTTTTTGGTCCCACTTTATATTAAGTGGCTTTAAGTACTACGTACTTGCATTGAAAAATAAGTACAATGTACTTATTGTCTTCATGTTGTATTGTAAACACTTTAGCTGCTGTTGAAGTGTGATACGGGTAAGGTTAGGGTCAGGTGTGTGTGATACACGTAAGGTTAGGGTCAGGTGTGTGTGGTATGAGTCTGTTTAAGGGTGGGTTAAGGTGGAAGGGAAGGGTCAACAGTGTAATTACAAATGTAAATGCATACATTAATTACAGTTGTACTTACAATGTAAAAACAAGCATGTACACAATAAGTCCATTGTATCAAAATATTAACTTCAATGTTAGTACATAGTAGTTAAAGCCACTTAATATAAAGTGGGACCAAGTTTTTTTTTTATTTTAAATAATGACCATATGTTTTAAAATGGTTATCAGTAGTGCTGATTCATAAGCATTAGACCTGGTGTTTGTTTAATAATAATCCGCTGGTCAAGTCGTGACTTGTTGAATACTGTATCCTGGTCCCTTTCGTGGAAAGTCTGTTCAATCTGCTGCCATATTTGCAACTCCCCCGGGCAACAACACCAATTCATATCTACTTGAATTAGCCTGGGAAAACCCTGACGAACTTCCGGCAAATTTGAGATTTGCTCTGCAAGTCCGTCTGGCCAAGAGCCCATTCAAGCCCATTTTCAATTTTTCCAAATTGAGGCACCAATCACAAACTTTGAGGCGGGCATTACACGATGACGATAGCGCAGTGACGTTGGAGTAGATTTTGTACGGCATCTCCTTCATCGCTCTGATTGGTTTTAGGTCTATCCAATTCCGCCTTGAGGCATTTGAGGTATGTCCATTGGAAATGGGCTGTGAATGAACCTTCCCCAGACCCACTCTGTTACAACTGAATGGGAATACACTTGAATGGGAAAATCCTGAAATCTCAAAAACTGCTAGCCAAATTCACATTTGAATAACATTTCAAATCCGCAACAAATTTGTCCCCTGTGAACTGTCCCCTCTGGCCTCCCGGACAGCAATGTTTTCATCATTTGTAAAAGATGAACTACTGTCTGGACATCTGTGATCTCGGTATGGAGATGAAGGCTAGGATCATGATTTTTCAGGAGCACTACAGAACACCATGAGTGTATATTAGCAGCATTTGTTGTTTGCTTTTGAGATTTGAAGGTGCATTTGGACCCGGAAATGATGCAGTGTGATGTCAGACTTATATATATATATATATATATATATATATATAATAGCCAGGTTGCAGAACCAGAGTTGGGAGCCGGTGCTGTAATGCACTTATTGATGTTGTCAATGTGTTTATTCTGCATTAATTACCATAAACCCTCTAAAAAAACTTCCTCTGTAAACATTTAAAAAACTAAATTGCATTAAAGTAGACTTTTTATATAAATGTTTCTAATAGTGTTTTCTTCCTTGACTTGAAGCCAAACTTCACTTTTTCTTTTGAAGAGGTAAATATTTTGAGAACAAACATTGAGTACAAAAGACAATACTATCACAATAAATTTATATATGGCAATTAATTATTAGTTTCTGTTGTTTTTTATCCTGCTAGTTTAATTTGTCTCCTGATTTGATTCAGCAAGATGAATGATTTGAATACATCTGGGCCCATAAAATATCTCAGAATAGGCTTAGCTTTGACTTGAGTGTCAAAAAATTCTTAGTAAAAAGTAAGGCTTGTTTATGAGTAGGATATATTTATAAAGATGCCAAACAGCAAAGTCTAAGACAGTTAAAGCTGCTGTATGTTTTTTTCCCACTCTATTAAAGCATACAAATACTATAATATGATTGTATATATTGAGGAAACATGCTAAGTTCACATACTCGTTTCACTGAAAAACACTTTTTCAGCCAGTTATTTTACTTTGAAATGTGCGTTTCCAGGCTGGAATTTTTGTTTATGTTTTTGCATGTGTGATTCTGCACGTTGCCAATTTGCCCATTTTCATTGTCCATTGCGCTCGTTCCTGTTGCAAGCTCAAACTGGCGACCCGCGAGAGCGTCGAGTCTGAGGAGCAGGTGGCGGGAGAAACAACGATCTCCGATATTTTGAATTGGACTGGAGTACCTATTTCGACCACTAGTTGTCATTCTTGCATACTGCACCTTTAAGTGTTGAGATCTAAGGACTATAATGATGTCAACCCAAAAATGGCCGCTCTCAACCTCTAAATCAGCCAATAGTAAGCCTGGAAGAGTAACCACGGCAGAATGACACCAATCATTTCATGTAATTATAATAAAATAATTTAATTAAGACATTGAAACAATTAATATTTAAATATATTTTTTTAAATTGCTTTGTATTGTGTAAAATAATCACAAATAAGTATTGATGGTGTGGAATTGTTTTGTGTGTCTCCTCATTTACAGTTGGAGCAATGATGCGAACATGAGTTCCATCAATGGATCCAGCAACTCCAGGGAAGCTTGCAATTCATAAAAGCGGCTTGCTTTTGCCGCATGGTTTTGGCTGCTTGCTTTTGCCTAAAGTTTACTTGGGAAGTAAATGAACTGCCATACAGTAGTGGTCAAAAGTAATGTCCAGCCAAGGAAAATTGACATCTTGTTGCGTAGTTATGCTTTGAGTCAATTGTTTTATTTGTGATAATACAATGAAACATGGCAAATTGTGCAAACAAAATTTTTAGTGAGGCTTTAAAAGAAATAATGAACACATGCAAAGAGAGAACCAACCAAATATTAAATTCTTTTTACATAACTGATTATGTTGTAGTCAATGTTTTTTCATGTGAGCTTTTATTTTTTTTATAAAACCTGTATTGCCTTTTTTGCCAAATAATTATGTAATAATTTTGTTCATATTTAACATTATTTAACAAAATTTAAATAAAATATTTCCTCATATTTTGATGAATTAAGTGATCTTGTAGGGTCATTAGAAAACGCTTTTGGCCACTACTGTATGTTTGGTGTGATTCGTGACACAATAGTGCATTTTAAGACCCTGCTTACTGTGGACTGATGAGCCTAACCCCTAAAATCCACTGGATCCGTCTACGGTGCGGAACGTCAGCGTCCGGATGCCAGAGCTAATCGCGGCAATTACAGTCAATGCTCTTAAGTCCACCAGCTGCGGACGCAGCGCGTCTCAGAAGCGTCCCAGAAGCGTCTCTCCGCTCCGCAGAGAATAGGTAGCAGGTCTATTTTCGCCGCTTGCCGCGTCAAGCAGCACAGAGTACATCGTACCGGGCAGGAAGTCAGACATAGAACGGCATAGAGGATCCGGTCGATTTTCAAAATAAAACACCCTGTGGAGACCAACGCTCCGCTGCTGAAACGCGTCTGAGATGCTTCCAGTGGACTTTGACGCCGAGCTAGGGACACATCAAAAACGTGGCGCTGACGTTCCGCGCCGTAGACGGATCCAGTGGATTTTAGGGGTAACTTATCACCGGTGCACTGCTGCATTTTTAAGACACCAACAAAAATGTCATTATTACTTTCATTTCTGTAATTAAAGCATTGGATGTTAGAGTGGGAGTAGTTATCAAATTTCTTATGAGGTCAATTACAAAAAGAACCTTGACGAACCTTGACGATCAAGCTTGTATCGCTTTATCAACTCCCTGTCATATAATTCCAACACATTATATGTTTCGTTGGAAAGTGTGTGGTCCCCTCCTCTCTGCTGCCATATTGTCACTCTTAACTAGGCTAGGATACCTCTCAGCACTCTTAAATAATGTATCACTCTTGACTAGGAATAAGAGTAAAATTACGTCATTCTCAGAATTTTGACACACTTAAGACTAAAATTTTACTCGCTGACAAAGCAGGTTGTCAGGAATATTGCTGGAGTTTCACAAGGAGATCGCTTGAGTTTTACAAGGAGATTTCTCAGGTAAGTAGAGTGGGTAAGGATCTGTAAACCACATTGAAGTCCCGTTGATAAAAGAAAACACCACAGAGTGAGCCAGGCTAAAGCAAGGATGAGGACCAATGGCAAAACTGATGGAGGGTGGAACCAGGATGGAAACAGAGACCTGACTGACAGAGGTGGAGCTGTGTAAGGTGGAGACCCAGGCGAAGCAGAAGAGCCATTGAGACCAAGTGACTGATGGATCTGGAGACCGAAGCAGAGCAACAGTGACGAGCATCCAAGTTGGAGCCAGGGTGGGACTGAGGACCAAGGTGGAGCCAGAGGCGGAGCCGTATGGAGCTACGGGGGTTAAGGGAAGAAGTGCAGCTGAAGGCCCGGAGGTCCATGGTGCAGGCAGAGAAACAACTGACCAAGACGAACCCCGAGGGACCTCGGTGTAGCCATGAGGACGACGGTCCCATGTGGAGCCGAGGGAGGGAGGAGGCAAAGTGGAGCCGACGGGGTGGCTGGAGGCTTAGCCAGGGGATCACCTTGCCAAGGAGGTGGTGGAGACTGAAAGGCCTAAGGCAGATCCAAGCAGCAAAGTGGTGTCAACAGAGGGGAGCCAAGGGACTGAAGGAGCCAACGGAGGCAGGGCTGAAGGATTGGCTGTCTTTGGTAGAGGAGGTGGGAGAGGGAGGCTGGGCGGGATCATCGGAGACATTGGAGAGTTGAAGCTGGGCAGGACCAGCGGAGATGTAAAAGACTTGGAGTTAGATGGAAACAGCAGTGATGAAAGAGACTTGGCTTGGGAATAGGAGGGAACCAGGGAGTCCATTATATTGATTGTGCTCACAGTCAGCAACTATACACAAGAGAAGGGGGTATGGATGGAACCCGCATCCACACTGTCAAATTCCACTAAATCCCCACCCGGATGGGCATGAGTGCCGGCTTTCGCACCCGATCAGACACTATGACTGGCTTGGACTACAGAACGAGTAGGGCTGCAGGCTCTGGATCAGGTTCTGGGTCTGCAGGGGGGTCTGACTCTGTGTTCGTGTTGGAAGGGGTAAGGGGCTGTTTGAGCTTGGGTTCTGTGGCAGTCATTGGCCAACAATCTCCAATACTTGGAGACAAAGAGTTAGTTGAATCCAAAAAGGTATTTATTGGCACAGAAATGAACCACAACAAAGCAGGTGAGTGATGGAGAAGTCAGATTGATATGGAGGAAATTAATACTGAATAATTGAGTCTCTTCTTTACTAGGGTGCAGGAGTACTGTATATCAGATGACTGGAGAGTGACGGAGCAGGCAAGCATAGACCTCTCTGTGGAGTATGGTGAGTAGACAGGTGAGTAGGATCCTTTAGGCTGAATATAACTGGAGATTGCTTGAGTTTCACTATGAAGGCGCTGGATCCACAAATAGAGGCAAGTATCTGCTTTAATTTCATTTGCTGAAACACAGACTTACATTACCACCTGTCCACTAGAGACCTGCGCGGGACACAATTTTCAGACCCGCTCCCGTAGTGTTCAGTCCCGCTCCCGCCCGCTCCTGCAAAGATTTGTCATTTTTAGTCCCGCTCCCGCCCGCATCTGTGATATAATGTCCCGCTCCCGCCCGCACTTTCTGTCTGACGAAAGGTCTTGGGGAAAAAAATGCGTGCGCACAAAATTCCTTACCAATACTTGGTAACATATTTATTGGTAAGCCTGCATATGTTCAACCATGCAAAACATTAAATAGGCATCAGTAACTAACGCCAACAAAGATAAACATTAATCTGCCCAAATTCCATTAGGCTTAACGTGTAGGCTAACATAAAAACAGCCTTAGGCATTGCCTACACATAGGAACATTTGTAAAACGGATAATTCTTATCTACTATATTATAGACTTCACTATATCACAGGCCATTTAAACATTTAAAATGTGATCACAAAACACGAAACGAGAAGTACTTACATCTGAAGCGCTTAGGCCTATATCTGAAGCACTAGAGGCGCTCTGTTCCTCGTCCTTGCTGTCTATTTTGAACTTGAACTAGCTTTCGAATTCGAACACGGAGCAGCGGGAAGGAATTGTCTCTAAACAAGTGTGCGTGAGATTAGGCCCCGCCCTACCCGACAACATTCACAAGTTTAGGCTGCTTAAAACGTTTTTATTGCTGCCAATCAGAATCTCCCTCATTTATATATTTTACTTTACACTCATATTTAATTTGCGGGAGTGCAGCGTATCATCCCTCCCGCCCGCACCCGCAAGTGCACCTCATCATCCCGCCCGCTACCGCAATGACCTTTCAAAATTTGTCCCGCGTCGCACTGTTTTGCGTCGCGACCCGCGGGTCCCGCGGGACTCCCGCGGGGGTGCAGACCTCTACTGTCCACTAACAAAGTGTTTTGAGGGACGTCAGGCATAATACAATATGACCTGATTAATGCTATTGCTGAAGTTACAGGAGAAGAGATAAAAAGGGAGATTAATAAATCACCCTTTGTCGCTGTTATTGTGGACGAGATGACAGACGTGAGTAATTCAGCGCTGCTCGCCAATGATATTGCTACCCTTATTGTCCGTTTCCTGGAGGAATATGAATGTCTGAATAAAGTTGTGGCACAGTGTTTGGATGGCGCAGCGGTAATGTCATCTGGAATAAATGGGGTGCAGGTTACAGTTAAGGAGTGGACACCTATGGCCTTATTCATACTCTGCTATGCACATCGGCTGAATTTAGTACCGACTCAAGGGGCCTCAAAGATTTAGGAAAGCAAGATCTTTTTTGCCCACCTAAATGGCATAGCTTTATGTTTCTCTAGATCCACTAGGCACATGCAACTACTAGACAAAATTTGCCAGCGGTGTCTTTCTCGTGTGGCACCTGATTTCCTTCAGCAGAAAAATCTGTGTGAGAGCATGGGGCAGCTGTACACATTGGCATGTTTGGCGGTGACTATGCCTGTGTCGACTGTTTCTGTCGGGCGGATATTCTCAGCCCTAGAGCAAATTAAAACTTATGCCAGAAATAAGACGGGACAGACTCGACTTACAGCATGAGCCTCCATGGTGATAGAAAAATACTTATTTTTGGAACTGAAATGCACAGATAACCTGTACAACAGAGTAATTGAAGTCTGCTTGAGGAAAGAAAGGAGGGTGGATTTTGTGTTTAAATACTTATTTAGAAATAATTAGTCAACCCTGGCTAATCCGGGCCCCGCTTTTCCCTGTGCCTGTTTTTTTCCATGCTGAATATCATTTTTTTTTTTTTTTTTTAATTTATGATCGAAACTTAATTTTTTATTAAAATTTTTTTTCATACTATTAAAATAGATTTTTTTTTTAATGAAAAACACTTTGTAATATCTTTCAACCATACACTATTTACTAAAAGAAATGCATATAATTCTTTTGATTTGGTACATTTGGTAAGCTTTTTCAAGAACCATTTATGCTTTTGGATTATCTTTCTTGTAGAATTTGCATAAAAACAAAATTTCCCTTGATTTCAAATTCCCAGGAAAAAAAACAATCCCAAGGGTTTCCGTGGTTGGAGAACTCAGAAGGTAGCTATTACACAATGCACGGGAAACCCGGGTTGGACTGTATTTGTCATTTTATTAGTTTAATGTTGCTGCTTCTCTAGAGATGATGTATTTGGAGCAGCTGTGGCTGCAGTGAGAGGAGCATTTAATATTCATACCTGGGCCATTTTGCAATAATTTCTTGAATTTTTACTCTCGATAAAGTCTGACCCTGCTTTTAAGAGAAACATCACTAATCAATAAAACACTGCTATCTTTATAAATGTTTCATTGTTTCCGTCATTAGAAAAAGCAACACATTTGACATTAAAGCTCTATATAATTTGAAAGGAAAAGTGGCAAATGTCAGAGAACATCACGTTAATGATGATAATTTGGCCGACTACTGACAGCCTTAAGCTACAACTGAAAACAGTATTTTGTATAAAGAGGCATGCTGTTTTGGCCATTGTTCTCTAGATTTTAGTCTAATAAAGTATCATTTTAAAAAAAGCTAACATTGCTTTCCTTTTTGAAGTGGTGAATGAAGTTTGAGGTTGTGATGGTCGTGTCCGATATCCTGGTTTTGCCAATTATTATGCATAAAGCAAATCTCATTTTATGGTCGGTTTCAAAGTGTTTATATCCAGAAGAAAATAATCCATATTTGGCGCACTCACTGTGCTGTATTTTTTTTCTGAGCTTGTTCTACGTCATGTAATCACGGAGACTCTGATCACTGGTGTCAGTGGTTATGTGGCTTACATTTTGTTTATCAATAGATGTTGCAATGATTTATTTAAACAAATAATTTAATTACTTTAGTTGTTAAGTCATTGTCGAGGCATACAGTTTAAGTCAATTCTCGAGTCATTGGATCTCAAGTCAAATTCAAGTAATTTCTTCATTTAGTCAAGCAAGTTTCAAGTCCTTAAATTTGAGTCAAGGCATGTAACTCGCATGTAAGGTAATCCCCCTCACAAAGACCCCTGAAGACCTGGGCCTCATTTATAAAAACTTTGCGTAGGATTTGCGTCAGAAGTGGCGTACGGATGAAACATAGGACGTGCGTATGCACAGAAATATTCTGATTTATAAAACTGTGCGCACGCACATCCTACGCAAGTCTGACTACGTCAGACTTCGTACTTCCGCTCAATTTCATTTCGCTCCTGTACTTAGTCTGAGACATTGACATGTCTCTCAATTTTCCTCCAGCCTGAAAACAGCCGGCCAATCAACGAACAGAGGGCGAGCTGAGAGCCGTGACGTAGACGCCGAGCGCCGAGTTTAAGATTGGGGAAATCGAAAACGACCGTGGATATGGAGACACAGGCATTTCCAAACTGAAGGCCGAACAAGAAGAGTGTTTGGTAAACATTTTGAATGGAGGTGATGTCGTGGCCCTACTCCCGACAGGTTTTGGTAAAAGTTTAATTTATCAAATATTACCGATCGTCAGCTAGAAACTGGGGAGGCCAAAAGGCCGGCGAGGCGGTACTTATGATTGTGTCCCTCTTGGTTGCACTCATGGAGGATCAGGTTGAGGAGGCAGCAAAACTCGGTCAGCCATGTTCACTCCGGTATTTCGCTCGATGGTTTCGTTTTCCAATCATGTGTTTACAGTGGAAGTTCGAGGCGGCTGAGCCGGCGAATAACACACGTCATAACCAAACGTTATGACCAATGATTTTATACTTCAGACAAGCACCCCCCCCCCCCCCCGCGACAAAGAAAACACTTTTCAATGATGCCATTCCAGACTCTGTCTATGAAGCAAAGCGAAGTAGCAGAGTTTGGTATTACCAGGCTAATCCTATGCAGTTTTCCCTTAATAAATCACAATCAATTCTAAATGTAGCGCAGCTTTTGCGGCTTCATGTCACGCCCATAGTTGCCCGTAAATAGTCTGTGAAACACTGATGAAGTTAATATTCATCGATTGCGAAATCATGGCAAAAACAGAGAGGAAAACCAAGAAACATAACTTCACTCAATGTGAAGTAGAAATTATCATTGGCGAGGTGGAAAAGAGGAGTAAAATGTTGTTTGGAGGGCACCGTGTGGGCATTACTAATGCCAAAAAGGCACTTGAGTGGCAAAAGGTTGCATTACGCATTACGTCATTACGCATTGTGATGGTGTGATGGCCGACAACGTGGCCACACAGCAAGGCGGTAACTAACCCATGCAAAATCATGCATCTTTTTCTTTTGTTTGTTTGTTATTTTGGTTATCCTTTAATACATTACGTCATTCAATATTTTGTTACAGATCACCCTTGTATACATTTCATAATAACGACAGACACAGATTTGGTTCATTACATTCACTTTATTTATCATTTTCACTGTTATCATACATGACTAGGTTGGGTGCACACTTTCTAGTTATTGGTGGTATATTGTGTTAATATTATTTTCTTTGAGTTTAAGTTACCTGCATGTGGAAAGTGGAGTTGTGGCGCTGCCTGGGACGTAGAGCTCCGGTGAAGGTCCATTCCATTAAAGGACGGGCTGGCGTCAGTGGCTGCCATTTTATGCTGTTGGGTTAATCCATGTTGCCAATTAGGAGGGGGGGGGGATGATTGATTATATGTTAGTTTTGTTTATTATTCTATTTACATTTTGGTTATTATAATTACTGGAGTAAGTTATTTTATGATCTCTTTATTGATAAATTTGAAGTTTATTACTTTATTTAGTGTAATTGTGTTAAGTGATGATTGTGGTGTCCCTTGTGTGTGTTTAATGGACTAGTCCTTTGTATATATAAGTTCCCAATGTGTGTCATTAGGAAGGTCATGTTGGTTTGGTTAGTTTGATTTGATTTCTGTTAAGTTTGATCCTGTTCAGTTGACCCTTTTTCTTTATGGGCCCAGACCTGACTTTATTTTTATTCAGTTTTTCAATTATTTTGATTTTGTAACTTTCTTTTTTTGTATTTAAATAAATAATTTTTGGTTGGAAATCCTGTGTCCTTTGCCCTTGACTACTCGGTCCCTCACATATGGTGTCAGAAGTGGGATCTGCAGAGGACGCAGGTTTCCTATTTTTTGGTTTTTTCCTTTTTTTTGTCCTCCCTGTTTTTTTGGAGCCATGAGTCGACCTGGAAGAAGAGGGGCTCAAAGGATGATGCCAAGGGAAGTACAGGAAGGAGAGGTGGAGACCATAGAGGATGGTGAGGAGATTGTGCCAGAGGAGTCTGGAGGGCAGGAGCCAACGCTGGCAGATTTGACGAGTTTGTTCCGGGCCCACATGGCGCAGATGGATGCTCGGGAGGCCGGGAGGGCCCAAGAACAAAGGGAACAAGAACGACGATTTAAGGCATTGCAGCACCAGTTTGGTTTACTTCAGATGGAGGTACAAGCTCGTATTCCTACTCCACCCACCCCTGATCCACGTTCTATGAATCCAAGTCCAGAGGAAGGGCAGGATGGTGACCCTGATCTTGATCAACCATTTCCGGCAAGGAGGGAAAGAGTACTTCACCACGTGGACCAAGACAGAGGTCAGTCCTGGATCAAAGAACCCAGATTAGAAAAGTTAAGTGACTCTGATGACATAGAACATTTTCTGATAACCTTTGAGAGGATTGCTGCAGTATGTGGTTGGCCTAAGGCTGACTGGGCGTTCCGACTGATTCCCCTACTGACCGGTAAGGCCCGAGCGGCATATGTGCTTATGGACATTGATGATTCGCTGGATTATATGAGTGTTAAGTCGGCTATTCTGAGAAAGTACGACATCAATTCAGAAACTTATCGACAAAGATTTCGTTCTCTGGAGGTTGAATCATCTGAGAGTCCCAATGAACTGTATGCCAGGCTGAAGGAGCTGTATGGGAAATGGATTCGACCTAAAGGTAAAACTACTGAGGAAATTGGAGAAATAATAATTCTTGAGCAGTATCTGCGAATGCTCTCTCCTGAGCTTCAGGTATGGATCCGGGAGCGGGGCCCTGATACTGCTGCTGAGGCTGCATCACTGGCGAATGTGTTCGTTGCTGCTCGAGGAAGGAACCAGCCATGGAGTTGGCGGGGTGGGAGAGATTCTCGAAAGCCCCATGTCTTTCATCCACCCCCTCACTACCACTCTGGTAAGCCTCCTGTAGCAGGGAAAGCTGAAGCGGTGTTTCTCAAATCACCTAAGAAAGTGCCTATTTGTTACCTGTGTGGCCAAGAGGGTCATACCAAACCTGTTTGCCCGAAGAACGTTAAGCTCTCTCAAGTCTGTTATGTGCCCAGAAGTAATGCAGCTCCGGTGAAGCCCGGATTGTCCGTAAAGATGACCACTGTGGAAGTGAACGGTAAAGAACTTCCTGCTCTGGTTGATACTGGCAGCGACCAGACGTTGGTACACCGACAGTTTGTTTCACCTGCCTTGATTAATTCTACTGACCAGAGATTGATATGCTGTGTCCATGGCGATGAGAAACTGTTACCTACCGCGGGTCTTTACATCAAAGTACAGGGACAGACTTATCTCATGGACGTGGGAGTTGCAGAAAATTTACCGTATCCTGTGATTCTGGGGCATGATCTACCAGTACTTTTGGATTTACTGCAGTCAGAACAGCTTTGTAATGTTGTGGTAACCAGGGCCAAAAAGAAACCGAAAGAGGAACTGACACAAACACTCAGTACTTTGCCTTTCTTTGATGTGGATATTGAAGTAGAACCTTCAAAGTCACGGAAGTCCCGTAGTGAAAACGACGAGACAAACTTGCATATAATGTTTCCAAGACACCGACTAACCCCTCGGGTGACTTGTTTCAAAGTTTCCAGGTGCCTACTAACATGGTCCGGTTACAGCAGGAGGACGTCAGTCTAGCTCCGTACCTCAAGAAAGGGGAACAGGAAGCTACAGCCAATGCGGATGACACTGACTCTGCCGAAAGGTATTTGTTTCAAAAAGGTATTCTTTATCGTCAGTTCGAATCAACAAACCAGCTTGTCGTGCCACAATGTGTCCGAGAGGTAATCCTCCAGTTGGGTCATTCGATTCCCTGGGCTGGCCACTTAGGGAAACACAAGACCTTGGCCCGTATCAAGAGACACTTCTATTGGCCAGGATTAAGGAGGGATGTGACTCGATACTGTAAAAGTTGTCCTGAGTGTCAGAAAGTCTCAATGAGAAGTCCTTCCAGAGCTCCATTACAACCTTTACCTGTTGTGGGTACACCCTTTGAGAGACTGGGGATGGATATTGTAGGTCCTGTAGAAAGGAGTCGAGCTGGAAATAGATTTATGCTTGTTATCACTGATTATGCAACTAGATATCCTGAGGTGTTCCCGATGAAGTCCATTAAAGCCAAGTACGTAGCAACATGCTTAATACAACTTTTTTCCCGAGTTGGATTCCCCTGTCAGATCCTTACTGATCAGGGCACTAACTTTATGTCAACTCTCTTGAAGCAGGTATATCAGCTTTTGGGTATTGAGAGTTTACGTTCCACTCCTTATCATCCGCAAACCGATGGCCTCACAGAGCGTTTCAATCAAACACTCAAGCAAATGCTTCGCAAGTTCGTCAGTGAGTCAGGCAAGGATTGGGACCAGTGGTTGCCCTATCTCTTGTTCGCATACAGAGAAGTTCCTCAGGCCTCGACGGGGTTCTCTCCCTTTGAGTTATTATATGGACGTGAGGTGAGAGGCCCTTTGACCCTGCTTCGGGAGCTGTGGGAAGGCACACAAGGTAACGAGGATTCGGTAAACGTGATCTCTTATGTGATTCAGATGAGGGAACGGTTGGGAACGATGGCAAAACTGGCTCAAAGTCACCTGGCTGAGGCACAGAGATCTCAGAAGTCATGGTATGATCGGTCTGCATGTGAACGAAGTTTTAACCCTGGCCAGCAAGTGTTGGTGATGTTACCAAGTCAGGAAAGCAAATTATTGGCAAAATGGCAAGGTCCATTTGAGATCCAACGGAAGCTGGGACGCACCACCTATGAAATTTCTACACCCGGCTTGGGACAGCAGAGTAAAATCTTGCACGTTAATTTGCTGAAAGAGTGGATTCCTCGTCCTGAAAAGGAGTCACAAGTCTTGATGATTCAACAGGTGAGGGAGGAGGAGGAACTAGAGGAGCAATATTTGCCTCAACCGGTCACGGAATGTGTTGATCTGGAGCATTTGCACAAGGATCGCCAATCCCAAGTGAGAGCCATTTGTCACTCTGATCTTTTTTCTGAGTATCCGGGAGCCACAACATTGATCGAACATGAGATTGTGTTGAAAAATGATGCTGTTGTCAAAAGAATGAGTTATCGAATACCTGAGCGATTACAAGTCTCTTTGAAGGAAGAGATTGATTTGATGCTGACGTTGGGAATCATCGAACCGTCTAAGAGTGAGTGGTGCCACCCAGTGGTTTTAGTCCCCAAAAAGGATGGAACCTTACGGTTCTGCATTGATTTCCGATACTTGAACTCTGTTTCCAAGTTTGATTCCTATCCAACACCCCGTATAAGCGACCTTATTGACCGTTTAGGTCGAAGCCAGTATCTGACCACCATCGACCTCGCCAAAGGATATTGGCAAATTCCTCTCACTCCTCAATCCAGAGAGTTGACTGCCTTTAGAACACCCTGGGGACTATTCCATTTTAAGGTTCTTCCCTTTGGCCTGCATGGGGCTCCAGCCACTTTTCAGAGGCTCATGGACCAGATATTACATGGTTTGTCTTTTACGGCCGCTTATCTAGATGATATTGTTATCTATAGTGACACTTGGGAACAGCACCTACAACATCTACAAGAAGTTCTGCGGCGACTACAGCAAGCTGGTCTTACCATCAATCCACTCAAATGTGCTATAGCACGGACTGAAATTGAATATCTGGGCTATGTCATTGGTAAAGGGGTGGTCAGACCCCAGGTAAAAAAGATTCAAGTGATTCAACAGTGTCCTCTACCCCAAACACGGAAAGAACTGAGATCGTTCCTTGGTATGGCTGGTTTTTATAACCGATTCATTCCTAATTTTTCTGGCAGAGCAGCAGCCTTGACGGATATGGTGGGTTCCAGATGCCCTAGTCAACTTCAGTGGTCAGAGGGAGCAAAGCTGGCTTTCCAAGACATCCAGACTGCCCTGGGTGGGGACCCTGTGTTGCATAATCCTGATTTTAAGGAACCCTTTATTGTGCAAACAGATGCTTCCGAACGAGGCATTGGGGCGGTGCTACTGCAAGGGACAGGTGACGGACGACAACTGGTGGCTTGTATTAGCCGTAAACTTTTCCCGCGAGAAGTCCGGTATTCTACCATCGAAAAGGAGTGCTTGGCTGTGAAATGGGCTCTGGATTCCCTGAAATATTATCTGCTGGGTAGAGAGTTTATTGTGGAAACTGACCATAAGGCTCTACAGTGGTTGAAAAGGATGAAGGACACTAACAGCAGGATTACTCGGTGGTACTTGGCCATGCAGCCCTTCCGATTCATCGTCCAGTATGTTCCCGGAAAGGACAATGTTACAGCTGACTTCCTCTCTCGCTGTGTTGGGGAGATTTCTGAAGTGGGGGGGAATGTGATGGCCGACAACGTGGCCACACAGCAAGGCGGTAACTAACCCATGCAAAATCATGCATCTTTTTCTTTTGTTTGTTTGTTATTTTGGTTATCCTTTAATACATTACGTCATTCAATATTTTGTTACAGATCACCCTTGTATACATTTCATAATAACGACAGACACAGATTTGGTTCATTACATTCACTTTATTTATCATTTTCACTGTTATCATACATGACTAGGTTGGGTGCACACTTTCTAGTTATTGGTGGTATATTGTGTTAATATTATTTTCTTTGAGTTTAAGTTACCTGCATGTGGAAAGTGGAGTTGTGGCGCTGCCTGGGACGTAGAGCTCCGGTGAAGGTCCATTCCATTAAAGGACGGGCTGGCGTCAGTGGCTGCCATTTTATGCTGTTGGGTTAATCCATGTTGCCAATTAGGAGGGGGGGGGATGATTGATTATATGTTAGTTTTGTTTATTATTCTATTTACATTTTGGTTATTATAATTACTGGAGTAAGTTATTTTATGATCTCTTTATTGATAAATTTGAAGTTTATTACTTTATTTAGTGTAATTGTGTTAAGTGATGATTGTGGTGTCCCTTGTGTGTGTTTAATGGACTAGTCCTTTGTATATATAAGTTCCCAATGTGTGTCATTAGGAAGGTCATGTTGGTTTGGTTAGTTTGATTTGATTTCTGTTAAGTTTGATCCTGTTCAGTTGACCCTTTTTCTTTATGGGCCCAGACCTGACTTTATTTTTATTCAGTTTTTCAATTATTTTGATTTTGTAACTTTCTTTTTTTGTATTTAAATAAATAATTTTTGGTTGGAAATCCTGTGTCCTTTGCCCTTGACTACTCGGTCCCTCACAGATGGCATCATGGCGTTTTATTACCATCCATTTGATTGCATCTGACAAGCTACAGATGTGTTATGAGGATGAATTGCATAACATGCCAAAATTATTGGAGAACATATTTCACTTTTATTTTTGCAAATGTTATATATGTTAATTTGCATTTCTGTTGTAATCTTCATTTGATTTAGTTTGTTTTACACTGCAGATCGATCAAACGGGTGTTCGTGTAGGCTGTTAATTGTAAGACTTGCTTTGTGAAGTCTTCGTGTTATTTATGAGAGGCAGTATTGCCATTTATTTTACACAACGGTCTACAGTTTCACACACTTTCACATGTT
Organism: Siphateles boraxobius; assembly: GCF_051911475.1. NCBI lineage: Eukaryota > Metazoa > Chordata > Actinopteri > Cypriniformes > Leuciscidae > Siphateles > Siphateles boraxobius. The sequence continues at coordinate 2,725,394 of NW_027509019.1, read as the reverse complement.
TCTTCCATCTGCCGACGGTCTCGCCATTTCTCATTTCACCCGTTTTTGTGCGTACGCCTGGGTCAGAGTTTGCGTGAAGGACCGCACATTTTACCATCAAGTTTGCTTTTTATAAATACCAATTATTGCGTAGAGAGCGGCGTACGACTTCTTTTGTGCGTATGCAACGTTTATAAATAAGGCCCCTGGAGGTCAGTGCTACAGAAAACAGGAAACTGTTCCCATCCATCATCCAACAGGCTGTTTGTAACCATCAGGGCATCTTTTAAAATAAGAATATATATATATATATATATATATATATATATGCTAAAGCTAAATAAATAAATGTAAATGTAAATGTAACATCTGTTGACAGCTCAGTGAGGGCTGCCCATCTATTTTGGATGCCTCTTCAATTGACTCTTTTGTTCCATTTGTCTCATCAAATGACATGATACTGCTCTCTTTCCCAGAGAGTCATAGACAAAGATCATAGCCATCACAGCTAAAAATTCTGGAGTTTGTCTGTGAACTGAACTGATTTTGAAGTCTGCAAATGACACATTCTGTCAGGATCTGTGTGAGAGACCCAAACGCTCATCTGGAAACAGGACCTGCTTAACTGACGAGGGTTTGAAAACAGCCTTTGTGCCGGGAGCAGGCTCGGGGGCAATCACTGGACTGGGAACTGACTTAGGGACAAACTCTCTTGCCATAACTGCACTTGTAGGTAAAGTGGATAGCCCTGATGAGTCCAAGACAGATGTGACATTAGACAAAGTGGCTGTAACGAGCCTGACAGGAGTGGACACTGGCGGCTCTGGGGCTGGAGCGTACAGTAGCTCAGGGAAGGCCTCTGGAACCATGACATGATCTCTATGGACATGACATATCTGGCAGGAACGACCTCTTTGGGCGTCTCCCAGACCACTGGATTTGGGTCCTTCCAGACTTGGGTAGTTCAGGACCCCTGGACTAGGGACCACTGGGTGTGGGACCATCAGAGTCGGGTCCTCCCGGACCACAGGGTTTGGGACCTTCAAGACCACTGGACTTGGGACTTCCTGACTCAAGTCCTTCAGGACCACTTGACCTTGGACGATCAGAGTCGGTTCCTCCAGACCCACTGGGTTTGGGACCTTCAAGACCACTGGACTTGGGACTTCCTGACTCAAGTCCTTCAGGACCACTTGACCTTGGACGATCAGAGTCGGGTCCTCCAGGCCCACTGGGTTTGGGACCTTCAAGACCACTGGACTTGGGACTTCCTGACTCAAGTCCTTCAGGACCACTTGACTTTGGACGATCAGAGTCGGGTCCTCCAGGCCCACTGGGTTTGGGACCACAGAAGGCAGAGCAAATGGGCTGCAAAGCAAGGGCCCTCCTTCTCCTCAGCTTCCGAGGGCATTCCAGTGTGTGATCGGTCACCTCTGGGTGGGTTGGCTGAAGCGGGTCGCCTTCCTCCTTCTCATCTTTCACTTCAGCGTGTGAGTCAGTGGAGGATCATGGTCTTGAGTCGACAAGGGGGAGAGGGTGGGGTGGTCACTGTAGGAGGATTGTGGTTGTCTAAATGTCGCTCACTGTCTATGAAGGTGCAGATACTTGGTGAAATCCCAGAATCACAAGATTCTCAGCCCCACCATCTCCCACTGTGGTAGAGGGTCTTCCAGGCAGAGATTAAAGATGTCTTTGAGGGCTACATCATGATAATCCAGCACCACTGCCATCGGTAAAGACAAGAGGGAAAAAGCACACAGGGAACAGGTCGGCACAATCAGGCAAACGAGGACTAGACAAGGGTGTGTGATAAAGGGAAACAAAGACGCAGGACAAGGGGAGCACATAGCCAATATAAAGACAAAGCCATGTGCTCAAGCGCAAAACACACATAGAACCATTAAACAAAGACAAGACACACGGAGCTGTCAGCCCTGAAAGCATTAAGGATTGATGGAACTCTTTTGAACAATCCATGTCTGAAATACAATATTTCGGAAAAAGTGGCAGAAAATGTTTACAGTATTGTGCATTTCCAACCAGCAGGCAAATCTGCACAGTTGTGGAGGCATTAATCAAAAAGCATCCTTTCTTGGAAGTACAAGATGGGAAATTGTGTAACATTTTGAATGTGTTGAACCAGTTATATGTGCCTAGTTCGTTGGCATGTTGCTTATATGTGGTGCCCTCCAAAATTTGAAACAAAGTCTTTTTTTGAAGGACATTTTGAAGTTACATACAGTACTTTTATAAGTACAGAAAGCTGAGTGAACTCAAATGATGTATATACTGTATAACAAAGGTTTTCTTTTAATTTGACATACTTTGGGGTAAATTATCGAAGGAACTGTTGCGACCATCTCTGCAGGCAATCTTGGGCCACATGGCCTAGAAGGATTCCAGGAAGGTTTGCATGTTGAGAAGTTTTGGGTTTTGTATTGTGACATTTTGTCTTCCTGATTGTTTAGAGACTTTAATGTTACAAAGGACAGCGCCGATCCTACATTTCTGGGGGCCCTAAACAGAACTTTGTGAAGGGGCCACTGTCAGTGGAGAATCAAGCATTCTTAAAATCCACAGAATTTAGATAAGTTTATATAATAATTAAAAGGGTTTTCATTAAGCAAGGTGCACTGTCAGTTTTTTATAGGCCAGTGGAATTAAAACAAATAGCAAGTTATGAATAATGTGTATAAATACGCAAAGGGAAACCTGTTGAAACATTGAAAAATTACAGCATGATAAATAAATCAAGAGGCATGGTTGTTTCAACCCAACAGCTGGGTTTGTCAATTTTGACCCAAATCTGGGTTAAAACAACCCAGGATTTTTTTAGAGTGAAGAAGGATTAAGTAAACACGAAAATACATCAATAATTTTCTAAATGAGCTCATTTTAAAGCATTGTAAGTACCGGAGTCACACAACTGCTTGTAACACTGAACAGGAATGTTTTTTCTTATATACTTTAAACCACGAACATTAAAGTTTTGATTATTGATGAGTACCAACACAAACCGAAATTTACATTGCATCATGGGGCATTTCTAACGATACCCGGTGGAGAACTGGAGTTATTGGTTTATGACTTGCTTATGAATTAATTACTTTGTCAAGACCACATAAGAAATTAAAACGTTACAAAAATACATACTATCTTCGTTCTGGGAACTTTTTTTCTGTTCTAGAAGGATAGTTTAGTTTTGCAGCCATAGTCATGTCAAGACGCATGTTATTATCTGACACACTGCAAGAAGTCCAAAACAGTTTTTGAATAAATATAAATCATTATGAAAAAAGTTTCCACATGACTCTGCAAATGTTTAGTAGACGCCTCACATATATTTGCATGTTATAGAAATATAGAAATATTCACATTATGGTAAATGACCGTCATGTTTATTGATGAGCAAGGAGGCCCCCTGGTGGTTCGGGGCCCTACGCACCTTGCTCAGTTTGTATATAGGGAGGATCAGCTCTGCCAAAGGATCACTTGTGTGGACCTCAAAATAACAATACGGCTTTCATAAAAATTTTTAACAAACATAGCAACATCAGTAATGGAGCTCAGAGTAGCAGAGCTTAAGCTTTGAGGCCAAACCATATGCCAGAGGTTTGTGGAAGTGCCAGTACAGGTCACACAGGGAATAATGACTTGGAGATGGGCAATATGGCCAAAATCTTATATCATGGTTTAAATCTTTTAATATCACCCTAACTGTATATTGGGTGACCACACAAACTCTTTATCCTGGACATGGCCCTAAAACGTTGTCCGCTCGGGATTTCTAAAATGGCTCGACACACATGAACAGAAACCACATCTCAATCTCAATTATAGGAGTTAGAAAAAAACAAATGGATCTGATATCTGTTCCCGGTGGATTGAAAAAGGAGAAACAAGTTCTTCATACGTATTCGGCCTTAAAATTAAAAAAAAAAAAAAAATAAACGAAAAAGCTTGAGATTAATGATATAGCCTAACTAAAGTTGAAATTTGGCTTTTCTATCATAACCTTTATAAATCTAAATATAAAAAAGGCGGATTGTGATTCTTTAAGCTACGTACGCAATACGAGAGACCTCTCGAAAGGGAACCAAAATCATATTAGACTAATCCTGGATATGATCGATTATCAGTCAATGATACAATCAGATAACTTTATTTTATTTATTCGATATAGCATTCGATACCGTGGAACATACATTTGAAGAATTTGGTTTTGGGGAAGAGTTTTGCACAGTTATTAAAATATTATGTAATAATATTTATAGTTATATATCCCTCGATCCTGGAATTGAAATCTAACCATTCATCTCCAAAATCCTTGAAAAAACAGTTGCCTCTCAACTCCATTTTGATCTATCCCACAATAACCTGTATGAACAGTTCCAGTCTGGTTTCCGTCCACTTCATAGCACTGAAACAGCACTTATCAAAATCACCAACGACTTCCTCATGGCGGCTGATTCTGGACTCCTTACCATCCTCATCCTCCTCGACTTAAGTGCAGCCTTTGATACCATCTCTCACACCGTCCTTCTCAACAGATTATCTTCCATCGGCATCACCCACACTCCGTCAGACTGGTTCACATCTTACCTCTCTGGCCGCACTCAGTTTGTTCAATTTTGAGTCTTTCAAATCCAATCCCTCCACTGTCACTTCAGGTGTGCCCCAGGGCTCTGTCCTGGGGCCCCTACTATTCATCATTTATCTCCTTCCCCTGGGCAATATCTTCCACAAATTTAACATTTACGTTATGCTGATGACACCCAGCTCTACCTCTCGACCAAACCTTCGTTCACTCTCCCCCCACCTCCCTCACTGACTGTATCACGGAAATAAAAACCTGGTTTTCCCAAAATTCTCTCAAATTAAACAGTAATCAAACTGAGGTTCTCCTCATTGGCACTAAATCTAATTTATCCAAAAACCAACAGTTTTTCACTCACTATTGATAACTCCTCCGTTGCACCCTCCCCCCAGGTTAGGAGTTTGGGTGTCATCCTTGACAGCACATTATCTTTTCAGGCCCACACCAATAACATTACCCGGTCTGCCTACTTCCATCTACGAAACATTAATCGCCTCCGCCCCTCCCTTACACCACACACTGCCGCCGTCCTGGTCCACAGTCTTGTCACTTCCCGTTTGGACTACTGCAACTCTCTCCTTTTCGGCCTCCCTCACAAATCCCTTCATAAGCTTCAACTGGTCCAGAATTCAGCTGCCGGCATCATAACTCGAACCCCCTCTATTCACCACATCACTCCTGTTCTCCAACAGCTTCACTGGCTCCCGGTCCAGTTCAGTATCCAATTCAAAATCCCTCTGTTAACATTCAAGGCCATCCACAAACTTGCCTCCACATATCTGTCTGATCTCCTCCAGGGTCCAACATCCACCTGCTCCCTTAGATCCTCTTCCTCCATACACCCGCCCGCCCCCCGCCCGCATTTAGCCGCTCTGCTCCCCGTCTCTGGAACTCATTACCACCCCAACTCAGAAACATCGATTCATTCTCCCACTTCAAATCGCACTTTAAAACACATCTGTTCAAAACTGCCTTTCTCACTTGATATCAATCGATCAGCCAGTTTCTGTTTTTTTTTTAAATTTTGTTTATTTATTTCTGGTGCTTTTAAATGTCTTATGTATCCCTGTACGGTGTCCTTGAGTGCAGAGAAAGGCGCCTTTAAATAAAATGTATTATTATTATTATTATTAATGTGGAATTAGACAGGGTTGTTCAATTTCTCCAAAATTGTTTATACTGCACTCATACGCTAGAATTGTCAACTATCCTCAACTCGGAATAACCATGTTTGATTATGAGTATTGAATTAGTCAGTTTGCTGAGGACACAGTAATGTTTGTAAAAGATTCCCTGAACATTATTTCAGTTTTGTCAAGAGCATCGGGTTGTAACGTTCTCCCAAATCGGTAGGGTTACAAAAATATTAAAATGGGGTCAGACTTTACTGTGTGAGATCGTTTAGTGGTTAAAAGGATGAGACATAAACAGAGATACGATTACATAAGAATGGTGTATTTGCAATGTTCACATGAGACTTTAAAACAACACAATTAAACCAGAAAAACTCTGTTAAAAGCATACAGTCCAAATCACCATACCCTAAAATCCCAATCTGAGTGTACATACAATCCAAGAACAGTGTAATCCCAGAGTTTGAAGTTGTTTCAGGAAAGGTAAGTCCACAGGTTGTAAAGTCCACAATCCAGGTGAGTTGTGGCTGTTCATGAATCCCCCCTCCTCTGGTTGCCACGCTGCTCTCTTATAAAGATCTGTTTCCTGCTTCCTGTCATGTGACATGAGAGGCCAACCAAACATTGCTTAAAGACATAGGCACACTTAAAATGGCAAGAGAGAAAAAAAAATGGACTGAAACACGTAAACCCATTAACACTATTATACATAAAATCATAGTATTAAACAGCGTGGTAAAACATGTGTCTTATGTGACAGTGACAGAGGGTCTATGAACTTGAAAACACAACACCTTGGTTTAACAATATCTAAAGATTAGAATACAAGAGATAGCATGAAAAATCTCTGAATCACTGGCTTATGAGAGCAAAAGCATTCTGAGCAAAGCATAAGAAATATCTAAATTATTCTCTTTATGATTCTCCCGAGCTGATCAAACTGGTTAACTCTATGATATGGAGGTCTGAAAGCCACTGACTTTGAATCAATGATTGGAGAACTCAAACTGAACTGGATAAAATCATATTTAACACAGAGCTATTCAATATGGTTTCATCAGAGGATTAGATTTGCTGAAATGCGATTTTAAACTGCAGATTTCCACACTTATGGATAATGATATTTACATGACATGGCTCCACCCTGTGGAGTAATAGAGCCATTAGTTTACTACATAGCCTATACAAAGAGGATAAACAAAAGTAAAGGACAAAAGATAAACGGTTAGGTACCACACATTTTCTACAGCGAAATAATGCAAACAAGAGATAGGTCATTAAAAATAAACGTTTCGAAACAGTTATGACGTAACGAAGACTCGTTTACTAAAAACCACGTGACTTTGGCAGTTTTACTGGGTCCGAGTACATTTGATTCACAAAAGGTTTCGAAGCTTCATGAAGCGCGTTTCGGAAATCTATTTTTCCCTCTCGGCTCACCGTAGAACAGGAAGCAAGCTGTTTCACAAGCAGCCGGTCGGCGTGACTTTGAGCTCGTGTGTGCGACACCAGAGTAAACACACACTACTCACACACATCTACTGTAACTCAAAATGCGGCTTCTGAGAGCAGCGACAGCTTTAACTCGACTGCACCCGCACAAGCCCGGACACGGCACTGTAAAACAGGTGTGTGTCTCTGATCATGTGTGTGTGTGTGTCTCTGATCATGTGTGTGTGTGTCTCTGATCATGTGTGTGTGTGTCTCTGATCATGTGTGTGTGTGTCTCTGATCATGTGTGTGTGTGTGTGTGTGTGTGTCTCTGATCATGTGTGTGTGTCTCTGATCATGTGTGTGTCTCTGATCATGTGTGTGTGTCTCTGATCATGTGTGTGTGTCTCTGATCATGTGTGTGTGTGTGTGTGTCTCTGATCATGTGTGTGTGTGTCTGTGATCATGTGTGTGTGTGTTTGTGTATGTGTGTGTCTCTGATCGTGTGTGTGTGTGTGTGTGTCTCTGATCATGTGTGTGTGTGTGTGTCTCTGATCATGTGTGTGTGTCTCTGATCATGTGTGTGTGTCTGATCATGTGTGTGTTTGTCTCTGATCGTGTGTGTGTGTGTCTCTGATCATGTGTGTGTGTGTCTCTGATCATGTGTGTGTGTGTGTGTGTCTCTGATCATGTGTGTGTGTGTGTGTGTCTCTGATCATGTGTGTGTGTCTCTGATCGTGTGTGTGTGTGTGTCTCTGATCATGTGTGTGTGTGTGTGTCTCTGATCATGTGTGTGTGTGTGTCTCTGATCATGTGTGTGTGTGTGTGTGTGTGTGTGTGTCTCTCTGATCATGTGTGTGTGTGTGTCTCTCTGATCATGTGTGTGTGTCTCTGATCGTGTGTGTGTGTGTGTGTGTGTGTGTATGTGTGTGTCTCTGATCATGTATGTGTGTCTCTGATCATGTGTGTGTGTGTGTCTCTGATCATGTGTGTGTGTGTGTGTGTGTGTGTGTCTCTGATCATGTGTGTGTGTCTCTGATCATGTGTGTGTGTGTGTCTCTGATCAAGTGTGTGTGTCTCTGATCAAGTGTGTGTGTCTCTGATCATGTGTGTGTGTCTCTGATCATGTGTGTGTGTCTCTGATCATGTGTGTGTGTGTGTCTCTGATCAAGTGTGTGTGTGTGTGTCTCTGATCGTGTGTGTGTCTCTGATCATGTGTCTCTGATCATGTGTGTGTGTGACTGTGTGTGTCTCTGATCATGTGTGTGTGTGTGTCTCTGATCATGTGTGTGTGTGTGTCTCTGATCATGTGTGTGTGTGTGTGTCTCAGATCATGTGTGTGTGTGTGTGTGTCTCTGATCATGTGTGTGTGTGTGTCTCTGATCATGTGTGTGTGTGTGTGTCTCTGATCATGTGTGTGTGTGTGTCTCTGATCATGTGTGTGTGTGTGTGTGTGTGTGTCTCTGATCATGTGTGTGTGTGTGTCTCTGATCATGTGTGTGTGTGTGTGTGTGTCTCTGATCATGTGTGTGTGTCTCTGATCATGTGTGTGTGTGTCTCTGATCATGTGTGTGTGTGTGTGTGTCTCTGATCATGTGTGTGTGTGTGTGTGTCTCTGATCATGTGTGTGTCTCTCTGATCATGTGTGTGTGTGTGTCTCTGATCATGTGTGTGTGTGTGTCTCTGATCATGTGTCTCTGATCATGTGTGTGTGTGTGTCTCTGATCATGTGTGTGTGTGTGTGTGTGTCTCTGATCATGTGTGTGTGTGTCTCTGATCATGTGTGTGTGTGTCTCTGATCATGTGTGTGTGTGTCTCTGATCATGTGTGTGTGTGTCTCTGATCATGTGTGTGTGTGTCTCAGGTGCTGATCCGCTGCTGTCGCTCGTGCTCGAATGGCTTCACGCCGAACGAGCGGATCCGGAACATCGGCATCTCTGCGCACATCGACTCGGGGAAGACCACGCTGACGGAGCGCGTGCTGTACTACACCGGCAGGATCGCGGAGATGCACGAGGTGAGCCTCGCAAAACACCCTGCCGTCTTTAAAGGTCACATATTATGCCCCTTTTCACAAGATGCAGTGTAAATCTATGGTGTCCCCAGAATGTGTCTGTGAAATTTCAACTCAATATTCCCCCAGATCATTTATTATAGCTTGTCAAATTTGCCCCTTTTTGGGTGTGAGCAAAAACACGCTGTTTTTGTGTGTCCCTTTAAATGCAAATGAGCTGCAGCTCCGCCTCCCTTCAGAAGAGGGCGGAGCCTTTACACGAGCTTCAGAAACTCCAGCAATAACAAAACAGGCCGATCTCACTCATGCAGAATCCCAGAATAACCAGTAGCGAGTGCAGCCTTACGGAGAGACTCAGGAAGAGTTTCTGAATGTTAGTGGAGACGTTTATGTGTTTGTTGTGGAGTTACACTGATCATCATGTTGAACTTCTACACAAGTGTCCACGGTTCCTGAGGTGTTTATAAGACAGCGGTGACATGTTCTGGTCAATAGTGTTCAGTGCTCGTCTGTGCTCAACGACAGAACAGTTTCAGGCTTTGCCGGATCTTCTGCCGGTGCGTTAGAACTGCTCACTGTTGGCGCTCGAGAAACCGAATGTCGGCTGGTGTGTGTAAACGTGCAGATTAAGTTAAGGGCCGGTAATATTACAATAAGATCCTCTTCCTACGTCAGAAGGAGAGCGAAATCTGATCAGCTTATTTTCTCACATACAGAGAAAGGCTTACCTAAACAAAGTTACTGTGCTTCACTTTTCACGTTTTCTCGGTTGGTAGATGCAGCAGGGACCTGATTATAGCACTTACACACGGAAAAAGCAGATTTTCATGATACGTCCCCTTTAAATGCAGCTAAGACTGTTCTCAGAACGCTCTGACAAGCTTCTCCAGAAGTAACCTTCTCCCTGTAACGTCTTCATAACGTGTCCTCCTGTCAGGTGAAAGGTAAGGATGGAGTGGGAGCGATCATGGACTCGATGGAGTTGGAGAGACAGAGAGGAATCACGATCCAGTCCGCCGCCACCTTCACCATGTGGAGAGATCACAACATCAACATCATCGACACGCCAGGTGACCCTCCGTCCCCGAGGAGAAACAGGGCTCCTGTTAGTCAGGACACCACAGCTGGAGAACACACTGCGAGTGCCATCGGAAACGCTTCTGGATAGAGAATATGAAATTAACTTTTTTACTCACCGGACAACTTGGGTACCAAGTTATTAAGTTACTGGCCATTTAGCACGTCAGAACTTCCACTATATTTAATGTGAACAGATCTAACAAAAAAGGAGGTGGTGTAGCTTTATATGCGTGTAGTGGGTTTAACTGTAAATTAGTATATAAGATGACAACTAAAAGTGGAAACAGTGGAATTAATGGTAAAAAAAATCACAAGTTCCTGGTAAGCTGTATAAATAGGGATCCAGGATCGTGTCTTGATACATTTAACAGCGAAATGTTTGACATGTCATTTGACTTACACTAACTTCTCCAGCAAAGTGAATAAACAAAATAACACGCTAAATTGACCTATGGCTAAGCCACGCCCCCAAACGCGATGAGCCAATCACAGTGCGCATAGCTCCCAATAGACTCTGACATTCTCTGCTTCCTCGTCCATTGACATGCATTGCAGTTAATCAGTTTTCATTCGTTTTTATATGTTTTTTCTCGTCATTTTACGTTTAAAATGGTCAAACGGTGTGCATGGGGTACATGCAACTCCGACACTAGGTATCCCGAGAGGCTGGGCGACGGTGTGTGTTTTTTACCCTTTCCCAAGCCACATCTCAACCGAGATAAGTGTCTGGATTAAGTTATGCGGTAGACCACAACTCCAACTAAACGTGGATAAATTAAACAAGGATGTCTACATCTGTTCTAAGGTAACGTTAAGTCAACAACTTATTTGAACGTTATCTTTAACATCTCAAACGTAACGTTAGCCTCACATTAGAAAACGTTAACGTTAGCTTCTAGCTGCGTTGTACATCCTGTCACTTAGCTTCATTAACGTATCTGTAAATAACCGAGATAACAAACGTTAGCAGTGTTGTGCTGAATGATTCATGTAAATACTGTAGCACCAAACTAACGGAGAGGTACTCTTGGTAAAGATGGTGAAAAAGCTTGTCCTGGAAACGTATGCAACTTAGGCCTGTACATATTTAATTTGATCATATTTGATTTGATAGCACAACATTTTAGACAACTTTCTACCAAAACAACTGGGGAACTTTGCGTTTTTAAATTTTTTTTAGCAAAACATGTAGCCTTTTCACTCCTCTTCACCATAACTAAATATAGCGCCCGTCACCGAATGTTGACTGGTTGTCCGAGTGAGTGGAGGGGGCGTGGCTTAGCCATAGGTCAAGTGGCTAGTGATTTGACAGTGTAACCCGCCATAGTTAATTTTTACCCGCATTTGGCCTGGTTGTGGTGATAGCGCTTGGTGTGTGTGTTGTCCAGGTCACGTGGACTTCACCATCGAGGTGGAGCGGTCCCTGCGTGTGCTGGATGGAGCAGTGCTGGTGCTGTGTGCCGTCGGGGGGGTGCAGTGTCAGACCATGACTGTTAACCGGCAGATGAAGCGCTATAGCGTGCCCTTCCTCACCTTTATCAACAAACTGGACCGGCAGGGGGCCAATCCGGGCCGAGCGCTGCAGCAGCTCAGGTGATGCTCTCACACAGGCCGTCAGGGGTCACGGGTCACAGGTCACGGACCGCAGGGGTCTTCCTGACAAATCTTGTGTAAAATTAACATTCAGGCTTTCGTTCATCTTCAGAACACGAATGACAATGTATTTAATGAAACCTGAGAGATTTATGTCACTCTTATTAAGGTCTGTTCACCCAAAACTTTCATTTAGGCTTTTATTTGCATATAAAATTGATCATAGCACATACATAAAAGCACATCAGAACAAACCTTATTGTTTCCATTAAAAATTTGTGCATTTGCGTTTCAAAGATGAACAAAAGTCTGGGATTTTGAAGGAGATAATGGTGAGTAAATGTATGTTTAATTCGGCAGTAAAACAGATGGTTATATATACTGCACTCACACATTTATGTAAATAATGATAATATATTAATTGAGCTCTCTTTCACATCTTCTTGCGCTTGAACGGACATATTTACTCAAAAGTATCCTAGTAAACATAACTGTTTATGTTCACTCAAGATATAACAGACTGAGAAATAAAATGCATGTGTAACAGTCTATTGGATCCGTGCATTAGCTCTTAAAGTGACAGAAGCCTAATATTCCTGTTGCTGTCTGTGTTTTGATCAAAATATTAAAAAAATTGTGTTTTGATGTAATGATCAAACAACAAAAGACAAAGAAAAAAATCACTCACTGCTTTTGGCTGAAAAACCTGTACCTTTAATAAGGATTCATCCGTTTAATTTATACAGTCAATTCATCACGCAGTACTATTTTACATTTGATTATTTGTTTTCTCCGCCTAAAAAATACTGTTAGACTTAACTTAAAAACATGAAAAGTAGTGTTTATTTTATTTGTATGTTTGTTCTGCTGTTTTTTGTGCTATTGCTCGTAATTTGATTTCGTTCATATTTTATTACTGACAGTTTACTTGTCTTTGACAATGATATTTTGTATTTATGTGAGTTAGATTAGTTGTTTTTGGTGTCACAACCTAATTTATCAAGGTTATGCGTCAAAAAGACAATAACTAAGCCTATTTATTTTTAATTCCTTTTTTTGTGGTGGGGCCAGTAGAAAAAATCCTTAGCGTTGAACTCTAGATGGCGCAGGCTGGTGGTCCTTTACATGCAATCTGCAAGCAACGACATCATTACGGCATGGCACAAGCTGATTGGCTCAGCTGATCCTGCAGCCAATGAGATGCGTGCTCTACATTTAAATAGTGTGGTTGAGTGTTAGCTGTAGGATAGTGTGGTGTTCCTCTGAACCCCTCCACCTCCCCAGCTCCACCTGTCTAGATCTGATACAGCATTAATGAATGTCTATTAATGCAGCAGATCTTACAGGCTCTCAATAAGGTTGTTTTATTTCCTTCTGCAGGACTAAACTGAATCAAAATGCAGCGTTTGTCAACATTCCCATCGGGCTGGAGGGAAATCTGCAAGGCATCGTGGATCTGATCGAGGAGCGCAGCATCTTCTTCGACGGCCCCTTCGGGTAGAGCATGAGTTTGGTGCTGTATAGCTGGAGACGTGCTGCCGATCACATGGTTTCTCATCATCTGTATGTTTCTCGTTTGACTGAAGCCAGAGCATCCGCTTTGCCGAGATCCCGGCGGAGATGCGGTCCGAGGCGTCCGATCGCAGACAGGAGCTGGTGGAGTGTGTGGCCAACGCCGACGAGACGCTCGGAGAGATGTTTCTGGAGGAGAGGGTTCCCACTGTGGAAGACCTCAAGGTCTGTCTGCTTCCTACACACACTTCACTTTAATGTGTCCTTGTTACAGTGTGATTAACAAGTAATGCAAAGGTTTAAGGTTAGTTGTAATAAGCTTGTAATTGTGCATAATTTACTGTTATGTAGGTGTGCAACGGATCCCAGTTGATCGTGGCCCGTACGGATCTGCTCCCCACAGTTCGGCACGCATGTGACTCGCGGATTAACTCCTAAATCTAACTGTCATAGAGTGAAAGTTTATTATTTTGACGTGTTATGTCTTGTCAATTTACACATTCAAACAATTTTTAACGTAGAAGAAGATGCGAAAATCGGGACTCGCACACAGAGAGAGATGTGTATATATATATGTTTAACATCTGTAATAAGAACTATATCTCGGTATCTCAGCGACACAGTTGTTTGGATGATTTGATGTTTCTATACCTGTGTTTGTTGCACTATCTGTAGTCCTGCTGTGTATGTAGGGGTCTGAAAGCGTGTGTATGCTGATGTTTCAGGCGGCCGTGCGCAGGGTGACGATCAAGCGTGTGTTCACTCCTGTGCTGGTCGGCAGTGCGCTGAAGAACAAAGGAGTTCAACCCCTGTTAGACGCTGTGCTGGAGTATCTGCCCAACCCCACTGAAGTCAGCAACTATGCCATCCTCAACCAAGAGTGAGTGCTGGAGCTGCAGCTCACTGAAACACACCGCTACACAGAGTTACAGGTGTGTTAATGTGTGTGTGTCGTTTACAGGGAGGCTCGAGAGGGCTCAAAGATTCTGATGGATCCAACAAGAGATGACGCTCAACCCTTCGTCGGCTTGGCCTTCAAACTCGAGGTGAACTTCTGAAGTCAAGTCATGTGTGAACCGCATCGTGTACCTCTGTTGAACCCGTTTCCCCTGTGTTTCCCCTGTTTAACCTGTGTTTATCCTGTTCCCCTGTTTAACCTGTGTTTCCCGTTTAACGTGTTTCCCCTGTGTCTCACCTGTCTCATCTGTTTAACTTGTTTCTCCTGTGTTTCCCCTGTGTTTATCTTGTTTCCTCTGTGTTTCCCCTGTGTTTATCCTGTTTCCCCTGTGTTTTATCCTGTGTTTTATCCTGTGTTTTATCCTGTGTTTCCCCTGTTTCCCTTGTTTTCCCTGTTTCCCATGTGTTTCCCCTGTGTTTATCATGTTTCCCATGTGTTTCCCATGTGTTTCCCATGTGTTTCCCCTGTGTTTATCATGTTTCCCATGTGTTTCCCCTGTGTTTATCATGTTTCCCCTGTGTTTATCATGTTTCCCATGTGTTTCCCATGTGTTTATCATGTTTCCCATGTTTCCCATGTGTTTCCCCTGTGTTTCCCCTGTGTTTTATCCTGTGTTTTATCCCTGTGTTTCCCCTGTGTTTCCCCTGTGTTTTATCCTGTGTTTTATCCCTGTGTTTCCCCTGTGTTTAATCTGTTTCCCCTGGGTTTATCGCTGGGTTTCCCCTGTGTTTAGCCTGTTTCCCCTGTTTAACATTTTTCCCCTGTTTAACCTGTTTAACACAGGGGAGACACAGGTGAAACATGTTAAACACAGATGAGACGGGGAGACACAGGTGAAACGCAGGGGAAACACAGGGAAAACAAGTGAATCAGGTCAAACACAGGTTAAACACAGGGGAAACAGGTTAAACACAGATGGAACACAGGTTAAACACAGGGGAAACAGGTTAAACACAGATGGAACACAGGGGAAACACAGGATAAACAGGGTAAACAGGTTAAACACAGACGAAACACAGGGGAAACACAGGATAAACAGGGGAAACAGGTTAAACACAGGGGGAACACAGGTTAAACACAGGTTAAACACAGGTTAAACACAGGTTAAACACAGGGGAAACACAGGATAAACAGGGTAAACAGGTTAAACACAGACGAAACACAGGGGAAACACAGGATAAACAGGGGAAACAGGTTAAACACAGGGGGAACACAGGTTAAACACAGGTTAAACACAGGTTAAACACAGGGGAAACACAGGATAAACAGGGTAAACAGGTTAAACACAGACGAAACACAGGGGAAACACAGGATAAACAGGGGAAACAGGTTAAACACAGGGGAAACACAGGATAAACAGGGTAAACAGGTTAAACACAGGGGGAACACAGGATAAACAGGGGAAACAGGTTAAACACAGGGGGAACACAGGTTAAACACAGGTTAAACACAGGTTAAACACAGGTTAAACACAGGGCGAACACAGGGGAAACACAGGATAAACAGGGTAAACAGGTTAAACACAGACGAAACACAGGGGAAACACAGGATAAACAGGGGAAACAGGTTAAACACAGATGGAACACAGGGGAAACACAGGATAAACAGGGTAAACAGGTTAAACACAGACGAAACACAGGGGAAACACAGGATAAACAGGGGAAACAGGTTAAACACAGGGGGAACACAGGATAAACAGGGGAAACAGGTTAAACACAGGGGGAACACAGGTTAAACACAGGTTAAACACAGGTTAAACACAGGTTAAACACAGGGCGAACACAGGGGAAACACAGGATAAACAGGGTAAACAGGTTAAACACAGACGAAACACAGGGGAAACACAGGATAAACAGGGGAAACAGGTTAAACACAGATGGAACACAGGGGAAACACAGGATAAACAGGGGAAACAGGTTAAACACAGACGAAACACAGGGGAAACACAGGATAAACAGGGGAAACAGGTTAAACACAGGTTAAACACAGGTTAAACACAGGGCGAACACAGGGGGAACACAGGTTAAACACATGAGACAGTGTTTAACCTGCGTTTCAACTGTTTCCCCTTTTAACCTGTTTAACCCTCGTTTAACCCATTTTATTCTGCAGGCGGGACGCTTTGGTCAGCTGACGTACGTGCGTGTGTATCAGGGTTGTCTGAGGAAGACCGAGTACATCTATAACACCCGCACGGGGAAGAGGGTGAGAGTTCAGAGACTCGTGCGACTCCACGCAGACCAGATGGAGGTGAGACATATTTCTCTCTCAGTGAAACTGTTCAGTTCTTCAGATGGAGGTGAGACTCCGCATGTTTCTCTCTCACTCGCTACGTTTACATTAGGGCTGCAACAACTAATCGATAAAATCGATTATAATCGATTATGAAAATCGTTGTCAACGAATGTCATTATCGATTAGTTGGTCTGCTTACGTCACGGGGAGCGTTTACTGGTACGCACACACACGCAAGGTCTCTCTCCCTCAGGCGCTCTGCCGAGCGCGCGCTACACGGTTTGGAGCAGTCTCTTCTGTCTCGCATGCGCGCTCTTGCTTGCGCGCTCTAGATTTCGGGAGTTTGAACTAATTCGCGGGCATCAGGGAGCCGCAATCAATATGCGGGAGACTCCCGGGACTTCCGGGATGTCTGTATTTTGTCTCGAGCATCAGGTTGCGCAATCAGTTCGCTCGCAACGTAAGTGATGGATTAAAATAGCGCTACCGCAGAAATAGGTTAAATTAAAACGGTGTTTACAAAGTGAAGCATTAAATACAAAGGCAGTTAATAACAGCAGCAGTAAAATATTGTTTTTTAGTCACTGTACTCAGTGGTTTTCAGCGAATGCTTGTGCACTAATGCATAATTTCTCCTGTCCTTTACTCAAGCCTGTTAGCTTGCTGGGTAACGTTACCTCCATTCCGTTCTCTTTTTATAGCATTTGTCTTCTAAGTTTTAATTGTTTTTCAAACGCGATCTACTGCGGCTCTACGTTTACACAGTTGTTTTCAGTCTTTCTATATTTATTTAATCAATTTATCCTTATATTATATTCTTTTATATATTATATATACAATATATATTATATTCTTTATCCTTATATTCCTTATATATAATTAATTTTAAATAAAAATTAAATGAATTATATATTTTAGATGTTTTTAGTTCAGATATTCACATCTGAACAACATGTCTGTGTAAATTTGTTTTAACAAAAATTGTGTTAAAACATAATATGTTGGATATCATTTTTTTAACAATAATCATGTTTGTCAACTTGCCATCAGCAATTATCATTAAAAACAATGCAAATATTGATATTAGTAAAACTCAATGTGTGGCTTTTGCACTTTTTAAAGTACACTTTTACACATAAATACCCTGATTTACGGTTTTATTTAGTTATAATAAAAAAAAATCTAATTTAATTTCTATCCGATTAATCGATTAATCGAAAAAATAATCGTCCGATTAATCGATTATCAAAATAATCGTTAGTTGCAGCCCTAGTTTACATGCAACCAAATAATCCGTTAGTAATCAGATTGACGGCTCAATCGGACTGAAAAGCCTTCATATATTCGTAATGACGTTTGGCGCGTGGAACGAGCTGTTGTTCCTGTTAAAAAAAGAAAACCTTTCACTCTTCAGTGTCTGTGAAGTGGAGCAGGACAACGTCCACCAGTCCTTGTTTCAGACTCTCATCCACAGACGACGGTTTTGGGCATTTTTACTGTGATAAATATAAGCAGCGGCACAACGGTTCATATGCTCATCGTCTCCAAATTATGACCAGAGACTGTTTAAGTCTGCTGTTTAAATCAAATAAAGAACCAATGTAGGAGAATGGTTAATATGTGCAAACAGCGGGAAACTCTGTATATTTGTGCAGTGTGCGCATGTCTAACAGTCTTGTGAAATTGACATAAATGCACACATCAACCCGATCACATGTTCAGTGTTCATGTAAACACTACATTCAGATTCATTACAAAAACAAAAGTTGTGCATGTAAGCATAGCCAGTGAGAGTGCTGAATCAGACTGTTCTTCAGATGAAGAGTGTGTGGTTGTGTTTTTTGTGTTGTTCAGGACGTAGAGATGGTGTTTGCTGGAGACATCTGTGCCCTGTTTGGCATCGACTGTGCCAGTGGAGACACGTTCACTGCCCGCACTAATGCCAACCTCTCCATGGTACGTGATCAAACGAGAATAACACACCCTAGACCTGCTCAGAAACAGGGAAATCAGTGATGTGTGAAATATTATTACAGTTTAAAGGGCATATTGCAGGTTAGAGCCCCCAGTGAGTCAATGTATAGAAAAATAATGTAGGAACTAGATTTTCTTTAAATATATACTTATAAATACGCTATTAAGGCTTCTGGAGTTTTACTTCCACATCTGAAAAATGCCGAACTGATTGTTTAACATCCAGAGTGTATATAACCGTAGAAGAGCTCTGCCTTTAAAATAAGAGATTTAATCTATAGTAAACTGTGATCAAAGTTGGAGTTCTCCAGTTTTCATTTATTTGAAATGGTGTTTTTTTATTATTATTATTATTGAGTTATGATTGTTTTGATCAATTTTTATTAATTTACACAATCCATATTGTCTGAATTTGAGACCTGGTTTCATTCAGAACTAAATTTTGATCAAATGAGCAATAAACATCATTTTATTTGTTGTGGTATGGTAACTGATTTAAATCATTGAGCAGTCATTTGTTATACTGTGTTGTAGTGAAAATGAGAATTAATTGTCTTTACGCATTATTGGCATTACATGAGCCCGTGTGTTTGTGTGAGATTGATCCCGAACACTCGTTGAGAACGTGTGTAGTAATGTGAGGAATAATGTGTGTGTTCCCAGGAGTCCATCCACGTTCCTGAGGCTGTGATCTCCATGGCCATACGACCCTCCAACAAGGTACAGAATCACTGAAGTACTCGCACTCTCTCTCTCTCTCTGTCCTCGAGTGTGTGATCATCATCCTCTTCTGTCCTCTAGAACGACACGGACAAGTTCTCCAAGGGGATCAACCGCTTCACCAGGGAAGATCCCACCTTTAGAGTTCACTTCGACACGGAGAGCAAAGAGACCATCATCTCCGGCATGGGAGAGCTGCATCTGGAGATCTACTCACAGGTGCACACACACACACACACACACACACACACGTGCGCGCACAACTTAGAGCTGCATCTGGAGATCTACTCACAGGTGCGCACACACACACACACACACACACACACACACACACACACGCGCGCGCGCACGACTTAGAGCTGCATCTGGAGATCTACTCACAGGTGCACACACACGCACGCGCGCGCACGACTTAGAGCTACATCTGGAGATCTACTCACAGGTGCGCACACACACACACACGCGCGCGCACGACTTAGAGCTGCATCTGGAGATCTACTCACAGGTGCGCACACACACACGCGCGCGCACGACTTAGAGCTACATCTGGAGATCTACTCACAGGTGCGCACACACACACGCGCGCGCACGACTTAGAGCTGCATCTGGAGATCTACTCACAGGTGCGCACACACACACACACGCGCGCGCACGACTTAGAGCTGCATCTGGAGATCTACTCACAGGTGCGCACACACACACACACACGCGCGCGCACGACTTAGAGCTGCATCTGGAGATCTACTCACAGGTACACACACACACACACACACACACACACTAGGGATGGGCATTTCAAGCAAAAATAATATTCGAAGATCGCTGGTTATTATTCGATGATTATTCACCCCTCCCCCACATGCACGCACACATGCATGTATAGGCTACACACCAGACCATGTGAGCAAAGCGGAGCGGTGTGACGCTTAAATATAAGTTAATATAAGTTAAACTTAAACATAAGTTTTATATATACGTTTCATAATATAATGGAAACTTTTTTTTTTTTTCATCTATGTTGATTATATGAAAAGGGTTAAATGAGATTAGTAAGATGGGATCATAAGATCCCCAATATACCAGAAAACATTTGGAATGGGTCAGACATGATTTTGACCACTTAAGTTTTGTTTCGTAGAAAGCCTTTCTTTAAAGTGAAATTCGTTTATTATAAATTGTATCTTCATTTTAATCAATGTTTCATCAACAAATTGCCTGGATTAATAAATAAGCAATTATAGTAGACAATATAATCAGGACACGGAGGCGCTGGCGCATGAACTGGAGCTCGTCTTATAAATGAACCGAAACTCAGCGTGTAAGATACTTGCCTCACAGACCTGAGAAGTATATCTATAGAAAGCTTGAAATGTCTACTTTTAAACAAAACAATTCAAAATGAAAAGAAATTGGCTACTCTCTGCTAGGGCCGGGCGATATGGCCAAAAAATCATATCTCGGTATTTTTTGGTTAAATGGCGATATACGATATATATCTCGGTACTTTCTACATTTTTCTATTTTGATAAAGAAAATGTATTTATTTAAAAAAAAAAAATATTTCACATCCTGCTCAATGATATCCAAACAATGTTGATATTGAAGGATATGGAAACAATTGTGAATGTAGTGTAGGCTATGCAATATATTATGTGCAAAAAGGTGGTTAAAATCACATTACATTCTAACTTTGTAACATTACAATCTAAAACAAAAATAATGCTTTTGTTTTAAAAATGACTAAAGGCTAAACTAAAAATGAAAATAAAAACAAAAGTACTAATTATATTAGCCTGTATTTGATTACCCCATTATAATGGTCACTTTCATAAAAATATACTTGTAGGTTTTAAATTCCACATATGGCACATTTATAGTCTCCAACAACAAATATTTTAGTAATATGTATTTTAGTCAGAATTATTGCGCTACTCTTCTATCGTGCTCGTCTGTTAGGTGCGCATGCTCGCGGCGGCGCTCATTACCGGAAGCTTGAATTTTAGCGGAGATTCATTTGCAGAAGCTCGTCCTCTCCTGACAGTGAAATGGACATATTTGTTTGATTTGTTTGAACATTTACAGATGGAGAATATACCAGTGAAATGTAAGTTAAACACTGAGGAAAGCACCACATCTCAAACGCATTAAACAGCGCCAGTATTTATCTTTCAGTCACTAACAGTAGGCTATCTGTCCCAGCATCTGACAGGGCAAGCTGCTTTAAACTTGTTAACTATCTTACCAGTTATTTTGAAGCGCTTAATAAGCTTGTGTCATGTGGGGGGTCTCTCAGTATATTTTCCTGCTTTTTGTCCTTAGCCAATGTTGCTGGGCAATAAGCTGGCAAAAAGTTGCCCTCGTGTATCATCAGCTTTAAAGAGTGATGCTCTAGCTGTGTACTGTGTAGCATAACATTAAAGTTATTAGATTATTTTTAATGAATAAGAGACAGCAGTAAAGGTTGGCGCCTGTTTAAGACCTGGTGGCTAGGGCTGGGCGATATGGACCAAAAGTCATATCCCGATATATTTTGGCTGAATATCGATATACGATATATATCCCGATATTTTTTCCGCAAAGTGAGAGCAAATGTTCAGTCAAAGTCAAAGCCAATCACTGTATAAACCAGAGGTCTTCAATCCTGCTCCTGGAGGGCCACTGTCCTGCAGAGTTTAGTTCCTGCTTCAGCACACCTGCCTTTTGTATATTCAAGCGATCCTAAAGAGCTTGATGAGCTAATTCAGGTATGTTTGATTAGGGTTGGAACTAAACTCTGCAGGACAGTGGCCCTCCAGGAGCAGGATTGAAGATCTCTGGTATAAATTATACATTGATTCTTATTAAAGCTACAATTAAAGTTCTCAATCAAGAGCAGTGAGTGATTTCCTCTGTGTTTTGTTGTTTTATTAACATTAAATAGATAATTCTCCCAAAAATTTTAATTGTCATAATTTACTCTAAGTTGTTTTAAACCTGAATAAGTTTCTTTCTTCTGTTGAAGATACTTTGAAGAATGTGGGTAACCAAACAGTTGATGTACCCCAGTGATTTCCATAGTACATTTTTCCCTATGGAAGTCAATGGGGACCAGCAACTGTCTGGTTACCCACATTCTTCAAAATATCTTCTTTTGTGTTCAGCACAAGAAATAAATTAATACAGGTTTGGAACAACATTACAGTGAATAAATAATGACAGAAATTTTATTTTTGGGTCAACTATCCCTTTAAGGACAAGCGGCTGTACGCGACACGTCTAATATACACGCGCATTTGACTAGCAGATTTCTCTAAATTTTCTGGGTTTGCTTTCAGTTTAGACATAACCAACTTTCCTAGTGTAAACCTTGTGAGAATTAGTGAAATAAGACGCGAAAGATAACTTAGTCCAGTAACCAGGCGCTGTTAGACAGGCTTTTAGTGCATGTGCGCGTCGGGTGTTCACGCTCAGTACCACTTTAGGCTTCAAAAACGCTCTTCAGAAACCTACGGGTGACGTCATGGACACTACGTCCATATTTTTTTACAGTCTATGGGTTAAACATGTCATTCACTGCTGATGCGCTGTTCTAACATGCGCTTCATGTTAGAACAGCGCATCAGCAGTGAATGACATGTGACATGTGGGGGAGATACAGATTTGACTCACTTTTGCTGCCAGCCTCAGGCGGCCAGGCGATGAATTGCAGTTTAACTCACTTCCTTGTTGGTTTCAAGAGAGAGACGGGGAGGTTGCCGCTTGGTTTAACCACATGCAAATAATGAACTTTTGTGAACTCACTGAACTGCTGTGTCCCGTTCCTCTGCGTTAACATTTGATGTGAGTATTTGTCGCGTTGTACACTAATGCTGTTGAGACGGAGGCGCCAGAACTGCAACTGATCGAATGCACGCTATATAATCTACAAAAGCAGTCCGCAGCTTGCTTGGAGCAAGGATCACAGCGCAAATTTGAACTATATCGATATATCGCCCAGCCCTACTGGTGGCCTAACAGCGATGTTCTTGTCAACTGACAACGATACCACTGTAGCGCGAGAGTGACTGAGGTACGGAATTGAGCAGGTGAACCAGCTGAACGCAAATACGCCCTTGTTGATACTTGGAAAGGAGGAAAAAATCTGTACGCACGTCAGCCTGTTATGTCCTCATATTATTTTATTCTTTTGCAGATCTGCATGATTCGCGTAGGTCACATTTTCAGGTCGGAAAATCCGGAATTCCGGATTAATCCGGAAAAATCACATCCCTGTTTATCTTTGCAGCCGACACTGACACAGAAAACGCTAGTTTATTAATAAACAATTCAAATGTTTCATGCATAATCATTACTTTTGCTGTTTTTTTGTGGCAAGCTTTATGCGTGATTTGAGATGTGTGTGTGTATCTTCTGCTGTCTGAGAGTTGATTGACAGCTTTTAGATCTGGTTACATGAATGTGTCACCGCATCAGAACCGAAAACATGGGGATTTTATATAGACAATAATCGCACAACCTATTCCATATTCTATAATAAAATCAACTAATCGAATATTCGAAAATCGTGACTCATCCCAAGTACACACACACACACGACTTAGAGCTGCATCTGGAGATCTACTCTCAGGTGTGTATGTGTGTTATAGGGAAACTGATGTGTGTGTGTGTGTGTGTGTGTGTTACAGAGGATGGAGAGGAAATATAGTTGTCCGTGTGTGATGGGGAAACTGGTGTGTGTGTGTGTGTGTGTGTGTGTGTGTGTGTGTTACAGAGCATGGAGAGGAAATATAGTTGTCCGTGTGTGATGGGGAAACTGATGTGTGTATGTGTGTTATAGGGAAACTGATGTGTGTGTGTGTGTGTGTGTGTGTGTTACAGAGGATGGAGAAACTGATGTGTGTGTGTGTGTGTGTGTGTTATAGAGGATGGAGAGGGAATATAACTGTCTGTGTGTGATGGAGAAACTGATGTGTGTGTGTGTGTGTGTGTGTGTGTGTTATAGAGGATGGAGAGGGAATATAACTGTCTGTGTGTGATGGAGAAACTGATGTGTGTGTGTGTGTGTGTGTGTGTGTGTGTGTGTGTGTGTGTTATAGAGGATGGAGAGGGAATATAACTGTCTGTGTGTGATGGAGAAACTGATGTGTGTGTGTGTGTGTGTGTGTGTGTGTGTTATAGAGGATGGAGAGGGAATATAACTGTCCGTGTGTGATGGAGAAACTGATGTGTGTGTGTGTGTGTGTGTGTTATAGAGGATGGAGAGGGAATATAACTGTCCGTGTGTGATGGGGAAACCCAAGGTGGCCTTCAGAGAGACGGTGACCAGCGCTGTGCCGTGAGTCCTGCATTTACACACATCACACATGAAGAAATCATATTCATATCACCTGATCCTGAACACAGATATTATCCTCTCAATACAAAATCATTGTAACACTTTATTGTACAGTGGTTATATTATACAGTACTTTTTTTTTAAAGTATTGCCTTTAGAATTCAAATATAATTCAAATTGTGCTAATATTTAGGGGAAAAAAATTTAATTTAGCTTTTCAGCCATTTTGACAGCCCTAGTAGTGATAACTATAAATTATGCATAATTATAACTAACTCTTAATCAAACCCCTAACCCTAATTATATAGTAAGTACATGTTAATGAATATTACCCAGTACTTAAATGTAGAATTGAACTGTTAAAAGGAAACATTAAAATAAAGTTTAACCAAAATCATTTGAAATTAAGTAAACATTAACTGAAATTAGCATTAAAAAAACTTGAAGTGAACAAAGGAAATATAAAATCCAAATCAAAATATTGCAAAAACTATAATAGTGAATCATTAGCTATATGTTTGCATGTTAGAATCAGCGGCTTTCTCTGATTAATGAACTGCAGCCAGCGGTGTTTCTCTGTTTATTAGTGTGGATGCGTGATCAGACAGCACACGCGTGTGTGTGTGTTCAGTCTGCTGTTGGCAGTCCGGTATCATGAGGGCACTTGAGAATTCACTCGGTCCCTAGCACTCTGACGCCTCCCTTAGGAGACGTGTGCGCGTGTGTGTTTGTGTGTGCGCGCGCGCGCCCACGTGTGTGTGTGCGCGCTCAGTCTGCTGTTGGCGGTCCGGTATCATGAAGGCACTTGGGAAGCCACTCAGCACTCTCACGCCCTACTCAGGAGACGTGTGTGTGTGTGTGTGTGTGTGTGTGTGTGTGTACACGTGTGTGAGTGTGTGTGTGCGCGCGCGCGAGTGTGTGTGTGTTCAGTCTGCTGTTGGCGGTCCGGTATCATGAGGGCACTTGGGAAGCCACTCTGTCTCCAGCACTCTGACGCCCCCCTCAGGAGACCAGGAGCATAACAGCTTCCAGTGGATGATCTCCTGCAAAACAGATCATGACATGAACACACACTCTTCCTCTGTCTGAGCCCTCGCTCTGCTCTCATGATCTGAGTTTCTCACCTGTGAGACGATGTCGTGCAGAAGAACGTGGTACTTCAGCATCAGCTGCTTTTCGCTCGTCTCCTAAGAGAGAGGACGTTATTCTTCAGCCTCTCGTAACATGTCAATCACTAATGGCGCTTTTCCACTACACAGTACCAGCTCGACTCGACTCGCCTTTGTTTGGTTTTCCACTGTGTAAAAGTTGTACCTGTACCTGCTTTCGGGTACTTTTTTTCATATCACCTCCAGCGATATTCTAAGCGGTAATGGAAAACGGAGCGAAAAGCGAGCTGAGGCGTGTCGAGGCAAGTTGAGCTGATACTGGTAATGGAAAAGCGCCATTACAACACTTTAGAGCCGGGGTTTCGGTCTCTAGATCCCCGTGCCATGATGAGTGTGTCGAGTGTGTGTAGTCGGTCTCTAGATCTCCCTGCCATGATGAGTGTGGAGTGTGTCGAGTGTGTGTAGTCGGTCTCTAGATCTCCCTGCCATGATGAGTGTGTCGAGTGTGTGTAGTGGGTCTCTAGATCCCAGTGCCATGATGCGTGTGCGTTGAGTGTGTGTAGTCGGTCTCTAGATCTCCCTGCCATGATGAGTGTGTCGAGTGTGTGTAGTCGGTCTCTAGATCTCCCTGCCATGATGAGTGTGTCGAGTGTGTGTAGTCGGTCTCTAGATCCCCGTCCTTGATGAGTGTGTGTAGTGGGTCTCTAGATCCCAGTGCCATGATGAGTGTGCGTTGAGTGTGTGCAGTCGGTCTCTAGATCTCCCTGCCATGATGAGTGTGTCGAGTGTGTGTAGTCGGTCTCTAGATCCCTGTCCCTTGATGAGTGTGTGTCGAGTGTGTGTAGTCGGTCTCTAGATCCCCGTGCCATGATGAGTGTGCGTTGAGTGTGTGTAGTCGGTCTCTAGATCTCCCTGGCATGATGATTGTGTCGAGTGTGTGTAGTCGGTCTCTAGATCCCTGTCCCTTGATGAGTGTGCGTTGAGTGTGTGTAGTCGGTCTCTAGATCTCCCTGCCATGATGGGTGTGTCGAGTGTGTGTAGTCGGTCTCTAGATCGCAGTGCCATGATGAGTGTGTCGAGTGTGTGTAGTGGGTCTCTAGATCCCAGTGCCATGATGAGTGTGCGTTGAGTGTGTGTAGTCGGTCTCTAGATCTCCCTGCCATGATTTGTGTGTCGAGTGTGTGTAGTCGGACTCTAGATCTCCATCCCATGATGAGTGTGTGTGGAGCTCTGACCTGCTGTGTGAGGTTGGCCACCTGTGCCAGGTTATTCTCGGTGGACTCTCTCAGCATGATGAGTGTGTGTGGGAGTGTGTGTGGGAGTGTGTGTGGGAGTGTGTGTCGAGCTCTGACCTGCTGTGTGAGGTTGGCCACCTGTGCCAGGTTATTCTCGGTGGACTCTCTCAGCATGATGAGTGTGTGTGGGAGTGTGTGTGGGAGTGTGTGTGGGAGTGTGTGTGGGAGTGTGTGTCGAGCTCTGACCTGCTGTGTGAGGTTGGCCACCTGTGCCAGGTTATACTCGGTGTTCTCGCTGGACTCTCTCAGCATGATGAAGGACGCAGCCACACGAGCCAGATGCCAGAACGGCTGCATGTCCTGACTGATGTTCCCATAGCTGTCTACACACACACACACACACACACACACACACACACACAGACAGAGAGAGAGAGAGAGAGAGTTCATAAATTTGGGGTCGGGGAGATTTTTAAAGTTGTAAATGCAGCCTTGGTGATCAGAAGAGACTTCTTTTAAGAACATTAAAAATCTTTCTGATCCCAAACGTTTGACTGGTAGTGCAGGTGTGTTAGTGTGTGTCACACACACCTGGCAGATCGTGCGCAGAGACAGCGCTGTGAGGCGATGTGTGTTTCTGGTAGAAAGCGAGTTCCTCCGGCGAGCTACTGATGTGTGTCAGATCCTCACAGCGCAGATGCACCTCCGGAGGAGTGTGTGTTTGTGTCTCCGTCCGGGGGAACAACACGTCGGCTGAGCAGCGCAGCACCGAGCCCTGACACACACACACACACACACACACACAGTAGAGACGTGTTATGATGGAAAACCTGGGCTTCAGTCGACTCACTCGATCACATGCGTTCAAAAGTTTGGTGTCGGTGTGACCTTTTCTTTTCTTATAAAAATATTTGTAATGTTAGAAAAATGTCTTAAATTCCGTTCTTTTGAACATTCTAATCATAAATATGAAATATGAAGCAGCACAACTGTTTTCAACATTTACATATAATAATCATAAATGGTTCTTGATCATCAAATCATCATATTAGAATGATATCTGAGGATCATGTGACACTGAAGACTGGAGTAATGATGCTGAAAATTCAGAAACGCAGAAGACTGGACGGGCTCAGTGGAAGACCCCGTCTTCTAGAAAACGCAGCAACTCCAGAGCTGGAATGGACGCCGACCACTGTATAAAGCAGTCAGGAGCTCGGTCTCGACTGGGCTGTCCCTGAGGAGTCCACACGCAGCCGCCTAGACGAGTGGTTTCTGCCAGGGCGCGCACAGGCCCCTCGTCAGCATTCCGCACAGTTCTTCTCGGAGGTTCATAAAGAACTGACAAAGTTGTGGCACCCCCTACGCACTTCTACTTTCACCATGCTCTCGACCATCGACGGCACTGTGGAAAAGGGATATGAGAAGCTGCCCACCCTAGAGGAAGCCGTGGCTGCGCACCTTTGCCCACCCACTGCTATTGGATGGAAATCCAAGGTGGCTCACCCATCCAAACCCTGCAGAATGACTTCAGCCCTCGCTGGATCTGCCCTCCACACCATGGTGGTCCTCCAAGTGTTCCAGGTGAAGCTCCTACGATCCATGGATGAGTTTGGACCAGACCCAGAAGCATCTTGTGACCTCCACAGCGCTACGGACCTGGCCCTGCGAGCAACGAAAGCCACAGCCCAGGCCATCGGGAGGGCTATATCCAGTTTTATTGGTGCTGGAGTGCCACTTATGGCTTAATCTGACCAAGATCAAGGACGCGGATATAACTGCCTTCCTTGACTCTCCTATTTCCTCCACTGGTCTCTTCGGCCCTGGGGGGGACTGCTTCGCTGTGCGCTTCATGACAGCACATAAGGCATCGCAGGCTATGCAACACAATGCCCAGTGTTCCTCCAAACACCCTGTTCAGTTCCAGCTGTTGGAGCAGATGTTGCGATTGCAAGCTCCAACAGATCTGTACTCCTCAGCCATTTGGAATGCCTGGGACTCAGAAGCGACATTCCTGGGTGCAGTTATAGACTCAGCCCAAATGAAGGTTTGGCTGACACCCGAGTGCTCCCAGACTATTCATCAGCTTGCAACCTCTTTTAGAGTAACCTTTCAAACCCCCTCAGAACCTTTCAAATGATGCTGGCCTCATGGCCTCCGCATCGGCAGTACTTCCGCTGGGTCTGCTACAAATGAGCCCCTTGCAGTACTGGCTGAAACCCCAGGTCCCTACCTGAGCGTGGCGCTCAGGCCAGCTTCATGTCAAGGTGGACCACGGCTGAAGCAGAGCCCTGGCCCCTTGGAGAGACCACTGCTATCTCGAGTCCGGGCTAGCTTGGTGAAGGTCTCGAGGAGGATGGTGGTGGTCACGGACGCCTCCAACATGGGTTGGGGAGCTCTGTGCGAGGGCAAACTGACCTCCGGCTCTTGGACGAGCACGGAGAAACGGCTGCATTTCAACTGCCTAGAAATGTTGCCGTTTTGGTGGCCCTCAAAACCTTCCTACCACAGCCTGGCAGGTCACCATGTCCAATCGGACAACACAACAGTAGTTGTGTCTTATATAAGCAGTCTTATATAAACCGCCAGGGGTGGGTTCAGGTCGAGACCTTGGTATAGGCTAGCCAGAAGTCTCCTCTTATGGGCACGAGGCAACGTGCGTTCGCTGAGAGTGACTCACGTGCCTGGAAGACCGAACCAGGGAGCAGACATGCTGTTCCGGGGCAATATGTCCCCAGGGGAATAGACCTTTCATCCCCAAACTGTTCAAATGATCTGGAGTGTTTTTGGGAGAGCAGAAGTCAACCTCTTCGCCTCCGAAGACAAATCTCACTGCCCAATTTTCTTCCCGAAAGGCAGTCCTTCTAGTGGCCCCTCTCTGGCGGACCCAACCTTGATTCCCTGAGTTGATTTAGGTGCTCACATCAGCCCCACGGCCGATACCCCTGAGGAAAGACCTCCTTTCCCAGGCGAACAGGACGATTTGGCACCCCTGTCCGAATCTATGGGCCCTCCATGTGTGGCCCCTCAACTGGAGCTTACAGACCTCACAGCGAGAGTCCTAAACATTATTTGTGAGGCTAGAGGCCCGTCCACGAGACACCTCTACGCCCTTAAGTGGTCTGTATTCTCCAGCTGGTGCTCAGCCCAGAGCCAAGACCCTGATTATGCAAAGTACCACTGGTACTTTCATTTCTTCAACAGCTACTGGATGCGGGCCGTACCCCATCCATGCTCAAAGTCTACGTGGTGGCCAGTCTTTAGGGAAAAGCGACATGATTATCCGCTTCCTAAGGGGAGCAAGGACCTGAACCCGCAAAGCCTCCTACCACACCCTCCTGGGACCTATCAACGGTCCTCAGGGCCCTCAAAGGGCCACTACAATCAGGCCAAATTGAAGCCACTCTCACTCAAGACTGCAATATTGCTAGCCTTAACATCGGTCAAGCAAGTAGGGAACCTTCAAGCGCTCTGTTAGTGCTTTCTGTCTTGAGTTTGAACCAGGCGACTCTAAAGTCATCCAAGGCATGGTTATGTTCCCAAAGTGCTTTCAACTCCATTTAAAGCACAAGTAATTTCGCGGAAGATGGCCAACAATTACACCTGCTCTTCCCCATCCGGGCCCTTAGAACATGTATAGAGCGTTCCGCTCAGTACAGACAGTCGGATCAGCTCTTCGTAGGCTTCGGTGGCCGCACCAAAGGGCTTCCGGTCAAGAAGCAAGGGTTGTCCCGTTGGCTGGTGGATGCTATCGCTCTAGCCTACGCTTCTATGGGCCTGCAATGCCCCATCGGCATCTGAGCACAATCCACCAGAGGCCTGGCCTCCTCCTGGGTGTGGTCTAGTGGGGTATCTATTAGCGATTTATGTGCGGCAGCCGGCTGGTCCTCGCCGTCCACCTTCGCCAGATTTTATAACTTGGAAGTCCCTGCATTGCAGGCACATATCCTTTCTGTGTAGTTGGAGCCGGCCTCTGTGCGAGCCCGACCCACTATTATTCTTAAGGGTTCTGACCTTATTGTATCTCCTCAGGGCTCCATTGCCCCATTAGCCCTCTGCCCTTGAGACCCTTGTGCAAACTCGGGTTATAGAACATGTCGTTCTGCTTGAACATAGCACAGCGTGATTGGATTAGTTCCCCATCGCGTCTAGCAGACGCAATACTCGTTCCCTTAATTTAGGGAACCGAGGTTACGTTAGTAATTGATATATTTCACTGTTTTACTGTATTTTCTTATCAATTAAATGCAGCTGGTGAGCAGAAGAGACTTCTTTAAGAAACAAAGAAACATCTTGCTGACCCCCAAACTTTTGGCTGTCAATGAACATTTAATGTATCGATTAAGGAGTTTAATAATATTACTTTAATATTGCTGTTACTATAATACCCATATAATTTATATAATGGAAGATTTGGAGAATATCCAAATTTTAAAGTATGGCTGGCACTTCCTGTCTGGGAACTGCCACTCAAAGTGACTGTTTATGACACAAATAATCCTGATCCATCAGTTTGACTGAATGAGCTGGATGTTTTCCATCAGAATCTGTTTTTATCCATCAGGAAAATAATGGAACACTTGGTGTTTTAATCAGACGTCAGTATCACAGGAATATCTGTGGCTTATCAGGCTTGTTTCTAAAGCAGGGAGAAACACAACACTTGTTATCTGTCAAAATGACGGAAAGCACTTTGTTAATGATGAAACATTTTTTTGATTAACGCAACATCCGTGTTACATAACTTAGACTTGGTGGGGTTTCAATAGGTTTCAATCCTTGATGGATTGGATATTATGAGAGAATTAAAGTGTTTTTGACCTTTGCTGCAAAACAACATTGGGAACCTTTGAAACAGCATAATAGGGGAACTTTAATACTCTTATACTTTTAAGTTAGATGGCTTAGGAAATGTCACTTCATAGTCAAAATGCTTATGGCATTTAAACAAGCTTATTGGCAGTCGGGAAGCTACGCCCATAGTTTGCGCAAAGCAGAGGACAAAGATTGATGTAGAGAATGCAACTTAACTAAATATGGTGAATCTTGATGTTCGTAAGCTTTAAACGCCTTATTTGATAGTAGTTATTCACTGACACGGATTGATGTGAAGGCATCGGTCTATTTCTTGTGCTGGTAAATGTATATTAGAAAACATGGTTACACTTTACAATAAGGTTCATTAGTTAACATTAGTTAATGAAATGACTAACATGAACTAACAATGAGCAATACATTTGTTACTGTTAGTCTTTGTTAATGTTAGTTAATAAAAAATACAGCTGTTCATGTTACTTCACAGTGCAATAACTAATGTTAACAAGATTGTAATAAAGTATAAGTAAATGTTAAAATCAACAGTAATAAAGATTAATAAATGCTGTATAAGTGCACTTCATTATTAGTTCATGCTACTAATGTAGTTAACTTGTAGTTAAAATGTTAAATAACAAACCTTATTGTAACCCTGATAAGACACATGCCTTTGGTGTGAGAAACCCGGGTTCGAATCCACTGTGAGACACCAATG
The DNA here is from genome assembly GCF_051911475.1 of Siphateles boraxobius. NCBI lineage: Eukaryota > Metazoa > Chordata > Actinopteri > Cypriniformes > Leuciscidae > Siphateles > Siphateles boraxobius. Next base: position 2,692,980 of record NW_027509019.1, on the reverse strand, counting down.
TGTCCCTTCAGTATTGAAGCCGTAACAGATACTCTCTTCTTTAACAATGACAGAAGTTTATGCGTTGATTTAGTATCAAAAACTAGAGATGTTTCTTTCAGCAGGAGTGAGTCAGAGTGAGTTGTGTTGTGGACTGGTTTTACAGCTCATATGTAATGGATCTGAAACGTACCGAGCTTCCATAGTCCGTCACAGAGAAATCCAGGCTGTACTTCCTCCCTCGGGTTCCCACGACCTGTCAACACAAGAGTGAGCAGTCCTTTAGCAAACACAAGAGTGAGCAGTCCTTTAGCAAACACTCACAGGCCGGGTCTCGCTGAAGGTAAAGGAGGAGCACAACTCCAGAGCATGTAGATGTCAATAGAGAACTTGTACAATAGATATTTGTACTTGTATGCTAAAATTTACACTTACAGCTCCAATGTGAAAACCTGTCAAATACAAATCTGAAGTTGAATCTTTAGATTTGCACTCGCAGACAATAGTCACAAACCTGAAAGCTGCAGACAAGTCACAAATGTGTATAATGCTAATACAATGACAGACAAACTTGTAATGCATATTTGCACTTATCCTTTCATTCACATTCGCAGACCAACCTCACTTCTCAACTTCTCAAATCTGCTATATTATATTTCGCACATTGACTTGGTTTTCGCGATATATTACAGTAGATGCAAAACTAACATGTTAACTAGTCTGCAGCTTCAAATTCAGAATACAGGTTTGTGACTGTCTCCAAGTGCAAATCTCAACATTCAACTTCAGATTTGTATTTGACAGGTTTTTACATTGGAGCTGTGACTGTAAATTTTTGCGTACAAGTACAAATCTGTATTCTCAGATTCACATCTAGGTGCTCTGGAGTTCTGCTTCTCTTTTCCCGTCACGAGTGTCTCTGCGGTGACGGAGCTGAGGTCTCTCTGAGTGCGCCTCACCTGGTCCTCCGCCGTGGCCGTGTGCACCCGCTCCAGGCCGAACACCCGGAAGGGCGAGCCGTGCTGTGTGTTCAGGTGATGCAGGGCCACTTGAGCCGCCCGCCGCGCTGGGAAGTGTGTGGGAACCAGATCTCCAGTGGCCATCGTCTGTGTCTGAGAGAGCAGAGGCACACACAAGCACTGAGACACACCTCACTCACAGGGTGTGTGTGTGCGGCTTACACTGGACTTTGTCTCTAACAGTTGCGTAACAAGAGCATGTGATCACGGTCAAAACGAGGAGATGAAGAAATACTTGTGTTCTGACTCAAGCAGACATGTAGAAGCTGCTAGTAAGAGTTTCTGCAAGAATTCCTGCACTTCCTGTTTTGTGCTGTAGCCCCGCCCTCTTTTAAAGAGACACTGCACTGTTTCTCTCTGTTTCTTCAGCACATTAAAAATGTCATGGCTCTTCCAAGCATAATAATGGCAGTGAATGGCCGTTTCTATGTTGAAGTACATAAAAGTGCATCTGTCCATCATAAAAATGCATCTATCCATCATAAGTGCATCTGTCCATCATAAGAGTACATCTATCCATCATAAAAGTGTATTGATCCATCATAAAAATGAATTTATCCACGATAAAAGAGCATCTATCATCATAAAAGTGCATCTGTCCATCATAAAAGTGCATCTATCCATCATAAAAGGGCATCTGTCCATCATATAAGTATTTTGTATTTTTAGGGGATTTAAGGTACTAAAATATATTTACACTGTATTTATAATCCATTTATTCACTTTTTGAGCATAGCACTGTTGTAAATCTTGAATGCTTTAGAGCAACAGACTGAAGTTTGATCTCTTTTTAAAGACGACACTTGGCAGATTATTGCTGTAGTGAAAAGTTAAAAAAATTACAGAATTTAACGTTTATTGTTATGAAAAATGTGCAAAAATACCATTTCATTTTTATATGTAATATATATTTTCAAAAACATGTTTTACTGTAAAACTGAGGAAATCAAAGCCATAAATCTAATCAAGTTATGTTCAAAATGTGAGCCTGATATCTCAAAAAACGAGCTTTCAGTGATTGTTGTTCGACTGCAGTACCAAACACTTCCACTAAAGGAACTTTCCTCTCAATTTCCACTGCGCTCGTTTCTGAGCGCGAGGAGCATAAGTGTGACTATTGTTTCAGGACCATTTAACTTGTTCCAATCATGTCCATGATGGTTTTGTGTGTTCACACAGCAAGTGCCAAAACCTTTACCAGGTTCCCTTTTGAACGGTCACTTCGTATTGGATAGCTATACGCAGTGGGGAACTCCTTTTCCTCGATTTACTGAAGCTTATATGTAAAACGCATTTGCAGCTGCACAGCTAGCACATTGAGCGTCTGGCTCACTCATAGGCTGTGCTGCGTCAACTGCACATCCAATGGTGCGGGCTGACATGTGACCAAGGGGGCGTGGCCTTAGCCTATAATATTCCCCCGAATTCGCCATTATAGCAGATTTTACTCCTTCAGCGACAACTACATGTCTCTGACTGTTTTACTAAGCCTTTCGCCGTTTAACAAGCCCTTCAGCCTGAGCAAGCATCATCTCAGCAGACTACGCCTTCTCAGCCGTTTTCTCCTGACGCCGTCTCATCTGTGGCTATCCGGCGAAAATCCTTTCTATTGTATTGTAATATTCTGTGTTCAAGTGTACGAGGCGTTGTTTCAAATGCCTCACGCATCTTGTGCCACGTGAGGATGCATCTGCACGAGGCCTACGGGCACACAAAGTGCGTCACATGCCTGGGAACCCCCCATGCTGAACCGCACTCTCTGCGAGAGTATGCCTGTTGTGTCATAATTACATCATTCGCTCGCAGCTAGCTCTCCTTTTGGACGGCAAACTGCCTCTCGCGCTCCCACGTTTTCTTCCCTCGTCGAGCCTCGACGGAAGAAGCGCGCAGCTAGCTCTCTTTACAACAAAAGAGCGCTACCCCGCCCTAAAAATACACCATGCGGTTGCGGCTAGCTCTACTTTGGGACGGCAAACCGCCTCTCGCGCTTCCACGTTTTCTTCCCTCGTCAAGCCTCGACGGAAGAAGCGCGCGGGTAGATGTTCGCGCGGCTAGCTCTCTTTACGACACGAGAGCTACCCCGCCCTTTGCACATCACACAGAAGAGCGTTTTCGAACTGAAATGTTATTTTCCTTTACGTCCCCGCTCCCTTCCCTCATTGTGCAGCGACGGAAGAAGCGCGCGGTCAGATGTGCACGCGGCTATCTTTCTTTATGACACAAGAGAGCTACTGCTCCCTTACATTCTGTTCATCATGCAGAACCTTCTCCGTGATTCAGACACAACAGCACAGTTTTCATGCCTGGAATCAACCACGCTGATACTGTTATCTCTCACTGCAAAAGCTATAAGAGCTCTTCTCTGTCAACCCCCCCCTGTGGCTCAGTGGTGGATTCTGAGATTCTCGCGACAGAGACCCGAGTTTGGATCTCGGCTTTGTTGTTTTTTTGTTGTTGTTTTTTTACACGGAAAGGCCCGTTACAAGCGGCACACTATCACTGCAGTCAGTGCGCACGCTATGAAGCGTGCGCCGCCGCAGATAGTCACTGCTTAAAATCCCATGACACTTCTCACAGCTCCCTGTCTTACTCAGGCGGCTGGAGATTTTATTATTGTCAACAGGGACGCTGCACTGCGCGCACCTCTACAAATAAAAGCTGTTGTCACGGCGACCCACGTAAAGCACAAAAAGAGTATGTTTCACAACACACGGGTTCACGTTCCCCCTTCACTAGGCAGCCCTCTCCCAGTTGTTACACAGACTTTCCCCCAGGAAAAAGCCTGTGCAGTCAGTCCAACACTCAGTATGTGCGCAAATGATAATGTAAGGGTATCAGGTCCCCCTGTGTTAGGCGGCCCATCCTTGACAATCCCTAGTCGCACGGGCGCTGGCCTGGCAAGCCATCCCCGAAAAATGTTTTCACAATCATAACACACGGGTTCACGGTCCCCCTTCACTAGGCGGCCCCCTCCCAGTGGTTACACTGACTTCCCCCAGGTAAAAGCCTGTACAGTCAGTCCAACACTCAGTATGTGCACAAATTACAATGTAAGGGTATCAGGTCCCCATATGTTAGGCGGCCCATTCCAATCAGTGTGTCAAATCCTAGCCACACGGGTGCTGGCCTGGCAAGCCATCCCCGATGTGTCGAGTTGGGTCATAAACACTATAAAGCGAGGCTACTCACTCTAATTTGCTCACAGACCCCCAAAGTTTCAGCCGGTTATTGAGACTTTGGTGAGAAGCAACGTGGGTCACGTGCTTCACACCGAAGTGCAGAATTTATTAGCAAAAGGGGCGATAGAGCTAATCCCCCCTGCGCTAAAGCATTCGGGTTTCTACATCCGCTATTTTCTATTCCGAAAAAAGATGGCGGTCTCAGACCCATACTAGATTTGAGACATTTGAACAAGGCTCTCATGAGACGGCCTTTCAAAATTAACTATCAAACATCCTCATGCAAGTTCGCCCGGGGGATTGGTTTGTTACAATGGATCTGAAAGATGCATACTTTCATATTCAGATAAACCCTCGTCACAGGCCATTTCTTGAGATTTGCCTTCGAGGGTCAGGCTTATCAATACACCGTTCTGCCGTTCGGTCTGTCATTAGCACCCCGTACATTCACAAAGTGTATGGATGCAGCACTCTCTCCTCTCAGACATCAGGGGGTGCGCATGCTAAATTATCTCGATGACTGCCTAGTGCTGGCACAGTCGAGAACCGAGCTACTAGCTCACAGGGATTTGATTCCCGGCTATTTGAAATGCCTGGGTCTCACAATCAATGTTACCAAGAGCAAACTGACCCCCAGCCAATTTTAGACTCTCTGACAAGGACAGTGCGGCTCACACAAGAGCACACGCTCTCTACGCAAACGCTAGCAGCCTCGTTCAGAGCGAGCCCCTAAAGAAATTTCAGAAACTTCTCGTTCTCATGGCAGCAGCATCGTCAGTATTCCGTATGGGATTACTGGGCATGCGTCCGTTGCAGCACTGGCTTAAATGCCGTGTACCATCCCATGCATGGCGGTCAGGCAGCCTGCGCATCTTGGTGAATCACGTTTTTTTAAGAGCCCTGATTCCCTGGCGGGCTCAGGACTGGTACCACGATGGTGTGACCATGGGAGTAGTTTCCGGGAGGAAAGTGGTTTTTACAGACGCATCCAACCTGGGTTGGGAGCGCTGCACGAGGGCACGCCTGCCTCCGGCCTCTGGTCGAGCATGGAGCAGAGCTTACATATCAACTATCTGGAAATGAAAGCAGTTGGTTTGGCCCTGAAAGCATTTCTGTCAAACCTAAGTTCACCACATCTTAGTCCGCACGGACAACATGTCATGGTGGCCTACATAAATCGCTAGGGTGGCATCAGGTCAGGCAACCTGCATGCCATGGCGAGAGACCTCCTCTTATGGGCACAGACCAATCTGAGCTCTCTGAGAGCGGCACATATCCCTGGCATTCAGAATCTGGGTGCAGATATGTTCTCATGGGGCAACACTCCCCTAGGCGAGTGGTCCCTGAACTCACAGATGGTCAGTCTGATATGGAGTGTGTTCAGCGAGGCCGAAATCGACCTTTTCGCCTCGAGAACCAACATCCACTGCACAGTGTTCTTCTCGAAGAGCAGGGACGCGCTGGCCCATCCGCCCCTTTATGCTTTTCCCCCTGTCTCGATGATTCCACAAGTCATCAAATGGGTCAGGGAGAGCGCATGCCCAGTCATTCTGGTGGCCCCTCTCTGGAAATCCAGGCCGTTGTTTCCGGAGCTGGTTCAGCTATCGGACATAATCCCTTGGCCTGTTCCAATGAGGAAAGACCTCCTCACACAGGCCGACGGGACAATATGGCATCCTTGACCCGACTTATGGGCCCTCCATATATGGCCCCTAAACGGGTACCCAGGGACCTTCCTGAGAAGGTCTAAAGCAATATCTCTGAAGCCAGGGCCCCGTCTACTTGGCGCCTTTATGCTATGAAGTGGTCCGTTTTTTTTCCAGCTGGTCGAAAAATTGTTATGACCCAGAGTCATGTGAGGTATCTGTGGTACTCTCCTTCCTGCAGGAGCTGTTGGACACGGGCCGCTCCCTGTCCACGCACAGTGTATGTGGCAGCCATTGCAGTGCATCATGCTCTGGTGGCTGGCCAATCATTTGGAAGAAACAACCTGGTGGTACGGTTTCTAAAAGGTGCTAGGAGGATTAACCCCTCCAGACCTCCTTCTGTGCCCCCTTTGGACCTCTCCACGGTCCTTGGGGCTCTGAAGGGTCCGCCCTTTGAACCACTCCAGTCGGTCGATCTTAAACCTCTCTCGCTGAAAACTGCTCTCCTGCTGGCACTGGCATCCATCAACCGAGTGGGAGATCTGCAGGCTCTCTCAGTGAGCCCTTCATGTTTAGAGTTGGGACCAGATGACTCCGGAGTCATCCTCACACGCAGGCATGGTTATGTACCCAAAATGCTCACAACGCTGTTCAGAGCCCAGGTTATTACGTTATTAGCCCTTCCCCCTTCTGCCGAAGATGGGGAGGTTAATCTTCTCGGTCCTGTCAGAGCTCTGAGAATCTATCTGGAGCGTTCTGAGTCTTTTAGACAATCAGAACAGCTTTTTGTCTGCTTTGGTGGCCGATCTAAGGGTGATCCAGTCACTAAGCAAAGACGGTCTAGATGGATAGTGGATGCCATTTCTATGGCTTGTACCTCAGTGGGTCAGGTTTGCCCCATAGGTATCAAGGCCCATTCGACCAGAGGCATGGCTTCATCATGGGCTTGGTCATCTGGCTTTCCCATTCAAGATATTTGTTATGTGGCCGGCTGGTCCTCGACTTCCACATTTATTAAGTTTTATAATATGGAGGTGCCTTCCCTGCAGCCGAAGGTGCTTTCGGTATGATTAAGGCCCGACAGTGTCTGGTCGTGTCTAAAAATGTTACTGTGTACAATCACATACACATATACATATATATATATATATTAGGGGTGTGCAAAGCAGCCGGTATTTGTATCTGTATTTGTATTTGTTGAGGGGGAAAAAGTATTTGTATTTGTATTCGAGTAAAATCCAAAATAGGCGTAAAAATCTAGTTTTTTTGCGTTACACTTCTAATTTACGTTATAGTGTAAGTATTCTTTAATTATATAAATCCAGCAATGAACATGTAGCCTACCAAGGAACGTCATTGAAAAGAAAATAACATAACAGCCATTACCTCATCCATGGTTAAACCAACAACTAATAAAATACCATTGTGAACATTATGAATCCCACCACCACCCGTCCTTGTTGGAGGACGCTGAACAGACAGAATAAGTAAGGGATAATGTATAGCGAGGCGGTTGATTATGAGCCTGACGCGAAGCGGAGGGGTCTTGAATCAGCCTGAAGGGTTTGTATTCGCTATAACAACCACCTCGCTATACATTATCCCGCTTACTACATGGCTACCTACCAAATAAATCAATAATTTGACTCAAAATATTGATTTAAAAAGGAGTTTATTGATTTAAAAACTATTGTATTGCTTCCGCTAAAAAAAATTGTCCGTTCCGTCTCTACGTTTAGAATCCATGGCCACGCTCTGTTTTTCGTGGCAACGGTGTGTTATACTTAGCAGCGGTCTGTTATTAAGAAATAACCATGGAAATAACAGACCGCATTCTACATTAGAATTCAACCAAGCCATGTAATAAAAACAAATAATTACGGAGCTAACAGAGCTACGTAAACAGAGCGAACATGAGAGCACGGCTGCAGACGTCAATAATGCAGCGTAATGAAATAATCTCCCGATCAAACTCCACTTCCCGAAAGTTATAAACTGCCTCCGGAACCCAGTTAAGGTACAAAAATCTATTCAACAAAAATAGTAATGCAGTTAAGTGTTTTTTCGCTCAGCCGAGCCCTCTCTGTTGCTGTGTGGAGCAGCCTGTGTCAGTCACCTCTTCCTGAACGTCACTCACTCACTCGCGCACTGCGGTCTTGTGAGGAAACGCAGCTTTTTGATATAAAGTTTTTCTTGTTCCCGAATACAAATATTTTCTAAAGTATTTGTTCGAAATAAGTATTCGTAAAAAACACGTTATTTGTGCCTTTCCGAATACCGTATTCGGGTTCGGCTCCACCCCTAATATATATATATATATATATATAAAACCCATTTTGGTCGGTTGTATTTTCCTATACTAATAATCCCGACGTTGTCTGGTTTTATTAGTATAATATGTTGGTTTGTTACTGACACATATATATTATTCTAGACCTGACGGTGTCTGGTCTGTTATATATTATTGGTTTTCTGGCTTGTTTTGTGAGCTCAGGGGTCCTGAGTTGCAGTGGCAACCAGTTACTTATAGTGCTACGGAAAAGGAAGTGACCGTTCAAAAGGGAACTACTCTGTTACTATCGTAACCTCAGTTCCCTGAGAGAGGGAACTGGTATTGCGTAGCCGGCCGCACTATAGTAACCTGGCGAGTTGTCGCTTTAGTCGTTAAACCTGCTATAATGGCGAATTCGGGGGAATATTATAGGCTAAGGCAGGCTCTGATGACGTAGGGCTAGCTCTTTGGTCACACGTCAGCCGACGTGTGATTGTGCAGTTGTGGATGTCCATTGGATCTGCAGTTGACGCAGCACAGCCTTTGAGCGAGCCAGAAGCTCAATGTGGTAGCTGTGCAGCTGCAAATGCGTTTTACATATAAGCTTCAGTAAATCAAGGAAAAGGAGCTTCCCCACTGCGTATAGCTACGCAATACTCGTTCCCTCTCTCAGGGAACTGAGGTTACGATAGTAACCGAGTAGTTTCCTACCATTCCGATGAATAAAAAAAATCCCCCCAAAAAATTGTTAATTTGTTCGGTCAATAATGACTGTAGAGCACAAGAGAGTAAAATTTACGCACAGATATTGCATTATCACTCAAAAATGTTAATGATATCACAATATTGCTGGTTAATTCCACAGAGAACGGAGTGTATTGTGAATACTGGATGTGTGTTCCAGCAGTGACGCAGGTGTGTGTGTGTGTGTGTTTGTGTTGCAGGTTCGACTTCACCCATAAGAAGCAGTCTGGAGGCTCGGGTCAGTACGGTAAAGTGGTGGGCGTCCTGGAGCCGCTGGAGCCCGAGAACTACACCAAACTGGAGTTCAGTGACCAGACCGTGGGCACCAACATCCCCAAGCAGTTTGTGCCCGCCGTGGAGAAGGTGAGACCGCAGGAGAGTCTCGCAACACCACCCACAGGCGAGATTGCAGACTTCATCAGCAGCATGTGATCGAGTTAAAACCACTGCTCAGTGAAGTACAGGCTAAAATAGGCATGCCATCAGTGCAAAAATACATACAATTCACTAAAACGTGTGCATGAAACTAGCAGGACATCAGTGTGAAGAGAAAAGGTTGATTTCTGCAGCTTTCTTCACTTGCACGGTCCAATCAGAGACAATTCCACAAATTGAGTTTAGAAATGAGTAATTTTAAGGTTATTGCGTGAGATGAACTTGTCTCTTCGTAGAACCCAAAAGATTTGGCTTGAGAACACCTCGTTCACTTTCATACGCAGACAATCTTCTTTTAGTGCCACGAGGGTCAGTGATGTCATGATGATCGTTTTCGGTGGAACTTTGTTTCACTTTTTTTAGGGCTGCTCCGTAATAGTCAAGGCTTAGTCGACCAAAATTTTATAAAAATTAGTCGCATTAAAAAAGAAAGAAGAAAAAAAATCAAAAAAGTGGCAAAAACCGCAGGCTATAACGGACAGATCGTTAACGGCAGGAAATCCAAATATTCATCGCATAAAAACATTCATCGACCTCAAATATGGCTTGTATCACATGAAACATGTAAGTAGCAGCAACTTTACAAATGCGTTCTCTAATGCCCAGATAATAATATTATCAGGTGCGTATCTAAGTGTTAGCGTGGAGAGCAATATTAAAGGCGCCGGGGCAATCTCTGCATTTTACCTAAAATACTTCCTCATGTTTGGTCATTCAGATAAGAGTAATGCAAACTATAAGGGGTCTACTTTTATTTTGGAAAACTCACAATAACAACAAAACGTAGTGTTTGTGTAAAATAATGGCTCTTTCCGCCGTCTCGGTCTCAGAGAACTTGAGCACATCACACAAATGAACCGAAACTCAGCGTATATGTGCCTCAGACATGAGAAATACGTCTATAGAAAACAGACATGAGATATACGTCTACAGAAAGCTTGAAATGTCTACTTTTGAATGGACAGATTCCAATGGAAAAAAAATATATTCTCTGATTATGTAATCCGTATGAAACGTGCATATAGGCGGAGATGATGAGTCGGCATTATCGTCCACAGAAAACATTACCAATACATTATTACAATGTTTATACGTTCTCATTCAGTTTTTTTCACGAGACATTCATAATCATTGCGTTTGCCGGTGTGTGGTGGCAAGCTTTGAATTTGAATATTTCATATAGGCAATTAAAGACGCATTATGAGGATGTATGGCGTACTACTAAAAGCACAGGATTGTTGCAGGCAGTTGAGTGTGTGTGGCTCTGGCCCACGCTGATGCTCTGAGTGTGTGTGGCGCTGGCTCACGCTGATGCTCTGTTGAGTGTGTGTGGCGTTGGCTCACGCTGATGCTCTGAGTGTGTTTGGCGCTGGCCGACGCTGATGCTCTGAGTGTGTGTGGCGCTGGCCAACACTGATGCTCTGTTGAGTGTGTGTGGCGCTGGCTCACGCTGATGCTCTGAGTGTGTGTGGCGCTGGCTAACACTGATGCTCTGTTGAGTGTGTGTGGCGCTGGCTCACACTGATGCTCTGTCCTCAGGGCTTCAGGGAGGCGAGTGAGAAGGGTCCGCTGACGGGACACCGCATCTCCGGCGTGCGGTTCGTGCTGGACGACGGGGCGCATCACATGGTGGACTCCAACGAGGTGTCCTTCATCCGGGCCGGAGAGGGCGCGCTCAGACAGGGTACGAGCTGCACATCTGCTCTTGCTCTGGTGTGGGGCGCCGCCGCTGCTGACGTGTGTGTGTCGTGTGTGTCGTGTGTGCAGCGCTGGAGAAGGCCAGCGTGGTGATCCTGGAGCCGGTGATGTCGGTGGAGATCGTGGCTCCTAACGAGTTCCAGGGGGTCGTCATCGCAGGGGTCAACCGGAGGCACGGCGTGATCACGGGACAGGACGGGGCCGAGGGCTACTTCACACTCTACGCTGACGTGAGTTCCTCGCTCCTGCGTCTCACACACACACTGCTAGATCTCGCATCACATTTTAAACTAGGGATGCACCGATGTGGGAATATTGGCCCATGTCCGATAATTCTTTATATTTGAAAGCCATGAACCGATATATTGGCCGATAAATCTATATCAAAACTTTTCTATAGTTTTTGAGAGCTTGATTTCAAAAACAAAACTCCGCATTAAAAGCCATGACCCAAGCACTTCAGATATATAGCCAGCATTGTGTAATTTTATGTCGCCTATATGATGCACTGAACTGTATTTTCCTCAAAGTAATTCCAATCATATTTCACGCAATTCAAAGTCATCATGTTGATCAGTGCGCATCTGAAGTGTCTCAGCTGAAGGAAATACATCATCAGCTTTAAGATATCGGACACATTTTCTTATCGGGTCGATAATGATGATATTAAAAATGAACATATATCGGCCGATACTGATAAGTTGTGCATCACTAGTTAAAAAGAAAGTCTATTTTAAGACACTTGAGATTCTTTGCGTTGTGATACTTTTGACAATTAAGCACCTTTCTGTCCAAATTAGGGCTGTGAAACAATTAATCGCATCCAAAGTAAAAATTTGTGTTTACATAATGTGTGTACTGTGTATAAATATTTTGTATATGTACACATGCATGTATATACATTTAAGAAATATTTGCATGTATATATACACAATATATATATATATATATTTATTTAGATGGTGTATATACATATAATGTACTTAAGTGTGTAATTACACTAACAAGGATACTCTTAAAGGGTTAGTTCACCCAAAAATAAAAATGATGTCATTAATGACTCACCCTCATGTCGTTCCAAGCCCGTAAGACCTCCGTTCATCTTCTGAACACAGTTTAAGATATTTTAGATTTAGTCCGAGAGTTTCTTGTCCCTCCATTGAAAATCTATGTACGTATACTGTCCTTGTCCAGAAAGGAAATATAGACATCATCAAAGTAGTCCATGTGACCTCAGTGGGTTAGTTAGAATTTTTTGAAGCATCGAAAATACATTTTGGTCCAAAAATAACAAAAACGACGACTTTATTCAGCATTGTATTGTCTTCCGGTTCTGTTGTCAATCCGCGTTCATGAGTCCGCTGACGTAAGACGAGCTGACGTGTGTCTGGTGCGCCCGAGCTTCGTTTACAGTCTGAGGGAGACGCACGCTGTAAACAAAACAATCTTTGCAAACCTGTCTAAGGATTTCCACACAGGGGAAGACTTGCATTTTTTTTTAACCAGACATATTTATTTGAACCCGAAAACACGGACGCACCAGATAACACATCAGCAGCGTCTTACATCAGCAGCGTCACTGCGGACTCGTGAACGCGGATCCACAACAGAACCGGAAGACAATACAATGCTGAATAAAGTCAAAAGGAAAACATTCAGTATGATAGTAACGTGAATGAGCTTTTGTGTGAATGACACACGTTTACCGTGTGTTCTTGCTTCTGTTGCTGTAGTTGTGTGTGTGTGAGATTAAACCCCTGTGATCGTGATGTTGTTTCAGATCCCGTTGAATGACATGTTTGGATACTCTACAGAGCTGCGCTCCTGCACTGAGGTAACACACACACACACACACACACACACACACACACACACACACACACACACACACACACACACACACACACACACACACACACTCAGTACTGAAGACTGTAAATCAGATGCATGTTCACTGTCTCGTGTGTGTGTGTGTTCAGGGTAAAGGCGAGTACACCATGGACTACAGCAGATATCAGCCCTGTCTGCCCAGCGTTCAGGAAGATCTGGTCAACAAACACCTGGAGGCCACGGGACAGATGCCCGTCAAGAAGAGCAAGTGGAAGAACTGAACACACACACACACACACACACACACACACACACACACGGGACGGATGCCCATCAAGAAGAGCAAGTGGAAGAACTGAACACACACACACACACACACACGGGACAGATGCCCGTCAAGAAGAGCAAGTGGAAGAACTGAACACACACACACACACACACACACACACACACACGGGACAGATGCCCGTCAAGAAGAGCAAGTGGAAGAACTGAACACACACACACGGGACAGATGCCCGTCAAGAACAGCAAGTGGAAGAACTGAACACACACACACACACACACACGGGACAGATGCCCGTCAAGAAGAGCAAGTGGCAGAACTGAACAAACACACACACACACACACACACACACGAAGGAGGTCACGGGATCTGCAGAGGTCGGCTCTGGATGGGTTTGCTCAGACACTGTAAATGTCATTGTACAGCAAATGGTTGCAAATGTGTTGATTTAATATAAAATGATCTGTTTTAAATCAGTGTGTCTTGAGTCGCATTGGGAAAGACGTAACACTTCACCTACCTCGAGCTATTACACACACACACACGATTCCCTCAGACCTGCTGTGACGGTGAAACATGAGCCATATGTAGAGAGCGAGAGGATTTCAGAAACGCGTTACGCCACACACAACGGGTCAGTTTACACACCATAACACACGCTTCACTTCCAGAAGCTGTCAGCGGGAATTTCTCTTGTAATGTATTACAATAAACTCAAATATGATGCATCTCACCTGACATACACTGATGAGCCAGAACAGTATTGATTATACTGATTGCCATCTAATCTACCCAGTCCTCCAGCTTTTAATATTGTTTATATGTCTGTGGTGTTTAATATGCTTTAAGACAAACCATGTGTAAATTCATAAGTCGACAGCATTGCTGAGTATTTTCTCCTTAAAACTGCAGTGAAACAAAGACAGTCTCAAAAACACGCTTTGAAATCGCTGGTGTTTCTGACGTCACAAACTACCTTGTAACCAATCAGATCAACGTGTGATCGTCAACGAGTGGATCTCTGAGCTGAGTGAGTGAGTGGAGGCGGGGCTCATTTGCATATTCATAGAACCACGCATACTAAATGAGGCAAGGGTGTCGAGTTACATTCAAGATATTTTAAGGCATTAAGAAAGTTTTTTCAAGGAAAACACTTTTAAAAATGTCATTTTGGTGATCAAAGATTAGTTTTAAGAGATGGAGTTGGGGACTTTAATATGTGGCCTTGTTAGGATCAATATTCGCTTCACCTATGACTACTAAAAGTTTTGGCTCATCGATGTACATGGAAACAAAATGATAAAGAAAAATAAACATTCAGACTTTACAGACTGTTTTTCCAATCTTTCATATTTACCAACAAACAAACAATAATTCTTGTTCACAATCATAAAAAAGCAGATTAAGCACGTCTAAATCAAGTGATCGTGTCACTTCCTGTCTACGGAGATCCCTTCATCTGATTGGTTTATGTGTCCTTCCCTGCTTACGATATCCCACAATCCTGTGTGTTCGATCAAAATGGCGTCTGAGAGTAGCGGTCGGTGGTCATTTTTCCACTTTATGAATGTAGCGAGAAATAATTTTGTAGTAATTAAATGTTCACTTCGTTATTGAATCTCAATAGACCATTAAGCTTCCTCAGAAATCATGGCATGACCCGAATCAGCCGTCGAAGCTTTCTGGATCAGAACAAGCTGAAGATGCTCACGCCACACAGGAATAACCTCAGCACACACATGCAGACCGCCGTGATGAGCACTGCTTTACCTGCGACTGGGTCAGCGCTGGGTCCGTGGGCCGTGTGATGGCGTGAGAGACGGGTAGAGCCACACTGAGCTCAAGCAGAGAGAGAGAGAGAAGCAGCCAGAACACCTCCATCATCCTCAGCTGAGGCCAGTTACACAACACTGACGCTTTCCAGACGAGAGATTCCTTACACAGATCCAGCAAACACTCGCCACCGCTTCACAGAAACCTGCGGGAGCTCACACACTAGATCATTCACACAGGAGGTCCACAACCACGACGAGGAAGACTCAAAACATCTCAGAATTCATCAGTCCAATGATGTTTGTGCTGCTGCTTTCCCTCCTAAATGATGTCACTTCCTGGAAGATGATGCCAAAAAGGAGCTGGCTCAAGTTCAAGAGACTTTACAGAGGAATAAAACGATGGAACGTGATATTGAGGACACGGATTGTTTACTCACAGATAATATTTTGTGCCCTGTTTCAGGAAATCATACATAATGAACAGTAAAGTGATCCATTTATCATCTGAGTGTCGTGTCACAATAAAACATCTGGAGGCTGGACTAAAGTATGATTATAAGACCAAATGTTTGTGTGTTTGAGGAAATCTGTCCACTTTTACCATGTGTAACGGGCTATTGAAGCTATAAGCCCACTGCTAGCTAGGAAACAACAACAACATGCTAGCAGAAGGAAATAAACATGTTCATGTCCAGTATAAATTAACACAACAGGGTTGACATGGTATGTTTTACGCCAATAGAGTCTTGTAGAAATGAAAGAAAGAGAGAAAAGTTTATGACTGACACTTACTTTGTTCTAGGAGTTGCTTTCCCTCCAAGGAAATGATGTCACGTCTAGCAGGTCATGTGATTTATGGCACAAACTGGAGTTTGACAGACATAAATTAATTTAATGGTTTTGCGTGTTATGTATCACATATTAGTAGGCTACATATCTGAAATATAATAAAATTTAAAAAAAAAATGTAGGTTACATTCTAAATTAGCAATTAAATTTAGAATGTAACCCTCGTTTTGGTCCCACTTAGGTGACCTTAACTATTCTAGGCTATTTGCATATAACATTAATAATAATATAATGCATGGTTTTTATTAATCAGTTTGTAAAATCATGTGACATGAAAAGTTACATATGTAAAATATGAAGTATTGTTTCATGGTGAAATAAAACCACCGAACTAAGTGACTCGACACATGACTTAAGCCACTTCAACCGAATCGCTGAATCAGTTTCGAGTGTTTGAACCGAATCAACGCGTTTCCAACGGTCATCCGCTTCTGTTTGACGTGTAAACAAACTTGAGTTTTTAAACACGAATTTAATTGTGAGAATAACACACACACAACACTGATAAATACAAGAAGAAATATATAAATATATACCATGCGTTCAGGAAATGCGAGATTGTCCGAGTTAGAAAAACTGTAGTTCCCTGTTGATCACGTGACCCTCAGCTGCCTGTCACATGACTGCGCTGGTTTGAACATGGCAGACAGAGAGGAGCACCGGAGTCTCCTCGATGAAGATGATGAAGATGAAGAAGATGAGGGGTCTCGGCACCTGAGCCCGCTGTGTGACCCGAGGCACCTGCTCCACCGGATCCTGGTGCTGGTCTTCATGTGCTTTCTGGGCTTCGGTAAGAACACAAGCAATCCCGGCGACGAGTCATAACACACACACACACCATCCACATATTCATATCCATATCGCGTTATATTCGCGTGATAGAGTGTCATTCACAGAGTACCGTGGTCTTACTCTGTTGTTACCGTGTTTGGGCTCAGTGGTGTCAGATTTCATGTGAAAGTGAAACTCACTATGTTTACTGTGTTGTTGTCTCTGTTTACAGGGAGTTATTTCTGTTATGATAATCCAGCTGCGCTTCAGACTCAAGTCATACAGGTGTGTGTGGGTTCATGTCCTCTGAGAAAACATTCATAAATATAATAAATCATGCAAGTCTATGGTCTTACAGCTACAGTAATGTAATGTGTCTGTGATGGGTCATGGATCGCTTTTTTTGCATCATAAATGGAAAAACCCAATAGGATTTTTCATTGGCATTCAGATTATTTTATAAAATAAGTCTAGTAGGACTGAGTGTGTAATAAAGCATCAGCTGAAAGAGTGTGTACTGCTGTCACTGGCGTCTGATCTGATCCTGATGTGTGTGTGTGTGTGTGTGTGTGTGTGTGTGTGTGTGTGTGTGTGTGTGTGTGTGTGTGTGTGTAGGACATGAGTCTGAACACGGCCTCCTTCATGCAGCTGTACGCCTGGTACTCGTGGCCTAACGTGTTCCTCTGCTTCCTGGGAGGCTTTCTGTTGGACCGGGTCTTCGGCATCAGGTCCAGTCCGGCACACACACTCCTCGGCCTCGGATACACTCATATCTCATAACATCTCCTTTATTCATACGCTGGACTGTGAGAGTGTAATGCGCTCCTGAATGTCAGCTGACTAACTCTTGTGTTTTCTAGGCTGGGGACTATAATCTTTGCTCTGTTTGTGTTAATAGGGCAGGTGGGTTATCACACACACACACACACACACACACACACACACACACACACACACACACACACACACATGCATAGATAGGGAAATGAAAATCGACAACACTCACGCAGCCCAGTTTGACCGGTGTGTGTGTGTGTGTGTGTGTTTATGAGTTGTACGGTTGTTTTGCAGATCATATTCGCAGCCGGCGCTCTGGCCAATCACTTCTGGCTGATGAACTTGGGTCGGTTTGTGTTTGGGTGAGCGTTTCTCCTGATTAAAGCCTTTAGTTGTGGTGTGTCTGTGTGTGTGTGGACGCTGATCCTCTCTGCTGTGCAGCATCGGTGGAGAGTCTCTGGCTGTGGCGCAGAACACGTATGCCGTCAACTGGTTTAAAGGGAAAGAGCTCAACCTGGTGTTCGGCCTGCAGCTCAGCATGGCCAGACTGGTGAGTGTGTGTGTGTGTGTGTGTGTGTGTGTGTGTGTGTGTGTGTGTGTGTGTGTGTGTGTGTGTGTGTGTGTGTGTGTGTGTGAGAGAGACTTGTTCATGTCGGTTCAGTGACAGAACGGAGTCGTGCGCAGATTCATTCTTGGGTTTAAAAGGATCGTTGCCATAAAACTTATCAATGCTCAGTGAAGAATTTAGACAATTTACTGGTTATAAATATTTCATACTTGACATGAATCTGTTCTGCATTTTATTAAAGAAAAATATATTCATATCTCTATGACAGTGTTATTAATAAACTGTTAGTTTGGGTTTGATGAGATGTTTTAATTCCAAACCTGCATTTATTTAATCAAAAACACAATAAAGCAGTGAAATATTATTCTAATGCTAATTCTAAATCCCCTGTTTTCTATGTGAATATATAATAAAGTGTAATTTATTCCTGTGATCAAAGCTGAATTTTCAGCATCATTACTCCAGTCTTCAGTGTCACATGATCCTTCAGAAATCACTATAATATGATGATTTGATGCTCAAGAAACATTTATGATTATTATCAGTGTTCATATTTGTGTGGAAACCGTCATACATTTTATGTTTCAGGATTCATTGATGAATAGAAAGCTCAAAAGAACATTATTTATTATCTTTTGTAACATTATAAATGTCTTTATTTTCACTTTAGATCGATGTAATGCGTCCTTGCAGAGTTAAATCGTTAATTTAATTAAAAAAGAAAATCATAGAGTAGCATATATAAGAGGAGCATATATATATATATATATATATAAACTTAATTTGGTGGATTAATGTGAAACTTTAGGATGCATTTTGTCATCTCAGTGAATATGACTGACAGCTGTGTGTGTGTGTGTGTGTGTGTGTGTGTGTGTGTGTGTGTGTGTGTGTGTGTGTGTGTGTGTGTGTGTGTGTGTGTGTGTGTGTGTGTGTGTGTGTGTGTGTGTGTGTGTGTGTGTGTGTGTGTGTTCAGGGCAGCACGGTGAACATGAACGTGATCGGTTGGGTGTACGGCCGTATTCAGTCTCTGACGGGATCAGCGGGACACTCCACTCTCGGGATCACACTCATGATCGGTGATTATCAGAGAATATCACAAATATCATATACACTCGCCTAAAGGATTATTAGGAACACCTGTTCAATTTCTCATTAATGCAATTATCGAATCAATCAATCACATGGCAGTTGTATGCGGCAGTCCTGTGGGCGAAAATGCCTTGTTGATGCTAGAGGTCAGAGGAGAATGGGCCGACTGATTCAAGCTGATAGAAGAGCAACTTTGACTGAAATAACCTCTCGTTACAACCGAGGTATGCAGCAAAGCATTTGTGAAGCCACAACACACACAACCTTGAGGCGGATGGGCTACAACAGCAGAAGACCCCACCGGGTACCACTCATCTCCTCTACAGACTCCTCTACTGGAGTTCACTGTACTAAAATGGCCCCCACAGTCACCAGATCTCAACCCAATAGAGCATCTTTGGGATGTGGTGGAACGGGAGCTTCGTGCCCTGGATGGGCATCCCACAAATCTCCATCAACTGCAAGATGCTATCCTATCAATATGGGCCAACATTTCTAAAGAATACTTTCAGCACCTTGTTGAATCAATGCCACGTAGAATTAAGGCAGTTCTGAAGGTGAAAGGGGGTCAAACACACTATTAGTATGGTGTTCCTAATAATCCTTGAGTGTATATATCAGATATCACAAACATCACTGCACTTTAAAACTGAGCCTGGAAATGAGTCTGATCTCAACCAGTCACAATGTTCCTTCATTAAACATTTTCTCCAGTTGTTTTGAAGCTAGAACGTGTGATTTGAGCATGTATAAACTGAGTTCAGTGTTTCTGCAGATCTCGCCTGACTCAAGCACACATCGGATGATCAGTTACACACACACACACACACACACACAAACACACACACACACACACCCTGACGTGCCTCGTCTTTCACTTCTTCTTCTGTCTCACCGGATCTCCAGTGTTTCTTCTCCTCTCTGGAGTAACAGCTCATGTTCCAGATAAACGTGTTTTAACCCTGACGAAGGCCTTCCTGCTGAAACACACAACTCTTCTTCTTTTTTTAAAGCAAGCTGCAACTTATCTAATGAAATGAACACCAAGCATACAAATCATTTGCATTGGTGGCGTATGAGAGAGTTTGACTAGTGTGTTTCCCAGTTTCACTCGTTGTTTATTATGAATGTCACTATAATGTGTTTGCTTCAATAATAGATTTCTTCTTTCCTGTTCAGCCAGAATATCACATTTGAAGGATTTCTCGTGGAGTGAGAGAAACTGAAATGCTCAAAAGTTTACACTCCCCTTATAGATAAAAGCTGAGTGTGTGACGGTCTGTGTGTGTGTGTGTGTGTGTGTGCAGCGGCGTCCACGTGTCTGTTCTCGCTCACATGCGCTCTGGTTCTGGGGTTCCTGGACAGACGGGCAGAGAAGATCCTAAAGAAGGAGCAGGGCAGAACCGGTGAGATGATCCTGACTGTGATCTCAGAGAATCCAGCACTTCAGCAGAGTGTGTTTTACAGAAGTGTGTGTGTGTGTGTGTGTGGCTCGTGTAGGGGAAGTTATCAAGCTGACTGACGTCAAGGACTTTCCCTTCTCTCTCTGGCTCATCTTCATCATCTGTGTGGCGTATTACGTGGCCATCTTCCCCTTTATTGGACTGGGCCAGTGAGTTTCTGTCCAGCTGAATATTCATATAAACAAAATTCAAGAGTAAAGTATTTAAAATGAGTGTAAAACTTGACATAAACAGAAGAGAATCATCTACATATCATTATGATGAGATTCTGATGGATGAGTATGAATGATGTTGTCTTTACAAACAGAGTTTTCTTCATCGAGAAGTTTGGCTTCACTACTGTCCAGGCCAGAGCCATCAACAGGTACACACACACACACACACACACACACACACACACACACACACACACACACACACGTACGTCTTGCCAGAGCCATCAGCAGGTACACGCACACACACACACACACGTCCAGGCCAGAGCCATCAACAGGTACACACACACACACACACACGTCTAGCCAGAGCCATCAATAGGTACACACACACACACACACACACACACACACACACGTCTTGCCAGAGCCATCAACAGGTACACGCACACACACACACACACACGTCTTGCCAGAGCCATCAACAGGTACACGCACACACACACACACGTCCAGGCCAGAGCCATCAACAGGTACACACACACACACACACACGTCTAGCCAGAGCCATCAATAGGTACACACACACACACACACACGTCCAGGCCAGAGCCATCAACAGGTACACACACACACACACACGTCCAGGCCAGAGCCATCAACAGGTACACACACACACACACACGCACACGTCTAGCCAGAGCCATCAATAGGTACACACACACACACGTCCAGGCCAGAGCCATCAACAGGTAAACACACACACACACACACACACGTCTAGTCAGAGCCGTCAACCGGTACACACACACACACACGTCTAGCCAGAGCCGTCAACCGGTACACACACACACACACGTCTAGTCAGAGCCGTCAACCGGTACACACACACACACACGTCTAGCCAGAGCCGTCAACCGGTACACACACACACACACACACACACGTCTAGCCAGAGCCATCAACAGGTACACACACACACACACACACGTCTAGCCAGAGCCATCAACAGGTACACACACACACACACGTCTAGCCAGAGCCATCAACAGGTACACACACACACACGTCTAGCCAGAGCCATCAACAGGTACACACACACACGTCTAGCCAGAGCAATCAACAGGTACACACACACACATACACACACACGTCTAGCCAGAGCCATCAACAGGCACACACACACACACGTCCAGGCCAGAGCCATCAACAGGTACACACACACACATACACGTCTAGCCAGAGCCATCAACAGGTACACACACACGTCTAGTCAGAGCCGTCAACAGGTACACACACACACACACACACACGTCTAGTCAGAGCCGTCAACAGGTACACACACACACACACGTCTAGCCAGAGCCGTCAACAGGTACACACACACACACGTCTAGTCAGAGCCATCAACAGATACACACACACACGTCTAGCCAGAGCCATCAACAGGTACACACACACACACACAGAGATGTTCACAAGTCTTTATCATTGGAGTCTGGGTCAAGTCTGAGTCAAGTCTGGAGTCTTTATCACTGGAGTCTGGGTCAAGTCTGGAGTCTGAGTCAAGTCTGAGTCGAGTCTGAAGTCTTTATCACTGGAGTCTGAGTCAAGGCTGAAGTCTTTATCACTGGAGTCTGAGTCAAGTCTGAGTCGAGTCTGAAGTCTGAGTCGAGTCTGAAGTCTTTATCACTGCAGTCTGAGTCAAGGCTGAAGTCTTTATCACTGGAGTCTGAGTCAAGGCTGAAGTCTTTATCACTGGAGTCTGAGTCAAGGCTGAAGTCTTTATCACTGGAGTCTGAGTCAAGCTTGAAGTCTTTATCACTGGAGTCTGAGTCAAGGCTGAAGTCTTTATCACTGGAGTCTGAGTCAAGGCTGAAGTCTTTATGACTGGAGTCTGAGTCAAGGCTGAAGTCTTTATGACTGGAGTCTGAGTCAAGGCTGAAGTCTTTATGACTGGAGTCTGAGTCAAGGCTGAAGTCTTTATGACTGGAGTCTGAGTCAAGGCTGAAGTCTTTATGACTGGAGTCTGAGTCAAGGCTGAAGAGGCTGAAGTCTTTATGACTGGAGTCTGAGTCAAGGCTGAAGTCTTTATCACTGGAGTCTGAGTCAAGGCTGAAGTCTTTATCACTGGAGTCTGAGTCAAGGTTGAAGTCTTTATCACTGGAGTCTGAGTCAAGGCTGAAGTCTTTATCACTGGAGTCTGAGTCAAGGCTGAAGTCTTTATCACTGGAGTGTGAGTCAAGGCTGAAGTCTTTATCACTGGAGTCTGAGTCAAGGCTGAAGTCTTTATGACTGGAGTCTGAGTCAAGGCTGAAGTCTTTATGACTGGAGTCTGAGTCAAGGCTGAAGTCTTTATGACTGGAGTCTGAGTCAAGGCTGAAGTCTTTATGACTGGAGTCTGAGTCAAGGCTGAAGTCTTTATGACTGGAGTCTGAGTC